>NC_138197.1:106932296-107549796 GCF_964194105.1 Spermophilus citellus
CTTTTATGCTAATTGTTCACAAAAAAAGAAAAGAAAAACCAAATGCTTTGTTTTCTTGTTTTTATTGTCTTAGCATGATCCCTGATGTATGCCTTGTCCAATCACCCGCCATCTGCCACTGTGAACCTCTAGATTGCTCTGATGCTGAATGTCCTTAACTATCCATGCCCCACCTGATAGAGTTCAAAGACTTTGGGTTACTTTCCCCAACTTTGCTCTCTTTTAGCAGGAAACAGCTTGGAGATGTCATCACCCATTTTCCCATAGAAATGGAATGTAGAAATCGACAGTAGGGAAATGTGATGGTGGTACACTTTATGCCTTGAAATATAGCCCTTGCAGCTCTGCCACAGCAATTTATTTTTAAAATGGACATTTCTTTCTCTTCCTCTCTCTCTCTTTGCCCCTCCCCAAACTTTCCCCCTCCCTAATCTCAGGGGAAACAGGATCATCTTCCCTATTTATGCAGAGTTATCTGTCATTGACTGCACACCCACCATAGAAAGGAAGTAATCCAGACTTTGGGGATGGTACCAGGAGATCTCAGAATGACTATGTCTCCAAATTAACAATTCAGGACCGAGAACTTGTGGAATGTAGCTTTTGAATCACTTTTTAAAAAGCCCCCTGTTCCTGCTTGGTGGGCAGAATCACAGCCTCTGGGACAGGAAGCCTCTGTGTTTCTCCTTTGCTAGAAAAGCAATAAAACTTCGTTTTAAAAACAACTTAAAAACCAAGAAATACAGCCCTAGTGTTAGCAAATTAATGATTTCCTGTTGAGAAACTGATGTGACTCCATTTTTGAAAAACTAGCCTGCACCTCAGAGCAGGGCCAAGGGTGTGTGTGGAGGGGTGACCCTTGTTCTTGGAAAACCCATTCCTAGGCACATAGCTACCCTGCTGAGTCATTTGTCTGTACCAGATGTCCTTGACTCAGCAAATACAAGTTCCTGAAAAGACCAAAAGAATGCTTAAGACCTAATTTCAGACCATAGCAACTACCTATCAGAGTGAGACAGGGAAAATATCTGAAATGCCAAGTGACCCTCCCAGTAGTTTTGGTGATTGATAACAAGATTAGGCAACCCTGCAAGTTTAGCATATTCACTCTTGCAACCCCTCAGGGCCTAACCAAACAGTTCAAATGTATCCACCACTTGAACTAACCAATCACCCTTACCCGACTTGTTCCCGCCAATGAATCTGCTAATCAATGTTAAGAGTTGTTGTTTGATATTCCCGAGGTGTGAAATTATTTGCTGTGTGATGTTGTGACACATAGAGTAACCCCTCAAAACCTATAAATCCTTACTGAACTAAGGGTTGGGGCTCACTCCTTGGGACCACTGAGTCGGAAACGGTTGTGAGTCCAGGCTCTAGCTTGCAATAAAGACTCTTGTGTGCTTGCATTGGATTCGGCTCCTGGAGGTCTATTGGGGTCCCAGAAATCTGGCATTACACTGTCCCCCACCATGGCCCAAATAGTTTAAAGGGTCATATTTGTTTGTTTTTTACAAAAAAAAGAGATAAGCTCATTTAAAGTTCATAAGCTCTTTTATAACATTCTAACTTAAAATTAGGGAGATTTTTTTAACTAAAAATCTGATTTCCAATGTATCGTGATCATTTCAATAATTTGCTCTGAGGTAGAGGCTGGTTTTTCAACTCCATATGGAAACGTGAGCAATATAATTAGTTATTTGCCTCCCTAAACAGTTGGATTTGGCCCATGAGTCTCCAGTTTTGTTCAGCTGACTCAGTGTGGAGAGAGAGGGTGGGGGTGAGGACATCCTAACCCACATAGGTACCTTACCCCTGCTTTATTTATTTATTTTTTTAATTTTTAAAATTTTATTTATTTTTTAGTTATCGGTGGACACAACATCTTTGTTTGTATGTGGTGCTGAGGATCAAACCCGGGCCGCATGCATGCCAGGCGAGCGCGCTACCGCTTGAGCCACATCCCCAGCCCCACTTACCCCTGCTTTAGAGAAAGTCTTTCAATGTTTATAGCTTAGTAGAGGAATAGATGCCATCAGCATCAAAACACTACCAGTACTTGAACCTCTCCATAGGATCCATCTCTAAAGCAGGGGTAAGGTACCTATGTGGGTTAGGATGTTACAGAGAAACTCTTCCTGCCTCTTCTGTCTCAATTTCTGCTGAGGCCTCAGACAATAGGTGCTCAGTTCTCTAGTTCTAATGGGAAGGACTCAAACATTCATACAGGGCTTTCAAGCAGGAAGCAGCATACCAGTTGCTTCCTGTGCCTGGAGCTGGGGGAGAGAAGAAGCTTTCATGTTGAAAGAATTCCAGGAGCTTGACTTACACTGAGGGGGATTCTTTAATTGCTGAAATAAACAATTTTCTAATGAAAGGTGATTTGAAGACTTTTTTTTTATTATCAGCAAAAGCTCAGAGAGAGCATGGAGCCTCTTGCTTGTACCCCAACAAGACTACATCCAGTAGCAGGGTAAAATGTCGTAGCTCTGGAGGTGAATTTGAATAGGCAGAAGAAAATAAGTTTCTAATTGTACCCTATGAATGTTGCTTTTTTATTAACCAACAGTGTTACATATATTTTTAGTTGATAATTCCAAGAACTTATCTCAAACCTGCATGACAGCTTTGATCAGGGCACAACTCTGTTTCCCAGTGATCCTCTTTACTCTGACCTCCCTCCTTGCTTGTCTTTTCCTTTCACTGACTTTCTTCTTGGGGCAAAGTGGCTGCCAGTGGTAGGTGCAAACATATGCTCCCTGCTCATTTTCGAAGGGGAGAGAACCATAGAACATATTCAGTTTGAATATAGCCCTTGCTGCTATATATCCTTAGTTTCTTGCTGAGAAGAACACCTGCAAATTCCTATGACCAGGAAACATTGTATAGGGGTTGAATTAGACCTGTATTTTTAATTAGTCCAGTCAATGGAACATAATGAAACTACTCAAGATCCTCCATAGACATTTAGAGAAAAGGTAAAACCAATCCAAACACATGGCTGCTACCTAATAGGATAGAAATCACATAGATGTCAATGAAATGGGGAAAAAATGTGTATCAAGGATCAGGAAGGACTGGATGGAAGACATGAGCTTTGAGCGGAAGCCTACCTGTGTGGGTGCTGAGGATCAAGCCCAGGGTCTTGCAGGTGATAGGCAAGTGCTCTACCACCAAACCCCACCTTCAACCTGAAGCCTCTAAAGAGGACTGATATTGCGTGGAGGGTGAGTTGCAAAGGGATCGGTCATGGAACATGTTAGGCCCTGCAGATGGAAACTTCATAGATAATCCTGTGATTATACTGTGGAAACTGTAAGTAGTTGGTTTGTTAGAGCACAGGGTACTGGGAAGGTGGAAGAGAGATAAGACTGTTAAGTCAAGGAATTTGAACAGGGTATCAGTAGACCTGGCAGGAACCGGATGAGGCAACACAGGCAGACAGGTAGTTGAGGAGAGGTTAATCAAAGAGCTATTTACAAAGGTGTGGCCAGGATTAAGAGAAATGAAGCTAGGTGCTGTGGCATGGGGCTAGCAATTGCAGAAAGCCAGTTCCATTCTGAAGGGGCAATGTGGAAAGCCAACACCAGGAAACTGGATCTTAGAACCCGTGGTTCTGCATGGTAGGAGATGTGGCCTACCTGGTGGAGAGGGGTTTCCTACTCTTAGCAGCCCGACTGGAAGGAGTTTGGTGAAATAATATCCCAACTTCCCCCTCGGTTAGTACTGGTGGCTTTTACTGGTTAAAATCAAACTCTTTAAGAATTGAGGGGGAAAGAGCTCACCAATGCAACCTCCACAGGTCAGCATCCTGGAGCCCAGAACAGAGTAGAAAAAACGTGGAAAGTGGATCCAGAGTGATAAACAGAAAACAGCCCAGAAAGAGGGACTAACATTTGGAGGAACAAACAGAAGATGCCAGAACATATCCTGTGGGTCTTGGGAGGTCATGGAAGGTTTGAAGGTCAGGAGCACTTCTGTCCTCTAGAGGGCGCTCAAGGATTTCGCTCCTTCCTTTCCCCAAAGAAGAGAAACAGGCTGCTGGTGAACCCCACTCAGGGAAAGAGCCCTTGGCTAGGGGATGGAACCAGGAAGAGTAAAGGGATCCTTCTGGAATGGGAACTCGCCTCTGCACTTAAATGCACCAGTTTTTTTGTAATAATAACAAAGTAAACGAAGCTAACACTAAGTATTTACCATGGGCCAAGGTTTTTACCTCTCATTTAGCACAACTCTGAGACGTATTATAAAGAGACTGACGGAGCCTAGACTTAAACCCGCTTACATAGGACTGCTCTCTGCTCTGATTTAAGCTGTTGGCTTAGTCAGTGGGTCAAAGGTTGTGCTTGCTTAGAGGCCCTAACAAAACCTAGGCAGGGTCCATAAAGAAGGAAACAGACCAGAAAAGGGAGAAACTGGGAAGACAGGATTTGTCTTCTTGTAATAATTTTGAGCACATATTTAGTGACCAAGCACTCACTACCTTCCAGGCTGTGATCTGGGTGCCAGGGATACAAAGGTGAACAGGTGAGGGGGCTGAAAGCCTGACTGGGTGGATTGGAGTCCTAGGTCTGTGGTATGCTACTTTGTGACCCAAGAAGACTCACTTAAGTCATTTAATTCCCTGCTTCCTTGTTCCTAAAACATAGATAATTTTAAAAATGTGAAGCTCTTAGAAGAATGCCTAGCAGATCATTCCTGTTAACTGTGTAAAGAGAGATTTTCAAACTGCCTATAGAACTAACGAGAAAGAATTCCATGAGAGATAAGTAAGGTCTGCCACTGACTGAGAATAAAGAAGAGGAGGCATATGGTTCCAGACCAGTGTTCTTTTACCTAGAATGTCCCTTCTGCAGCATCAGCTAGACAGGACCCAGAGGTCCTAATTATACTCACAGATTGAAATAACCAATATTCCAGTCCCAGGACTGTCTCAGGTTTAGCACTGAAAGTCCTGCACCTTAATTTTGGTGCATTCCAATCAGTTCCACAGGAACTAGGGGCAGTAGTTTTTTTAAAAAAAACATAATTATGATGTCTGACCAGTAGAGATCATTTATTTTGTCTTGGCCAGTTTCAGCCTATAAAACCGTGTCTTATTCAGGCCTGTTGTAAATTACCCAGCCTTATATCCTCAAGATTTTCCCCATTTCACAATAGCTAGCATCCCTCCCTCCCTTCTTTCCCAGCCATTTTCCCTCCTGTATCCATTGAAGTCTTAGCAGGAAACAGATGGCACCCTCAAAAGAGCTTAGCTGAAAAGAATCTCATGAGGGGATTATTTACAGAGGTGTAGGCAGGGTTAATGGAACCAAAAAGAGCCGAGGATATACTCAGGGATTAGTCCTCACAACTGGAGGTCTGTAGGGACAAGGGGAGGGAGTGCTGTTCCTGAAGAACTATCCAAGAAACCAACATGGCTGGCAGTTGGAGCTTTTGCCTAAATGTGGAGAGGCAGGAAGGACAGGGGAGGAGGGCATCAAAATTCAGGCCTTGTCCTCTTTCTACTCTGTCTTCTTGCCAGGATCTCATTGCAGAAGACAAGAAAAAGCAATTTAGACCACAGGTTTTGTAGAGGTTGGTGTCCCAGGCCGCAGAGCATGCATCAGAGAACACAGGAAAGGGCAGAGAACACATCTAAGAATATCCATCCCAGGTCACCTGGTTGTCAGTCATATAGACACCAATACTCTTAATCAATGTCATGAATAGCCTGAAAGCTTCATGGATATTCTCCTGTTTCCTAGTGGAATCATTTCTCTCCATTTGGCAGATGAATCTCAAGTCTACTAGATGCAATGTTTCAGGAAGAGGGCAATATTCTTGATGTGGCTTATTAAGGGAAATAGTGAGAGAAGCTTCTTGTCCTCTCCTGGGCTCCTACGGCTGTCTATTCAGTACCTTGTGTTGGCCACCTGATCTGACCACTTCAAGGATAGCAGCACAACCTCTCAAGAGATTATTTCCCAGCAGGTGCCCTAAGTGAGCCTTCACTGGGTCACTCTATCATTCCATCAAGCTAGCTGCTTCCAGGAGATGTAAGGACAATGAGTTCCATGATGTGTAGCTAATACTACTGCTGTGAATGAGTTCCTTGAGCAGTAGAAAATGTGTGTGTGATACCATGGGGTGAATAAAGCAGGAAATCCACCACATATAATATTGCTGGCAGGAAAGGGAAGTTATTCTCCAGAATATGCACTTAGTCCCAAGAAGACAAATTACTGCTCCTTTCATGATGAAGCAGTCTAATATAATTGGCCTCAATGGCTGATGTACCTAGGAAATGGTGCCAAATAAGGGCTCAGTATTGACTTTAGAAATTTGGGCACTCTGCAGTGGCGGTGGTTAGATCAGCCATGGTGAAAAGTAGTCCAGGCTTTTGATCCAGTATACTTCTATTCTGGTTCCCACGACCTCTTTGTACATGGGCCATTTGCCCAAGCATAGACAAGGCCAATGTCTTAGTCTCTTTGGACTGCTGTAACAAAATACCACAAACCAGGTGGCTTACAAACAAAAGTTTATCTCTCACAGTTCTGGAGGCCAGGAAGTCTAAGATCAAGGTGCCATCAGACTCTGTGTGTGGAGAAAGACTATTTCCATCGCTCATAGATGGTGCCTTGTGTTCTTGCATGGTAGAAGGGACAATCTCCCTGGGGCTAATTTTATAAAAGCACTAATTCTATTCATAACTTCCCAAAGACCTCACCTCCTAATATATCACATTGGTGATTCGATTTCAACATATGAGTTTTGAGGGTATAAAAATATTCAAGACACAGAAGCCAAGGAAGGATACTCACTGACAACCCATGGAGAGGTCGCCATGGCCACCTCCTTATTTAGCCTTCTATGCAGTGTTCTCTGGGAGACATTTACATGGGACTCAGCTTCAAAGACTGTAGCCTGTCTTAGAAATGCACCATATAACTTCCCTTCAGGTGAACTTGGCACCAATCTTCCAAGTTATGTGTAAGTTGACCAGCCATTGGCCACTGCCTATACACTTGTGTATTTCAGAAAACCTCAGGTGATCTCATTTCATGTTAAATGGTCAACCAGATAGGTTGCCTAAGGTTCTGTCTACAGGGAGATTTTCCCGCTGACTGGCAGGGTTGCCTCATCCTTAAACCAGGCAGCATCTCCTTCTTTCCCATCGATGGTTGCAGGAAATTCCCCATGACATCAGAAGCAGTTTGAGGGAAAGGCGGGAAGCAAGGAGAAGTCTGAGTCATCTGCCCATGCAGAGAAGTGCTGGAAATAGAGCTGGGGAGGTGAGGGGACCTAGAACAACAGCTCACCGACATATGTTAAAATGGTTCTTCAGCAAGCTTCTCTTACTTTCAGAAAAAATCCTGATAAATATAAAAGCATCACTATTACAAGTCAATGCAGCAATAAAGGATTATCTTAGCACTTGACATATATTTCTGACAAATAGCATATGTCACAGTCTTTCCTAAATGTGCTTGAGGTGAAAGCAGATATGTCTAATCATCCATGTTTAATTGATTTTTGCCAGAGATCCTATTTTGAAGTGTGAGCATCTGATAAATTCCTTCTGTTTACAATTTTTAAAATATTTCCAATTTTGTATTTCTTTGTCAATGAGAAGGGGAATTTGGACTATAAGTCAGTTTCATATAAACAGTAATGAAAATATTAGAATCCCAATATGGATTTAAAATAAAATGTGCTGGAACTAATCTATAAAGTTAGAAGTCATGAAGGGAAGCGGGAGTGGGCGGCTGGGTGCTGGTAATGTATTTCTTCCTCTGAGTATTGGCTACATGGTGACTTCATTTTGTGAACATAGGACAAGCTGTTCACTTATAATAGATGCAGTTTTCTATATATCTGTTATACTCCTATAAGAAGAAAAAAAACGAAATGTACTTGATTGATGATGACCTTTCTGCAAAAGTTTCCATGAACTAGAAACTAGATGAGAAACTTCATGAAGCACTGCACAATTAGTACATTCTTACAGCTAAAGAGGCTGCCAGAGACATTTATTAAAGGCTTAGAATGCAAGGAATTATTTTAGACATAGCCATAGTATACCAGAAAGGCTGCATGTCTTACAATCAGTTGATGGACAAAGCAAATATTTACTGGGCACCTAGTGTTGCTGGACCATAGTCTAGATACTTGAGATTCCACAAGTGAGCAAGTGGAACTGATGCCTCGTCAGAAGTGACAGACAGTTAACAACAAGCTGAGTACATTACATTATGTGTTAGAAGTTACAAGTGCTACTCCAGAAAATAGACAGGTAAGGGAGATAATGAGTGTTGTGGAGAAGTTTGCAATTCTAGATAGGATGCTCAGGTAAGGCATCACTAAGAAGGTGGTACTTAAGCCAAGATGGGAAGAAGATATCAGCCATGTGTACAGCCAAGAAGAGCACCCAGGAAGAGGAAATGGTGAGGCAGGAGAGGATCCAATGAGTTCAAGGCAGGGAGGCAATTGTAATTAAGGAGAAGTGTGCAAAGAGGAAAGGAACTGATGTGAGGTCCGGCAACCCAGAGAAGGAAAGATCTGTGTGGCCTATTGTAAGATTTCAGGTTTTATGTTCAATATACTGGGGTACCATTGCAGGAATTTGGACAAAGGAGTGGCATGAGCCAAATTTTGGTTTGAAGGTATGTTGAAACCATTTGGAGAATAGACTGCAGAGGAGCAAGAGTAGTAGCAGGAAAACCAGACAGGAGATTTTTGCAATAATCCAGGTGAATGGAATGGTGGCTTGGACTGGGCTGGTAGCAGCAAGAATATCAATAATAGAGTCTGAGTATATTTTAAAGATTGAGCCAACAGGATTTGTTGAAGGAGAGAAGTCAAGCATGATTTTGAGGTTCTGGTACTGAACAAAGGTAAAGCTGTCTACTCAGATAAAGAACACTGTGGGTGGAGAAGGATTGCAAGGAAGATTGGGAATTCAATGCTGGATGCATTAGGTTTGAAATGTTTATCAGCCTAATGGAGAAGACAAGTAGGCAGTCAAGTACATGAATTCAGAGGTCAGGATATGTGCGTATGCAAATGCAAGATTCATATTAATAAGCACAGGGACTGTACTTATCAGATTGGATGAAGATAACAAAGAAGATAGTATAAAATAGGGAAGAAAACCAAGGATTGAGGCTTGGAGCATTCCACGAGAAGCACTCAGTAATGCAAAAAGAAGAATAGTCACTTCTGTCCTAGGGTATTTCAAACTTGCAACAGGTCTAGCTGACTTAATACCACTTACCAGTGTAGTAGTTACTTCCCAGGAAAGTAAGTCCAAGGACAATTTTTCTAGTTTTTTTTTCCAAGCCATAATCATGAGTAATCATACAGTACCTGGCACTTCCTAATTATTAAAAATTGTTGAATGAATTATTTTGGATACAGGCCAAAATCTCGTTTTGAATGAGCTCTTATTAAAGAGACCTGGTATCTGAAATACATTTAGGCTCCCTCCCCTTTGGGTCCTCCAGGAACACTGGGGACTGGATGAATCCAGGTGATTCCTATTTGGAACAGAGGTGGAAGTCCAAACGCTACTTCATGCAGTTCAGCTGTTCCTCCTTTCCAATCAGCTCTATTTGGATCAACTCTCTTTGGTCCTTAACTATTTATCCTGTCTCAGAGCCTCACTGATTCTTCAGTCTGGATCATTTGCCCTTTGACTACCTCACTGCTTCTTTATACTGAAGCCTCTACCTAAGTCATCTCTTTGGAGAAGTTTACTATTACCATCTCGACTCAAATGACACCAGTCTTCCACCAATCAACCTCTTTATTTTTAAAATTTTTCTGTATTTTATTGGTGCATTATAATTGCACATAGTGATGGAATTCTTAATTACATGCATACATTATAACAATGTAATTTGTCCATCTCATTCCCTAAGTATTTCCCTTTCCCTCCCCACCCTTGCCGTCTTCTTTACACCACTTACTACGTCCTGCCACCATGTTGTACTTCTCTGGTTGTTGGTTACCCCTTGACAATTCCACTAAAATGTAGTCTCCTTGTGGCAGGGACTTCTTTTGTTGTTTCTATTCCCAGTGTATAGATCTAGAACAAAGCCTTGTTGTACATAGCAGGAAACTCAATAAATGTTGGTTGATGAATGAATCAACTCTCAGGTCTGGTCAAAATACGACTTAAGTAATGCTCTGGATTTCCCATCACGAGAAAGAATTTGTGCTCAGTGTCAGTAAAAGTGAAGAAAGGGAGGTTCCCTGACACACACAACGCCTGCATTCTTGTTGTTTTTGTTCAGGGCTGTTGGGTTGATAGCAATTCAGTTCCCAAAACTCAAAATTCGGTATCCTGCCAAGCTCCTGAGTGGAAGGGGACAGTGCTTTGAGTAATAACAACCTTTGTTTCAGCAGAGATTCCAGGATGTTTCCGTTGAGAGTCATCTCCAGGCAAATAGAGCAGATTTCAAAGTAAATGTAGTTTCTCATTTAGAATGAATAGTCTGTATTTTTGTCTTATAAATTGTACCCAGATATTCTTATTCTCAGCCCTTGACAAGTGGAAGAAACAGTGTTTCTGACCTCACCATGAACAGGATGGGAGTCCATTACAAAGACACCTGTAGGAAAGGGAGGGGAGAAAAGCTAGATAATCAGAAGTCTCCCAGTTTAGGACCTTCTACTCTTAATTAAACTTTGATTTTGAAAATTTCCCAGCCATGCATGCACATGCGCGCGCGCGCGCACGCACACACACACACACACACACACACACACCTACATACACCAAAATTCACAGATTCAGACTGAAACCAGCTAACACAGTGGCACATTGTGTAGAGGTCGATCTCTATTGTGACTTAACCTCATGAACACAGAAATTCAAGAATCCACACTAGGTATTTGTGTGGATGAAAGGTAAGGATATCAAGGACACATACGACTATAAAAAATAACAAAGACAAGCAATAAAAAAGGCTTTCAGATCAGTTCTCATCTCTTAGCCCTATATTAGGGGGTAAAAGGGTTTTATTTTGGTCTCAAGCGTAGGCTTGGGCAAACCCAAGCCTTGCTCTTTGTGGTGGGCTTCTGAGCAGGGTAAATGGAAAAAGGGAAATTCCTGGCAAGCCCTGGCTTGGAGATGGTACAAAACAACCTCAGTAAGTATAATGGGTTTCCTTCTTTCCTGAATCCATACGCACTTGCCCAGTAGAACTTTCTTTAGTCTTTTACTGATTCCAAAACTTATTTTAATTTTTGCCTTTCACTTCTTATTTCCTTTCCCACAGATGGTACTGGGTAAAATAGAAGCCTGTAAAAGTAAAGCTGAAAAGAGTTTCTTTCCTTTTTTTGGCTTTGAAATGTTTCACATGACTACATGATAGTTCCACCTCATCCACCCACATTTATATTTTTCCTTTTTCTAGCATTAATAAGACTAAGCTTTCAGTTAGGCAGGAAATTTAGAATTAAAAAAAACTCATTTATCTTTGTCTTTTTTTTTTTTTTGGCCGCTTAAAGGCGTTTATAAAAATTTGAAGAGGTCTGATTTCAGGTACAATGGAGTAAGTGTACTCCTACACCCTGTTTCTCCCACGGAACAAACCTCTAGAACTGGGCAGGATTGTGCGGAACATCTGAAGACTTGAAAAAGTAAATAGAGAAGACCAGAATGGTGAGTTTATCATTTTTATCCCTACTCTGGTGTTCCTGGGCATGAACTCAAGGCTCCTGCAACCTAAAGTCGGTGCTGGGGTTTTACATAGAAGGAACCCAGGAGAGGTTTTCTAATTCTGGCTCAAAGAATGGGAAAGAGAACTAAAGCTCAGAGAGCCTTGGGCAAACTATTGGCTTCATTTTTGCCCCCTTTTCTCTAGTGTCTCATTTACTTTAGCCACCAAGAAGAACTACAGAGGTGGCAGTAACATGTGCACTCAGGAGTCCAAATTCTACCTACCATCGGGGCATGCTCTCCTGTTGGAGGGGTCATGGCCCCAAGAAGGTGAACAAACTCCTGTGGCTTTTTCCATATCTGTGTTTTCTTGCCACTTGGTCTGAGATGCAGAAACAGTTGCAGGAAATACAGAATAGAGTAAATCTACCAAAACGTCCACTTTCTGACCAGAAGAACAAAGTGGGGACCCCAAGGAAACCAGCAGGTACTAAAGAGACAGAAAGAAGGGAGCTCAGAATTGCATCTCCTTAAAGTGGCTTATGAACTGCTGGGTTCATTTTCAATTTGTCCATGCATGGGCATGACTTTAGACCATATGGACATTGAGAGCTGAACAGTGGTACTGACCACTGCTTGTTAACCAGATCATTGACTGGATATTGGCTGGCATGCATTTGAGACAGGTCTGAATAGGGCCGCTAAGCTTTAAAAATTGCACTGATATTGGAGTCACAACCCCAACAGGCTGGTTGGAATGTCAATTGCTGGCTTAAGCAAAAATATCAATATTCTCTGTAGAATTTAAACAAGACTTGCATCTCCTAACAATCGTAAAAATATCTAGAATATAATTTGAAAGCATGTGGCATACAAAGAACTAGGAAGGGCATGTCACATGTGGGAAAAGATAGTGACAAGACACAGAAACCATGATGACACAGACATTGGAATTACCTGATGACAGTTTTTGCTACTAGAACTTCTTGTTCATGACCCATGCAGACAAGATGAATTGAGTTTAAAAGACCTGGCTGTAACATTTAACTAAGAAAGTGGCAAAAAATCACATGACACAGTTGTAAGTTTTTCGAATCGAGGGCGGGATGGCTCTGTGTCCTTAAGGGTCAGCTTTCACACTGGAAAGAGTGCTGGAAAGAGAGTGTGAGCCCGTGTTTCCTATATTTTATAGCAGGGATCATCAGAGGCAGGGATAAGGTTTCAAGGGTGGAGTCTTGCTTGGGGATGTCTTATGGTCAGAATATTGATTGACATCTTGGCAAGTCACACCTATCTCGGGTGCTGTGTGGGATTTTAGGCAGAGCTGGAGGGGGAGGTGCACCTACATCATGGGATCACTCCCTGACGGGGAGCCTGCAATGCAGGCCTACTATGTGCAATAGTTCACACACAACCCATGGACGGCTGGTGACAAGAGCTATTGTGGAAAATGCGCCATCAAGTAAGGAAGTAAACACTTATATAAAGGCAATAACAGGACGCCTCAGCAAAGAAATAGAAAATAGGAAGAAAATCCATTTGAAATGTTAGAAAACTATAGCTTAAAAACTCAACAACTTAAAAATAAAAACTCACTGGAAGGGCTTGTAAGCAGAAAGAAGTTAATAAAGGAAAAAGTGAACTTGAAGATAGATCGTAGAAATTATTGAGTTTGAACAACAGAGAGAAAAAGAAAAATGAAGAAATTCAGAGACCTGTAGAATATAATGAAAAAGTCTAACGTTTATGTCATCAAAATCTCAGAAGAAAAAAAATAGTGTGGTAGAGAAAAAGTATTTGAAGAAATAACAGCTGGGGAAAAACATATTTAGCAGGAGAAGAAAACTTATGGATTTGAGAAATTCAGTAAATCCCACAGAGGATATTACCAACCTCTCCTCCCCCATCCCTCACAGACACATCCTATTCAAACTACTGAAAACTAAAGACAAAGAAAAAACATTGAAAACAATCAACAAAAAAAACACATTACTTAGAAATAATGATTTTAATTACTATAGACTTCCTAGAAGAAACTAATGGAAAAGAAAATGAATCAACATTTTTAAAGTGCTGAAGGAGAACTTTAAATATGAATTCAATTACAAGTGAAAATATTCTCCAGGAATTAAGGGGAAATAAAGATATTCCCATATGAAGAAAAACTAAGAGCATTCACTGCCAGCAGATCCGTCCAGAAGGAAATGTGTAACAACAGTAATGAAGAAAGTACAACAGACATGGTTAAATACCTTAAAAAGCAGACTCTTATTCTTTTATTGACTATTTTAAAATATACTCAACAACTGACATCAAAAATTGTCATCTGATGAAGATTTTAATGCATATAAATGTAATAAACAAGACAACGATGACATAAAACAGGGAGATAAAGGGATCTATAGGATGGTAAGGCTTCTATATTTCACTTCAAGTAATAAAATATTGATTCCAAGTAAATTTTGGGAAAATTAATTATATGCATTGAAATTCAGAAGACTCAGCCAAAGCAGTGCTTAGAGGATTTTTATAGAACTAAATATTTATATTAGAAAAGAGAAGGCTTCCAATCAATAATCTGAATTTCTAATCTAAGAAACTAGTGGAAAGAATATTAAAATAAGCTCAAAGAGTCAGAAAGAAGAAAATAAAAATATAAGAACACAATTAATGCAACTGAAAATAGAAAAGCAATAGAGAAGTCAATAAAACCCAAAACTTGTTCTTAAATATGTCTATCAAGACTGAAAAAATTGGGCTGACAATGTAGCTCAGTTGGTAGAATGCTGGCCTCATATGCATAAGGCCCTGGGTTCAATCCCCAAAACCACACACACACACACACACACACACACACACAAAGACCAAAAAAAAAAAAAATTCACCAATTACCAATATCGGGAATAAAGGGGATATCACTCCAGGGTACATAGACATTAAAAGGATAATAAGCATGAACTATTAGTTGCACTACATATGCCAGTTTGGCAACTTAGAAAGAAGTGGAATAATTCACAGAAAAATAAAAAAAAAATCAATGCTCACCAAAGATGAAACAGATTACCTAAATAGTCCTATACTTATTAAAGAAGCTTAATTTCTAATTAAAAATCTTTTAAAAAATCTTTCTAGGTACAGATAGTTTTACTGGTAAATTCTACCAAACATGTAAAGCAAAATAACCCTGATTCTACAAATGCTTATTCAGAAAAATGAATAAGATGGTGAAATGAGATGGACATCATTACCCTAGGTACATGTATGACTGCACATATGGTGTGATGCTATATCATGAATGATCAGAGAAATGAAAACTTGTGCTGCATTTGTGTATAATGAATCAAAATGCATTCTGCTGTCATGCATACCTAATTAGAATAAATAAATAAATAAATAAATAAATAAATTTTAAAAAAAGATATGGAATCAACTTAAGTGCTCAGTGATGAATAGATGAAGAAAATGTGTGCATACACACATGTGCACACACACATACACGTTGATAAAAAGAATGATATCCTGTTATTTAGAGCAAAATGGAACTGGCAGACTTTTAAGTCATGTGCAGAAAGATAAATTTCACATGTTCTATCTCATATAGAGGTGTTAAAAAATTCATTGGAATGAATAATCGTGACTCCTAGAGGCTGGGAAAGGTAGGGTGGAGCCAGAATGGTTGGACGTTAGGTAACACATACTCAAACAGAGTTAGAAAGAAGTAATAACTTCTAGCTTTCCTCAGAAAAGTGTGTGTGTGTGTCGGGGGGTAGTTCACAACCTATTATATGCCTTGTAGATAACTATAAGAGAGGAGCTCAAATCCTCCAGTCAAGTAATGATAAGGAGATAGATATATTATCCTGATCTGACCTACAAATATTATATGCATGTATTGAAATATCGCATTATAATGCATAAATATGTAGTTATTACATGTTAATAAATTTTTTTTTCCTTTTTTTATTGATTATTTAAAGCATTACATAGCTCATGATATATCATCTTTCATACATTTGACTCAAATTGTGTTTTGAACTCCCATTTTCACCCCAAATACAGATTGCAGAATCACATCTGTTACATATTCACATTTTTACATAATGCCATATTAGTGACTGTTGTATTCTGCTACCTTTCCTATCCCCTACTATCCCCCCTCCCCTCCCCTCCCATCTTCCCTCTCTACCTCCCCTGCTGTTGTTCAATTCTCTCCCTTTTTTTCCCCTCCCCCTTGCCCCTCATAACCTCTTATAATTTTATGTATCATTGAAGGTCTCTTACTATTTCCATGTGCTTTCCCTTCTCTCTCCGTTTCTCTCCCCCCATTCGTCTTTGTTTACTGTAGTCTTTTCCTCATGCTCTTCCTTCCTGTTCTGTTCTTAGTTGTTTTCTTTATATCAAAGCAGACATTTGGCATTTGTTTTTTAGGGCTTGGCTAGCTTCGCTTAGCATAATCTGCTCTAATGCCATCCATTTCCCTGCAAATTCTATGATTTTGTCATTTCTTAGTGCTGCATAATACTCCATTGTGTATAGATGCCACATTTTTTATCCATTCATCTATTGAGGGGCGTCTAGATTGGTTCCACAGTCTAGCTATTGTGAATTGTGCCGCTATAATCATTGATGCAGCCATATCCCTATAGAGCGCTTTTTTAAGGTCCTCAGGGAATAGTCCGAGAAGTGCGATAGCTGGGTCAAATGGTGGATCCCTTCCCAGCTTTCCCAGGAATCTCCATACTGCTTTCCAAATTGGCCTCACCATTTTGCAGCCCCACCAGCAGTGTACAAGTGTACCCTTTTCCCCACATCCCCGCCAACACTTATTGTTGTTTGACTTCATAATGGCTGCCAATCTTACTGGAGTGAGATGGTATCTTAGGGTGGTTTTGATTTGCATTTCTCTGATTGCTAGAGATGGTGAGCATTTTTTCATGTACTTGTTGATTGATTGTATGTCCTCCTCTGAGAAGTGTCTGTTCAGGTCCTTGGCCCATTTGTTAATTGGGTTATTTGTTATCTTATTGTTTAATTTTTTGAGTTCTTTGTACATTCTGGATATTAGGGCTCTATCGGAGGTGTGGGGGGTAAAAATTTGTTCCCAGGATGTAGGCTCTCTATTTACCTCTTTTATTGTTTATCTTGCTGAGAAAAAACTTTTTAGTTTAAGTAAGTTCCATTTGTTTATTCTTGTTGTTAACTCTTGGGCTATGGGTGTCCTATTAAGGAATTTGGAGCCCGACCCCACAATATGTAGATCGTAGCCAACTTTTTCTTCTATCAGACGCAGTGTCTCTGATTTGATATCTAGCTCCCTGATCCATTTGGAGTTTAATTTTTGTGGATGGCGAGAGAAAGGGATTCAATTTCATTTTGTTGCATATGGATTTCCAATTTTCCCAGCACCATTTGTTGAAGATGCTATCCTTCCTCCATTGCATGCTTTTAGCCCCTTTATCAAATATAAGATAGTTGTAACTTTGTGGATTAGTCTCTGTGTCTTCTATTCTGTACCATTGGTCCACCTGCCTGTTTTGGTACCAGTACCATGCTGTTTTTGTTACTATTGCTTTGTAGTACAGTTTGACCTCTGGTATCGCTATACCTCCAGATTCACACTTCCTGCTTAGAATTGCTTTTGCTATTCTGGGTCTTTTGTTTTTCCATATGAATTTCATGATTGCTTTGTCTATTTCTACAAGAAATGCCGTTGGGATTTTGATTGGCATCGCATTAAACCTGTAGAGAACTTTGGGTAATATCGCCATTTTGATGATGTTAGTTCTGCCTATCCATGAACAGGGTACATTTTTCCATCTTCCGAGATCTTCTTCTATCTCTCTCTTTAGGGTTCTGTAGTTTTCATTGTATAAATCTTTCACCTCTTTTGTTAGGTTGATTCCCAAGTATCTTATTTTCTTTGAGGATATTGTGAATGGAGTAGTTTTCCTTATTTCCATTTCAGAGGTTTTGTTGCTGATATACAGGAATGCCTTTGATTTATGCATGTTGATTTTATAACCTGCCACTTTGCTGAATTCATTTACTAACTCTAGCAGCTTCTTTGTAGACTCTTTTGGGTCTGTTAAGTATATTATCATGTCATCCGCAAATAGCAATAGTTTAATTTCTTCTTTTCCTATTTTTATGCCTTTAATTTCTTTTGTCTGTCTAATTGCTCTGGCTAGTACTTCGAGAACTAAATTGAATAGAAGTTGTGATAGAGGGCATTCCTGTCTTGTTCCAGATTTTAGAGGAAATGCCTTCAGTTTTTCTCCGTTTAGGATGATGCTAGCCTGAGGTTTAGCATATATAGCTTTTACAATGTTGAGGTAAGTTCCTGTTATCCCTAGTTTTTCTAGTGTTTTGAACATAAAGGGATGCTGTACTTTGTCAAATGCTTTTTCTGCATCCATCGAGATGATCATGTGGTTCTTGTCTTTAAGTCTATTGATGTGGTGAATAGCATTTATTGATTTCCGTATATTGAACCATCCTTGCATCCCAGGAATGAATCCTACTTGATCATGGTGCACAAGTTTTCTGATATGTTTTTGTATTCGATTCGCCAGAATTTTATTGAGAATTTTTGCATCCAAGTTCGTTAGAGATATTGGTCTGTAGTTTTCTTTCTTTGAAGTATCTTTGTCTGGTTTTGGGATCAAAGTGATGTTGGCCTCATAGAATGAATTTGGAAGAGCTCCTTCTTTTTCTATTTCTTGAAATAGCTTGAAAAGTATTGGTATTAATTCTTCTTTGAAGGTTTTGTAGAACTCCGCTGTATACCCATCCGGTCCAGGGCTTTTCTTGGTTGGTAGTCTTTTGATGGCTTCTTCTATTTCTTCTTTTGTTATTGGTCTGTTTAAATTGTGTGTGTCTTCCTGTCTCAATCTGGGCAAATCATATGCCTTAAGAAATTTATCGATATCTTCATTATCTTCTATTTTATTGGAATATAGCGTTTCAAAATACTTTCTAATTATTGTCTGTATTTCTGTAGTGTCTGTTGTGATATTGCCTTTTTCATCCCGTATGTTAGTAATTTGAGTTCTCTCTCTTCTTCTTTTCGTTAGCATGGCTAAGGGCTTGTCTATCTTATTTATTTTTTCAAAGAACCAACTTTTAGTTTTATCAATTTTTTCAATGGTTTCTTTTGTTTCAATTTCATTGATTTCTGCTCTAATTTTAATTATTTCTTGTCTTCTACTACATTTGCTGTTGTTTTGCTCTTCCTTTTCTAGGTTTTTGAGGTGTTGCGTGAGTTCATTTATTTGTTGGTTTTTTCTTTTTTTGAGGTAAGAACTCCAAGAAATGAATTTCCCTCTTAAAACTGCTTTCATTGTGTCCCATAGATTCCGGTATGTTGTGTCTGTGTTATCATTTGATTCTAAGAATTTTTTCATCTCCTCCTATATGTCTTCTATAACCCATTGATCATTCAATAACATATTGTTCATTTTCCATGTGATGTAGGATTTTTCCTTCCTTCTTTTATCATTGATTTCCAATTTCATTCCATTATGATCAGATATGGTGCATGGTATTATCTCCACGCCTTTATATTTACTAAGAGTTGCCTTATGGCATAATATATGGTCTATCTTTGAGTAGGATCCATGTGCTGCTGAGAAGAACGTGTATCCACTTGATGATGGTTGATATATTCTATATATGTCGGTTAAGTCTAGGTTATTGATTGTGCTGTTGAGTTCTATAGTTTCTTTATTCAGCTTTTGTCTAGAGGATCTGTCTAATGGCGAGAGCGGTGTGTTGAAGTCACCCATAATTATTGTGTTGTGGTCTATTTGACTCTTGAACTTGAGGAGAGTTTGTTTTATGAACGTTGCAGCTCCATTGTTTGGTGCATACAAATTGATGATTGTTATGTCTTGTTGGTGGATGGTTCCTTTTAACAGTATATAGTGACCTTCTTTATCCTTCTTGATTAACTTAGGTTTGAAGTTCATTTTATTCGATATGAGTATGGCCACTCCTGCTTGCTTCCGAGGGCCATGTGAGTGGTATGATTTTTCCCAACCTTTTACCTTCAGCCTGTGTATGTCTTTTCCTATCATATGAGTCTCCTGAAGGCAGCATATTGTTGGATTTGTTTTTTTGATCCAGGTTACTAGCCTATGTCTCTTGATTGGTGAGTTTAGGCCATTAACATTTAAGGTTACAATTGAGATATGATTTGTACTTCCAGTCATGCTTCTTTATTTATTTATTTTAGTTTGGCTAGTTTTGCTTTTTCGTTATTTTCCTCCCCCTTTACTGAGATACCTCCTGCTGTTAGTTTTGGGCACTATTTTTCAATTCCTCTTCTTGTAGTGTTTTGTTCAAAATGCTTTGCAGAGCTGGTTTTCTTGCTGCAGATTCTTTTAGCTTTTGTTTATCGTGAAAGATTTTCATTTCATTGTCAAATTTGAAGCTCAATTTTGCTGGATATAGTATTCTTGGTTGGAATCCATTATTTTTCAGCGTTTGAAATACATTATTCCAGGATCTTCTCGCTTTCAAAGTTTGTGATGAGATATCGGTCGTTAACCTAATTGGTTTACCCCTGAATGTAATCTGCCTCTTTTCTCTCATAGCTTTTAGTATTCTCTCCTTGTTCTGTACGTTGGCTATCTTCATAATTATATGTCTTGGAGTTGGTCTATTATGGTTTTGAATGTTTGGGGTCCTGTAGGCTTCCAGGATTTGGCAATCCATTCCATCTTTCATCTCTGGGAAGTTTTCTAGAATTATTTCATTTAATATGCTGTCCATTCCTTTGGTTTGAATCTCTGTGCCTTCTTCTATCCCTAAAAAAAAGAAGAATCCTCAAATATCAGCAAGAGAAAAATCCAATTTTCAAATGGATGAAAGACTTAAACAGATTCTTCACCAAAGAGCATGTATGGATAAAAAATAAGCATATAAAAAATATGCAGCATCATTAGCCATTAGGGAAAGGCAAATTAAAACCATATTACACACCTATTAAAATGGCTAAAGCAGAAAATAATGAAATATCAAATGATAACAAGGATGCAAAATAACCAGAATTCTCATACTTTGCTGGCAGGAGCACAAAATGGCAGAGGCACTCTGGGAAAAAAAAATCTTGGCAGTTTTTCAATAAAAAAGTTAGACATGTACCTACCATCATGATTAGCAAACCACTCCTAGGTGTCTACCATAGAAAACTACGTAAGTTTACAAAACCAAAACAAAACAGAAATAAACCCTATGCATAAATGTTCATCTAGTGGTTCTATTCATAGTCACTCAAAGTTGGAAACAACCTAAATGTTCTTGAACTAGGGAATGAATAAACAAATTGTGGCACATCTAAATAATGGAAAAATCTTCAACCCTATAAAGGGACCAGCTATTGAATCCTGTAACAACTTGGATGAATCTCCAAGGCATTAAGCTGAATGAACGGAGCCAGTCTCAGAAGGTGAGATTCCATTTAGGAGCAATTCTCTCTCTTTTTTTTTTTTTTTTTGAGAGAGAGAGAGAGAATTTTTTAATATTTATTTTTTAGTTCTCGGCGGACACAACATCTTTGTTGGTATGTGGTGCTGAGGATTGAACCCGGGCCGCACGCATGCCAGGCGAGCGCGCTACCGCTTGAGCCACATCCCCAGCCCCAGGAGCAATTCTCTAAAGGACAAAATCATAGTAAGGGGCAAGAGATCAATGATTGGTGATCTCAGGAATTAGGGGTTGAGGGGAGAAAGTGAAGACAAAGGAATAATAAGGGAGTATTTTGGGGTGATCCTGGTTTGGTTACACAACTTTTTACACATGTCAAAATTTGTAGAACTGAACACACTGAAAAGGTCAGTTTTGTTGCATGTTCAGTTTTCAAAGAAGAATGGAAAAAAACACAGGAGACTGCACAGGCAGAAGAGCATTCTTTACCCAGTTTTCCTCTTGCATTAAGCTGAGGTTCAGAACAGTTCAGGCAATGTCCTTGCAGCTTTAGCGTTCCTTGTGTTTGCTCATTCCCGACTCCCATCAAAGCAGCCATGAAACTTGAGTCACCAAGTGCAGATCTGGAACAGATAGCTGGGGGAGAGGACAGGCTATCAGAAAGTTAATGACTTGGCAGGATGCCAGGTTTTAAAGAACAAGGAGGGTATTCAAACCTTAATGGAAGTTTTCAGTCCATGAGACAAGGAGACATCTTTCGTTTTAGTCAGTTTTTCCTGCATGATGTTCCATGTGCTTGCTAGGTCAGCAAATGACCAACTTGGAGTTCTTAAGCCTACAGGAAAGAGAAACCATTACCTTCTATGTTCCTCAAAACAGAATTCTCTGTATGCCCTTGAACTGGGCCACCAAAACTGAAGTAAGATGACAAATTTTTTAATTTTTATTTTTTGCTTAAAAAAAAAAAAACTTCAGAGCACTTATCTGCCATCTCCATAGTGATTTCCAGCATCCAACACAGAATGACTGTTCAGAAAGCACTTACTTATGAGATTGGATTAGATATTAGAAGGTGGCTTTAATTTGCTAGGATTGATTTTGGGATCCTCTGTTTCAAACTGGATTACAGTCATAATAAACAAGAGAAAGATACCTATTAGAAAAAGAGGGTGTTGAAGAAATGCTTTCAATTGTTAGAATATTGTATTCCAGAACAGAAAAGGGAGGAATCAGTGGAAATGCTAGGGATGTAAGCCAGGAGAGCTGGGCTTGACTCCAGCCTTCGAATGGCTCTTCAGTGCTCTTGAGGAGGTGGCCCAGGGATGATAGGCAGATGGAGAATGGTGAACCACCATGTTAGCCGGTGTTTTTGTGAGCAGAAGGATATACCTTTAGAAAATATAAAGAGTGACCTGGGGACTTTCTTCAGCTTGGCATGATTAGTTTTCCAGTCACCTCGGCAAAAACAGGGCTTTTGTTTAGATTGCCCTGGCATTATTTCTGGGCATCAAAGGACCTGAAGCAATCAATACCAGCCTGGACCAGCACCGACTTCAGACGTGTACTATGCTGGACTATTTCCTTCATTTTCCTCTGGTCACCCTTCTGCTTCTTCCATGTATTCATTTGCTCTTATTCTCAGTCCTAGAATTTTCTAATTCCACTGAGTTGCAGAATCTTACTGGACCATTGTAACATGTCACAGCCAAGCCAATGGATTGATGGTCCTTGGGTCAGAAAGGTGTGTAGCTTGTATCACAAGGTTCAAACCTGACCACAGAGAATCAGGGGACAGGTTAGGGGAGTTCCCTTTATGAAGGCTGTGAACAGAAGGAGCTGGTATTTCATAGACAGAAGTTCCTCTAGATCTGGGGGCCTGAGATGATAATACTTGGGTAATACCCTTCCTCCAGGGACAAGGAGGATATTCAAACCTTAATGGAAATATTGAGTTCATGGGACAAGGAGCCATCTTTAGTTCTAATCAGCATTTTCTGGTGTTTACTTTACACAGCGGGTAGAGGGAGTGGGTAAGGGCAGCAGCTCCCTTAAGCCAGAAGAAAACATTAACAAAGAATGACTGTAAGACAGAGCCCTTGGCTTTGGCTATGTTGGAGTGGAATGTTGCTTTCCTGGCATTTGAGGAGCCCAGGCTGCATGTGTCCTTTGGGGAGATGGTATGTTGGCTGAGAGCATGAGTGTAGGATGTCTGGCTTCCAATCCCAGCATGGCCACTTGAATTGTGATTTTTTAAATAAATCACCTCACCCTCTGAATTTTAGTTTCCTTAGTTACAAAACGAGGATAATTATTTCAAGGTCTATTTAAAACAGAATTCCAATCTTGTTACTCTACTACCTAGAACCCTGCCTGGTTTCCCATTGCTCAGAATAAAATCCCAGGTCCTTGCAACAGCCGACAATACCCTGAACAGGAAATGCACCATCCTCCTTTCCTGATCTCCCTTGCCCGGTTCTGCTGCAGTCCCTCTGGCCTGGGAGGCAGAGGGGACGATTTTCTTGTATGTTTCAGGCATGCTCTTAACTGAGGCCCCTTGTGCTAGCTGTACCTTCTTCTCAGAAAAAAAATCTTCTCCCAGGTGGCTTTAGGATTCACTCTGTGCTCTCCTTCATGCCTGTGCTAAAAGGCCACTTTCTGCCCAAAGTGCCCCCAACTACTCAGTTTAAAATCCTAACCACTCACTCTCTTTCCTGAAGTCTTGACTCCCCTCTGTCTGCTCCACTTTTCCACAGCATATATCCTTTTCTAACCCAGTACATAATTAATTATTGATCTTGTTTCTCTCCCCCACAGTAGAATCTAAGTCCCAGAGAATGTCGCTTTTTTGTTTTCTTCCTTGCTTCCTCTCCAGTACCTAGAAGAGCAGGCAAAGTAGGTGCTCAAGAGAGAATTTTGAATGAATGAACAGTGAACCTCAGCTCCTTGTGGCTTCATTTCCTTCCACAGCAACCTCCCCTTCTGATAATCACTTGAATTGCCCTCTTGCTCTTTATTTTCATTTATTCATTTATCTCTTCCACAATCCTTTATGTGTCTGTTCTGCACTAGGAAGTGGAGATAGAGCAGTGAACAGAACTGTCCCCACTGCCTTCCTTGTCAGAAAGGCAGACAATAAAAACAAACAAATAAAAATGTACTGGGGGGGGGGACTGGGGTTGTGGCTCAGTGGTAGAGCACTTGCATTGCATATGTGAGGCACTGGGTTAAATTCCCACCACTGCATATAAATGAATGAATAAAATAAAGGTCTGTCAACAACTGAAAAAGAAAAAAAAAATCACTGTGATGTTAGATGCCCAGCACTCACTAATAAAAATAACAAGCAGGCTGAGGGTGAGATGGGGGAAGCACCTTAAATAGGATGGTCAGAGAGATTGTCAGTATAGAATTGAGGAGAAGTCTAAAGGAGGTGTGAGCATGTGGCTGTAGGGAAAAGGGGTTCTTGGCTACAGAAAAACCAAGGCAAAAATCCAGCCACAGCAGAATGATGGGCATGTTGCTGCCCTCAACCAGTTGAACCTCTGACTGTACGAACCACCATCGCCACACCTATGCCCAATCAGTCTAGCCCTGTTGGAGAAGAGCACACCACCTGGCCAACTGAGCCTCTGTAGTTCTATTATTTCTGTTATGGTTTGGATGTGAGGTGTCCCCCAAAAGCTTACATGTGAGACAATGCAAGATGCGTCAGAGGAGAAATGACCAGTTCTGAGAGCCTTAATCCAATCAGCAAATTAATCTCCTAATAGTGATTAACTGAGTAGTAACTGAAGTGGAAGGGTGTGGCTGGAGGAGGTGAGAAATGGGGAGGCGGCTTTGAGGGATATATTTTTTATCTGGCAAGTGGACTCTCTCTGCTTCCTGATCATTATGTGAGCTGCTTCCTTCCACCATACTCTTCTGCCATGATGTTTTGCCTCAACTTGAGCTCCGAGGAATGGAATCTGCCGTCCATGGACTGAGACTTCAAAAACTGTAAGTCTCCAGATAAATTTTTCCTCCTTTACAATTGTTCTGGTCAGATCCTTTAGTCACAGGAGCAAAAAAGGTGACTAAAACATTTCTATTATCTGAATAGGTTCTCAGCCTTGTTTCTGTTGTTCTTAGCTCATTCTCCCACCCACCTGGACAGTTATTCCATCACTCACAGCTCACTTAAAAATAATAAAAACAATGGGCGAGAACTAAAACTAAAGACAGTAACTGAAAAACTACAGTATGGCCTAGGTAACATACTAAGTGGATTTTTTCTTCCTTCCTACACCTATATCTCATTCAACCGTCTTCTTAAACATATAGATTGGAAAGTGAAACTTGGAGAAGTTAAGCAACTTACCCACAAACTCAGCTAGTAACCTGTGGAGCTGAAGGTCAAACCAGGACAGAGGTTGTACTGACCACATCCCTATTAACAGGCTACCTCATCTCAAACCCTACTTCACTTGCTCAGAAATGGAGAGTATGTTGGTGGTCAAGCACAAAAGCCCTCAGATCATTGACATAGTTCAAATTTCATCAAATCAAAGAGACTATTGCTTATATTAAAAAAAAAACACCATTATTTTGTGCAACACGAAGGAAAAAAATGCTGCAATTAAAATTATAAGACCATTCATACTAAAGAGATATTTCAAGTAAAAACAAGCTTTGCTCAAAAATTAGTGATTTTAAACATGGTACGCCCATACCCCTTAAAACATCTTTATTTCTTGTGTCAAAGATGAGATGTCCTTTGTCAAAACCAAAACCTCTATGTCCTTTGTTCTTTCTCCTCTCTGAACTTTTCCATTGTTTTTGTCTGTCTCTTTGCTGTTTTCTTTTTTTAAAACTTTTTTGATTAACATGTGTTAATTGTACATATTAATGAGGTTCAGAAATACATTTCAACATGTGCATATAACATGCACTGATAAAACCCAGGCTCCCTTTATCTCCCTCTTGTACTTCAGGTCTTTTTTTTTTTCTTTCTGTGTCTGACTTATTTCACTTTACGTAATGTTAAGTTACATTACATTTATTTTACTATAAAAGACAAGTTTTCCCAACTCTCTTTATGGTTGAATAATATTCTATTGTGGATTTATAGTATGTTTTATTGATTCATGTGCTGCACCTGAGCTGTTGTGAATAGCTATCATGGTATCAATGTGTGCTGATATCACTTCCTTTGGGTATATGCCCAGGAGTGGGATGGTGGGATTGTATGGTAGATCTATTGGTTTTTTGATAATAGCCATTCTAATTTCTCTCTGGTATTTTTCATTCTATCTTCTTCAGACTGAAAGCATCTTCAAGTTTCTTTCATCCTGAAAGTCATCAGCTTGAGTCATCCTGTCATTCTGTGGCTATTATTCAATTTTGATGGCTCCCTTCTTATTTCTTATTCCTTCCTGCCTCTTAGTTATGGTGAGACCTATAAAAGCTATCACAGAGATTTCAGATATTTTAGTCCTAATTATAAATCCCAATATTTATTTACAATATCTTTGTTTTGTGGGCATATATTGTGGTTGTTTCTGCCCAGTGAGCCTCTTGAGGGGAAACTAATCTTCCCCCACATCATCCGGTAGAAAGGCTGTCCAGTGTGTGTCATTCAAGGGGACTGACTGCCCAGATTTCTTCCTCCAGGAGTGGGTACATGATCCAGGCCTGGCCAGAATTTTGCATCAAAGTTACTACTGGTGTCAGGTTGTAACAAAGATGGGTGTGTCACATAAGCTAGGTCAACCAGAATCCTGCCCTGAAGTTCTCTCTGGGAGCTCTCCAGAAAGATTTAATCTTTCTGCCAAGGTTGATCTTACACTGCTGGTGGTCATCTCATCCACTTTGTGGAACTAACCTAAGAGATGGGGAAAGGTATGGTTCCCTGTGTCATTCCTTGATCCCTGATATCATTACCTAGATCCAGAGATGCCAAGGGTACTCCTAGATTTTCCAAGCACCTGAGCTAATAAACTTGTTTTTTTGTTCATGCTATTAATGTTTCTTTCACTTGAAATCAAGAGTGTTTTATACAGCCTTACAGTGTTCAAAGAGCTTTTGAACACATTATTTCACATGATCTTGTGGCTTTGGGGAGCAGGGTATATGTTGATCTTTCTCATAGTTAAATTTCTGGGACTAAGCATAATGCTGGCTACAAAATGTTTATTCTAAAATATTTGTTGAATGAAGTGGGCCACATATGTGTTATTCCTTCCTGCATTTTGTCAAGTAGAGTACCGAGATCAGAGAGCTAGTTAGGTAGTACAGTGGCTAGAGTGGACTAGGTTGAGTGTGGACTAGGTTGAAGTGGGTTATGTGGACTGTGGTGAAGGTCTACATTGGAAGGGGGCAGTGTCGAAGGATGGATCTGAATCACAGTGTGGGTGTCTCTGGACATCAGATCCAGTTTAGCCTTCTCTGGAGTTCTACAGCAGCTCTCAGCACTGTCTTCCACCAGCCTCTGCTCCCTGCAGTCCACCCTGCCCTCCGCAGCCAGAGTGATCTTGTTCAGGTGTCCAGTCAGATCCAGATACTCTTCAGCCTTCAGCCTTCCAATGCCTCCCCTTTCCTCCCAGATATAAAAGCCCCACTCCTCAATGTGTCTGCAAGATCCTTAGAACCCTGTTACCCCCTGTTTATCCCTTAGTTTCATTCCCTTCCACCATTCACTGGGTCTTTCTGCTCCAGTCACAATAGCCTTTTTTTTCATTCTAGAAAAATACAGTTCTCTCCCATCTCTGGGTGTCTGCCTGGACCACTTTTCCTCCTCCACTCTTTATCTAGTAAATTCCTCCTCGGTATTAAGTTCTCAGCCCCAGTGCCATTTCCTCTGGAACCTTCTCTTGGAATCTCATTAATATTCTCCTTTTCCCATTCTCATGGGGGTCCTTTGATATCCATTCTTGCCCTTATGCCCTTATTTTACAACACCTATCATTTTGTTGTAACTATTGACTGTAGACTCTCCAAGGCCCATCAGAGTAAGCTGTTGATAAAGTAAAACTTAAAAGTATCTCAGAAAGGGGAAGTCAGAAATTGATATTTATAGGCTTTTGGAGTCTAGACTCAAGTGGGGAATCTGAGACTGGAGGAAGTTTTTTATACAGTACTTTAGGAATGATAAACAGAGTGAATGAGAGTCTGGAAGCAAATCTCAATTTTTGATGAGCAGCAGCTACGTGATCTATTGTCCTGAGAAATCGGCTGTTTGAGCAGCTAAAGTTCAGATAAATTGATTTTGAGGAAGTTCCTAAAGCAAACAATGGAGGTATTTATGGTGTATAGTCTTACCTCCCTGGGCGAGAATTCCTGGAACAAATAGTGAGGTCATGTTGATGTGGGCGGCCATGGTTAAGGTATGTGGATGCAGACAGTCTCAGTTCTCATGATGTACCTATGTTTATGTCACCCCTTCAGCAGGCACTGGTGACAACTGCATCTTTACATTTGATTGCTACCCATCTCTGCCCATAGTCTGTTTTGCTAAACATTTTATTCCCTGTACTGATCATGGTACCTGGCCCATAAAAGATATTCAATTAATAGCCCGATGGACAGATGCGGGAAGAAATCAGAGATTATTTTGTCTTCAGTCTTGAGTAGGAGCAGTTCCAGGAATATCAAGGTGAGACTTGGGGAAGCCTTTTAGAAGGCAAAGATGAGAAGTTCCACTTTGGGGAAACTGAGTTTTGCTTCTAACAGAAAAGACACATTTGGACTCAGGAGAGAGAAAATCTAGGGCAACAGATGCAGGTTTTATAACATTTGTTTGTTCAGAATGGTTTTTAAAAATCAAAGTAATGTGGAGCTGTCCGATGGCTTGGGATGCCATAGAAATACTACAGGGTAGGTTATTTCTCCCCAGTTCTTACAGCTAGAAGTTCAAGGTCAAGCTCAGTTTCATGTGAGGGCTCTCTTCTCTCTTTGTCCTTGCATTACTTCTCGTCTATGTATGTCTTCCCCTTCTTATGAGGACACCAGTCCTAGTGAATTAGAGCCCCTTATAATCTCATTTGACCTTAATTACCTCCTTGAATGGTCTGCCTCTAAATACGGTCACATCAGGTGTAAGGACTCTAACATATGAATCTAAGGAAGACACGATTCAGTCCATAACACATTGCTCCAAATATGACTTTATCAGAGAAAAATCCTTCTCAAAAATTCATCAGACTGGTAGTCCTCCTGAGTCTGGCTAGGATAAGACTTATTAACTATAGTAGGTTTGTAAAGATGGTACTAACTACATACACAGCACCTTCTGTCTGCTGGTGCTGAGTTTTACCCCCATTAACTCATTAAACCTCATAATAGCTCTATGAGGTAAGTGCTATAATCATCTTACAGATAAGAGACATAAAACACCGAGCAAAAACTGCTTGCAACTACATGAAACAGAACTGGCTACCTCAACAGAACTTTTCTGTTCTAAGAAGTTCTTGCTCAAGAAGATAAAGTTGCAAAATATTCATTTCAACACCCTGAACATTCATTTACCTGAACAATAGACTGTTCAACTGGACAACCAGATTGTTTATCAGAGGATTATTTATTCATCAAGATTCACTTCAAAACTCATGCCTTGCTGAGTTCACCAGCTTTAAATGTGTAGACCAGAAATTCAGCCTTGATGAAATCAGTTTCTCACACTGAAAAGTCCACCTTAAAGCAGACTCTCTAAACTTTACAAATATCTATGCTTGAAATCCTTCCTCTGAGATGCAACTAAGATTCTGTCAAGGAAGCATTCTATTGCATTAGCAATAAACTTGGCTTGGCTTGATTAACAGGTTATTTTGTTGGCCTTTGCAACAGGTAACAGGACAAGGAGATTAATGCCTGTGCCCACATTCGCTAATTTTACACAGAGAAGGAAGTAAGGCCAGGATTTACTGTCCAAACAGACACGCAAATCACTTGGGTAAAGAAAGTTTTAGGAAAATTAAAGGTAGAATTCTTTGTATCTCTTACAAAGCTTAGAATAATGCTAAGCTGAATTGAACATGAGCCTAGACCAAGGACAGAAATAAGGTACTCAAGTGATTATAGCCAAAAGCATCATCCAACCAGTCAGGTGAGAGAAAGATCAGGGTGGGGAAATTCCCAAGGTACTGTCAGGCAGATTAAAAGCACTGTCTTTATTTATTTATTTATTTAGAAATGAGTTCTAAGAACTGTTTTTACCATTTACTAGTGATTTGACTTTGGGCAGTTAACTGTTCTAAACTCACCTGTAAAGTGGAAATAATATTAGTGCTAACATTTTAGAGTAAGCATGGGGACCAAGTGGGACAAAATTATCTTTCTTATACTTTGCAGTAAGATTTGAGGGCGGCGGAGGAGGGATGATATGATGAGTGGTATACTCAAAAGGAATTGAAGAATTTGAAAAGAAAATAATTATTTTTTTTCCAGTGGGGAATTCAGTTTGGATTTTGCTGTAGTGTTTTTTTTTTTTTTCATGAAAACTAGTTACCAAAGCCAGCACCCTCTTTCCAGGCAAAACTCTCTCCATTTGGGTGCTAAAATGCCAACACTTTATTTCAGAGGGCTGCCTAGGCAGGGTGTAGGATTGTAGCAGGAGGCTGACCTTAAAAGGTCAACAATTTGGAACCCTGAGAGAGATGAAGTCTGTCAATGAAACATCGTGGGATGTGTGGGAGGTGGAGCTGTTGCTCTCCAGATGCTATCACTGGTGATGTAGAAGAACATGAGCTCACTGAGCCCAAGATTGTTCCTTTCCAAATGTGCTCATTCACCCACCAGGCAAGCCCTGCCCAAAAGTGCTTCTCCACACTTCAGTAAACCCAGCACTTTCTGCCTGCCACACCAGTTTTATGTGTGGCCTCCAAGGACGGAGAATCTTGAGGGGAAGAGACTTGTTATTTCTGCAGACAGAGATGGTACATATAGTGGGTTTATCATATGACTCTAGGTACTGTGATTTATATGCATTAATTTATTAATGATTCTTACAAACCTCTGCAGGTCTTATTATCCCTTCCATTGAACTCTTGATTTCTTTGTGTTTTCTTATTAAGTATGACTTTGTGAAAGACGTTTTTGAGATCAAGAACAATTCAGTGAGTTGTAAATTGATAGGAGGGATATGATGTGGTGTTTGGCTAACTTTTGGATCAGGGAAGAATATAAAGAATCTAAAATACCAAGGCCAAATTGGTAAGTGATAGGATGGGAAAAAGGCAGGGTGAATAAGAAGGGCTTATAGTCTCCATTTTTTTTTTAAAGAGAGAGTGAGAGAGGAGAGAGAGAGAGAGAGAGAGAGAGAGAGAGAATTTTTAATATTTATTTTTTAGTTCTCGGCGGACACAACATCTTTGTTGGTATGTGGTGCTGAGGATCGAACCCGGGTCGCACGCATGCCAGGCGAGCGCCCTACCGCTTGAGCCACATCCCCAGCCCAGTCTCCATTTTTTAAAAAATGGAATGTATGTATAGGTTTATTTTGTTCCATAGTTCAAGTTTTTTAATCTATTTATTTTAATTTCTTATATATGACAGCAGAATATATATAAATTCATAGTACACACATAGAGCACAGTTTTTAATTTCTCTTATTGTATACAAAATATAGCTTCCATTTTAACAATGTGAATTTAGTAACTACCCCGCCAGGAGAGAGTCTCATAATATAAAAACAGAAATCTTAAACCGGGCACACACCTGTAATTCCAGTGGTTCAGGAAGCTAAGGCAGGAGAGTCAGTGGTTCAGGAAGCTGAGGCAGGAGAGTCGTGAGTTCAAAGCCAGCCTCAGTAAAAGCGAGGAGCTAAACAACTCAGTGAGACCCTGTCTCTAAAATAGGGCTGATGATGTGGCTCAGTGGTCAAGTGCCCCTGAGTTCAAACCCCAGTACCAAAAAACAAAACAAAAAAAACCCTAGAAGTCTTTTAGGTAATCTAGACATTATGAGACTGGAAAAGTTGGATTATTTTCTGTTTCTGATGTCCCTCTCTGAAATTGGGAAGTTTTCTAAATCCCTAAAGAATTTTTAGAATATGGTTAAAAGTTGTAAAATTTGATATTATATGTATATTCTTGCCCTCACTTCCAATTTTATGTGACTTGAGTTTTTAGTTAATGCCATCTCAAAATGAAATCTACTGGGTTTAATATTTTTCATTCCATCTCTTATCTCCATAAGATCTAAGAATGATTCATTTCTGTGCTAGTAAATATCATTTCTTTCTCAGAAATAGTCAAAAATACTAATAAAAGTTTTTCAAAAGTAACCCAAGGGCAATAGCTGAGCTGTGCTGGTGTGTTAAGTAAACATCATTCCTTTCACAAATGTTTTAACGTGTTGAACAGTGTGCATTTACAAAATGACTTAAAGGTCCTTGAAGTAATTTTTTTTAAAGTACCCTAGAAATAGGAGATTTGCCCAACTCTTCATGTGTCCTTCAACAACAACTTAGCAAACATTCCTGAGAATCTTCTATGGACATCTCCACAGACATGAACCTGGACAAAGACTCCAACTCTAAGTTGGAGATGAGTCAATGCTGGAAGTTGCACCAAGCGTAATGATGTCAGAGAAGGGAGAGATCCTTAAATGGAAAGCCCTTGTTGGGAGGTGCATTTGAATTTGAATCTGAGATGGGCAAGTGGGGTGGGGTAGATGAGGGGAGCAAGGAGTGGGTGGCTTAGAGGAAGTAGAATGGTTGGTTACTAGCCTATTTTGACTAAAGTGGGATTCAGGTTGTTGGGGTCTCATAGTGTAATGCTGTGAACTCACTGGGATGCTTTCTAAAGAGAGCCATTGAAAATTGGGTAAGGATTATTTTCTTTGCATAATGTTAATAGATCAGTACAAATACATCCCTTTGCCCTTCATATACATTTTCTACCAGTTCTTCTCCAGGTCTCTAGAGGTTACAGGAACTAGGATCTACTTTGTCCTCTGGTTTGGCCAGTGGGGTAAATCACAGGAGATGAAATTTATTTCCCAGTTTCCCTCCTTGTGGGGTCATCGACAGCAGTTGCAGTCCACAACTTTTCTCAGTGACTTTGGGTTTTATCAACGCCTCCTCCTCCTCCCTTTATGGTGGGCCTGGAGGTGATAATAGCCTGACTTGATGCCTTCTCCCTACCGTCCATCCTGCCACACCTTTGTAAATTGTGCTTTTTTTTTTTTTAATTAAACTTTTCTCAGTTTCTCTCAAGGTGGGTCTTTCCCCTGCTGAGACCTCCACCAGACTGGAGATAGAGAAGCAATGGGATCACAGAAGGAGCATCAATCTGCGTGTTTAGGCTGTATGATCTCACACTCCAGGTAGAAGTTTATTGGAAGAATGGACACTTGAAACAAATTGGGCTAATCAGCTATTCTGTTCAAGAATCTGCAGGAAAAAAACCCCTCTCCATATAGATGGAAGAACTCAGGAAGCGAACTCAGGAACTGAAACTAATTTTTTGTACCCTACATAGGCTGAGAGGCAAAGGAGCTTAGTCTATAGAGAAATTTACTTATTGAAGTTGTCTGAATTTGGAATGGCTTTTTGGTCTTGAGTTCCAGTCTCTCCTGAACACCAGGTAAATTCTTGTGCTCAGGTCTCATGAGATAACTCTGTTTTCTTACAATAAATACCACCCCTCCCACCACCATATATAATACCACACTATTTTTTTGTTGTTGTTGATTTAAGCATATTCAAGTTATTTTGTTACTTGTAACCAGAGTATTAACAAATACAATACCTAATGCATATAATCCTAATTCCCATTTACCACATATGAATTACTGTGTGCAAACTTCATGTGAATTGTCTTGTTTAATCCTCTCAACTCTACTAAAAAGTAGTTTTCTCGTGATTCAGATCCTTCTTGACTTAAGTGTTTCTTCCAATAAATCTAAGTGCCTCTCAACTTTTTTTTTCTGAGTGTCCCCAAAGGGATGTCTCACAGTTTTTCATAAACCAGTGTCAGACTCCGCCATCATGCAATCTGTTCTTTGTGTTCATTGATGATTTCACTCACAGATGGCACTGCATATCATGAAAATTACAATATCTACATTCAAGATATCACCTGGAGATGCTTCAGAATTTTCTGGTCCTCTAGGTACTCAAACACCTCTGAGTTTGGTGAAGCGATAGGGAATGTGTCTCATTTCTCATATGTGCCACCTCGGCTCTTTAGCAGTTCTTCATAGGGCCAAAGGCTTGCATATAAACCTCCAGATGAGAGCTATGAGTTAGTGGCCGAGCTCCCCTACTGTGTGCCATGGTACACTGGTGTATCCCCAAGGTTACAGGGTTGCCAGAAGAACTCGTTGGCCACTGGGGCAGTCTGGTAGGTAACAGGGTGAGTAGAGTCCTGTCATTTGGCCTTGAGTCATCTTATTCCATCAACCCCAGTGTGGTCTCATTTTTATAAACACAGTATTAGAAAAGAGCTCAGTGATCTATTCGCTCACACAAATCTTCTATTCTATGCTAACCATAGGGGGTTCAAATCCAATCTGGACCAAATCAACAATAGATACAATGCCATCATTTGCATGCATACATTTTCTGTTTCCTGGTATCTCTTCTATATAAATGAATATATATATATTCATTTATATCTTGTATATAAATGAATCAAGGCAGGTTATTGTGTGTGTGTGTGTGTGTGTGTGTGTGTGTGTGTGTGTGTGTAGGAGAGAGATGGAAAGAAAGAGAAGGATGTTGTCTAGGTGTCTCATTAGCAAGCTCCAAATACCCACATTATGCATATAATTTCCTACAAGGACAGTCTTGAAGATTTAAATTTCTACATTATCCCACTCTTTCCTACAAGGATTCCGTCTAACCGGTTTTTTGAGAGTTAGGTCACCTACCTGAGGTCACCTATTAAGTGACAGAGCTGTGATTCCAGCCTATACTTGGTTGACCCAAAACCATGTGCTCAATTCCTCACACTTGCCACTCTTCTCCCCAGAGTTCCATTGAATAGGGTAAGACTTTCAATTCCCCATCTAGGGAATAAGTGTAGGGCATTCATGGAAGTATGTGTTCCAGAACTTCCTTCAAGAGAGAAATGTCAGAAGGAGTTTAATCAAATGACAACCTTTAGCTGCAGCAACCTGGGGATCTGGTACAATATTTGAGGCAAGGACACAAACTCTCCAATTAGCTCCAGCCAAATACCGACCATGACTGGGGAGGTAGGATCTCACCAACTCTACTCAACTTGGGGCTCCTCATACAAGAGATCTGTAAGCTGGAGTGCCCCATGGGGCTGGCCAGCATGGTCTTAGAGCTGCACTATGATCTGAGACTTGCTCCCCAGCCCTCTATCCTTCTTCCTTCATAGTAATGCCTGCATTTTGGTCTTAAGGCTCGGCATGCCTACTCCTGCTCTCTCACCTCTTTGTCACTCAGAGGCATTTCCCCCAGTAGATACTTCACAGCCCTAACTCCATTGATGTCTGTCCCTGATACAAGGTCCATGAGAGAAGGTGCCATGTCACATAATTCTGTTTATACTCAGTAGCACTTAATTTTGAGTATGTTTCTGGATTTCATTTGCATGAACAAGCAGTTTTAGATAGTGGCAAGTGGGCAATTTCAATGTCTTCCTACCAGTTCTGGGAAAGCTTTTAGCCTAAAGATCCAGAATGAAAGATTAAAGATGGGTTTAGAGTATGAGACTCACCCACAGATTTTGTTTAAATGATGACTCCTGGGTCACATTTTCAAAGATTCTGGCTCAGAAGCATGGAGGAGGAGGAGGATCCCCCATTTCTAGTGAGTACTGACATTGGATTCTGAGTGAGGTGACCCTCACACCACATTGGAAAAGCACAGCTTTTGAGAATCACTACAAAGTCCCCACTCTCACAGTCACCACTACTACATTACTAAGGATTAAATGTGTCCCCCAAAGGTGATGTATTGAAAACTTGATCCCCAATACAATTGTGTTACCTTTTTATCTCTTTATTCCAATGCCTTGTCCTTAATCTAGAAAATTGAAGGAGTTGAAATGATGGTATGAATAGATGGATGGATGGACAGATGGATGAAAAGAAGGAAGGTTGGGAGAATGGAAATTGGGATAAACTAAAGGTGACCAGACACTTCTTGGGATTGTGTCATTTCACCTTATTCTCACATCCATATCCAACATCACATTAACTTCAATAAAAATGATATCACAGAAATATCATTTATATCAATATCATTATACTCAGTAGCACTTAACTTTGCACGTGCTTCTGGATTTCATTTGTGTAAATAAGCAGTTTTACACAATGGCAAGTGGGCAGTTTCAATGTCTTCCCACCAGTTCAAATATTCATTTGTGTATTTTAAAGTAAATTTAAATCAGTTGAAAATATTTATGAGAATATTTTTAAAACTAAATTGAAAAAGTGTTGTCCAGTCAAACTGAACAAATTTAGACTATAGGAAGTAGTATAGTGGGATCAGTCTGAGGTTAAAATCCCATTTTATTACTCACCGGTTGTGTAGCTTCAGCTTTCTCCTCTATAAAATGGGATCAATAATATTTGTACCATAACACTTATATAAGCCCAAGCCAATCACCTGGCATAGAGTAGGTGTTCCACAAATATTAATTACGGTCTTCCTTTCTGGCCAAAACTTAATAGAATTCTGTACTTGGAGATCTAACCCATAGGATCATTTTTTTAAAAATTTCTAAATACATAGACATAGAGTAGATACCCAAAAAGTACATGTTAACTGAATGAGAAAATTGTTTCATTGCTGCTGGCTTATTTCAATTTCTTTTTTTTTCTTTTTTTTTAATTGGTTGTTCACAACATTACAAAGCTCTTGACATATCATATTTCATACATTAGATTGAAGTGGTTTATGAACCCCCAATTTTACCCCAAATGCAGATTGCAGAATCACGTCGGTTACACATCCACAATTTTACATAATGCCCTATTAGTAATTGTTGTATTCTGCTACCTTTCCTATCCCCTACTATCCCCCCTCCCCTCCCCTCCCATCTTCTCTCTCTACCCCATCTACTGTAATTCATTTCTCTCCTTGTTTATTTTCCCATTCCCCTCACAACCTCTTATATGTAATTTTGTATAGCAATGAGGTTCTCCCTTCATTTCCATGCAATTTCCCTTTTCTCTCCCTTTCCCTCCCATCTCATGTCTCCGTTTAATGTTAATCTTTTCTTCTTGCTCTTCCTCCCTGCTCTGTTCATAGTTGCTCTCATTATATCAAAGAAGACATTTGGTATTTGTTTTTTAGGGATTGGCTAGCTTCACTAAGCATAATCTGCTCTAGTGCCATCCATTTCCCTGCAAATTCTATTATTTTGTCGTTTTTTATTGCTGCATAGTACTCCATTGTGTATAGATGCCACATTTTTCTTATCCATTCATCTATTGAAGGGCATCTGGGTTGGTTCCACAGTCTAGCTATTGTGAATTGTGCTGCTATGAACATCGATGTGGCAGTATCCCTGTAGCATGCTCTTTCAAGGTCTTCAGGGAATAGTCCAAGAAGGGCAATAGCTGGGTCAAATGGTGGTTCCATTCCCAGCTTTCCCAGGAATCTCCAAACTGCTTTCCAAACTGGCCGCACCAATTTGCAGTCCTACCAGCAATGTACAAGTGTACCCTTTTCTCCACATCCTCGCCAGCACTTGTTGTTGTTTGACTTCATAGTGGCTGCCAATCTTACTGGAGTGAGATGGTATCTTAGGGTGGTTTTGATTTGCATTTCTCTGACTGCTAGAGATGGTGAGCATTTTTTCATGTACTTGTTGATTGATTGTATGTCCTCCTCTGAGAAGTGTCTGTTTAGGTCCTTGGCCCATTTGTTGATTGGGTTATTTGTTATCTTATTGTCTAATTTTTTGAGTTCTTTGTATACTCTGGATATTAGGGCTCTATCTGAAGTGTGAGGAGTAAAAATTTGTTCCCAGGATGTAGGCTCCCTATTTACCTCTCTTATTGTTTCTCTTGCTGAGAAAAAACTTTTAAGTTTAATTAAGTCCCATTTGTTGATTCTTGTTATTAACTCTTGTGCTATGGGTGTCCTATTAAGGAATTTGGAGCCCGACCCCACAATATGTAGATCGGAGCCAACTTTTTCTTCTATCAGACGCAGAGTCTCTGATTTGATATCAAGCTCCTTGATCCATTTTGAGTTAACTTTTGTGCATGGTGAGAGAAAGGGATTCAGTTTCATTTTGTTGCATATGGATTTCCAGTTTTCCCAGCACCATTTGTTGAAGATGCTATCCTTCCTCCATTGCATGCTTTTAGCCCCTTTATCAAATATAAGATAGTTGTAACTTTGTGGATTAGTCTCTGTGTCCTCTATTCTATACCATTGGTCCACCCGCCTGTTTTGGTACCAGTACCATGCTGTTTTTGTCACTATTGCTCTGTAATATAGTTTGAAATCTGGTATCGCTATACCGCCTGATTCACACTTCCTGTTTAGAATTGCTTTTGCTATTCTGGTCTTTTATTTTTCCATATGAATTTCATGATTGCTTTATCTATTTCTACAAGAAATGCCGTTGGGATTTTGATTGGCATTACATTAAACCTATAAGAACTTTTGGTAATATCGCCATTTTGATGATGTTAGTTCTGCCTATCCATGAACAGGGTATATTTTTCCATCTTCTAAGATCTTCTTCTACTTCTCTCTTTAGGGTTCTGTAGTTTTCATTGTATAAATCTTTCACCTCTTTTGTTAGGTTGATTCCCAAGTATTTTATTTTTTTTGAGGATATTGTGAATGGAGTGTTTTTCCTCATTTCCGTTTCAGAAGTTTTGTCACTGATATACAGAAATGCCTTTGATTTATGCGTGTTGATTTTATATCCTGCCACTTTGTTGAATTCACTTATTAGTTCTAGTAGTTTCTTTGTAGACCCTTTTGGGTCTTCTAGGTATAGAATCATGTCATCTGCAAATAGTGATAATTTAAGTTCTTCTTTTCTTATTTTTATGCCTTTAATTTCTTTCGTCTGTCTAATTGCTCTGGCCAGTGTTTCGAGAACTATATTGAATAGAAGTGGTGATAGAGGGCATCCCTGTCTTGTTCCAGATTTTAGAGGGAATGCCTTTAACTTTTGTCCATTCAGAATGATGCTAGCCTGAGGCTTAGCATAGATAGCTTTTACAATGTCAAGGTAAGTTCCTGTTATCCCTAGTTTTTCTAATGTTTTGAACATAAAGGGATGCTGTACTTTGTCAAATGCTTTCTCTGCGTCTATCGAGATGATCATATGGTTCTTATCTTTAAGTCTATTGATGTGGTGAATAGCATTTATTGATTTCCGTATATTGAACCATCCTTGCATCCCAGGGATGAATCCTACTTGATCATGGTGCCCAATATTTTGATATGTTTTTGTATTCGATTCGCCAGAATTTTATTGAGGATTTTTGCATCTAGGTTCATTAGAGATATTGGTCTGTAGTTTTCTTTCTTTGAGGTGTCTTTGTCTGGTTTTGGAATCAGGGTGATGTTGGCCTCATAGAATGAATTTGGAAGAGCTCCCTCTTTTTCTATTTCCTGAAATAACTTGAAAAGTATTGGTTTTAATTCTTCTTTAAAGGTTTTGTAAAACTCTGCTGTATACCCATCCGGTCCTGGGCTTTTCTTTGTTGGTAGTCTTTTGATGGCTTCTTCAATTTCATCCATTGATATTGGTCTGTTCAAATTGTGTGTATCCTCCTGACTCAGTCTGGGCAAATCATATGACTTAAGAAATTTATTGATGTCTTCACTATCTTCTATTTTATTGGAATATAGGTTTTCAAAATAATTTCTAATTGTCTTCTGTATTTCTGTAGCATCTGTTGTGATATTGCCTTTTTCATCCCATATGTTAGTAATTTGAGTTCTCTCTCTTCTTCTTTTCGTTAGCATGGCTAAAGGTCTGTCGATCTTATTTATTTTTTCGAAGAACCAACTTTTAGTTTTGTTAATTTTTTCAATAGTTTCTTTTGTTTCAATTTCATTGATTTCCGCTCTGATTTTAATTATTTCTTGCCTTCTGCTACATTTGCTGTTGTTTTGCTCTTCCTTTTCTATGGCTTTGAGATGAAGTGTGAGCTCATTTATTTGTTGGTTTTTTCTTTTTTTGAGGAATGACCACCAGGCGATGAATTTTCCTCTTAAAACTGCTTTCGTTGTGTCCCATAGATTCCGATATGTTGTGTCTGTATTTTCGTTTATCTCTAAGAATTTTTTGATTTCCTCCTTTATGTCTTCTGTAACCCATTGATCATTCAGTAACATATTGTTCATTTTCCATGTGATGTAAGATTTTTCCTTCCTTCTTTTATCATTGATTTCCAGTTTCATTCCATTATGATCAGATAAAATGCATGGTATTATCTCCACCCCTTTATATTTACTGAGGGTTGCCCTATGGCATAATATACGGTCTATTTTTGAGAAGGATCCATGTGCTGCTGAGAAAAAAGTATATCCATTTGATGATGGTTGATATATTCTATATATGTCAGTTAAGTCTAGGTTATTGATTGTGATATTGAGTTCTATAGTTTCTTTATTCAACTTTTGTTTGGAGGATCTGTCCAATGGTGAGAGAGGTGTGTTGAAGTCACCCATAATTATTGTGTTGTGGTCTATTTGATTCTTGATCTTGAGGAGAATTTGTTTTATGAATGTCGCAGCACCATTATTTGGTGCATAAATATTGATAATTGTTATGTCTTGTTGGTGAATGGTTCCTTTTAACAGTATATAATGTCCTTCTTTATCCCTTTTGATTAACTTAGTCTTGAAGTCGATTTTATTCGATATGAGGATGGCCACCCCTGCTTGCTTACGAGGACCGTGTGCGTGGTATATTTTTTCCCATCCTTTCACCTTCAGCCTGTGTATGTCTTTTCCAATCAGATGTGTCTCCTGGAGGCAGCATATTGTTGGATTTGTTTTTTTAATCCATGATACCAGCCTATGTCGCTTTATTGGAGAGTTTAAGCCATTAACATTCAGAGTTACTATTGATATATGGTTTGTACTTCCATTCATGTTTGATTATTTATCCTTTTTTAAAAAAAAATTAGTTTGTTTCTCCATGATTATCTTTCCCCTCGCCCTCTGTCTTTACCGAGGCACTTCCCACTGATGGTTTTGGTTATTGTTTTTCATTTCTTCCTCATGTAGTGTTTTGCTCAAAATGCTTTGCAATGCTGGTTTTCTGGCTGCAAATTCTTTTAACTTTTGTTTATCATGAAAGATTTTTATTTCATTGTCATACCTGAAGCTTAATTTTGCTGGATACAGAATTCTTGGTTGGCATCCATTGTCTTTCAGTGTTTGAAATACATTGTTCCATGACCTTCTTGCTTTCAGTGTCTGTGATGAAAAATCCGTTGTTAACCTTATTGGTTTACCCCTGAATGTAATCTGTCTCCTTTCTCTTGTAGCTTTTAATATTTTCTCTTTGTTCTGTATATTGGCTATCTTCATAACAATGTGTCTTGGCGTTGGTCTACTGTGATTTTGTGTGCTCGGTGTCCTGTATGCATCTTCAATTTGTATATCTGTTTCCTTTTTTATTTCTGGAAAGTTTTCTGTAATTATTTCATTCAGCAGGTTACTCATTCCCTTGGTTTGAATCTCTGTACCTTCTTCTATCCCGATGACTCGTAAGTTTGGTTTTTTTATGTTATCCCATAACTCTTGGATGTTTTTCTCGTGATTTTTTACCAGCTTTTCTGAGTTGGCTAGACTGTTTTCAAGATGATATATTTTGTCTTCATTATCTGATGTTCTGGCTTCTACTTGCTCCACTCTGTTAGTGATACTCTCAATTGAGTTTTTAATTTGGTTTATCGTTTCCTTCATTTCTAGAATTATTGTTTGATTATTTTTTATAATCTCTATCTCCTGATAAAGATGCTTAACTTCTTCTTTTATCTGTTTATGTAATTCATTCTCAATGTGTTCTTTCGCTGCTTGAATTTGCTGTCTTGTATCCTCTTTAAGGTTCCATTCCATCTGTCTAAGGTGTTCCTTGAGTTCTTTATATGACCATTTTTCTGATGACTCTAGGTCCTCCTGAATATTTAGGCTGTCCTGCATTGTTTGTACTCCTTTTCTTCCTTGCTTTTTGAAGCTGCTCATGTTACTTCTTGTTCTGTTTGACTGCTGAGTTACTGTTTACTCCTATAAATTTATTTGATGCTTGGGAGGAAAGGTATTAGAAGGGAAGGGAAGAAGTCACTAAAGAGAATGAGAGTAAGCAGGTAGACTTCAAGGAAGGGGGGATAAGATAATTTAAAAGAAATGCAAAGACAAAAGAAGAAAAAAATAGGAAATAAAAAAAGAAAAAAAATTTAAAAAAAATAATAAAAAAATTAAAATTAAAATTAGAAGAAAAAAAATTTTTTTTAAAAATTGTAAAAAAAAATTTAAAAAAACAACAAGAAAGGAAAATGAAAATGAAAGAAAAACCCAAATCAAAAAAAAAAAAAAGAGAGAAAAGAAAAAAAAAAAACTAATAAATGCAGTCTTAGAGTTTGATTAACTTCTCTTCCAGTAGGTGGCGCTGTGCCCACCAGGTCAAGTTTCTCCTGTCAATACGTGGGAACCAATCACTGTGCAGCAGCTCCTCCCAGACTGGGCGAGTCTCCAATCCTGAGTGCCTAGGGCCTCCTCTTGTGTCTAGTCACTTCCCACTTTTCCTCTAGCCAGGCCCCTCTCACGGGCGCCGCTCACCATAATACTGGCTACACGCCAGGTCTGCTGCTCCCGGGAGCCCTGTTTTCATGAACGACTGGACACACTCTTCCAGTTTGCCATTCCCTCAGACCCTAAGTTTGTAGAGCTTGGGGTTGAGAATCCTCAGCGAATTTTACTTGCCCTCTGGTAGCCACGCCCCCGGTAGCTGTAGCCGCAGGTTTCAATGAAGTTATCTCCTCCACCGCAGTCTGATGACATCAGATCTCTGCCATGGTGGTATCTCTTGCAAATGGCGACAGTTCGTTTCCCTTTGCCGGGCGACCAATGCAACGGGTGGGTCCTTACTGTCTCTCCCAAGCCCCGTTTCAAACCTGTGGCCACTACCTATGAAGGCTCGGTAGGCATTTACCTCCGTAGGATGAGAAGGGCTGACCAGTTGTTTCAGCCGGATGGATTAGTGCTGAGTCACAGCTGTTTGTCTTCGGGAAGCAGGCGAACAGGAGCTTGAATTCAGTCGATCCGGGCTCAGTGTGTGTTTTGAGAGGCCCAGACTGTTCGCCCCAGATCCACGTCAGCTCAGCATTGCCTAGTGATCCTGTAATTTCAGTGTAGAGATGAATCTATCTTGGTTTCTCACTTCTTGTTCTAGTTGGAGAGTATTCTGGTATTTTTCAGCTTCAGAAACTGGAGCCCCTAAACCAAAATAATGTTCTTTGGTGGTAACCTGGAGCTCCGGGGACCTCTCTGGCCCGCCATCCTCCCCTGAGCTCATACCTGCGACTGCCTCAATTTCTAATTTTAGTTCCCTTCGGCATTAGGAAACGAATCTAAAATCATAGCAACATAACTCAAAAGATTAAGATTTCCTATCCAGAAATCTTGATTTAAATCTTCAGTGTTTGACTTTTGAGGAGAGTGCAAATGTTGGCATTATCTTCTTTATTAGCAATTTGTAAAGAACTGGGATCTCACACAGCTGCCTGCATCTCAAAGATGTACCAAGCAAAGAATAAATTTCCTGCCCACGCAAACTCAAGGCAAAAAACCTCAAGCTGTTTTATATTATTCTGACAGCCTAAGCAAGGTTTTCTTATTTTTCTCATACAGAAACTTGACAAAATCACAAGAATTCTCCACTAAGTAGCATTTTTACCTTATCGGACTCTCAAGGCTGGTGATACATTTGTTTTAGGAGAGACTAAAGACTCAAAAATGACAGAATTTTACAGATCTCACTGTAGCAATTCAGTAGATAAGAATTCCTCTTTTTAGTATCCAGCTGATGAGTGGTTTGAAGTCAAGGAGATCTGCTTCCCTCCCCTCTTCAAGGTGCATTCTGGCTGATAGGAGTACTTCATACAGCTAGAGCAACTCACAGCTGAGGCCCAGGTTAAGGTAGTCAGCCCCTCTTAAAGTCCTTCTGGAGCCCACCTCTTATTTAAAGTATATAGCAAAAGGGGACTGAACAGATGTAAGTTTGCAGAGAGCTCCAGTTCCTGGAATCCATCATTAATACAGAACACTGGAGAGGGCTACAAAAATCTAGTATTCTCAGTACAGCTAAGTACTAGGCAAAGACCAAGGACACTCATATACTGGGCATTAATTATGTGTGAAGCATCTAACATTGTTATGTATTTGTGTATATACTAGGCCTTTTCCTAGTCCTTAGCTGAACTGAAAATACTAGATTTCTGCAGTCCTCTCCGTGCAAGATACTGACAGATTCCAGCAAATAGAGGTATAAGCAGAACCACTCTGTTGAATTCTCCTTTCCCATTGCTGTCCATTGTTTATACTCTGACTTCTTTCAAAAGGAATATAAAGCTTCCTATGGGAAAATATTTAGGATATGTGGGGATACAATACAGCAGGAAATAAAGATGCAGCCAAAAGAAGGTGCAAGCACACAGTGCATGACTCCTGGTCCCCTGGATCAGCATCAGGCTACAATTCTAATTTGGAAATTCCTGCCAGCCGATGAATGATCCCTTTACATGGTTTGCAGTGTCCAAAAGATAAAAGCAAAATGGTGGTTCTGAGACATGTAACAATTCTTTTTTTATGTTTTAATTTTTATTTGTTTTTTAGATATACATGAAAGGAGGATATATTTTGACATATTATACTGCCGCAGTCTTGGCTGGGCACAGAATCACGAGCCACCACACAGCTTTGTAGATTCAAACAGCAATTCTTTATTCCCGAACTCACACCGGCCTCCACACACGCTCTGGGGCAATCCCAGTTCTGCTGCCACACAATTCACCTACTCCACGAGGCTTCCTTCCCAAAAAATACTCTCTGAATCTCATGAGAACTCAAAAGGAGCTCAGGTAGCAGGAACGCCTTATTTCCAGCAGCAATAATCCTCAACCTCCAACTTCCCTAAAATCCCTATTGTTTTAAACTGGGAACGCCCTAAACCCAAGGACCGGGATACTATACTTCCTCAAACTGCAGGATACACCCTAATCCTGGATCCACCCTCGTCCTTGAGTAGGGTCAACTTTCTCAAACACACATGCAATGTCAACAGCGAAATTCCAAGGCAAGTCCATTTAACATGGGGTACGCTGGCAAGGAAATTTCGATGCGTCATTCCTACTTGGTAATGGCCCTCAACATTATACATACATGGAGTATAACTTATTCTAATTAGCATCCCATTCTTATGGTTGTACAGTGGAGTTTCACTGAAAGTTATGTCCAATTCATTCCACTGTTTCTCCTATTCCCTTTTCCCTTTTCTCCTTCCTTCCCTTCATTCCCCTTAGTCTAATCCATTGAATTTCAGACACATAACAACTCTTAGTACTGAGACCCAAGGGAGGTATTTTCTCACTCATGAGTGTGAAGGATAAGAAATATTAGTGTATTGATGGGGTGGAATACAACAACCCAGATGTGCCTGAATATGCCAAATTGTCTTTGAGCTCACTGTAAAAAACCCTGTGTACATAAAAAATATCAGAATGGAAATCAGATTACTACTTGATTAATAGGTGTTCAACCACTTGGTATTCCCCAATTCAAGGCTGTCTCATAAAAGCTGACTTCGACATGAAGCTAAAGTGAGTTCTCCTATCTCCTCCTGGAAATGCACACAATGTCTATTAGGAAGGATTAAGACACTCAGGTTTTCTGAGTCTGTACGTCTATACTATATGAAGTAGGAGAAAGAAGAGAAATGGGCAGTTGTTAGCTATGTAAGAAACCACCCCATCATTGGGGCACAAAACAATTATAGTCTCTTATCATTACCATTATCTCTGATAGTTCTGTGGGTTGATTGGGCTCAGCTATGTGGTTCACATTTAGAGGCTGCTACCCAGTGAGTCAGATGATGGCAGGGGCTGCTCGCACACCAGGTAGAGGTTGTATTGCCCTTTTATTTTTAAGTACACTTTATTTTGGAGTAATTTAAGACATTAAAAAAGTTGCAAAGCACAGAGAGTTTCTCTATGCCCCTCATCCAATTTCCCTTAATGTTACTGTTTTTCCATATTGTGGTCCATTTGTCAAAACTAAGAAACTAACAGTACTTCATAAATATTAAACTCCAGACTTCATCAGGATTTTACTAGTTTTCCCATTAATATCCTTTCTTCTGTTCCATGACCAAATCCAGGATCCCCACCTTGCACTATTTTCATGTCTCCTTGGTCTCTTCTGGTCAATGAATCTTGTTTTTCATGATTGTGACAGTTTCAAGGGAAAATGATCAGTTATTTTGTAGAAATTTCCTTAAATTGAAACTGTCTAATATTTTCTCATTAGACTGAGGGAAGGTCCGAGGGGTAAAGTGCCCTACCCTGGAGTACATGATGTTTCTGTGATGTCACTCTGTGATGTCATGGTCATGTTAACTTTGATCACTTGGTTAAGGTAGTGTTTGCCATGTTTCTCCCCAATAAAATTGCTGTTTTTCCATCTTTCCATATTCTATTTTTTTTGGAAGGAAGCCACTAAGTCTAATCTACTTTAAGTCTTCCCCTACTTGAAAAGGAAGGCTAATTTCCAACTCTTGGAGCGGTAGTATCTATATATGTTATTTGGAATCCTCCTGTATGGAAGATTTGTCTTTCCTCCCTCACTTACTTGTATCATAATTCAAAACTATGTTATTTATTTTATAGCTCAATTTTTTTCCTGTTCTGGGCATTGAAGGTTCCCTTAGTTTGGCTCCTGTGCTCCTTTGACACAACCCCTTCCTTTAATGTTTTGATTACTTCTTTACATTCTAACACTGCAAGATGCTCCAGGCTAACTTGTATTTTCCTTACCTTAGCTCTAAAATCAGTCATTTTTTACAAAGATCGTTGTTTGAATGGTATTGTCACACCCAGCTTCTAGTGGCCTAGTGTCTCTTTTGGTGGAGAAAGTCAGAGAGGTCCACCCAAGTTCATGGAGGAAGGGACATAATAGACTCCATGTCTTAATGGGGGAGTAGAAAAATGACATCTTAAGAAGAATCTCAGGATGGGAGACATTGTTATGGATATTTGGAAAATACAGTCATAACAATACCACAGGCACTCAATGACAAAGTACAATTTGAGCAAAGATTTACACAGAGTGCAGAAGTCAGCTATGTGGCTCTCTATGGGAAGAGTGTTCCAGAGGTAGCAGTTAATGCAGAAGACTCATCTAAGACCCTATTTGATGTTTTTAAGGAATAGCAAAGAAGCAAAGGAGCCCCAGTAGCTAACAGTAGTGAGGTAGAGAGTCACAGATGAGCATGGAGAGTAAAGGGAAGAGGGCAGATGATTTAGGGTTCAGAGGACATTTGGGTATTTAGGTGAGCAACCATTGCAAATTATGGACTGGAAAATACCATGATCTGGTCTATATTTTAACTAGGACTGAGAATTGACTTTGAGGGACAAGGTAGAAGAAGGGAAACCAACTAGGATCCAATTTCATTGATATACACGAAATGTAGTTTGGCTCAGGAGCTAACAGTAGACAGATATGGTTAGAACTAACAGCATTTCCTATTGGATTGGAAATGGGATATAAGCAAGAGGGAAATCTAGGATGACTTCTAAATGTGACCTGAGATACTGTTAAAAATGGAGCTGCCTTCAACTGATGTGAGAAAGACCATGGATAGGAGCTTATTTGGGGCATATGTCTGTTGGATGTCCAAGTAGAGATGTCAAGTAAGACTCTGGTACAAGTATTTGGAATTCAGGAAAGGATCTGGGCTGGTAATGAATGTGACTGTGTGTAGACTGAATGTAAGAAGGAGATCATCAAGGAAGTGAGTAAAAATAGAGAATAAATGACTGATCCTCGAGACACTCCAAAATTAAGAAACAGAAACCACCAAAAGAGACCATAACCAATAATACAAGAGGGTGTGTTGTCTACAGGAAGCCAGTGAAGAAAGTGTGTCAATGGAGAAAAGAGTCATCAGTGTGATATGAAGTCACGAAGTTCAGTAAGATGAAGACTGAGACTGAGCATTGGATTAAACACTATGGACATCACAGATTTTCTTGTCAGAAGCAGGTTAAGAGGAATCACAGGGGGCAGAGAGCTGATAGTAGTTTTAAGGAAGAGTGTAAAGAGGAATTGTAGGGATTATAGAGGAATTTTACAGAGAGAGAGAGAGAGAAAGAGAGACTGTTAAAAAATAGTGAGTGGTAATTAGTAGAGGAAAATAAGTTCATGAGAAGGTTCAAGGTCATGGGAATAAGCCAGCAAAAGGTAAAAGGCTGATGACTTAGGCAGGAGGTGGCAAATTACTGAAGCAATGTTCTTGCATAGACGAGGGGGCCTAGGATCTGTGCACAGGGGCTTTGGCAGAAGCACATCTAATCCCTTGGATTCCAGCAGGAAGGCAGAGTGCATGTGTACAGATGCTGCTGGAAGTCCATTGGTAGTGAGGTTCCATTGAAATTCTCTTCTGATTGATTTAATTTCTTCAGAGAAGTAGGAAACAAGATCAAGTTTTGAGAGTGAGAACGTGAGAGGGTTAGATGTTTAAGGAATGAGGAAAAGGTATAGAATAGGCACCTTATGAAACAGGAGAGTGAATTGATTAGTGTCACGGGGCTATCTGAAGACCCTCGTATAAATTCAAAGTGGGATCAGTCAGTGTGGCTGTTTTTCTCCATCTTTAAGAGCCAGCCCTGAGGAGGCAGACATACGGAAGTAACCAGGATGGGATGAAATGAGAGAGGGTAATGGAGATGAGAATGTAAATGAAGAGAAAGAGAGAGATTATAATGGCTAAGTGTTTAAGCTGAGTAGGGAGGATAGTGGAGGCGCATCAGGGGATGAAAGACAGTGAAGAATTTGTGCCATCATGGTGTTGAATGTTTTAATGACAAAAAGCTGAGGAATATCATATATTAGGGCTAAATTTTATACTGAATGATACTGCCTGCTAGCAACATCTGCTTTATGAGTATACCAATCAGGTAACCAATTCCTGGTCCCTTGAGCTGGAAAGCTTCCAAGAGAAGAGTAGAGAGAAACTTGAAGCAGGCAGGAAGACACAATTCCCCCCTTCTAATACTCGCAAAAAATAGACAATGTAGAAAATGAAGTTCTTTGTAAATGCACTAATGAGTTTCATAGAGTCTTTTTCTCCTATAATAGCCTGCAATGAAGTCTTCTGGAATCATGTGAAGGCACTACACTGACATTTAGTTGGTACTATCTTGTGGTTGCTCCTTGAAGGGTGTGTACCAATGCTGTTTGCCACTAGTTTGTTGGATGTTGAGCTAGACCATGCCACTCACACAACTAACAGGATATGAAGAGATCTGTCACTCATACGTTAAGGCTTTCTGGGGAGAAGAGGGCAGTAGTCACACAAACTAGGCAGAGAAGGACTGGAAAGAAGGAAAGGGGGAGTAGAGTATGTGTGTGGGGCCAGGAAGTAGAGGTGGAGTGTGGACTTCCTGGCTGGCACTAGGAGAGTGAACACAAGCTTTTTCAGGCTTGCCTAGAGGTGTGTGTGTGGGGGGGTGCAAAAAAGGAGGAGGGGAGAGTTGGGACATGAAACCTGTAAGTGAATGAACATAAAAAAATGGAATCAGTCTTTATTATGAATACTGTATATGCCACGAATCTGTTGGGCAAGGAGTACTGTAGGGGATTAAAATCTTAAACTTAGAATTAGGTTGGAATTCAAATCCTAAATCTTTTTTTTTAAATGGGGGGGGGGAGAGAGAGAGAGAGAGAGAGAGAGAGAGAGAGAGAGAGAGAGAGAGAGAAATTTTTTTAATATTTATTTTTCAGTTTTTGGTGGACACAACATCCTTGTTTGTATGTGGTGCTGAGGATCGAACCCGGGCCACATGTATGCCAGGCGAGCGTGCTACCGCTTGAGCCACATCCCCAGCCCTCAAATCCTAAATCTTTAGCTATGTGATCTTTATTAGCTATCTGACCTTAGACAAATAACTTAGGCTCTCTGCTGTGTCTCAGTATCCTTGTCTGGAAACTGGCAACAAATAATGGACTTCTGGGTTGTTTTGTGGTTTAGTATTATTGGTAAATTGTTTAATATGATTTTGCAACTTAGTGGGCCACATACTAATTTCTGGGGATTGACGTTTCCATTTCATATATGTGTGATCCTTGTGGCTGAACTATGTCTTGTTGCCAATTCACCTGAATATGTAATTTTTCAAATAATTCATTTTCTTTACATTTGAAAGCGTTACATGTTTGTTGCACAAAATCTAACTTTTATGTTCTGTTTAAGCATCTCTAAGAGTTTATAATTAGAAAACAAAACTGAGCCCTAGATAAATCAGGGAGAAATCTTGGGTGAATCTGTTTCTGAAGTGAAGGTTTTTTTTTTAACTTAGGTGTTACCAATTTATCTTTGAAATTTCATTGTTCATAGATAGATTTTCTGAAATCGTACAATATGTTTTTTTTTTGAGACAGCACAAGTGTGACTTTCCAGTATTTGATAAGTGAATGATCTCCTATAGTCATTCATTCACTCATCAGATAATTATTGAGCACCAATTATGTGTGGAACAGTTGGATAGTTCCTAGGGATAATGCAACATGAACAAGCAGATATAGCCTCTGCTCTCTTGGGGCATGGTGGTCTAGTTACATACCTGGACAGTGAAAAGATGTCACTTTTTAGGATTTTTAATTGAAGCAAACAAATAAAAAACAAAACAAAAAACCCCCAAAAGACAAACAAAACAAAAACTCAGGTTATCATAAAGAAAGAGGCAGTTTTACAATAGTGTTGTGCCCTTATGGGTACCCCAGAAACCCATAGAGCAATAATACCTATAATGGAACCTTATGAAGGTAGTGTGGGCCCTGGAATCAGGTCAAAGACTAGTTGGAGCGTCTCTGCTACCCCTGCAGAATCCTGACACCATATCACTGCTATCATGGGACATCTCTGTGCAGTGACCATGGTGGCCATTATGAGCCCTAGGCTGCCCTGGCTTCTTTCAGTACTTGCTCTGTATTCATCAGCCCGTGGGGGCATCTGAGTGCTGAGCTGTCATCCACACACAGCCTTGTTGAGGCGGTCAGGTGCCTGACCTCCTGGTTTTCTGTGCAGGGAGGTAGGAGATGCTGGGAAAGTACTCAGCCAAACAGATACAGTTATTATTGACAACACACATAAAGAAAAAATCTGTGATGATAAGAGCTTGGAAGAGGTCCGGGAACAAAGTACCAGCTTTGGGAGAGATCATTTTATCTGAAGCACACCACATCTTAAGTAACACACACTACTCTGGGTGCTTCACCATCAGATGCTGGAGGTTCTGCTGGTGGGGAGGCAGCTTCATCCAGGAACCATTTCTCCCACCCAGGTCATCCCTATCCTCCCACCTTAGGTGATCATAACCTGTATAACATCTGCGCTTGCAGCGGCAACTGCTCTTTCCTACTTGAATGCACTGAAATTTATCACCATTCTAGATGGAAAGACAGTATCATTTGCCAAAAATAGAAGGTAAAAGTAAGAGTAAGTACAATGGAAATGAAATTATGAAGACTGGGAAGGTATCTTGCTGCAGGGTCTGCCACTGGGGTCCACTTTCAGCAAGTGTAAGGTATTGAGAACATAATGGCGCCACTCAGTGACATTATCCTTGACCTTGTAAGAGGATGAACAAGGGAAGAATCTTTAAACTTTACATTTTAGTGATTGATTTAAATGCTCGCTGCGCACCACCATCTAAAATGACTATACATAGCACTAGTAGTACCATGTTCCATGATTTGGGTAGTAAATAATAGAAAGAATATGATACACAGTAGGAACAGACTTTAAAATGGGCAAGACTTTTTAAAATTTTAGCTCTCTCACTGATTGGTTGTGTGCTTTTAAGCACCTTATGGAACTTTTTGAGCCTCAATATATTAATCAGTAAAATGGATACAATACCAATTTTCCTGATGTGTTAAATAGACCAGTGCTGCCCAGATTGTATATACAGATCATCTGAGGATCTTGTTGACATTGAGATTCTGATTCCATAGATCTGAAGTGAGGCCTCAGATTCTGGCTGTTAATAAAATCCCAGGTGATGTCGACACAGCTCCTCCTGGTCACACTTTATGTGCCAAGGCTGTAATTCTGTGCCATCAGTGTGGTAGTCCTCAGACACATGTGGTCATGAACCCTGGGAATGTGGCTAGTATATCTGAAAAAATGAAGGCTTTATTTAATTTCTGTTAATTAAAAATCTGACATTTGGCTCAGAAAAGGGAGATCATTTTTAGCACACCTGGAACAACTTATGGATCCTTCTTTTTAGCTGTGAATTGTATGAGATTTAAATGAACCAAAAAACGTATTTCCAATGAAAATTGAATGTTGAAATTGAGATATACTCTAAGTGTAAAATAAACACCAGATTTTGAAGACTTGGTTTTAAAAACAATGTATTTACAATATCTTATAAATTTTCTATTGATTGCATGTTGAAATTATTATATTGTGGATATGCTGAGCTACAATATATTATTTAAATTAATTTCTTCTGTTTCTTCTTCCTTTTTTAAATGTGGCTACTTGAAAATTTAAAATTACACACGTGGCTTGCATTATGCTCCTGTTGCAGTTTGGGCACATACCAGTCTGCACAGGGCCTGGCTCTCTGGTCAGCTGCCTCTTTCCTGTCTAAATTTGGTAGGTGACCTCTGGCTGGAAAAAGGAAGTGAGGGGGTGGAAAGAGACAAAGTTTCTTCCTTCCCTGCAGGAGGCTGTGGCAAAAAGTCAACATTGGACATTTGCAGCAAGTTCTTCAGCTTGGACTTTTCACTGGTGGGTTGTTTCTACTACATTCCAAGACAGGCTCTGCTTTTTGGAGAGGTGAAAAAAGAGACCTGACGGCATTCCAGAGTGAACAGCTCCAAGCCGGCTCTCCGGAGGAGATGCTCACTTTCCAAGAGTGAAGGGGTCATGGCAAAGGGCCTGCTTACCCGCCCTCCTCCATGACTAAGGGGAGTTAATTAAAACATCGTGGGCTCCTGCAAATGTACTCCATTATCTCCTGGTTGACTCAGCAATTCCAAAGGAAGCTAAAACGTTTTATGAAGAACAGTAATGAAGACATTTGTAAATTTGACAATAACCAAGAAATTAGCAAAAAGAGACATGAAAGTTAGTTTTCTTGTATCATAAGTTACATTATGGTAACCTCACCCCCCACCCCCACGCTTGCAAAGAAAAAGTTTTTTTAACCAACTCAGTCAAATATTTACATGCAGAATCAGACCTGGCAGCAAATTCAAAGACAACTATTAAGGCTGGCAAAACTTGCTTCTGTATCAGAGGCTTTGAGACTCCAAGTCTCAATTAACCTTTTTAAACAGGAACTGACAGCCTTGGATGGAAAATGCGGGGAGATGAAAATGTTTTTGAAGAATGTTTGACTACAAAGTAAACAGCTTAAATAGAAAATATTAAATCAGATGCTGCCTCCACTTTCTATAAAACTGAACACACAGTAAAATGTACTGGAGAGTTAAAAGACTTGGATAAATGAAATCACAAAACAACTTGTATTTGGTGATGATACTAGCTTCGTGGAATTAGTTGTATTGGAATAAGAGAATTCAATTTTTAAAATTATATTAGAGCTTGACATGACATTGTTCAGCTGGCAATAAAGGCATAACTTGAGAGATTTACAACTAAACCTTCTTGTCATTTTTGTCACCAAATCAGCATGAGAAAATATTTACCAGGTATGTTATTTATTAAAAGAGTAGAATGCCCTTTTAGTAATCAAAATATTATTTTTATTTTACTTCAGAGTCAGGGTTTATTTGGTTTTAGATGGACACAAAAGGAAAGTGAGTTTGGCAAATTTGTGGTAAGATGAAGATTACACAGGGAAAAGATTAAATTCTAGATGTGTTAGTGTTTCATTGTGGTGACCAAAACAAATGACCCAAACAACTTGGAAAAAGAAAAGATTTATTTTGGCTCATGCTCTCAGAGGTCTTAGTCCATGGTCAGCTGGCTCCATTGTTCTGGGCCTGAGGTGAGGCAGAACATCATGGTGGAAGGGCACAGTGGAGGAAAATTGCTCAGCTCCTGGCAGCCCTGAAGCAGGGCTCAGGCAAGATACAGTGCTGAAGGGCACAGCCCCAGTGATTTACTTCCTTCAACCAGGTCCCAACCTCCTGCAGTTTCCTTTACATTATTAATCCATTGATGAGGACCTTGCTGCTTCATTTTCCAATCCTCTTGGGAGGGAGGCAGCCTTTATGAATAGTTGCTGAGGGCTTGGATCACACAGCTCTTCACTCTTGATCAATGGTTGCCTCTGCTTTCTTCCCCTTGGCTGGTCTGGTTGCCATGATTAACGGGCCATGCCTTACTCCTTCATATATGTGGATTTTTCTTTTTCCTTTCAGGTACCTCTGGTCCCTCCTAACAATTTGGATTGCAGTGGGCCATTTCTAAGCCCATCCAACTTGTTTGTGTTTACAGTATCTAAAGTTGCAACTGTGTACAGTTTCAACGTCTGGCTAGATAGAATAAAGCTTTTAAATAGATGCACCAAAAGTTGAAGTCTGGATATTGGGACTAAAGGGTGGTTTTGTCATTATTAACTTTCTAATTTAACAATGGACATGGGTTATTCTTATCATCTGAAATAAAAACAAAGCTAATTTACACTAATAATGCAAATTCTTATGATTCGAATTCTTCAATAAACATGTTACCAATCCAAGGTAAAAGTAATCTTCCAAGAGGTAAAGTGTAAAAAGCTGAGATGTTTTCTTAATAAAGCTAGAAGCTATAATTTTTTAGTTATATCACCAAATTAAGTCAATTAGTCACAGGATAAATCTCAAAAGAGCTTTACATTTTATATATACTAACATGGCTCTTTTATTGAGCAGAGGTCCATGTCATCTGCTTTCCAACTCCTGTGGGCTGTTTCCCCTTCCAGAAACTGGTAAGGGGAAGAAAAAGAACACAAAAATAAAATGGTTTAATTCAGTCATTTGTTATTTGCACTAAGCACTGTTTTGGAGGAGCTTGAAATTATATATAAATGTGGATTTGTTATTATTGAAGAGCTACTTACAAAGACTTTTTCTGACATGCTAAATCCAATTTACAAACTATAATCACCTTCAGAGGTATGCTTTAAAGTTGTATGCTTTCAGAGGACAAGTTCTACTCAGGTTGTCTATTCCTAAAAAAGGAAAAAGCAATATCTTTCAAGTGATGTCTTCAAATTTGCTACAAACATTGCAGCAAAACTAAAACGTACTAAGCTGAAAAGTTTCTTGTAGCTGTCAGAAAATCTTTTAGAAAGCCAAGAATTATACAGTGTTTTGTAGAAGGAAGAGGCATTAGAGGGTCAGTTTACTTAAAAGACAATTTATCCTAATTTTTATTATTTCAAAAATATAACAAAAAAATTTAAAACTATTTTTTTTGGTTGTTTTTGGCAGTGCTGGGAATTGAAACCAGGGCCTTGTGCATGCTGGGCAAACACCCTATCACTGATCTATATCCCCAGATCTAAAAATAAAATCTTTTTAAAGACCAACAAATATAACTAGAAACACCACTCCATACCAAGAGCCAGCCTCAACTTGGGTCACCACCTCTCTGGGGTCTTAACCCATTCATCTATACCAGGAAGAGTCTGATTATCTTGTCCAAAGTGCTGGTTCCATGTAACTTTAGAATTTTATGGGAGGTTGGATATTCCACAAAGGCTCACGGGACCAGCAGGTAATGCATATAAATGAAGATGACCAGCGTCAGAATTTCTCTTTAAAATGAATCCTTAACAACTTTTCATTGTTTAAAATTTGATAGCAATGAAACTTTTTTTTAACCTTCTTCTTAGTTCTATTCTAACAGGGAGATCATACTAAATGGCCACTAGATAAGTGACAGTGATTGGAACCAACAGGGTATGGTGAGGACAGTGGGAGGGGAGGAAACATACCATGTTACTGTCACCATGTGGGAATGAAGGCCTAATATTTCCAAATGACAAAAAAAGTGTGGATTTTTTAGTGAAGTCTAATTTATAATGTAGGCAAATCATTAAAAAAATATATATGCATATATATGTAAACCCAACCACCTTATAGGCTATAATTATGGCCAAATATAACACATCTATGGATTACATAGGACTCAGGGGTTACCATTTTATAAGTCTCTCATCTTACTAGGGCCAGAACATATTGAATAATTTGCTAGTAATACTACTTCAAAGAAAGTTCTTGCTATCATAACCCAAAGTGTAATTACTGAGTTTCTTTTATAGGCTGTGATCTGTGCTTGGACATTCTGACTCTTCACCTCATTTGATCATCATGATAATTTGGAGAAGTAGTCAATATGCTGATATCTTCATTTTAAAGATGGAAGATGAAGTAAAGCTGAGGCCAAATAATGTCCCAACCCATGGAACTATTTTTTTTTCTCCAGAATCAAGACTAGAATCTTAATGTGGAAATATTTACAATTCTCCGATGAATGAAAAAAATCAGGCTATAAAAATATGTATGATTAAAATTTCTTTGCATTTTTCATGATTGCATATTATTTCATCATGAAAATGCTATAAAATGCTTATTAAACCTCTATTATTAAAAACTTATGCCACTCTAAAAAATCTTGTAGGGAGGCATTTAAAAAAAAAACAATTTCAGGGCTGGGGTTGTGGCTCAGTGATAGAGCACTTGCCTAGGATGTGTAAGGCACTGGGTTTGATTCTCACCACCCTTTATAAATAAATGAATAAAATAAAGGTCCATCAACATCTAAAAAAAATTTAAAAAAATTTCACTCATTCATTTAAATCATTAATTGATGGCCTCTATGTCACTTTTTGAGATGCTATCTTCAAAGGGAAGTCAGATGTACAACGTACCTCTGGGTGGCAAGATTCATTGTTAAGTAAATAAAGGAAAAAAAATCCCACAGGTTTCTTTGAACTTTAAGAAGGCATTCGGCTTAGCTCTATACATTTTAAAGATGTTTAAGCAATCAGCTCTGCATCAATAGCCAAGTTTCCAGTTACACTCTTGGTCTCTTGGTTTTTGAAGGAAGGTAGGCCTCCTCAAGAGTTAAACTTAGAGCCTCAGCAGAGATTGTAGCAATCATCTTCACCAGACACCGTACGAGGCTTCATTGAGACTCACAATCTGTCAAGAGCTACTCATATATAATTTTTTTTTTTTATTTGCTGGGGCTTAAACCCAGGGTTTTACACATGCAAGGCAAGTGCTCTACCACTGTGCACATCTCTAGCACAAAGTTATTCCTATTAACAGGATAAACTCATGAGCCCCTTTGTCACCAATACAGATGACAGAAAATGGCTCTGTTTTTTCCTTAATGTTTCACTTTCATGTTTGCTTTAATGTTTTACATAGTAAAGAATTCCATACTACACAATTTCTAAATAGCTGCAGAGGGATACAAACACATTGGTAGAAAGGAACTAAGATGATAATACAACTTGAAAGCATGCGATTTTGATCAAACAAAAATACTTCTGAGTGTGAAAGGGGTTGTTCTTAATCATAATGGGATGGCAGACTTCTGTGCCAAAACCATGTTTGGTAAACTGGGACATGTGGGCTCTCTACAGTGGTAGAGCTAGAGACACTGAAGGTGGGAAGATGAAGATGGAGCTTGGGACTGGGGGTCATGCAGAGATGCTGTAGTGCATCTGAAGAATTCCATGATGAACTGGTTTTAACATTTAGAGTAACTGACCAAACTGAAGAGGCTTTATGGTTTATGTAGCGAAATGGTCATAAATTCAGCTGTTGAATGATTCTGGAATCAAATCCTATTATAAAAGAGGGATATCTTGTAATAACTGTGGTAAAATAAGAAAGCAAGTGACCTAAAACAGGGATCAACAAATGTCAGTGTGCACACTGCAGCTATTGCTGGAAACACTGAAGGCAGGAACAACCTCCAGTTCTGGATGTTGTATTACCTGTTAGGGGTTAATTAAATGGATGGGTGCAGTGAACATTTTTAACTAACTGGTCTTAAAAACTGTCCTCAAAAACAGAAAAAAAAAACCATTTGTAATTTTAAATGTAAAAATAGGAAGTATATTCTATTATATATATCAATATTTAAATATCAATATTTTAATATGCTTAATATTCACCATGATATTTCTGCCAAGTTCTTCTAAAAAGGCTTATTGCTTGATTTTGAAACTACATCTCTAAGTGTAGACTAGAATTTTAAAAGCAAATAAAGTTTCATAATCTGATATTTGAGATCCTTTTGTTTTGCTTTCACATAACCAAGTATCTTATTTTTTTAAATGGTCATAAGTTTATTTTAAAATAGGAGATGAGGTGGGCATATTTCCACAAAATATATTATTTCAAGTTAGTTTTTAATTGCAGTAAATTTTTTAAAAAACTAAGTTTAATCTAGTGCATTCACTTCTTGACACTGAACTTTAGTGTGTAAAAGATGTTTTTTTAAAAAGAAATTTAGAGCAAGTAAACCATTTCTGTTGCTAAACATCAATCTTGAAGGGCAAACTTACAAATTACCTTTTTTGTTCTTCATTAAGTTCTTGCATTTCAGTGTTGTGGTTCTCAAAGTTTCCCACTGTAGTTCCCAAACTTGGGCTGCAGATTAGAATGATCTGAAAATTCTAAAAGCATGCCAATGCTCAGGCCACACCATGGACCACAATGCCTGGGGGCAAAAGTCAGGCACCAGGATGTTCTAAAGCTCTTAAGTGACTTCAGTATACAGAAAAGTTTGGGAAACACTGATTTTTTTCATGGTTTATTATGGGGATAAAGATATGACAAGGAACAACAGTAGCTATTAAACCTGGATAACAGTCCCACACCATCAGAGCACTAGGGGTGTTCAACTAAGTGATAAGTGGTAAAAATTAGGAGACTGAGTCACTAACACACTCACTTGATCTCCACCACTCAGATGTGCAACCAGTAAGCAAGCAGCTGCTTTTTAAAGGGAAAATGATGTTTCTGTTAATTGACTAAACATAGGAAAAAATGGAAAGGAAATGAACATTATTTCTAATGAATGACTCTCCTGGCTGGTTTATATAATGCTTGGTTCAGATTTACAAGCTCTCTTCAACTCAAAATTTTAAATTTAAATTAAATTTATTAGGAGAGGCAGGGATAGCTCTTCGCACAACTATTTTAGTTGCCAAGTTAACAGTACCATTTTGCATTGTCCTTTTAATTGTTAAAATGCTTCCATGTTTCCAAGTTCATCTCAACAACTATGGTAGGGCAGGAATCCTAATATTCATATTTCTGTTGAGGAAACTGAAGACTCAGGTACTAAAGGTAGCACAAGACAGAGCAGGAACCAGAACCTGGTCTGCTGATTGCTAGGCAAATGCTCTCCCATATACGACTGCCTTTATTGCCTTTCCCTAAACCTTTGAGAGCCACTGAGTCTTGGCACCCTCTCCCAGAAGGCTGATTTTCTGAAAAAATGCAGTCTTGACCATGTCTCTTACAGGTCTGTTGTACTCAGGAACAGAGATAGGAACAAGCAGAACTCAGGGGAACTTAAAGGGGAGGGAATAATAGAAATACACAGTGTGCTCATAGCAGCAGAGAAAGGGGCAGGGGACAGCTATATGAGGAGTGCTATTCAGAACTTTTTGGGGGTTATTTACTTACCTGGATTTGAGGAGGAAAGAGTGATGTGGGGAAAGTGGTGATTTAGGAAGATTTTGAGTGTTGAATAGATTGGTGACAGGGGAGAGAGAAGATAGGATATGGAGAGCACAAAAAACCAAATGTGTAAGCCTGGGGTAAAGAACTTGGAAATAAGTTGTCACTGAAAATAAGACAGTGACAAAAAAGAATACTTGAAACCAAGGAAGAAATATTTGTAGCCATACGGGAAATGTAGCTGACAGCATCTCCATAAGGCCTCATCCAGTTTTGGAGTTGATGACTTTTGGATTCTATTTATATGTAGGATGATGGATCATTTAATTAGATGATCCTTAATTGATTGAATGACTGAATGACTGCATGAATTATCAGCCTGGTAATGGTTTTGAGGAAAGCAAGACAAATGGTTGTTTACCTATCTTATTCTTGTCTTTCAGTTTTACTGTGAAAGCAGTTGTTCTAGGAAAACGGAGGGAAAGCTCCTTACTGTCTTGTGTGAGAATAAACTAAATGACAAAATTCTGCAGTCAAAGTGATATGCATTGACTAAAACAATTGTTTAATATGGATAGGTGCAAAATTCTGCTCTTAAGGACTAAAACCCAGTAAGAAGACAACAAGGGAAAGCAGAAGTTTGCTAACCTAAGTGAAGAAATCGTAGGTTTGCACAACAAGAACATCATAGGTTTTGTCAACAGAATGGAAAAGGTGCATCTGAGTCTGACAAACCAGGCACCGAGTCTTGGCTCAGAAGTAGATATAAAGATTTGCATAACTGTAATGAGAAAAGGCTCTGAAAGAATAAAAACAAAGTTTGCTCAAAGCACTGAGAAAAGCCAGGAAGTAAGTGAATCTTTATTACTGGCAAGATGGTGAGCATAGTCTAATGCATGAAGTGGTTCAGGTTTGGGCACCAAGGTAGAGTAGGAGGCAAAGCCATGGAGGCCAATGACAGGGCAGGATGAAGAAACCAACTCAAGTGCCTTAGGCAGGACCAGAGCAGATAGAGGTTAGTAAGCTAAAAAAGACTGGGGAATCAAGAAACTGGCCATCATGTCTAGCAAAAGAACAAGATCAGCAGGTTTAATGAGTTTTTACAAAGCAGATGAAGGGTAGTTTGGAGAAGACACTGACCACAGCTTTGGAGAATGAAGAGAGGAGAAATGGCTACCTTCTGTTTGTAATCATGTTGTTGAATAACAGTAAAAGTGAAGGCTGCTGTGATCCATGTGGAAACTTGCACATGGACTAAGGCAAAAATGAGGAAAATATGTGAGATGACTAAAATTGATGCCAGACTTGGTGTAAATTAGATAAGCATGACAAGCATAAAGTTAACATAGCAAAAGGAAATAAGGGTCCACAAGATTTCTACACAAGAGACTACAAAGAAGTAGAAAAGGTTAAGCTGGACAGGAACCAGGCAATCTCTTCCTAACTGGTTTTCTAGCTGTCAATCTATCCCTGGTCACAGAGAAGCTGATGATCTTTTTAAAACCAGGCCATGTTGCTCCTCCTTAAAATCCTCCATCACATCCTGTCGAAGTTCTTGCTGAGGCTTATGAGGTCAGGAGAGGTCTTCCCATACCTGTCTAAACACATCTCCCACTCTCCTGCTGGTTCACTCCACCCACTCCGGCTACACTGGCCATAACTCCTTTCATTTCCTCAAACTTGCCAGGTGTTATCTAATGGAATCTCTGATGGGAGGCTCTTCCATATAGCTCAACAGTGATTTATACCTTATCTGTGAGGGCTTCCTCAACCACTGTCACATGGCATCAATCCCTACAACCTGATTTAGATTTGTCTTTCCCACCCAACAGGATATTAGCTCTTTTGAGAGCAGGGACACTGTTTGAGTCTCCCAAAACGGTATGAATTCCTCATGACAAATACCAAGTGTGTGTTGAATGAATGAATGGAGAGCAGAATATGGGGACAGAGAAGTGTCAGCAGTAGCAGATAATTCCGGAAGCTGTGAAAGTGGGGAACATCAGGGTAGTGTTGTCTATAAGATACTGAAAGGATCCTAGGCTCCAGAGACTTGGTGTGGTTTTATTGTTATGATTCACCCTCTATCCTACCACACTAAGGTTGAGCCTAGCACCCATCCCAAATCTGCAGCAGAAAATGAGTGATCAAGGGGCTGGGGATATAGCTCAGTTGGCAGAGTGCCTGGCTCACATGCACAAGGCCTGGATTCAATCCCCAGAACCGCCCTCCCCCCACCCCGCGCGCGCGCGTGCGCGTGCACACACACACACACACACACACACACACACAGTGATCAAAGCTTTTAGATAGACTATTGATTTTCCCTTCTTGGGAAGCAGGGTTAAAATTAAAATTTTAGAACACTAGATAAATTAAAAGGATCTCAATTTAAACTTCAAATACCATAGGTTTCCCTGAGTTCTTGTTCTCATTTTTGACTCCATCCCCAGGCTATTTGTTAAGACATACCTATGACCAGATACTTAATAATTTAAAAAGCAGTCTAACAGGAAAAGTTTCAAAACTCTTTATCTTCATTAAGCTATCTTAATTAGGTCATAAAAGCCAACCAACAAGCTAAGGGGGACTATTCACAAACCATAAACCACATTGCTCTAAAATGACATTAATATGATATTGAAAAAAATGGCTCCAATTTTATTTTAAAAATGGCCAATTTAAAAATCAAATGTGCAATAAAGTCACTCTCTTGGGTTTTAAATATTAAAGCATTAAAAATTTTCATCAAGGAAACTACTAAAGGACAAAAGCCTTTCTTCATTTAAAAAAAAGGTGAACTAAGAATACTCTTGTCAAACATAAGAAACACCTTATTGAATAGGTCATTAAATTATTGCTACACATGAAACTTAAACATACCCATCTTTAAAGTACCAAGTCACAAAATTCTCTAAGTATGTTATTATAATAGAACATTCTACTGAGTTAATCTTTGACTTCTCAGCAAGAAGTCTGAGAGGAAAGCTTGGATTGATTATATACATTTTAATAGGTGATTCTTTGCCTCAGTGTTTTGAGTTTTTCCTCTAGGAAGGGTATGAAGACTCTTTAAGATCATGTCTAAATTTAGCATTTTCTATCAGGAAAAAAAAAAAAGAGAACACAAGCTATAAGGGCCCTGGGCCCTGATTCATGTTAACAAGATGCTAGTACTATGGCAAAGACCCATTGCTGAGGCCCGCAAAAGGGTCTACATCAAGAGAGAATCCCAGCTCTACTACCTTACCATGGGACCCAGAGCAAGCAACCGAACAGAACTCTAGTCTGTTTCCCCATAGGAAATAACAGCAGTTCACAGGGCTATGATTTACATAAAGCATAGAAAGTGCTTAGCTATAGCAAGTACTCCTAAAATACCAGTTTATGCTATGACAATAACCCTTTTAATAACCATTCACTATTAAAAGTTAATGATCTGAAAGGTGATTTGGAAAAAATTGTGGTTCTCAAAAAACATTGATTTAAATCAAGAGAACCTTTGTTCTGCATTGAACCCAAACTTAAATGTGCATGTTAATTACTTGGGAACTAGTTTAAATAGGATAGTGCTAATTAAATAAATTATATCAGAGACTGATACTGTATAAATATCTACCATATCTATATTTTTATATGTTTATATTTTAGGTTCCTATTTTGGAGCCATTACAATTAAATTGTTCAATAATAATACCTTGAATTCAGAGAACACAGATTAAAGATGCATACATTTAGAATATTCATCTATATGTTGAAGTGGTTTTTAATAGGGAAAATGTCTAAAGTAATATTTCTTATGACAAAAACATAGAATACTAAGTGCTGTAACATACTAACCACCATTGACTTCCCTTACCATATGAAACATTATTTATGATATAAAACCACTTATTCTAAAAGGTCATTTTTCAGAGATTATTTTTAGTAAGTTGGTATACTTATGCTAATAAGTGTGTTTTGTCTTCAAGTATTTAAGAATAATTTTAAAAGATAAAGGTTAATATGGGGTTTGGGTATGAGAGTCTTAGAGTGGCATATGTTACAGAAAAAGATAGCTACAAAAAGACACGCGCTCTCTAAAGGATGGGGAAGGAAAAATGTCAACAAGCAAAAGTTTAGAGAAACTCCCCTTTCTTATTCAATTAATTTTACAGAGAATGTAATTCAAAATTCAATTCTAATACATAATACATATATAAAACCCAATTTGACAAAATGGAAATATCTTTCATGTCATAAATGATATTTAAATATATTCAATAATGTACTAATAATTTATACTATCAAAAATATGGTATTTATAATCCTTTAAAAATTTACTCAATATTTCAACAAAAATGTGAATTTATGGTAATAATTTATTATAAAACCCAACTAAGGGCAATTTTATTATTTTTTCACCATAGAGTTCAGATAATTGTATTGACAAGTTTGTATTATCTGATGAAAAATAAATTCTTAATAGTTAACGTGAAAAACTAATCTGTTCTACAATGAAAGCATTACATCTCATGGACTGCAAAAGTAAGCTATTGTACTAGAAGGGTTAAAGCTGCGGGTAGGAAGAGTGGGGAAAATGTACCCACTTTCATTTTAGAGGCAAGACCATGCATATTGATATTAGAACACTGATTCACTGTAACACAACCATAACATTTCAAGTACATTATAGAATTTTCATCAATCAGATTTTAAAAATCTCAAGTAGAAAAAAGTAATTCCAAAATAAGATATTTAAGTAAATTTCAATATTCAAAGAGTTCAGTCCCCATTCAGAAACAGATAAACAGTATATTTATTAAATGAGTTAAGACAAATAAACTTTACAAATAGACAAATAATAAAAGGCTCAGTGGCTAAAATAGATGGTAAGCATCATTGAAAGAAATCAACACCATCACGGTATCTCAGTTGGCTTACACGTGTAAAAAGAAATTTTCAAAGAGCAATTTCACAGAAATGAAGCCAGTTTTTTTTTTCTTATAAACAAATCACCATTTCTTGGTTCAAAACTGACATCTGTTATGAAAATTACCATATCACATAATTGTAAGATGACAAGGAGTAACTCATCTTCAAAGTGCAAGTAAGTCTATTTACAACCACAAAAAAGGCAATGATGAGGAGAAAAGGATTTTTAAAAAATATACAAAGATTAAAAACATTTGGGATGCAAAATTAAACAATTTTTTGGTTAGAGGATAAAAGAGAAAAAGTGATTGAATTACAGATGCTGATTTCAGCTATACATACTATATAATGGGATCCAAGATCTTTAACAGCTTGCTTGCATTTTTTTTTTCTACTTACATAATGCTCTGGAAATTTCTGGTAGAAATTACAGTGTCTCAAAGAGAGAAATACACATTAAGCATGTCTTGCTACTACTTCATGGATGTCTTAAGACCCATTTATGGATTAGAGTCAGTGTAAAAAGCCATTGCCTTTAGTTGAAAAATGAATACTGTAAAAGCTCAATACAAATCCTCCAAAGCACATGCACTTCTAAATCTTTTGGTAATTACATTCATATTTAAGCATAACCAAAATAAAAAAGAAAACTGAAAACATTTCCCTTTTCTCTATTCCCTATGCCTTGTACGTAGGCTTCTCCAGTTGATAGGGTCAATGTTTAGAGTTGAAAGGGTTCTTCAAGGTAGAGTCTAATCTACCACCCTCATGTAGGGTAAATGATTTTCCCAAGATCATGCAGCACATTAATGGCAAAACCAAGACTAGAAACCAGGTCTTGACTCCTAGTCTAAATATGCTTCCCAGCATATCATGCCTCTCTTTTTACAGTATGAATCACTATAAATACCTGATGAATAAATGTACAATGACAAATGCTGACAGAGCCAATGTGTTTCTAAGACTTGCAGAGGATTACTGCAAAAAACTGATGGAGAGAAAAGGATTTCCCCCACCCACCAAAAATATCAAGCACCATCAACTAAATTTCTTTGCGGGGTCAGCACTCTCAGATGGAGTAGTCCTCGTAAACTTCACAACAGCCTGAGGATTGTATATCTGGTGAAAGCTAGGCCCTAACACGATGCCAGTTTATACAGGGTAAAGACAAGAGGCAAACAAGGGAAGAAGGCAGACAGGAAGAAAATAGCTAAGGAATCCAATTGGCTTAGAGATGGGCATTCCTGCATATGGTTAATTATTATAATCTCATTTTACCATTTGTTATTTGGCCACTTAAGAATTAAAATAATTGTATCAAAGACAATGGTAATCTTTATTTTTTTAAACTATGATACTATTTTAGACGAACTAAGTTCTATGAAAAATATGTTAAATGGCAAGATTGTGATCATTCACTTAATCTGATTCTATTAGATTGCCACCATCTTCAAATTTATTCCAATTGTGGCTTAACAGGACAGACATATATGCAGAACTGAGGAAGGAAGCTGAAATGTCAAAAACATTGTTGTGTATTTATTTAATAAAAGGGCATATTTATTTATGCTTACAAACAAGTTTCAAAAACAAAAGAAAAACATGTATGCTTCTACTTATTAACCTTTTTCAAAATGCCAACAGCCCTCATGCTGTATGAAGGTCTCTAAGAATTTATTAGAAAAATCAATACAGTTCACTCACAGTTCACCAAGACATCACTGAACTAACATATTTAGACAAAAACAAAAAGGACTAAGGTTCTCTTGTAGTTTGATAGTTTGATTTAATCTGATTTGCCTGAAATAACAAAAGCATTTCAAGCACTCTTTCATTGTGTAGCTGATGTCCTGCATTAAACAATCTACTAAATTCTGAACAAAAGGTTATTAGCAAGTTTTCAAAAATTTTAAAAATTAAACAGTTGTTTCAAAACCATTAAGTAGTAAATGTATTTAAGAAACTAATTAGGACAGATGCCATAACTTCATTAGAACACCACTGCTCATGTTTTTTTTGTTTTGTTTTGGTTTTTTTTAAACAAAGCATTAGTGTTATCTATTTGGCTATTAGTATTAGCAATTTATCTACAATATTTAACAAGGTAAATTGTAGGCAAAAATTTAGTACAGTTTCAATAGAAACACCCCCCCCCTTTTTTTTCCTGAAAATACAGCAGTATTTGAAGGACTAATTTTTCTCTGCATCAGTTATAATGAAGCTTCCCATCTATGAACAGGAACAAAAAAAGTATCTACAAACCTTGTAAACAGATCTGTATCATTTATAAACATAAATAATCCAAATTATTAACAGCCAACAGCAGAAATTAAAGTATCAATTCAATGATCCAGGGCTCTTCGTCTGGCCCAGCTTTACTCCTCCCTCTCTCCCATCAAGGACTAAGATAAACTAAAGTTCTGCTAATACACTGTTCAGGACCATTCTTGGGTACTACTGATGATCCACGGGTCACTTATACTGAGTTACTGTTTATCTGTCAGTTCATTTCTCCCACCCCCCAAAAAGCACCCTCAGTCTGGCAGAAAGCTTTGCTTTTTTTTTTTTTTTTAAAAAAATAAATCTACATTCGTACAAGTGTGTCTTCTGTTGAAGTCCAAAGACAAGAATACTATCTTGTCCGTCACAATATGTGAAAAGACCCAGTTTCAATTTGTTTCTTTACAATGCAGCTAGTGTGTTAACATTCAGCTTACAATCAGAGTGATGTTTCCAAACTATGTAGTGGGCTTCCTGGGGATGAAGAGGTAGCAGACTTGTTCATTTCTATTGTAAGGTGAATTCCGCTGTCAACAGCATTGTTATTTTTGTTGGGAGAGGGTGGAGGGCTGGAGTTACGTTTTGTAGGAGCATCATCTTCAGCATCAGTGTCATCAATAAGGGGTATATGAGGCTCTGAATCTTCTATCCTAAACTCAGGATGTGTCATAAAGTTGTGAATCGAACTTCTTGATTCTGGTTTTTCTAACCCTTCATATAAAGAACTACGAAATGCATTCACCACTCGAATCTGTAAATATCAGAAAACACAGAAAAATGTCAGTATATAATCAACTTAACTTAAATTGGTTCATTTTTATGAGTTTGAATCCACAAACAGCTAGGTATGAGTGAATCATATTTGCATGTAATGCAGTGGAACTTGCAATACACTGTAAAAAAATGAATATTTTAGTAGGACACTACAGAACAACAAAACCACATACTCTACGAATTTAAGAAGTATAGATTCAAAGTAATACTAAGAAAATCTCATTGTCACTGGCTAAAAATTTAATAGCCATTTTATAGGATTTTTTTCCCTAAAGAAAACAAACAAAAACAAACAAAACAAAACTTAACCATACACAAGCTTAGCCGACTTTTTAAAAACTAAAAATAATGTATATTTGAAAACAATTCAAATAAGTTAAAGTCAAGCACAAAGGGTTACTATTTGTCATGCTAGGAATCAGGGTGTCACCGACTATGAAAAGCCAAGCAAATAGAAGCTGAATGCCACATGAACTCACATCTACCCACCACTCCCTGAATCACAAAATAAAAATACAGACAAAACCCAAGTAAATGTCTACAAAATGCCATTAAACAGCTATAAATATTTGAGTATATGCCATTTTTTTTTTTTACAAAGTGTTAAGGGGTTTTCTCTATCATAGATTACAACTTAATCACTATATTCTCCAGAAGGAATAGATTTTCAAAATGAAAATTTAAAAATCCAATGGAAGTCTGTGAAAAATATCCCAAAGAGAATACATAAAGTTTCAAAGTTTTCTAGTACTTTTACTCTAAAACATAAAGTCAAACAGATGTGTTTCTGTTTAGATTAGAAGTCTGTTATATAAAGGAAAAGAGGCTAATGGTCAATTAAACTAAAAAATATTACCCCAATGTGGACATCAGGTCTCATTAACCCAGTGTCATGCATATTTAGGGAGAAAAGATAAAATCTATTATATATCAATTTAAATACATTGTTTTGGTTTCAATTCTAATGAAGCATTTAATAATGAAGACATCATCTATTAATAATGCTAAAGGAGGTAACTATCACTTATGGTGCCATAAGATACGATCATCAAAATCATAAGACAATGATAATGAATAAATTAATAAAGTTCTTCAAATGGACATCTGAATATATATTAAAATATGTCTAGTTTAGGGCCATGTGTCCATTTCCAATTATTACTTATCTCTCCTCAAATCTATCTTTCTTGCTAAACAGGTTACAGCTCTGCCAGTTACTAGTTGAGGAACACTAATCAAATGGGTTTTTTCCACTATAAAATGGGAAATAACAATGGTACCCATACCTTATGGGGTTGTTACAGGAGATTAAGTTAGTATACTATAGACTTAGAAAAGTGTTAGCCCATGTTAGTATCAACCCAGTGCTTCTCAAACTTTAATGTGCGGATGAGCTAGCTGGGGATCTTGTTAAAATGCAGATTTGGATACAGCAGGGGCTTGAGATCCTGCATTTCTAACAACCTTCCGGGTGATGCTGATGCTGCTGAACCATGATTTACACATGAAGCAGCAAGTATTTAGTATATATTATCTTGTTATTTTATTACATATTATAATTCTAGTCCATTCATATTTATACATTAGTTCCTTAATTTGACAGACTAATAATAACAAATACATTGTCAATTTATTGCTCTGTTCCCTTTACTTTTTACTAAAATGTAACGTTTAACATAAGGAATAAGACAATGCTTGCTAAATATACTGTCGTAACCATTTACTTAATGTTAATTGTGCACTCTTGGAATTTACATTTTAATACATGCAAACATTCAACAAATATCCTGACTGTTCTAGTACTAAACCATAAAGTTTTAAAAGCAAAGAGACAGCTTCAGAAGAAAAATTGGTTGGTGTCAAAGCCAGCAGGCACAAGAGAGAATAGAAACTGGAGGATCAGCCAGCAAATTTGATGGGTGGCTAGAACTGTTCAAGGGGACTAGGATATCTGCAATTTGGACTAGGTTGCTGGTACTGCTGTTAATGGTGTCAAAGTTTTCTGTGAATTTTTTTGTTTACTTTTAAATCAAAATAGGTATAAAAACAAACAGTGAAGGGTCAAAGAGGAAATAGATTGATTTTTTGAATATATTTAATTTGGAAAATAGAGCTCATAAGAAAGGTATGGGAGTAAGACAGATGTCTGTGAGTTCCCAAAGCTCTAAGAGGGGCAGAGTATAGCCTGCGAGTGAGGATAGCAGATGTATATATACACACAATCACACACGTATCTATAGCAGGTGAAATCAGCGAAGTCCTTTTTACCCAAGCTTGGTAAATTTTTCTTACTCAGAAAGAAATTACTGAAAGGATATTAGAGATATTTTATTCTAACCACTTTATAAATATAATAAAACTGAGCAACTTGTCAAGTCAAGTCACTCTTAGTGCCAGAGATTCTTAGAACCTAGGCTTCTGAACTCCCAATTCCAGAATCCTTGGAAGTCAATAAAAGACAAAACAGAAGACATTCACTTTATCACTAACTAGGAAAAAAAAATTTCATAAGATTAAAGTTAATGCTTCCTTCTTTCTTCTACTTTACGTAAGCCACAGAACTGTGGTTAGTAACCAGTAGAAGAACAGCTCACCAGTGTTCCAAAAAAAAAAAAAAAAAAACCAAAACCAAAAACCAAAGAACAAATCTCGAAGGACAGTCTCACAGGAAATACATACAACAAAATCTAGATTATAAAATATATGAATAAAACACCCCTGATCTAAGGCTTAACCCTGAGCACTCTCTCTGGTTCAGATCTTAAATGTCCCCAAAGACTCATGTATTAAAGGTTTGGTCCCTATGATGGTGCCATGGGATGGTGTTGGAACCTTTGAAGGGTGGGGCCCTGTAGAAGGTCCTTAGGTCACTGGGGGTGTGCCCTCAAGGGATCACGGAATTCTGGCCCTTTCTTTCTTGCTCTCTGGCTCATGATCCATAAGCAGTTTTGAACCACCATTTCCTTCTTGCCATGATATGCTGCCTTGCTACACTCCAAAGCAACATGGCCACTTGATCATATCTCAAAAGCTATGGAACAAAATAAACCTTTTCTTTTTTGATAAATTATCTCAGGTATTTTGTTATAAATAGCAAACTAACATACTGAGCTAAACTTACAATTGCCCTGAACTTTATTATCTTCTTAATACCACAAAGAATCCAGTTTAAGTGGAAACCCAAGACATAACTGTTAATTTCCCATTCTTGACATCTAATTCCTCACTATTTACTATCTTTTAATTCATTTCCCATTTGGTATCTACTGAGACCTACTATGCACAACATAATTATACCCCCTAAGATTATCAAAATTAAAAATTTCAATAACACCTATGTCCAGAAAAATTTTAATAGGAAAAAAAACTGAAGAAAATACCGCATAAAGTACATGATTAAAAAAAAAAACTAAGGTGATTATCATAATCATTAAGTAATTTCACTTTAAGAAATTAAAATCGATTTTCAAGATAAACAATTAACAAATCAAAATTTAATTAACAAATCAAAACCAGGTACTCTAAAAAACCATTTTCCTAAATATCCTCCTCTTTTTTTTAAGTATATTTTTTTAGTTGCAGATGGACATAATACCTTTATTTATTTCTTTTTATGTGGTGCTAAGTACCTCGAATGTACAAGGCAAGTGCTCTAATACTGAGCCACAACCCCAGCCCCTCCTCCTAACTTTTGATAGCAGATAAGGTTAATAATACTGTTGCCCAAAACATGGCATATAAGGAGACAGCTCTAAAATACAGAACTATTTCATTATAAACCAATATGTCTTATTTTTTATAACAGCATGGTCACTTCTGAAATCTGTATTCATCATTATTTTTACTATATGCACTAAAAAACTGCAATGATAAAATAAGGGTTTTTTTGGGGGGAGGGGCAATAAAAAAGAAAATTTTAGGCTGTTTTCCAGAGTTGAATAATTTACATGTTGAATTTTCTCAAAGGAAGACTCACCTCTACTAACTGATGTTTTAATTATCAGAACAGGGGTGGAACCTTTTTTTTTAAGCTACAAAGTCTCTGTTGTTAATTACTCAATTTTGCTCTTACAGTGCAAAACTGCCATAAGGTATACTTTTAAAGGAAAGGGCATGGCTATGCTCTCTCTCTCTCTATATATATAGTTATTTATCCACCCCCCCCCCAAAAAAAAAAAAAAAACAGGAGACAGGACAAATTTAACCCACAGGATGCAGTTGGCTGACCCTTTGCTTAGAAGTACAATTTTTTTTTCTCCTTAATTTCTCCCTTCCAGGAAGATAAGTTATAGATTTAGCAAGAAGGATTCAGTAATGGGAAAAAGGATATTAGAATGTTATAATTTACAAATAAAGAAAAACTACATAACTTTTTCTTTAGAGATTTTATAATGATCTTGCTAATAAATGAGGGGGAAGAAAAGATGATCTCTATGAAGATGTTTCAAGTCTAATATTTGACAAAGCTAAAATGGATTACCATTTCTTCTATTTAGCAAAGAAAGGGCTACAAATAAGAGTAAAAAAAAATTGATGTTTGTAGATATTTCTAAGATTATTCAATATTAGGTCAAAAGCACAGTGAAAATGAAACCTTTCATTAAACATACTAATACTCTTTATTAATTTTATATATTGGCTGGTATCCTATACCACCAAAGACTATGCTTCTCAGGCAAAGCTTCAAAGAAATTTAAAAGAACAGCAATATAATTACTGCAATAGTGTATAATGATAATTACTGGCAGGATATGATCTAGTCACTGAGTACTTCCTCATGTCCTGAGAACACAGGATATAGAATAAAGAAGTAAACATCTCAAAACTTGTGAAGTAACAGCCACAAGCCTCCTTTTGCCACTTTCTGAAGTGTATTTCTACTTCCCTAAAATATAACACCAGATGGGTCCAACAACTCAGATGTTTCAAATACAGCTGTGCATCAGAAAACAGCCTGGGGCAGATGTGTGCATGTGTGTCTTAAAACAAAGTTTGTAACTGATCTGATATTTAACATAAAGCCTGGAACACAATCAGACTGAGAACTATAGTCACTATAGTATACCTATGATCATGTGACACCCTTCCAAACTAGAAAATAAATTAAAAATAATTCAGCAAAATATTGCTGAAATAAAAATGAATACCCAACACCCATGAGATAAACTTGTCAAAAAATTTAACATGCAGCTAATCATAATCAGTAGGAAATAAATCACATTGTTGTTGATGATCTTTTCTTGGATCATACATCAAAACAGCTATAAAGGACACTTTGGCAAAAACTGAAAAAATCTAAATATAGACTATATATTTGGTAATAGGAATCAGTGTTACATTTCCTGAATATAGTATTATTGTTTGCAAGACTTCTTAAGAGGTATATGCTAAAGTATTTAGGGATGAAATGTCAAATATGCCATTTTCAAGTGGTCTAAAGAGATTATTAATATATAGACAAGGTAAATGTCATATTAAGATGTGGTAAATTCAGGTGAGATGTACTCATGTATTAATCTTTCAACTTTAAAATTTTTCAAATTTAAGATTTTGGGGAAAGGAGGTCTTTCAGTACAGCCTTAGTTTGCTGCTTCTTGTGATACACAGATGTTCATATTCGACTTCAGCTTCATCAGTTTTCTATAGTTTATCATTTTTTTTATTACTAAACTATTGCCACAGAGGCCTGCTTTTCTCAATTAGCAAAATTTACCAAGGAGCAACTTGGGAGTCATTTCCTTCAGGTAATTCTTTCTGATTTCCCAGGGTAAATTAAGGATCCTGCTATAATATTCTGTAGGTCATTGCCATGTAGGAACTTTCAACTTCTTGCTTGTTCTCTCACTAGACTGCACATTCTGGAGGTTTTAAAATAGCCCTGACATATGGTAGGTCTTCCACAGAGGTTTGTGAGGCATTTACCATTTAGGGCTGCATCATGAGAAGCCAAAGATAGTATGAATTCTACATCTGACTGACAATGTACAAGTGTAATGCCAGGCAATTTACATTTGCCATTTCATTCAGGTAGGTAATTTTTAAAAGGAAGACTCCTATCTGTCCATGTAAATGTTACATCCTAATGTTACAAGGTCAGTTTGTTTTTAGGGAACTTGCCTGCTTTTTGTTTTACACCATTTTATAGTTATAAGCAAGTCATTTAATCTCTAAGTTAGTGTTCACACCTGTAAAATGAGGACAGTTCTGGTTCTACCTGTTCTATAACATTGTTAAAAATGTCAAATAAAAATTACTTAAGCTAATAGGCAATAGGTAAACAGTCTGTGCTGCTTTCTCCCTAGATTCACTCTATGTCCAGCTCACCCAAGACTCCTCTAGTTCTTCTCTGGCTGGAGACCAAACGAAAAAGGTAGGTCTCTGCCCAAAATATAAGTCTAACCCTAAGAATTCTGGCAATTGTAGGAGTGGAATTTGGTATATATTTTTATTGCCTCCAATATACTGAAAACAACTGTGAAATCAGAAGACTCCAATTTACAATAGGGTCATATAAGGTTAAAAAGGAGTTTGCCATTTACTAAAAACCTAATAGAAAATATGTTATTCAATTAGTGACATTATAACATGAATATATTGTTATATTATTGAAATATTGGTTCAATAATCAATCAATATATTTTTCCTGCTTAGAAAACAATAGAAATTTCTTACCTTTGATGTCAAACTAAATTGATTATGCAAATGGGAAAACCCCCCAAACTAACCATAAATACCATAAAAGTTTATATAGGTACTCTCTCTTAAAAAAAAACAAAGTAAGATAGACAAAGTTCAAATTAAGAAGACAAACAATTGACTATATATACTTTTTTATATAGAACTTTTCTAAGGCTACTAATTTACTTTCCAAACTGGACAAGATAAAGCTGAAATACTAAATTCATATTTTATTTTTACAAATGCAATTTCCTGGTTCTGTTAGCTCAGTTTCAAATAACATGCTTCTGGGAACCATGCATATGAACACGTTTAAAGGCATATACTCAAAAATTTATAGTAGTTTCACAAATTCTAAGCTATAATTTTATTCCCCATATTAACTGTAAGAGTTAGCATAGAGACAAGCTCACAGAATTCATAGCTAATCTTTGGTTGCAATTGTTCCACCTGTTATCTAGCCCTCTAAGAAATAAAACAACAACAACGACAACACTTTGAGGTCTCAATCCACTTTACGAAAAGAAAGCTTTATGAAAAGCCTGAACAATGAATTTAAACATTAAGGAGAAAATGAGAAACGTTAGGTGTGTGAAATAGGAAATGTTAATTTCATGCACTTAGGAACACACACTCACACCCCACAGTAGTAGAAGCAGTAGAAGAGGAAAACACTACATGTGTAGGGGTAGAAATATTTGTTACATCATGATGCTGGCTGGCGATGGAGGGTTGCCGCCTTAGAGCCCCCTGAATGGAACTTCCACTCTGGAAAGCATTCACTACATCCATCTGCAAGGAATCAGAGATTGTGACAGCTTGCTCAGCAAGAGAGAGAGAGAACAAGAGAAAGGACCATTCCATCTATCAACATATAAAAAAGTAAAGAAAAAGGCACTTTTTACAGAGCAAATAGGCAAGAATAGCATTTTGAGATGAAGGGGGTGGTAAAAAAAAAAAAGCTAGGAAAAAAGGAGCTTAGGGGCATATAAGACACATTCTTTCATGATCAGTTAAAAGTTTCATTCATTCCAGCCACTAGTAGTATTTTTTCAAAAGAATAAATTTTGTTGGTTGGGAAGGCTAGAAAGAAAGTTTAGGAACACACGTGAACCTCCTCCCCAGGTCAGAAAGCCCTTCTCCCATCATCTCTCCTACCTCTCTACCAGGCCCATACCTGTGTTTGGATTCTGTTCAGACCTCTAAACCATAAGATCTGGCCACGCCGCAACTCCCTTTCAGCGTGATCAATCTCTTCAACGTCCTCTGCTAATTCCTCCTCAGGTATTTCTTCCTTTTGTGTTCCATGACCAGCTTCTTTTAGGAATTTTAAACGACTAGTTGGAATTGTTGAAATAAGCTACAACACAGGGGAAAGAACTTAGAAATATATCATATTGAGTACAGTTAAAATGAGCAACTTTATACAAAAGGTTATAAAAATTGCAAGAGTATCCACCTATCTTCACCAAGGAAGCAATGAGATCCTGTTGACCAGACTTTCTCTCCCAGAACAAAGAATAGTCTTCTTTTAGTTACACAAAAGATTTAAGTTTGAAGCACAAAAGTTTTCCTGAATAGGAATTCACCTGATTACATTTTTTATACATTGACTTGAATATTTACAACAGTATATTATATAATCATGCTCTAATATACATATGTTTACTTAAATTCCTATTAACTATATTTACTCCAAATAAAAGGAAAATGCAGGTGGTCTTACTGGATGTAAAACAAGCTTTTATGTTTCATAAGCGCTATAAAAATTCATGAGAAAAACATATTAGAAATTAGAAAGTCATCAGTTATACTAAAAACAGTTTTAATACGTGTATTTATTTTTATGTAAAATGCAACTATTTAAAATAAATTAACACTGATAATGAAGTTAACACTATAATGACACCAAATAGAAACAGATGCCTAAGAAAACATAAAGGATATAAAAACACCGAGTATGTATTAGCTTGTAAGTGTAAAGAACCATTCCTAGTGAAAGTTTATCAGAGAGAAATAAGCATTGAGTCATACAGAACCAACTCATTTTACTGAGGTGAAACAGGCTCAAAGATACTTGAAGTAACTTGTTCATGGAGTGCTAAGACTCCAGGTCTCCTGGCCACCAAAACCAGTGTTCTTTCTACCATCACGCACTTAAAATCAACAGACAAGATAATTTTAATCCTGCTGGGTATGTATGCTGTATTGCATTTCCACTTCCTGAATTTGGCCAGAACTTTGGAAGTTGTGGGGTTTTATTCTGCCTAGCAGAGAATACTATGAAATAATTAGAATGGTAAATCAAGAAAGAAATGTGGAACAAGCAGGGATCCCATTTAAAAGAAGATCTCTAATAATGAGGTCTTCAAAATGTATAAAAAACCTCAAAATCTAAAACACAAGAGCAAGATTAGATAAAAGACACAAGACTGAGCAAAGTTTAAGGAAAACCTGAAAGTTTGGTTTGACTTACATAATGACAATAAAATGAGCTTTATATAAGTTATATATCATAATTTACTAACCTGAATTTATGAAAATGATAGTATAGACTCTCTATCAGCTAGTTTTATACTAATGATAATGGGTTACAGTGGACAATTACAGAGTATTACTACTCATCTTTAAAAATAATGACATGCATTTGCAAGGAAGTTGAAAATAATAAAGATGAGGTTTATCTTATTTTTCAGAAATTAGTATTTTATAAATATACTATTAAGATTATTCAATTCAAATACTCTAAAATGACATTTTGTGGCCTTGCTGTCCAGATACCATAATTTTTATGGAAATGTTCTCTAAATTAAACCCCAAGTTTTCCAATGTCACATCCTAGAATAAATTACACAGCAAAAATAATGAAGTAAGTATATTTTATTTTCACATTTGTGTAAAAATTTTAACCTGAAAATGTAAAAATAGGTGATAGAGTAAAGATACAGATATAAGCATCCTAACCAGTTATAAATACATTATCTTTAATAACTACTGAAAAACTTGTTCTAAAGAAGCTAAAAATAAACATAATAAACAATAGGCATAATAAACATTTGTACTGGAACAAATACTATGTAAAACAAAACAAAACAAAAAAACCTTAAGTTCCTTTTCTTTTTTTCTCCCCAGAATTCCTTTTTTTTTTTTGATCCAAATGGTCACTATTTAGAACAATTAGCAAAACTGATTAAAGAAAATATACAGTAAAAATTTAAAAAAAAATTCAGTTTTAACGAAAAATGAAATTTTTACCTGGCCCCAGAGTAATGTCCCCATTCCTAGGAATATTGACCATAGCCACTGTTCTACTGAAAGTTCTGAACAACTGAAAGGTTTTCCACCAAACTGCACAATTATTATCTGAAGGAATAATCAAGAGTTAAGTTTATTTAAATCTTTTAAATTTTAAAATCCACATTCTTAAAAAAAAAACAACTTTATATCCTCTAAAACACAAGGTGAACAACCATTATTATATTAGTCACATCTGTAAATAAAACAACTGAAATAAAAACCTCTGCCCAAATTTCAAATGCATGCATTTTTCACGCTTAAATTACACTTCTAAAAATTAAAAAAAAATTTATGGTTAAGAAGTATAACTTTATAATGTTTCTAATATAACAACAAGTAACAACATTTCCTTGTATTTTATCCACAAAAGATGGTAAATATTTTTGTGAAAAAGAACTACAGAAAAGCTGACAAAATATGCAACCCCATTTTTCCTTCTACAGAGCTGTTTCATTTCTGGTTAACTAACATTTAGATGTTAGAATAAATATAAATGGACTGTAGAGAAGAAAAGCAACTTGTAAAGTTGTATGAAACATGGGCCAGCCAAAGTGGTATACCCTTAGACATCTACTCTCCTTTCAAAGTAAAGTCCGTAAATACACATAAATAAAATTCATAATTCTTCTCTCCTTATTCTAAATGTCCTAAAGTAATATATACGGGAATATTAAAGATCAAGTAACAAAATATTCGTTCTTCTGTGAGTTTGACAAGCTTTTCCTTGGCAATTAAGCAGATGTCAAATATTGAAATTAAAAAGAATAATTTCAGTAGATAACAGTAGTTAACATTGAAAATTTCTTGAAAATAGTAAAATTCCATTCTGTTAATGCCACCATATTTTAAAGTCAAGATTATTTGAACACTTACACAGATAGTGTCCCAAGTTTTGTTAGTAGTCCACTCTAAGATTATAAGGATTTTGACAGTAAAGTCTAGATTTTCAGAGATAAAACTGAAATAATTTTCTTTTGTAAACCAAGACAATAATGTGAAAAAGACCAACATTTACTTTTATACAGTATTCTTAATTTTTAAATTTTTTTAATATAATAAGGGATGTAAAAAGGAGGATATTAAGATGCTGGGGACTTTTTCATTTGAGAGTTGGAAAAAATAAAATCATTTATCTAGACTCTGACTTCTAAGAACAAGAGACCAAGTTTCCACATTTTATTGTACATCTTAGATAAACACGAAAACTACAGGCATCATCAGGCAATATATAGAAGAACCACACACACATCTGAAATTATGTTCTACAACAAGGTAACTGTTTGCTGACTATCTCCCATGTAATAATCAGTTTTGAAACCATATTTTCTAATTACCCACCTGTACCACAAAAGTGCCTAAAACAATTGTGCAGAAGATGGCATTATTAAAGATTCCTTCAAACACATTTCTTTCACCATGAATTTTCCGGGCATTTATTTCATTGAAAAGTTGCATCAGCACAAAGGTATTAAAAACAATAGTATAATGTTCCGAAGGTGGAGCATGCAAAGGAGCATTTCTTCCACTATCAATATCAAAAAACTTTTCTCCTGAAAGAATGAAAAATTTTTTTGTAATTACCATACAAAATCATAACATGTCAAGGAATTATGCAATAATACAAATTAGCCAGACTCTTTATTTGACCTGGAATGACAACTATTCTGTTTTATAGATGAGGACACTGAAGCCCCCAAACTATGCTGACATGCCAAGTTCAGACACATAAGTGGCAAAGCCAGGATAATAATGATGAAGATTCTTTGTCCCTCCCTACCCGGCATCACACTACCTCCCAAAATTTACCAAGCACTCCCTGCTGAGAAATTAAAGATAAACAGGGAGTCAGGAACAGAACTCAAACTCAAAAAAATTTTTAACACTAAAACATGTTGAATGTTATTAACATGGATTCGAAAAAATTAACTGAAGCTTAATTAAGACACTGAATCCTTACCAGCAAATAAGAGTGTAAAAACTACTACAAGTTGATAGAATGCATGACCCAAAATATTCTTCATCATTGTGCGTGAGATGAGAGGCTTATTTCTACCATAAGGTTTCCGAAGCAAGAGGGATTCAGTGGGTGGTTCCGTTGCCAGAGCCAAGGAAGCAAGTGTATCCATTATGAGGTTTACCCACAGCATCTGCACAGCCTTAAGCGGTGAATCCTAGAAAAGATATGTTTCCTAATAGACATTCACAACTGTTTAGGGACTCAGAAATTCTCAGGAAGCCTTTAGGATTTAAAAACTTATGGAACAGAATAGGATCACATTTTTTATGATAATTAACCTAAATATTAAGTTTCAGCTTATTTAAATACTTAAGTACTTTAAAAAAGTTTTTTGCTTTAAAATAAGCAAGTTTTAATAAATAAATCATCACCTACTTGAGTAATACAAGCTCCCGTGAAAGCAACAATGACTGCTACTACATTAACAGTAAGTTGGAACTGAAGGAATTTTGAGATGCTGTCATAGACATTTCGTCCCCACATAACTGCCTTAACAATGCTTGTAAAGTTGTCATCTGTGAGAATAATATCAGATGCTTCTTTAGCTACGTCAGTTCCAGCAATACCCTGTTTAAGAAAAAAAAATGTGTTAATTAGATTAATTATTTAGAATATAATTCTTATATACTCAAATGAGTAGTATAAAATAAATAAAAATTTGCCATTATACTTAACAGTGACTTAAGAGTCAGGCTAGAGGAAGGTGTTATGTCTGGCTTAGCAGAAATCAAACAAACAGGGAAGTATGGAAAATAAAATTCAAAGTAAGGTTAAAAACAGAAGAATGAACAAAGGCAGTACCCAAGTTCCTTCCAAAGACTGAATGAAAAAGTATATTAAAAAAATAATAATAACCAATGAAGACAAAATTAGAGGGATACAAGATTTTGCCAAAAAAACCCTTACAGACTGGAGGACTGGAGTTGTGGCTCAGTGGTACAGTGCCTGTCTAGCATGTGTGAGGCACTGGGTTTGATTCTCAGCACCAAATATAAATAAAGAAAATAAAGGTTCATCAGCAACGAATAAAATATTAAAAAAAAACACCTTACAGACTGAAAATGGATAAACAAATGGTAAATAACTCAGCAGACTCAAGAAAGCTGAATCTGAAGCCAATGGTAGGGACAGCAGAAAAGCAGTCCTGTTTCTGATAGTATGAAATCTTTCTATCAGGCTCAGGAAGTACCAGGTTGCACTTGTAGGGGTAAAGGCAGGAATGAAAATAGAGAATCTCTTTAAATATCTACTGAAGAAGCACTCAACTTCTAATAGTAACAACGTTGTCAACAGCAGAAAGGGATATGTTAATATACTGCATATTAATAAAAATGAACTACAGCTAAATACGTAGATAAATTAAACACGTCAAGAGGTAAAATAGGGATTTCTCTAAGTAGGAAAGAGTGGTTTCAAGTCTGAGCTGCTAAGCACTTACTCTTTCCTCTTTATTTTGGAGATAAATTTAGACTTTTGATGAATTATCATTAAAAAAGTGGTAAATTTGAATCTAAAACCTTCAGAGCTTAAAAACACAAACAGACCAGTCACTGTGCTATACTTTTGTTTGCATTACTGTATTTATCCACATTTATTAAAGCCCAGGCTATCTGTCACATACTCAAGTTTTGGAAAGAAAGCTTTTTTCTTTCTTTTTTCATTAAAATGCATCCTACATAATGTAGTTTTCTGGTCACTGTCAGATAAAAGCAGCAATAAGAATACTACTCAATGGCTCAATGCCCAACTGCTGTAGTTAGTGATCCTGTTTGCCTGGAGTACAAGGCAAAGCACCTAACTATTTCTTCTTCAGTGACTCTTCACAAGTCTTCAAAAGATCATTCCAAAGCAGCTGCCTATGAATTTGGGACATTGCAGGGTAAGGATCTCTGGATGCAATCTTTTTTGGTTGAAGAAAATTTACCAACATAATTTCCTTTTACCACCTCTCTCACACCTGTTGAAAGGCTGCCAGGGTGGTAAGTCTCCTTCTAAATCTCTATTTTAGCAAAAAAAAAAAAAAAAAAAAAATCAGAGGGACAAATCATGCAAACATACTGGTGCACACAAACATTCTCTCATCTAAAACTTTAGGGCCAGATTTTGTTTCAGAATTCAAAGTGTCCCATATGCTAGATAATAAGGCACATATCTCATATCACAAAATTTCCCAAAGAGTTAAGCAACATTAACACATTAAAATTTCTACAATGGCTATATATATTCATACTAATGGGACAAATAATAGCCCTACATCAATTCAGAATAGACTTTATAAGTCAAACACAAAATTTTTAAATGAAATGTGAAAAATGACCAGGCAGCCAATTAGGGCAAAAAAATTCAGTTTTCTTATAGTTTTGGATTTGAGAATTGTGATTATCAATCAGTATTTTCCAAAACTAAAGAGAAAATACTTAAATTGAGGATATGGGGGGAAACAAGAATTTTTTTAATCAAAAAAGATTTTATGTATATGTAAAAAAGACAACATTCTATTATTCTTTAAAAGACCCTTAAGTATATTTTTAATGTAAATGCACATCTGTTTCAAGCTTGTGTTCTGATTGAGAAGGTTGCTATATAAGGTTCAGATGACATGAGAGAAGACAACTTACAGAGTACAAGGTAAATTTATGACATTATTTCAGTTGTCCAAAGAAATCATCATCTAACCAGATTTCATGGCATCAAATAAAGCTAGTGTATAAACTAATTAGACTTACAAATCAATTTAGGTTTACCGATTATCCCTCAAACTAATCTTGAGGGACAGCATTTAGAATCAATAGTAATACAGTCAACAAACAAGCAAACAACACAGCTAGCAAATTACATCTGAATACTTGAATAAGTTAATTCCTACCATTGCAAATCCAACATCTGCTTTCTTTAATGCTGGGCCATCATTTGTACCATCACCAGTTACAGCTACAACTTGGCGTTGTTCTGAGACAGTGCTGTCGATTATACCTTAAATAAAAGTAAATATTTGTGCTGTAAAAACATTTTCTTTAATTAATAAGGTGATTTGGCAGAATATCCTGACTATCCTGACTGGTCAGTTTTATAGTCTCAAGGTTAAAAATACATAATTAAACAAACACAGAAATGGAAACTGCTTGGATATTGAACAAGGATCAACTCAAGAAACTAAGGTTACATTAGGAGCAATATCCTGTTTTAATCAGAAGATAAACACAATTCACATAAGATATCAAAAGAAAATGTATTTATATTTTATTGGAAAATACGAGACTCTCCCTATCTATTACTATTTTTGGAAGCAAAACATATTTCTATATTAAGAAATTGTGAAATAATTGTAAAATCTACTTACCTTTAACAAGAGTATGTTTGTCAGTAGGAGATGATCTTGCAAGTACTCGAAGCTTTGGCCAAATCTTGTCTATTCGCTCTTGCTCAATCTATAAAATTTTATCAAAATTAAAATGTGTCCAAACCTAGTTCCATAATTCTAAATTAGCTATCTACCATTATTCATCAGTGTTCTCAAAAGTACAGAGCAATTGCATCAGAAACTCCTGGGAACTTCTTAGAAATGCAAATTCTTGGGCATGGCCCAGGTTTATCTCATCAAATACTCGGTAGTGACTTCAATCGATACAAACTCAAGTTTGAGAATTCTTACTATATATAAGATCAAAATTTTTAAATTTTGCCCACTGTCTATAAAACTGGAACTTCCTTAATGTGAAAAGTTCTGAGTTTGGAGTCCCCTAAAATATGTCCACATCAGCCTTTCCAAACCCATCTCCCTTTACTCCCTTGCATACATTGTACTTCGGAAACTGGTCTTGACTCAAAGCAACTACTTTGATAAAGCATAATAGCAACATATGCTCATTCCCACTAGGACCAATTTCTTTATCACCCCTTTCATCTAGAATGCTAGTTTTTTGCTTCTTAAGATGTGGACAGCATTTATTCATGTACAGTGCCTAATATATACTTCATAGTCAATATGTATTTGTTGAATGAAATTCTTAATATACAAGTTAATCAACTAAAAAACTTAAAAAAAATAATCCTTACCTCTCCCTTTTCATTTCGTATTCTTCGGTTAAAATCTTTACCTTCCAGGCATAGGAAATCTTCCCCAGGATGTAAAATACCACATTTGGTAGCAATAGCCCGAGCAGTATTAATATTATCACCAGTGACCATCCGTACAGTAATTCCAGCCCTCTGACATTTTTTAATTGCATCTGGTACCTAGTTTATATAGGGAAAAAAATCACATTACAATAGAAAATTAGTATTTCCAAAGTGGGGGGAACACTAAACAAATATATAGTAGGTAGTGTACAATCCCACAACTAATGACAATTTTAATTTCATCTCGAGATATTCAGTATTTCTTAAATTATTCCCAATAATCTCTTCTTTCCTATTCTACAACTGCAATCTTAGTTCGGGCTTCACTTTCAATTGCCATCATTCCTAATTTGTTTGCACTACTTATCGACCAAAAGCTTTTAAAAGCACCTTTTCCCCCTGACAACCAAAAAGCTATTCCTTTCTGGTTGGCTTTTCACTGCCTACATCACACCTGAATTGGTGTTCTTTACAGTGTCTTGTTTTTCCCTTCCCAATTCACACAATTCATATTTGTTAAGGAAATATGTCACCTACTCCCATATAATTTGTGTGCTAAAGAATTTCAAATCTACATCCTTCCGTCATCTCACTTTGAGAGGGAATCACGGTGCCACCTGAAAAGTGGGTATCAGAATTTGAGTGTGTAAAAAGACACCATCTTTTCTAAACTTACCTACAGAAGCCTAAGTCATCTGTACCTCCTCTTCCATTTTCCTTCTTCCATGCATCCCTTAAGGATCAATATAACTCCTATGGATTGTTCCCAAACCTCCCTTGTATCATGTTCCCAGTGCTTACTGCCTGAGTTACTGCAATGGCTTTTAAATTGGTATCACTGCCTTTATGCTGTTCCATATATACTTTATTCTTTTTTTAACACACCAATATGCTTCCTTAAAAATACATGATTCCTCAGCTGTTACACATATACCACAAAATTCTTAGTACAACTGAGTATCACAGTTGAGCCTCAGAATATTTTTCTAGATCCATCTAAAATTTTCTCTATTATACACAAGTTGTTAGATGAACAGTTTATATAATTATTTCTGTGCCTGTGCAACTACACTCCTTTTGCCTAGAAAATCCTTTCTGGCTGGGCATGGTGGAACACACCTGTAATCCCAGCTGAGGCAGGAGGATCAAGGCCAGCTTCAGAATTTAGCGAGGCCCTAAGCAACTCAGTGAGACTGGTATCAAAATAAAAAATAAAAAGGACTGAGGATGTGGCTCAGTGGTTAAGTGCCTCGAATCCCTGGTACAGAAAACAAACAAAAAACCCCCCAAAATCCAACAAACTAAAAACAAACAAACAAACAAACAAAAACCACATCCTTTCTGGCTCTAACTGGAAAATCCATACCGATCCTACCAGGGCTTGAGATTGCAAAAATTCAAATGGCTACAGGGCCATGCTGGTAATATCAACAAGGAAAACATGTTGAAAATGAAAAACCCAAGAAAAATGTTAATGAAAGAGCTACTCAATTCTAGTCTATTTTTATCATGGTGAAATGAGAGCTCAACATTAACAGAACTTAAGATTTCAAGAGAAAGGAGACACATTCTAATTTTGTATAGAATCTCTCAATACTTAATGATTTTTATACACATACAGATATCCAAAGATAACTTGACAGAATACTAAATTAGGTCTGCAAACTCCCTATTTGTGATTTCTATTCTAAATCCAGTTTAAATGTAACCTCTCTGAGAGCTTCCTTGGTCTACATAAGTAGACAAAAGTGTGTCTTCTTATTACAGACTTGTTATAAGTCATTGCATCATATTATAGATACTCATTTGTCGAGTCCTCTGCAAGTCAATGAGCTTCTTGAAGGAGGACCCTTACCACATCTTTGCATCACAGTTTAGTTCATTTATTTAACAAAGAAGTGTCTGGCATATAACCAAAGCTTAATATTCATGCAGCTACTAAATTACATATTATTGGAGAAACAGTCATCACTGGGGCATTCTTCAAGGTGGGGGTGGAAGGTAAGGGGGCACAATTCTAGACAGGGTTCCACAGGAACAATGTCTTAAAAAACATATGCAATTTAATTACTAGCAACTTAAATATGTATAAGCTTAAAGATTATAATCCTAGCAGTTCCTCAGGCTGACATATTAGGATCACGAGCTCAAAGCCAGCTTCAGCAATGGTGAGGCGCTATGCAACTCAGTGACACCCTGTCTCTAAATAAAATACAAAATAGGGCTGGGGATGTGATTCAATGGTCAAGAGTTCCTGAACTCAATCTCCGGTACCTCTCCCCCCGTCCCCCCCCCCCAAATTCCTTCCACTCTGTCTCAATTCTCAATCATTCAAATCACTGAAGGGAAATCACATATATTCATACAAACTAATATTACTGTATGACAGGCACTGTGCTAGGTCCTAGTGATGGAGTAATGAATTAAAGGAAAGAGGCTGCTCAAATTCTTTTAAAATCAGTATTGGATTTTAAAAACATTAGGTTACCAAGCCAGATGCAATGGTGCAACCTTTAATCCTAGCTATGTGAGAGGCTAAGGAAAGAGTTTGTGGGAAACTTAGCAAGACCCTGTCTCAAAATAAAAACTATAAGGACTGGGACTATGGTTCAGTAGAAGAGCACCTCTAGTTCAATCCCCAGTACTGTAAAAAACAAACCAAAAAACACATTAGCTGTATAAATGCATATAAAAGATCTCCTGACATCTCATTGGAGGTAAGATATATCTTAAATTTGCATATCTAAGTAGTCACTGATTAGGAAGTATCTAGGGAACGATGATTAAGAGGGACACACTAGTCTTGGGTTAACGCTTTGTGGCAAATAGTATTTAAGAAGGGTAGAGAGTACAATAGTGGTTGCCAGGGGCTAGGGAAGTTATGGCAGAGAGGCAAAAGGGAGATCTTGGTTAAAAATATAATTATAGTGAGATAAGATGAACATGTTTAAAGTATCCAGATTGGTAATTACATAGCCAGAAAATACAAAAGTGTTTACCTGAGGTTGGGGAGAAATGGGGAATGGCTACTGACAATTAGGGAGTGTAATTTTTGGATAATGAAAATGTCTACAACTGATTGTAGTGATGGCTGCAGAACTCTGAGCATACTAAGAACCATTAGGACATACAATTTAAATGGGTAAAGTGTATAATATATGAATTTTATCTCAATAAAGCTGTTTAAAGAAATAAAAGCAAACTAGTATTTACTGACTACTAATCACCAAATACTTCCAATTTAAAAATTCAGACACTACCTCCACTTTTACAGATAAGGAACTGAAAGAAGGCTAAGTATCTTATTCAAGTACTTATGCATATGCAAGAACATGGATTTGTTCTAGATACCTAATTAAAGATCCTCTACACCAAAACTGCACAGCCTAGAATAACCACTCAAATAAAGCCCTTCATATTAGTCATATTTTAATATAAAAGTACTCATCTTATTTTGTGATACTGAAAAGAAAAAAAAGTGTTTCTTACATGTTCAAAAAATAAAACAATAGGGCTGGGGTTGTGGCTCAGCAAGTGCTCACCTAGCAAGTGTGAGGCCCTGGGTTCGATCCTCAGCACCACATAAAAATAAAAAAAAAATAAAGGTATCGTGCCCAACAAAACTAAAAAAAAAAAATAAATAATAAAATAAATAAATAAGTAAATAAATAAATTTTCCATCAATCCAAATGCTAAGAGCATAACAGGCTTTCCCAAAGTTATAGACGTCCTGTTTAATATATATATATTAGGTTAAGATTTAAATACAAGCCAATGTATAAAACTATATATGTTTTTCCTGAGATCAAAAGTTGCCAAACATTATACAGCTGAATGAAACTCTAAAACATAAAACTGAATTTATTTTGATCTCTCAAAAGGCTGTGTCTTCTGATTCTCTTATAACACTGGTAACACCCTCTACCACCCACCAAATACTGCAAGAGAGAGCCTATCTCCTCTTCCCTATCAAGACTTCTAGTTGTGAGGCATTAAGGCCTCTCTTCTGCTACACATTTTCCCCAGGAGATTCCTTTTAGCTTATAAATAATTATTCCACACTAGACCTCTTTGTGACTCCGACATCCAAATGCCTGCCTGACACACATTTGGATATTTCATATACTTCAATGATACTGAAAACATCATACACAAATGCAGTATATTCATTCCTACTGGACCACCTCCATTTACTTTGAAATCATCCCTCTATTATCATCTTTTCACAACTGTAGTCTAAGTCATGAACATTTATTGTCTGGGATCACTGCAATAATCTTAATGGCTTTCCTCTGCTTCTACTTCTCTTTAATTTCTTTCTTATACAGTATTCAACAATACAATTCAAAGAGGTACAATAATCTCTTTCTTATACCGTATTTTAACAATATATGTCATGTTACTTCCCAACTTGAACTTGAATTTTAGAATGAAATTCGCAGAACTTACATCCTAGTAATGCTGAAGATATCTCATCTCCCCATTTTTTACTCTGCCAGCCACACTCCTTTCTATTTTTTAAAAATCCCTCAATATTTTTTCTCACCTTCAGGTCCCTGCATTTTCTGCTGTTTGTCTGGAATGTTCCTCTTGTAGTTATTTATTTGCTTGGCTAATTGTGAGCCATCAGATCTCAACTCAAATTCTCAATGCAGTCTCTCTCAGTTACCTTATTTCATCACCCAGTGTGCATCCTTTATAGCCCTTAATACACTTGTGATCATCTTATTTTACATCACATTTCCACCCTTACCCTCAGCCCTCCCCACAGCATGCCACCCAGAATGTAAGGCCTACAAAAGCAGGTATTTAGTGGTATTTCTCAGTTTTGTTTTGTCTTTTTTTTTTTTTTTTCATCCTAAATCTCTCCCTTGGCATACAGTCCATATATAATCATTCTACCTATTTGGTTGTCTTCTTTCTCCAAAATATAAATTTCATGACTACTTTGTTCACTGAAGTACTTACAGTTCCTAAAACAGTGCCTGCCACTATACATTAAGTTTTGAATCAATTAGTTGGCAGTTACTGAACAAAAGCAGTTTTTGCACTAGTGCTTTTACTTGTGTTGCTTGTTTATCTGAATGTACTTACTGCTCTCTCTTGGTTTAGCTAATGTCTCCTGATCCTTTAAGACTCAAATCAGGTAATTAACCTCTAGGAAGTCTTACCTAACCCCTCCAGTGGGTAACAGAGTTTAGTGTTCTTTTAAGCACATATTTTAGACAAAGTTGGGATTTGAAAATACTATGTCAATGATTTAGAGCTCTATAAATCCCAACTGTTTTATCTGTCAATGAGAGTAATAATATACCACATAGAGGTGAACACTAAATGAAATAATACATGTAAAACACTTGCCATAGTACTAGGCACACAGGGAGACCTCAATAGACTAGGTTGAGAGGTCACATTCTCTGCTCATACAACAGGCTCTGTATGTACCCAGCCATGTACAAACAGCCTCAGTCAGAACATGTTTGTCCGCTCTCACTCAAGACAGTGACTTCTTTGAGGCTAGGGATCACATTTCTAAACTTCTAATGTTGCTAATGCCTAGGTTTATAAACCTAGTTTATGTTCTATAAACTTTTAAGTGACTTACAGGAAAAAAGCAAAATCTAGAGATGCATGCCATCTAATACAGAAGCCACTATCCAGATGTTTAAATTTCAATAAAAAAATTCAGTTTTTCAGTTGTGCTGGCCATACTTCAAGAACTCAATCATCACAGGTAGCCAGTAGCTACTACATTGAACAACATACAGATAAAATATTTCTATCATCATAGAAAATTCTACTGGACAATGATGGTCCAGAGATTGTGAAAACAAATCACTTAAGGGCATCAATCATTAATTTAAGACAAGTGCCAATTGAAAAACCTACTCAGTTCAAAGCACTGTGCTAGGTTATGGTGCTATAAATACACAGGATCCCAGAAAGAAGCTGTCTAATTATACACCATAAAAAGGATATCATATCATCATAAGCACTATTATTTCACTCATCTTGGGTTCACATAGAAAAAATAAAATCATAAACATCAAATTTTACTAGAAAGCTGGTTACACTTAGTGCCTTGAGTCTCTATAGTTAAAAAGATTCTGCACATGCAGAGCACAGAATGTTTCACCACCTCAGGTCTCACAGGATCTTCAATGCCCACAACAGCAATGCATGTAAGGCCGGTGACAATATCATTTTCATTATCCCACTCTGGTTCTGGTTCTCCTGCTGGAAAATCTCTGAATGCAAGACATATGGTTCTCAAGCCTTCTGATGCCATCGGTTCAATCACAGTTTTTACAATATCATCACGATCCCTTGGTCTGAATACTTTTGCCTCACCATTAGCACTCAAGATTTTGAAACACCTAAAAGGAAATGTTGAATCCAAACATCAATAATTAACAAAAATAATGGTTAATGCCATTTAAGTGAACTGGAAGGGCGAGAAATCATGGGATCTGATATCTGGAATTTAGGGAATTACAAATGTTGCATTTTATAGACTCAAGTCATATTTACTTTTCCCCTTTTAAAACAGTTCTAAACCTGCATGGTTCTCTACTTTATCAGTTACTACATTCTTTAAAGCTCTTTTAGAAACTATTCTGTTAAGTTTTCACAAATTCTGACTTGCAAAATAGAATAAACTATACACTTGGCCATTTTGGTACAAAATTAAACATTACTTTTATTTAACACAAAAATAAAATAATTTCTTCTTTTAAGGTAAAAGGCCAAGTTCATTCAATCCCTTACCTGAGAGGCTGTTTCTTCACCTATATTGTTTTAACCATAAAAGAAAACAAAGTCCTACTGTTAAAATAAGCAAATAAGCATTCCACTGAGGAGGGGGGAGGGGAATAGAAAGAGAGAGAGAGAGAGAGAGAGAGAGAGAGAGAGAGAGAGGGAGGGAGGGAGAGGGAGAGGGAGAGAATATGAATGAGAATGCCAAAATAGTTTCATTTTCAGTGAAACTAAGTACAATCTTTTTTTTTTTTTTTTTTTTTAATTGGGTAGTAAGATCAGAACACCTCTTTATACCTGTCTCCCTTAGTGGTGCCACTTCATCCTGCTTCTATGGAGGTGTTTCCCAAATCCATATTTTCTGAAACTTTCTATCACATCCAGATGTTATGTCAATACTTTAAGCTTAATGCATGGAGGGCTGGAAGTCACCACCTCACTGCCTATGTAATAGGATCAACATTACCCAAACTACTCTGAGATAAGTCTAAATTTCACTTACTTCCTCATCCTCTAGGTAATATCAGCTTCTAAGTCCTACATATCTTTCTTCTGAATAGTCTAAATGTCTGCTCCTTTCTATTCCACTTGCTACCATGCTCTTGTGCCTCTTCTAGCTAGAGCTATTACAATACCAATAGCCCTTCACTGGTATCTGTCTCCAGTCCATTCTTTCCCCCCAGCCCACCTTATCCTTTGATGGAAGAATTATTTTCAATCACAGGTTTGATGATTCTACTATTTAATGAGAAAAAACTTCAGTTGCATTATCTGGCCTAATTAAGTTTTAACTGCTCAGCCTAACATATAAGTCTCTAACAAAATGTAAACATTGCTGTGGGAACTTTTATAGTGTACACTCACTATACATTATGCTCCCCAACAGACATTTTATTTGTATTTTTTTACTTTACTGTCACAGAGTTGGTGGTCATCATCCCTTTTTCCAATGTAGGAAAGTGGAAGGTAAGAGGAAAATCTGACCTAGATTCCAAAGCTAATTAGTTGTAAAGGAAGGATCAAAATCTGGTTAGTTCTGATTTAAAAATCTCTCCTTTACCATTTATCTACTACTAAGCAAGCTAGGAATGAGATTTCTAACCCTTCACACTGAAATCGAATAACTAAGCATACCATGGAGGGAACAAAGCTTCGTGTGGTCAGTGTGCCAAAAGATCATCCCACTCTTCTGCTGAGCTACACAGCTAGGTATTCCCTTAATATCCTTGGCATATTCTCATTGTCTTTCCTCTGCTGTGGCTTCCTTTACATAGATGTTGTTACTTCACACCAAAACCTATCTTAAATGCCACATCTCTCATCTTGAAATTTTCATTCATTTATCATATACCGTTCTTTCAGTTATTTATTTATATACTTTTTTCAGACCCTTTAGACTACAATCTGCCAAGTGTTTGCTAAGATAAAAGTGGATTATAACCCAAATACAAGCAAATTAGAAATAGCAATATTTTAAATGCTGTGATTTCAAATGAATTACAATTTTCAAAAAAAAATTTTTTTTTAAACAGTCTCTATTGGAATATAAGAAGCCAAAATTAATTTCAACACCTGTAGTAATAGATAAACATTAGGGAAATTATAAGAAAATATGAAATGTCAAAATGAAAGCTTCTGGTCTATAAAAGAACAGTAAGAAACAAGATTACTACACAAAATGAATGAGATATTTAAATATGACATTGCAACAGTAAAAGATAAAGGTCACTGTGATATAAAAGGGAAATTTTCATGATCTTATAAAACAATAGAATCAACATATCTAAGACCAAACATTAAAGTTTCCTTTATTAAATTTACCAGACTGAACACAATAGGCTTAATTTCCCTACAGCAAAATAGTAAGAAATAAGAGAAACTAGAGTGTGAAAATGGCAGAACACCACAGTGTTAAGTATCTGGATAACATAAAGTAAGCTAAAGGGCTCTAAGATTCCATCAAGTGCCTGATACTTACAAAAAGAAAACCATAAGAAAAACAACAGAGAAGGTTTTCTATAAAGCAAGGATAGGCAGAAGCTTATTCATCTAAGCATTTTACTTACTTTTTCAGAATTATCTCAGATGCACCCTTGCTGAATATTCGAAAACTTCCATCTGAATTTTTCAGGACAGTACTCATGGACTTCCTGACAGAATTGAAGGTATAGACTTTGTACAGTGCTTCTTCTGGTATTTCATTTCTAACATCCTGATAATCCCGTTTTAAATCCAAGAGAAGTCCCAATAAGGCACATTCAGTTTTATTACCAACATGACGAGGTAATCCACCCTCTTTCTCTGGTGGCTTTAAGAGAAAAAGGATTAGAAGCTAGTATCACTGTATTTCCCTATGAAAACTTAAATTTATAGTGTAAAATAGAATGTGACATTCTAAAGTAAAATTATATTGAAAATGTCTGTTAGTATCAATATTTAAAACAACATAGAATGGCAAGGTAGAAAGGAGCTTGAAGTAAGACAGAATGACATGAGTTCCAATTGCTAGGCACTAGCTATGTAAACTTCTGGCAAGTTATGCAATTTCTGGTCCTTGGCTTCAGCATCTGTAAAACAGGAGCACTCATGACCCAAGAATTAAACAAAATAAATATGTAAAGTTTATAGTTGTTTCTTGATGCACAATGGGAATTAATTATAACTCCTTTTTCTCTTCCTGTTTTAATTGACTTTTACTTAATAATTCAAAGTAAAATCGACATTACCGATTTTTACATCTTAAAATAAGGTACTATTGCCTTAAGTGCGTTAAGAAGTTTCTTTTTTCCCCCATAATACCGTCTCAAACATTTTCTTATATAATCACCACAACAATATTAAAGGCAGATGTGATTATCTTTTTTTAATAATTAAAGCAAAAGCTCAGACTTTCAGCTAGTAAAAGACAAAAAGGGATTCAGAACCAAGATCCCATAACTTTGCAGTCCACTCATCCAATTCAAGTCACTTTTCACAATATAAACCATTTGCAATATTATTTTGTTTACGGTTTATATGCACAAATCATTAGTATATATAAAGTTGAACATAAACTTTATGCTTTCTATAATAAATGTTTGGAATCTGCAAAGTTGAAAATATTTTATTCCAAGGTGGCACAAGCCTATAACTTTATTGGCTGTAAGTCTACAGACAACTTTAAAGATAGGGACTACTGAGAAACAGGGCATACTGCAGGCATTTATAAAAAACATGTCATTTTCAATTGAAATTTGTCTTCAAAATTATCTCTGAAAACTGACAGCTGACTTTCTACAATCTGGTCTTTCCCCAAATGAGCTTAATAAGAATTTAAAATTAAGAACATGTTCTGGTATTCTGATTCTAAGACTTGAGATTTCTAAATACTCCCTAGTGCCAAGAAAGAAAAGAAAGAATGAAAGAAAAAGAAAAAACACATAAGTAAATAGAATGTGTATGTTGATTAACAAATCTTACTTATAATACAAACTATATCAAAAGAAACATATATTATTATATGGATGTCTTTTAAAAACCTAACACTATGCAGTTCAAATTATAGATCTGAAAGATTACATGCAGTCTAATCATTACAGATTTAAGTATTAATGTTCACATATATAATAATTATTAAAGAAACCTTACCAATATTTTTGATGTATAAGCACAATTGACTGAAATTCCTGTTACAAGATAGGACAAAATATTTGGTGGAATAGCTTCTGGTTCAGGAACCTTTTTATAATGTTTTTCATTTATATAAGCTTGAACAACTGTCATTCTGTTCATTGTCAATGTTCCTGTTTTATCTGAACAAATGGCTGTAGCATTTCCCATGGTTTCACACGCATCCAGATGCCTTACTAAGTTATTATCTTTCATCATTTTCTACAGTAACAAAAAAAAAGAGTTAAACTACATATAAAACCTATCATATCATTATAGTAAATTGACAAAAATCAGCATTAAAACTCTCTACCTTACATAAACACATTGTAAAGAGTACCAATTTAATACTGGAAGAATAATAGTACATTTGACTATTCAAATAAACTACTAGATTCTCATGGTTTCACTTTTCTGTGCATAATATAATCTAATAAATGAATATGGATACCCATACCTATATGCAACTCACAGTGACTACACACCTCCAACAAGCTCAGGAAAATGTCTTCACATTATAAAAGCAATGACAATATGTACAGGTACAGTGGTTTTCAGAGTACTCTAAGATAATATGGATGAAGTCTCCTTATTAAGTTTAAAATAAAAGACTGCTGTTTTAATCAATCACCAAGGAAAATGTTGATTCATTAAGATAAACAAAGAGCTTGTGAGTATGCAGTTGCTTCTTTCTTTTTTTCTCTAACTTGATAGACTAAGTTAATATATCAAAACCACAATTGGATCATTTTTATCTATTCCATATGCTGGAAGACTTGATAGTTTTATACTAAGGATCAAAATGTGTTTCATCACTTTCTCTCATTTACAACTAGAAAAGAAACCAAGAAGCCAAAAGTTTTCATGACTGTTTCAAAGGGCATTTAAATATACTTTATGATTAGCTTTCAACACATGTAGAATGGGTTAAAAAGAACAGAGTTCTTTTACAAAGTTGTTTTTTCCCCCTTGTGACTATCAACATGCAAGATGCTACAGAAAATCAGTTCGGTGAAGAAATAAATATGGGGAAGAGAAATGTGTTCTTCCCAATTACTTGAGAACTGCACATTTAAAGATTAAAGTGTTTAATTTTGCAAAACACTAAAAGAAGATCCATGAAGATTATAATGTAGTAAAAAGAACAGTAATTGGTAACATCAGGGCTAAACATTTAACAAAGGCTTAAAAACATCATTTAAAATGTTTAAAATGCTCTCATTCATTTTCTATTCAACAAATATAAATCAATCTGCTTATATCTTTCTCATGAATTGAAAAATTAATATCATTAATGACTACTCAAAATGAACTAATTATAGTATTGACAATGACTAATCAATGTGCCTAAAACTTGTATTTACTTCAATTATTTCTAATTATTTAAAAATATTTTTAAAAGGACAAATAAATGATTATGTTGTATTTTACCATCACTTTGAAAATAAACTCAAAACAATAAGCAAAAAACATTCTTATCTTGTCAGGCCTATCTACTGTAAAACCCTTTGGAATAGTTGAAGACAAGAGTGCTGGAGCAGAAACTATGACTAATTACTTTATATTTCTCACTGTTAGCAGTGTTATTTAAGGAGAACTGCTAATTAACATTTCAAAATTTATGAGAGCAGCATTCTTTTTTCTTTTTTAAACCTGTAAAACCAGATCACAGTTGGAATGTTTCAAAGCCAGCAGAAAGGCTGGGCCGGAGGGAGAGTTGAACATATGAGCCCTAAGTCAGCAAGGGCCATATTGACCACAGTAAAGAGTCCTATGGTTTTACATAAGGAAATGATAAAATCTGAATTATTTTTTGGAAACATCAATCTGCCTACAAATCTGAAGACCAGATTGTGGGGCAATTATGGGAATGGATGAGTGGAAGAAAGAAGGCCTCAAAAAGTTGAACCTTACTGAACCCTCTTTGCTTTTGTGCCACAGGAGAACAATAAACATCCTTACCTTAATTTTACAGGTAGGAAAGAGGAGGTGATGTGACATGACCATAACTCTAACATAATGAAATTTAGGTTAGAACTTGGCCTAGCAGAGTTGTGCTTAATACTGTATCAACGATGCCTTCCACATGTATAAGGTCTCTATGAAAAGAAATACTCAGCTAAGGGCGGGTACAATCAGTGACTGCATTTCTAAAGAAAACAATGTACACTTACAGAGATCCTCCATTTTCAGAACCAGAAAAGAGAAACTGGATGTACATTTTCCAAACCAGCTGAAGTTTTAAACATAATACATCAACTAACTATTTTGTACTAACCTTGACTGAATAAGCCAGTGAGATAGTGACTGCAAGTGGAAGACCTTCTGGCACTGCAACCACTAAAACTGTAACCCCAATAATGAAGAACTTCACAAAATATTGTATGTAAATCGGTGTGCATTCAGCAAGCCAAGGTCTCTTCTGAACCCAGAAGGTATCAATTACAAAATATAATACTAGAATGATAACTGTGATGGCAGACATCAACAAACCTTTCAGGATACAAAAAAAAGAGAAATATGCAATTATTTAAATATTCCAGACACTACCACTGCCAGTTATATATTAGCTACTGTAAAGAAATAACTGACTCAATAATATTTATTTTCATTTCTGAAAAACTGTTACCTCCTTTTTGCACCTAACTCATCACTTAACATTGTCAGATTTAATTTCTGCTTCCAGGTATAGCCCTGACTCTAGGAGGACTGGGAAAAATGTATTTACAATTCTTAGACTTAACTGTATCCTTTGCCTTCTACTAAGGCTGAGACAAAATAATAGTTAATGACAAGAAAATACTAGAGACAAATTAATAGTTAATGACAAGAAAATATTAGATCCTTAGTATAAGCTGGAGCTTTACAAATTCAAGAGGCAATTTGTCTAACACTGAAATAGAAGCCAGTAAGAATCTGATCAACTGGGAAACTTGGAAATAAACACTATGGTTGAAACAAACATGCATGTATATGTGTACACACACACACACACACACACACACACACACACACACACACACAATCTGAATTATTATTTCTCAATTTATTTTTGGTTATTCTTGCTGCTTCACTGACTTGGAAAAACACTAAAGGAGTCAGTATTATGATTTAGCTACATATTATAAAAACAAATATTTTTTACTAGATAATAAACTTATTGGGGATAGAAGAAAAAACTTGGGCTGGGATTGTGGCTCAGCAGTAGTGCTCGCCTAGCACGGGTGGGATCCGGGTTCGATCCTCAGCACCACATAAAAAAAATAAAATAAAGGCATTGTGTTGTGTCCATCTACACCTAAAAAATAAATTAAAAAAAAAAAAGAAGAAAAAACTTTACCCAACATTCTCCTGGAAGCAATAGAGTGATGCAATTTAAGTGATTTTAATAATGAGTATGAGGATTAATCCAAAAAGTATTCTTTAAAAAGGTGATAATGCTGGGGCATGCTCTATCTTTTAAAAGCTCTGCTTTTTTTCTTAAAGAAGGGTTCTATTAATGATGTTTTCTAGTGAAGAAAGTCAGTATCTTCTGCCTCACTACAAAAATTCTATTGGGCTTGGCTAAATTATAATGTTTAAAGAAACACAAATTTTTCATAGGTAGCCCATAAAAGTATGAACAAAGTGTGTGATAAATTTTTTTTTATAGTTAGATAATCTGTTGAACAACTTCATAGCAAGCTTTCTCTCTACTACCACACTACCCCCCAAAATTTGGAGAAATTTAGAGATGAGTGTATGGCTTATAAACTGGGCAAATTTAGACACAGATTTTAACCTGATCACTTACTAGCTAAATGATGAAGGACGATTCCCTTTATGTAAGCTGCAATGCTATTCTGAGTATCTATAGTAACTCAAAGGGCCTGGTACATTGTGGCTAAAAATAAAAAACTATTTTTAATTTCCCTTACACTCACAAAGCAACAATTTTCAGCCTTATCTGCATCAACTGATACTTTCTGAGCAGAAAGTGCGCATTTTAAAACAAACACCATTTTCTTCTATACATCTTACCTGCTTTCCCAATCTGGACAGCCAGTTTTGTAAGTTTCCCTTGTAAAACAGATTTTTCCTTTTTTGGCAAATTTGCTTTCTTTTTGTCTTTTTCATCACCATCTCCACCTTCTTCACTCTTTAAAGGCTGCATCTCCATGGCTGCACCATCCTGGGCTTTAGCTACATTTGCAAGCAACATAATTTCACTGCATCTTAAAGGCACCTATTACTATTAATATTTTGAAGCAATTTATTTAAAAAATCAGATTCTTAGAAAACAGAAGAGGTAAAAACATTCAGCTATGTCTGTGTTTATGTGCTCACATACAAAGAATAACACAACAGTGACATTAGGGTATAAAACTATATCAGATTTGAGAATGTCATACTATGTGATGGGGATAAAAATGATCACAGGGTCCTTAGGCTAAGAACTAAAGGAATACTAAATAATTTATTATTATAATTATTTTTAGGTAACTCCAAAGTCTATAAATGCCTCTCAGATTAACAGAACATTATGACCACACATATAGAAAAATATGCATATATTAATATTCACATTATACATTGTTTCTTATGCACATATGCCACCAGCTATAAAAGAAACAAGATTTCAGGTATGTTAAAATATTTGAAATGCTTATGTAGAAAGTTACCTACATAAGCTTACTACCACAAATCATAATTAAAATCTTCTTAGCATCATAGAGACAACATGACTAAGGCACTAGCAGGAAGAGAGGTTAATCCAAGTTAATAAACATTGTTGATGTTCCCTGCCACATGTATCCTAATTTTGGATGGATATAATATACAGTAGAGCTATTTCTGGATATAATGAAAACAAGCTAACTGTACTTTTATCTTCTTCAATTTACCTTTGTTGCGATTCTCAATAGCTCCATCTTGTTTCTTATCTGTAGGAACAAAATGGGAATTAAAGCTTTCCAAAAGAAATGAATACAGCCCTGCTAAATTATGCAAAGGTAGTTCACATTTCTATAACAGAACTGTTACACAATGGGGTATGTGTGTGTGTCACAGATTAGAAAACATTTAGTTTACAATTACCTGCTGTATCAATTACTCCCTAGGTTTTACCATAGGGGAATAGTCCAAAATAATTTAGGGCATCTATAATTGTTTGATTTTTTTCATAAGGCTTCAGTCTTTTATCAGCTGTAATAAACCCAAATATGGTACAAGAGATTTTCAAACTAAATACAGGAATAACCTTAAGAAAGCAGAAAAGGGCTGGGATAAAGAGGGAGGGAAGAATGTTATAAAAAGACAACAGGCACATAGGAGAGCTTTGGTAGGAATGAAAACAAAAAAGGCATGGATACAAGACAGGAGAGGAAATATAGCAAAACCAGAATATGAATGTACAGAATAAGTCAGACTTACAGTGAAGGTGATTCCCCAAACTACCTTGGATTTAGGGAACACAGAAAAATGAGCTATCTGAAGTAAAAGTAATCATGTAGGGGATGAGTTTTTGGTTTGAAGCAGGCAATATCTTAAAATGATAAGGGAGAAGCATTCAACCTATTTTCTTCCACCTTCTCTATCAAACAGAACTATCTTCAAACTGGAAAACATGGAACAAATATGGTCAGGAAGGAACAGAAGCTCAGGACAGATGAGGAGATAGTAAGAGAATACCTAGCTACTTTCAATGAGTTTAAGTCTGGAGAGACCAGCCAGCCACATCCTGGCTGCTGAGGAAACTGAGACAGTTCACACTGGACTGCTTTTGAGTTAGTCGCCAAAGTAGTCAAGAGAATGGGAGAAGAGTTATAAGTCCACAGAAGGAAAAATGTCCTGTTTTATGAAGGGGGAAAGAAAAAAACCAAAGAGGCAGACAGTAATTCCTAGGAATCTTAGGGAAAAAAGGGTACTCATTAGAAAAGATACTGTGGAATCAATAAGAATAAAGTAATAATGTAAACATTTTTTTTTTTAAATAGGATCCAGTGACTTCTAAGTCTTGTATATTAATATGGAGCAGAATGGAGAAGGCTGGATCTGTCTCTTACTAATGCTCTGACCTGGAACAAGTTTACACAATCTCTATAAGTCTCATTAGTAAGAATAACAACCGTCTTTACCTCACATGGCTGTGAGAATCTAAGAGAGGGAGCATGCAAAGCACTTAATCATCATCACCACTGATTTTCAAACTATACTATGCTCAGTCTTCAGAAACGTATGGAGGTTCACTGAGGTCTTGAGGAACAGAGTAAGAGAAATCTAGAGGCTTGCCTCCCTCACTTGCAAAAGTTTCCAAATACATTTTTGTTTGAAATAAGGATTTCATGGCTAAAGATAAAACTCAAAGGAAAAAAAATCCACCCAGATATTCAACACTGCTGCAAGGAGCTGGAGGCATAGCTCAGTAGAAGAGTGCCTGCTTAGCAGGCAATGTTTAATATTTGGATGGACTATTTTTTCCTTTGAGTTTTATCTTTAGCCATGAAAGGTCTCTGAATGGACTATTAAGTTTAAAAGAAAAATTCTCTCCTTTAATACTAGTACTTGGAAGTATAATATTAGGTAACTGAATTTCTGTAGAATTTTCCATATCAGAATCTCAAGAAAGAAGTCTATTTCTATGGAAGTTCTTATGATCCTGCTGCTGTATTTCTAAATAGTAATTTAAGAACAAATTGCTATTCTTACTTTTCTTTTCCTTTTTCTTCTCATCTTTCTTCTCTTCCTCTTCACCTCCAGCTCCAAGTAAGGTAAAGATAATTCCAGTTTGAGAATTGACACCTACAGCAGTAACTACCATTCTTCCAGAGCCTTCCATCACATGAGTACCTACAACAACAAAAAACTTTATAAAAATTATAATACATTTCTCTCCTACCATCAAATTGAAGCTTTAGTAATACTTATCCTTAATATCCTGAGTATCAATATTAATAAAACAAACCGATTAAGACATTAAATAAATCTAAATTCTTGTGCATAAGATTTTAACCTAAAGAATCATTTGTGTTCAAAGCTCACTCTATCAACACGTGATACAGGGCAAATTACAGTATCTCACTTCCTCATCCATAAAATGCAAATAAAAATACTTAACACTTCACAGACATATAATAAGATCTATATTTCTCAAACAAGCCTATATATGTCAAGGGTTCAATGAATGCTTATTATTATTAATAATAACATAAAGTGTGAGGAATACTTTGAGAAATACATTGTTTATAAAGAAATGTGCTTATATCCAAAAAGAATTCCACTGCAATGAATGTCGAATTTCTCACACCCAACCCTATAACCTTTATCTACCCCTAGAGACTCAGTTCAGACTGCCTAGATTGCAAAAATAGCCCCCTAGCTAATCTCTGACTTTCCAGCTCATCCTGAAATGTGTTTTTATATTCTTATAATCTGATTTCATCATATGCTCATGCCTCAAAACTTTATGACACTACATTTCTTACTGAATTAAGTTCAATAACTTGAGAATATCCAACCTTCAAACTTTCTCACCCACCATTCTAACATAAAATTCCATTACAGAAAGCAAGGGAGCAGAGATAGGAAAACTGAATTCAGATTATTCCCCTCACACCACTCTTATAGTCAGAAAAGCATTATTTTTCTTATTTTCTAGAAACTTGCCCAAGGTTATATAATTATCAGGTGGTAAGGCAAAGATCCAATCCAGCTCTGTCAAAGGACAAAGGTTATCTTCCTTTTATAACAATGATGCATATTTATAGTTTTCCAACTTGTACATGCCTATTTCTGCGTCGTTCCTTACTCATTAAAAGACTTCCCATTTTACTATTCCAATCCTTTTTTTTTTTTTTTTTTAAATCTGTACTAGGGATTGAACCTAGAGGCCCTCTGCCACTGATCCACGCCCCCAGTCCTTTTAATTTGATTTTGAGACACAGTCTCTTTAAGTTGTTGAGGTTGGCCTTGAATTTGTGATCTTCCTGACTCAGGCTCACGAGTCACTGGGATTATAGGTATATGCCACATGTCTGGCTATTTTAATCTTTTTACCAATTTCAAACAGGCTTCAAAAATTCACATTCAATAAATCTTATTTACACGTATTGCTTATTTGCATTTTATCAGTTCAAATCCTTCTGGAGGGCAGGGTCTGCAGCATCTACCATCATCTTATATACCAAACCAGTGTTCGCAGGTATTTACTCATAAAGCGTATGTATTTAATTCTAGCACATAAAGATGTATATTTAGCTATTAATTACTGAGTAACTTGTCTAATATGAATGTTGAAAATATAAAAACTAAAGTTTTCTTGCTTTCAAAAATCTACATTCTACTAAAAATCTATATTTTACTTTGCCAGTGAAAATGCAAAAGAACAAGAAATGAAATTCAAGATAATAATGTCATGTATAAAGGACAATTGGTTTCTTTTAACAATTCTGGCTTTGAAGATTTCAGTTTTTATGCTCTGTTCCTCCTTACAGTCTGATTAGATGTTGGCATTTAATGTGCTCAGACAAAGTAAACAATTTTTGTTCAGGTCATATCCCACCACTGACTGAATACTGCTTTTAAAAATCTAAATTTAAGAAGCCAAGAACAGCAATGAGAGATGGCATCATGAGAGTAAATTTAAAAATAAATGCATGTCATGTTTTTTAGTACATTTTTAGAATACGGAAATAAATGCAGAAAAACTTTCCCACCCATACTGTGATAAAGGACTCTACAAAGTTATTTCAGTCTTTTCTTAAACATGGAAAATTTATAGTTTTTCTGATATACTTGTGTTAGGAACCTGAGTCTACATTAAGCTCACCAGTCATCTCTTGTTAAAATAGAAAAGGAGCAAAGTTCAGTTAAAGGAAATCAACCTGAACAGCTAAGTACTATGTAAATAAGCTAGATGTACATAAAAGTCCATGAAGTATATATAGTACAAGGCAACAGGAGACTAGCTCAGTTTGCCAAATAACATGGCCCAGTCAGCCTGTGGTGGTAAGGTATGATTAGACACCTTCCTTTCCCTTTGGCAAGGTTATAGATTTTGTGTGATTAATATTAACTATAGTTTTTCAGAAGTATGCAAAGAATCAGTAAAATGAATATGTATTACTTAAATAGATTACATATCAAAAATTTTCTATTTGGTATGAATTACAAGTACACCACTACAAATAAAAAAATCAAACAGGATGAGTATCCTAAGTGGCATATCCTAAGTGGAATGCTAAAGGTATATAGGTCTCAGGGTTTTTTTTGTAAATGGTGTATATTTATGCAATTACTCTGATTTTTTTTATAGCAAGGTTCTTCAGCATATATACATGTAATTACCATAATTCTTTTTATAAGTGTTTAAAATTTTTTTTTTGTAGTTGTGGATGGACAGCATGCCTTTATTTTATTTGTTTATTTTTATGTGGTGCTAAGGATCAAACCCAGTGCCTCACACATGCTAGGCAAGCACTCTGCCACTGAGCTACAGCCCAGAGCCTTATAATAAGTTTTTTTTCATCACACATTCACAAATCTTAAAAAGGCAGTAGTTAAACTTAGGTTCTGCTCTGAAGTTCTGGTTCTAACTTAACTTACCCTTGCAGATATCATAGGTTTGACTTCAGTTTTAGTGAAATCATGTTCAACTAATTAAAATATAAAACTCACAGAAAAGGATTAAAATTTACAGTTCCCAAGTTATTAGATATTTAAATCAGCATAAATCTTCTGACAATGCATAAAATGTTAGCATTCCACTAAAATTTGATAGTAATAGTAGAAGACAAACAGGCAACAATTGGCTTCTCCCAAACTCTATACAAATTCAACCTAATAAATATATTTGTGACAGTTTCTTAAATTCTTTAGAGAATACTGGACAATTAAGAATAAGTATCTTAGCAATCCGACTTAACAAATTAGCATCCATTTCTGATACTTCAGCTTCTCATTCTGCATATCAGAAGGCAGCTTGTGATTTTTTTTTTTTTTTTGAGAGAGAGAGAGAGAGAGAGGGAGAGAGAGAGAGAATGAGAATTTTTTAATATTTATTTTAGTTTTCGGCAGATACAACATCCTTGTTTGTATGTGGTGCTGAGGATCGAACCCGGGCCGCACACATGCCAGGTGAGCGTGCTACATCCCCAGCCCCAGCTTGTGATTTTTTTTTTTTTTTTTTGCATCATCCTTGCCATTTCATTTCCAACTAACCTCAGTTCAAGTTATCACACTTAGGCTATGGCCTCCACCTCTCCCTCTCAAATGGTACCCTTACCTATACAAATCCTTCTTTTCTCCAAGTCTTAAACATGTACAAATTCCTGACTGGAATATATGAATGCTACTCCTGTATTTACTGTTAGCTAGTCATACAAATCTTGGATAAATGGTTTACATTTCAGACTCATTCTTCACCAGTTAAAAGAATGAGTTAGATTAGGTAAACAAAACACCTGTCCTTAGTACACCATCACAGAGTTCTCATTAATTTGCTTTAAACCTTCTTTAATTTTATACTTCAACAAGCCTTAAGAATAAAGGTGATAACAGAACAAAACCAATTCAATAAATATCATTATATTTTAGTTTTATCATTAGACATTAACATTAACTAGCTTTCAAATTTCTTGTTTTTATGGACTCAGATACCTCATTTGTAAAATATAGCTCTGGATACAGACCTGTAATGTCTCTGTCATTTTACAAAAAAAAAAAAAAAAAAAAAAATAGTCTCTAAGAATTTTAAGGGTAAGCTAGTATAAAATACCGATTCCTCTTCACATCATGGACTCTTAAGTGAAAGAAACTGCTAACAATGGTACATAACTGTGGGGGAGGGAAAAGATCAAAATTTATTTAAAAATTTCATACCTGATAGAAGTAAGGGATCCTTATCTAAAGACTTCTTAACATGATCAGATTCACCAGTCAAGGAGCTTTCATCAATTTTAAGATCATTGCCTTGAATAAGTATGCCATCAGCTGGAAGAAGATCGCCTAAAACAAAAAGTAGTGACATGTTGAACCAGAAACAAGATTATAATAAATTTTACATTTAGAGTCATATGTGTTACTCCTTCATACTTACCATATTTCACTTGAGCAATATCTCCAACAGTAATGTCAGCCACAGGTATCTGAATGACCTGCCCACCCCTGATGACGGTGAACTTCTGTTCTTGTTCAATTCGACTCTGCAAACCTCTGAACTGTTTCTCCTTACTCCAGTCATTGAAAGCTGTAACTAATACCACACACACCACTGACAAGAGGATTGCAGCTCCTTCAATCCAACCAGTTTCACCTTCACCTTCTTCCTCCCCAACAGAAACTTCTCCACAAACTAATGGGAAGAAAGAAAATGCTTATCAAAAAAAAAAAAAATTTTGAATGGATGACTATATATATGTCTAAACAATGTTTTCATGTATTAATTTTTTATTTAATCAATTCTACTTATAGTTTTAGACACCCTGTGAACTCCAAGTATCTACAAATTCAAGAATGTTTACTGTGTCAATTTCAAGTTCCCTGTCCCTGAGATTTTCAACAGAAGGATGGGGAGATGGTCCAGGGTACTAGAAGAAAACACGCTGAAGATCATGTCACAGTTTCAATTCTAGACCACTGCAATAAAATGAACATTGCAAAAATGTGAGTCACACAATTTTTTTTTTTTTGGTTTCCCAGTGCATATATGTCTATACTGAACTGAAGACTAGTAAGTATGCAACAGTTGTGTGTCTAAAAAACAAATACTTAATTAAAAATACTGTCAAAAAATGCTAACAATCATCTGAGCCCTCAGCAAGTCATAACATTGTGTTGGTAGAGGGTCTTGCCTTGATGTTTATGGTTACTGAATGATCAGGTGGTGGTTGATGGAGGATGAAGCAGTAGTTGAGCTTTCTTAAAAATAAGGCAATGATGAGATTTGCCACATCAATTCATGAAAGACTTCTCTTCAGCACTTGATGATGTTAAAGTGTATCTTGCCTACAGATCTTTCAAAATTGGAGTCAATCCTTTCAAATCCTACTCCTGCTTTATCAATTAAGTCTACATAATATCCTAAATCCCTTATCATTTCAACAGTGTTTACAGCATCTTCATCAGAAGTATATTTCATCTCAAGAAATCACTTTCTTTGCTCATCTACAAGAAACTCCTGGTCCATTCAAGTTTTGTCACAAAAGTGCAACAATTCAGTCACATCTTCAGGGCCCATATCAAATTCTAGGTCTCCTTCTGTTTCCACCACATCTGCAGTTATTTTCTCCACTGAAGCTGTGAACCCCTCAACATCATTCATGATAGAATTCACTTCCAACCCATTATTAATTCTGATATTTTGAGTTCTTCCAATGAATCATCAATGTCTTCAATGGTCTCGACATAAACTGAAAATCTTTAGGAAATAAGTCACCTATTTACTCGATCCAGTTCCAAAGGGATCATTATCTATGGTGGCGATAGCCTTATTAAATGTATTTCGTAAATGAGATTTGAAGGTAAAAATTATTCATGGGTTGTAGAATAATCAACAATTACATCTGTTATGTTAGCAGATGTTAAAACAACATTAATTTTGTTGTACATCTTGATCAGAGCTCTTAGGTGCCCAGATTCATGGTTAGTTAGTAATGATATTTTGAAGAATCCCCGCCCCCCCCCCCAGCAGTGAGTCTCCACCGTGGTCTTAAGATATTCAAGAATCATTTTATAAATAGATGTTCTGCCATTTAGGCAAAGATTTAGTATAATTCTTAAGGATTTTTGAAATGGGCAAATAAGCATTAGCTTCAACTTCAAGTCACAAGCTGCATCAGCTGATAACAGAAAGTGAGCCTGTACTTTGAAGCCAGGTATTGACTTTTCTCTAGTTATGGAAGTCCTAGATGGCATCTTTTTCTAAGATAAGGCTGTTTCACATACAATGAAAATCTGTAGTCTAGTGTAACCACCTTCATCAATCATTATAGCTACATCTTCTACACAAATTATTGCAGCTTATATCAGCAATTACTGCTTCACCTTGCATTTACATGTTCCCAAAAGAGTTCTTTACTTAAACCTCATGAACCCACTGCTGCTGTCTTCAAATTTATCTTCTGCAGTTTCCTCACTTCTTTAAGCCTTCATGGAATTGAAATCAATTAGCACCCTACTCTAGATTAGACGCTGGCTTACAGAAATGTTGTGATCCTCTATCTAGACCACGTATATATTTTCTCCCTATTAGCAATAGACTATTTCACTTTCTTATCGATGTATGTTCATTGAAGTAGCACTTTTAAGTTGTCCTAAGAGCTTTTCCTTTGCATTTACAACTTGGCCGTTTGGCAAAAAAGAACTAGTTTTCAGTCTATCTTTGTTTTCAAATGCCTTCCTCAGTAAACTTAGTCAATTCTAGATTTTGACTGGAAATTGGAGACATGCTACTCTTTCACCTGATATTTATATGACATTGTAGAAGAATTAGTTGGTTTTATTTCAGTATTATTGCCTCAGAGAATAAGAAGGCCTGAAGGAAAGAAAAATGGGGGCATGGTCCACTGGTGTAATCAGAACCCAACATTTTTCAACTAAGTTCACTTGTCCTACATGGCTGTGGTTTGTTGTGCCCCCAAACAAGCACAATTAGTAACATCAAAGATCGCTGATAACATATCACCACAATAGATATAAGATGATGAAAAAGTTAAAAATACTGTGAGAATTACCAAATGGGACCCAGAAGAACGTGACCAGAGACATTAGTGAGTACATGCCAATACCCAAGTAACTTGGTGGACATAGGGTTGCCGCAAACCTTCAATTTGTTTAAAAAAAAAAAAAAGTGCAAAGTGCTACTTCTTATTCAACTGTACAAGAACCTACTAGGTGCCAGACACTATCTTAGAAGATCGAGATAGAGAAGTAAGTAAAACATATGAGCTCATGGATTTCACATGCAGACCAGTAGGTAGGAATGGTATATAACAAATTCAAATAATGAAGAAACAAACAATTAACTTCAGAGATCTGTAGTGCCACAAAGAAAATAAAACATGCTGATGTGCTATGAAATGAGGAGGGTTAATAGAGGCAGTATGAACTAAGGAAGCCCCACTGAGGTGTCTGTGACATTTGGGCTAGGAGTCAAATGTTAACAGGGAACCAGCCATATAGACTCAAGGGAAGAGGATTTCAATGACAGATTAAAGTCAGTACAATTGCTGTAAGTCAGAAAAAGAGTTCAGAAAAGAATGGGGATGGAAACCTAAAAAACCCCAAAACCGTGGGGGTCAATACAGTGAAGAAAAATGGAATGATGGTTTTTGGGCTTTCTGCTATAATGTACTTGTGAGTCTAAAATCAATTCAGTGGCCCACAAGCAATACTTTGAAAAATGAAACAAAAAAATAAGGACGATGTAGGAAGAGTTTTAAGTATTATTTCTTGAAGCTTTACTCTGGCTGTTTATATATATCACCTGACGGGATATATTCTTCTGGGTTGCTATGTAAATGTTATTTTCCACTGAACTGAAATGCCTGAAAGTCACTGGTTGGACAAACAAAGCAGAGGAAAAATGATACAGAAGAATAAGTAAATAAGTGACACTAGCAATGAATAAGCTCCAGAACTGTGTGCAGAGACTGAAGAAGAGATCCTGGGTATGAGGACGCTAACTAAAGATTAATCTTGGGAAACGCAAGTGGGACAGTTTTAAGAAGAAGGCAACATAATTATAAGATCAACAGGGGATGAAATGGAAGAGAGAGATGAATATCCACAAAAAGTATCCTGAGAACTATCAGTAGGATTCAGTCATTAATGGTATAAAGCAACTTTTCTACAGAGTCGATGGTCAACTCAAATACTGCAACTTATGTTTTAATTATTTTCAAGCTTAAGGAAGGATCATGTCATTGTATACAATAACAAATTAAGAGAATTATTGTTTACATTTCTTTTAAACATAGGAAGCTTAAGGACAACTCTTCTTCATCCTTTCCATACCAAAAGGATAGGAGATTAACAGTAACACTCTGAATTAGAGCAAATCTGGATTTGAGAACAGACGAACACTGAAATGCCACTTTCATCACACTGAACACTTTCATCAACCTGAAAACACAGCTAAAATATTATCCAAGTGAAGCAATAAGTGGGTTTTATATAGTTTATTAAAAACACAAAAAACAATATTTTATAATAATGTGCAAGAACCAACTGACATCAGAAGATGCAATCTGTCATGCTTCAACAAAAAATTTCATGTAATTGATAGATGAACTGAGAATGAGCATCATGATTAAGTGAGTACACTTTTCAACTTGGGTAAATAAATATATGTTTCTTTTAAGCTATGAAAGATAAAACCAAGTTAAGAAGTAAATCAAACTTAGATCAAATTAGGCTTAACAATTTTTTACAGCTATTAAAAAAATTAAACCTTTTTATTCATTTTCTACTTTTGAATATGCTTAAAATACATTACAAAGATAGTTGTACATAAACTTATAAGTAATATAGAGGCATGTGCTCAAACTTTTTACTAATAAGAGTAATTAACCAAAAACGTTTTAAAGATCAATGTAACAGAGGCTAAGAAGAAGAAAATGTATGACAATTACATAATTTTCAGTTTTAAAACTCACATGCATATTTATCACTAAATGAATGAATAGTTCAAAAGAGAATTTGAAACAAATTAATGACACACTTCATTTCATATATGGCACTCCTCTATATTATACAGATAAGATCAGAATGATATTGAAATAGTAGCAAAATATTTCTAGAAATTGAATCCTTTTCCTGTTGTTGACTATTACAAATTTTTAGAGGAGCTGTAGAAAAAAAGAAAATAACACCATGTTCAAAGTTACAAAAGTACTAGTTTACAGCCACATAAAAAAGTATTTTAATGTTTTCAGTTCAAGTACAAATACAATAACAAAAATCTATTTTACCAAAGCGTTTCCCTGTGTATATATTGATATGCATAACCTAATTTTCATCTTCACTCTTTGTAACACTAAAACATTATTTGCCTTATCTTTCACTGACGTGTAATAGAATTTTCCAAAGATAACATTATATGAGATAATGTGACACATTAAATTCAGAAGGAGATAGAAAAACCCAGCTCTCAATTAAGCCAGACATTAAATACAGACACAGAAGTGGAAAACACCATCACCTTTTTCATTATTTCCTTAAAAATTTCATTACTTGGGGAGGTGATGAGGATAGTTAGTTTCTATCAAAATGCTACTCATCTATACTAACTATAATAGGCTTATTTTAAAATGCACTGATAAATATTTTTTCAGCTTTACTGAGGTATGAGTGACAAAAATTCATATATTTAAGGCATACTTTTGATACATATCTACATTTTGAAATGGTTACCATAATGAGTGAATTGACATGTCTATCACCTTATATGGCTACCAAGCCCCCACCCTGTGAGAACACATTAGCATTTTAAAATTTCTCTATTTAGCACTATATACCTATAAATAAATCACATAATAAAAAGCTCTTTATAGTCCTCAATACCATGAATCCAAACGTGCCCTGAAACCAAAATGTCGAGAACCACTGGTATGCAAACATGAGCAATCACAGGTTTGTACATGGTGTGGGCACATTTTCATGCCAACCATTAGCAAGAAATTTTGATAATTTAAAGTTCTATGACTGGGGATTTACACATATGCCCTTTCTTTAAGCAAGTTATTGCTGCTTAGTGTTAAAACATAATTGGAAAGCAGATATATGCAGTGTTCTTACAAATATTAAAAACATAAAGTGCAAACACTAACTTTTCAACATGGAATGGAGCAAAAATATCTTTATGTTTTAGTAAAAACTTCCAGTGTATTCTGAGCTTTTAAAATGGCTTTATGACACTGACAATTCTAGATTATCTTCTAAGATGGATTCTGATACCAGCATTGGTAACAGATATGGGAAGGACCCATCAAGTACATCCTATAAATGAAATAGTTTGAATTCCAGAAAGATTTGCCCTAGACCTTGTTGTGTAATGAATTCTACTCCACTGAAAATCATTTTCTATAGTTTTCTTTTAGTCTTTTGAACAAAATTTGAAAGTAAAGATATTCTTGAAAATTTGCCAACTCACTCAACTCTAAAATACAAATTGCTAATATTCTACAGTGACAGTTGGTACATGGAAAACTGAAAAATTCAACTCTACATTGCTAAACCTGGTATGACCTCACTTTTCAGATCAACAGACATATCTACACATCTCCCACATCTATCTATGCATGCATAGTCAACATGTATGAGCACACACAGACATAAAACCCATCTTTTAAAATCTGGAAGGAAATATTCTTAAAAAATGGTATACCATAAATCTCTGGAAAGTGGGATTTTCTTCCATGAAAAATTCTTTCCATTTTTTCATTTGAACCATCTCTTCTCCTAACTTTTTAAATAGAAAAATATGTAAACTTTATTTAATAAGAATAAATGAAGTTAGAAAAATAATTTGGCTCAATAATGCCTAAATCTCATCTACATCAGTGGTTTTCAACCAGAGGCAATTTTGCCCCCTACAGAACACCTAATAAAATGTGGACACATTTTTGGTTTCCTCAGCTGGAAGGTGGTACAATGAACATGGCAACAAAAAATTTTCTGGCACAAAATGTCAACAGTGCTGCTCTACATGGATCTCTGATAGACGAGCTTATTCTGTAACCAACTTTCTCCAAAAAGAAAAAAATATGTTTTAGCCAGGTACAGTGGCACATGCCTGTAATCCCGGTGGCCTAGGAGGCAGACGTAGGAAGATTCTAGGCTCAAAGTCAGCCTAAGCAATTTAGTGAGGCCCTAAGCAACTTAATGAGATTCTGTCTCAAAATAAAAAATATATATATAAACTAAAAAAGAGCTGGAAATGTGGCTCAGTGGCTAAGCATTCCAGGGTTTTAACAATCAGGCACAATTCACATTTATTTCCCTTTCATGAATTTAAACTTATAAGCATTTATGGATGATTTAAGACAGGTGGGAATCAAGGTAGCAAAAAAAGAATGGATCATATATATTCTAGTTAAGATTTTTGAGCCTCAGTTTCTTCCTGGATAAATAACATGAAGATTAGATCTTCCTTGCTTGAGTCTATCAGCAACATTTTAGCTAGCTCCTGCACTCCAGTCGTAACTAATACTGATGGATGACCTTTGTTAAGGGCTTACTATGTGCTTGGATGATTTTTTTTTTTTTTTTTAGAAAAATAAATTTTTGCATCAGCACTAGGCACACCTTCAAAGGAATGACACGTGATTACATAAGCCAACTTTTAGAATTACCAAATATTTATTAAACTCTCTATAGCTTGAAAGTACTAAGAATGAAACTCCCCAAACAAAAATATTTGGTGAAATCCATCTTGTGATATATAAAGAAGAAATTTAAAAGATAAATGAAAGGTAATAAAAAGACAGGAGCAAACAAGATAATTTGTAATGACAAGTTAAAGAAGATCCACCCATTCTTCAGTGTATTTCCTCCATTGGTCAGGATACATTTTATAACTCTAACATTGCTAATTCCAAAATCTAAAATCTGAAACCTTTTGAGCAATTACATGGTGCCACAGGTAGAAAATTCTACATCATGAAACTTTGTTTCATGCAGAAAATTATTAAGTATTATATAAAATCACTATTGGGCTATGAATAAAAGGTACGTATGAAATGCAAATAAATTTGTTTAGTCCTGGGTCCCCTACCCAAGGTATCTAATATGTATCTATGAATATTCTAAAATCCAAAAAAAGTCTGAAATTCAAAATTTCCAGTTCCAAGCATTTCAGATAAGGAAAGTTCAATCTGTAAAATAAACATTTATATAATGGCAAACAAGGTATGTATGTAACAACATACGTTAACATGGATATAACAAAATATTTTTAAGAACTTGAAAAGTAATGGGATTTGGGAATAGAATTTTGCTTTCATAACAATAGTTTCAAAATATTCAAAAATAAAAAAACTGGAATTATTTTATAATAGAATAATGTCCTAAAGATCTTAAAAACCCTGATAGTACAATGTCATACATGTGAAATGTTCACATATAATAACCTCTGTGCCTTGCTGTAAAATGCAGGTGACGCTAACTCTTGGGGTTATTGTGAAAATTATCTGAAATAATATAACCCACTTTTAAAGTATTCAGAAGAGGGCTTAGCACATAACACAGTTAATAAATGTTGGCTGGCTACAGTTATATATTAAGTAAATGAATGGAAGTAAACTGAAATCACACATATCCCCTACCCACATTTACTTACGTGCATTATCTCCTTCTGGAGGTTGATAAAAAGAAAGGCCCAAAGATACTATGGCTGCGATTTCTAATATAATTAAAGTGACATCTTGTAATGCTTCCCATACTAATTGAAGAAAGGTTTTTGGCTTTTTAGGAGGTATAAAGTTCTTTCCAAACACTGCTTCTCTTCTTTCTAAATCTGCAGGGTTTCCACTTAAGCCTAATAAAAGGAAACAAATTTCAATGAACACTTTTACTACTTACATGTGAAAATACCTATTTTATTCTAAACATTAATTCATTACAGTTTAAATTATAATTCATAAGATGCTATAAAAATGTTTATTGTGCTTTAGACCAAAGTATACAAAACTTAAATTACTGAAAAACACGTGTACTGCTTTAAAGAAACATTTTAGGACGACAACGAGTGGATTCAACAATTTTCACTTTCCAAATTGCTTACTTTTTATTATACTATCTTAAGCCATCTTGTAGACTGATACAGACCAGACCTGATTATAGTTTGATGGTTTTTATGTTGGGATAAACTTTTCCCTGACGTTTACTTAAGATGCTTTCTCTCTGGAAATGAGGGAAGTTTACATGCAGAGAGATACCTGCCAATTTGATTTAGTTATTGAAACTTGGATACCTAATCAGTGAGGAGTCTGTAGTATTCCCTCCTCACTTACTGACAACTGATGGAAAGTTAACTTATCACAACCTCTAAAAGCTTTTCTACTAAAATGTCTGTCATACTGACTGATAAACAATTTCCAAGTCACAATACTGGGAAACTTAGAATGACCTTTCTTTTAAGAAACAGGTAGTGCTATTGACTGACTGTATCTATTGTCACTCTAAGAGAAAAGGCACACGGTGGGACATGGTTTTTATTTCTTGGAATGCAGAATTAGCAATGGAGGAGACTGAGAGCTGACTGGACAACACTTTTGTCTTTCCTTCATCCCATCAAGCACACCCCTCTAATTTAACCCTGTTGATGCTGCCAAACCCAGATATATCCAATTATCTAATGCAAAGTGCACACACATACATGTTCTGGAGCGTAACAACACAGACAGCAGGGACCAATCAAATTTTCCCTTAGGCTATTTAAGAATGTCAAGGAAAGGGTCAGAGATACAAGAATAACACTACTTTTAATTTACCATATTAGTCCTAACTTCAACTTGTTTTTTTATAAGAGTCTATTCTAGGAAAAACATCAAAGAAGGAAGACAGGAGAACAGTAGATTACTGAAAGACTCTTGTTGTTTTTAACTCTTTTAACTACTAATCTCAATGCTGAGGCAGGCAGAGTTGAAGAGACTGTTGGAATAAATGACAAATGGATTCAACAATTTTCACTTTCCAAATTGCTTACTTTTGTAATATGTACTTTGGGAAAGTAAATGTAATCATTTACTTTCTTGAAGGTACCAAAAAAAGATTCCAGAGAATGTTCTCACTGGCAACTGCAATGTGGTCTATACTGAGCAGTTTGAAAAGCATTTTACATTTCTGATGACAGAAATCATTAACCAAAACCTTCCACAGACCTGAGAACAGAGATGGAGTCAATGAAAGGAAAGGCAGTGAAGGACTATAGTAATAAGGATAGTATCACATAGTGGGAATAATGGGTAGTTTTGCCTTGTCTCATGTTTTAGTGCCCTAAGAAAATGAAACAAAAAGGGCTACTAACCCTCCTGGATTGCTCTCCACTCTCCTACCCCCAAGAAATGTGTTTGAAGGTATTCATCATATTACTTTAACTCACACTATAATAGACTTTACCATTAACTGAATATATAACGTTATTTTAAATATCACCAATATAACAAAAAAAATAGTCAAATCTTAACTTTTACTGTTTATAACAGAAGCCAAGATTTTTTTTTTTAATAATATTTTATTGTTGGTTGTTCAAAACATTACATAGAACTTAATATACCATATTTCACAGATTGATTTAAGTGGGTTATGAACTCCCATTTTTACCCCGTATACAGATTGCTGTGTCACATCAGTTACATTTCCATTGATTTATAAGTTGCCTTTCTAGTGACTGATGTATTCTGCTGTCTATCCCATTCTCCACTATCCCCCCCTCCCCTCCCCTCCCCTCCCCTCCCCTTCTCTCTCTCCACCCCCTCTACTATAAATCGTTTCTTCCACTTATATAATTTTTATCCTACTCCTCCTGTCCTCTTATATGTAATTGTGTATAACCCTGAGGCTCACCTTCCAATTCCATGCAATTTCCCTTAACTCTCCCTTTCCCTCCCACCTATCATCCCTGTTTAATGTTAATCTTCTTCTCCAGTTCTTCATCTCTACCCTGGCCTTGGTTACTCCCCTTATATCAAAGAAGACATTTGGCATTTGTTTTTTAAGGATTGACTAGCTTCACTTAGCATAATCTGCTCTAATGCCATCCATTTCCCTCCAAATTCTATGATTTTGTCATTTCTTAATGCAGAGTAATACTCCATTGTGTATAGATGCCACATTTTTTTAATCCATTCATCTATTGAAGGGCTTCTAGGTTGGTTCCACAATCTTGCTATCGTGAATTGTGCTGCTATGAACATCGATGTAGCAGTGTCCCTGTAGCATGCTCTTGTTAGGTCTTTAGGGAATAGACCGAGAAGGGGAATAGCTGGGTCAAATGGTGGTTCCATTCCCAGCTTTCCAAGAAATCTCCACACTGCTTTCCAAATTGGCTGCACCCTTTTGCAGTCCCACCAACAATGAACAAGTGTACCCATTTCCCCGCATCCTCGCCAGCACTTGTTGTTGTTGGACTTCTTAATGGCTGCCAATCTTTCTGGAGTGAGATGGTATCTTAGGGTGGTTTTGATTTGCATTTCTCTGACTGCTAGCGATGTTGAGCATTTTTTCATGTACTTGTTGATTGATTGTATGTCCTCCTCTGAGAAGTGTCTGTTCAGGTCCTTGGCCCATTTGTTGATTGGGTTATTTGTTATCTTATTATCTAATTTTTTGAGTTCTTTGTATACTCTGGATATTAGGGCTCTATCTGAAGTGTGTGGGGTAAAGATTTGTTCCCAGGATGTAGGCTCCCTGTTTATCTCTCTTATTGTTTCTTTTGTTGAGAGAAAACTTTTTAGTTTCAGTAAGTCCCATTTGTTGATTCTGGTTGTTAACTCTTGCGCTATGGGTGTCCTATTGAGGAATTTGGAGCCTGACCCCACAGTATGTAGATCATAGCCGACTTTCTCTTCTATCAGACGCTGTGTCTCTGATTTAATATCGAGCTCCTTAATCCATTTTGAGTTAACTTTTGTGCATGGTGAGAGAAAGGGATTCAGTTTCATTTTGATGCAAATGGATTTCCAGTTTTCCCAGCACCATTTGTTGAAGATGCTATCCTTCCTCCATTGCATGCTTTTAGCCCCTTTATCAAATATAAGATAGTTGTAGTTTTGTGGATTGGTTACTGTGTCTTCTATTCTGTACCATTGGTCCACTCGCCTGTTTTGGTACCAGTACCATGCTGTTTTTGTGACTATTGCTCTGTAGTATAGTTTGAAGTCTGGTATCGCTATACCGCCTGATTCACACTTCCTGCTTAGCATTGTTTTTGCTATTCTGGGTCTTTTATTATTCCATATGAATTTCCTGATTGTTTTATCTATTTCTACAAGAAATGCTGTTGGGATTCTGATTGGGATAGCATTGAACTTATAGAGAACTTTTGGTAATATCACCATTTTGATGATGTTAGTTCTGCCTATCCATGAACAGGGTATATTTTTCCATCCAGAAGCCAAGATTTTAGGTTAATGTTGAAAAGAATAGTTATAGAGCTAAAGATAGCTTTCGGGACTTGGGGATTTTTTTTTTTTTTTAAGCAACTTGTTTTAGTTTAGTTTTTTTTTTTTTTTTTTGGTGCTGGGGATTGAACCCAGGGCCTTTGTGCATGTGAGGCAAGCACTCTACCAACTGAGCTATATCCCCAGCCCAAGCAGCTTGTTTTAAGAATTATTGTGAATCTTCTAAACTAGCAGCAGCACATACGTTGGACTCTACACCAATAAAACTATCTGGTTTAGAAGACCCAAGGACAGTTTACTTATGGAAATCTTGTTTAAGCTACTTGACCCCCTTGTTGTGAGGAGAGTATTAATATTTGTTGGTGTAACTTGCAACTGTTTTGAAGTACCAAAGATATGTCATAAATTAGATGGTAACTGTTATTAAGGGGGAAGACATGTTATAAATTTATTGAATGGAATGGATGTCAACTCTGTTTTGAGGGAAATTACTTTCTAATAATAAGTTTACTAATCTAAATAATAAAGTTGAGCATTTTATAACAATAGTCTGCCACCCAACAGATATCTACTGAAGATTTACTACTTTTAGAGACTGTTCTATTACTGAGGAAACAGGGTGAACAAGACAAATTCCACATTCAGTAAATACATATTACACGGAAAGGAGAAAAAAAAGATATACAATTAAAATACTTAGAGATGCAAACAGGTAAAATGGAGACAATAAAAGGGCCACTAGACCTCTTTTAGTGGACTGCACTAGCCTTTCTGAGGAGCCAGCATTTCACTTGAGTCAAGGAGTCAATCATGGGAAGACTCCAAAGCAAAGCATTCACAGCAGCACAAAAGCAAAAGCAAATACAGTCTAATACATTTAGGAGTAATTGATGAGTAAAAATAATGAAATATCTTCTGCCTTTTCTATGGGCTCAGTTGCCTTCAGTGGAGTGGCAATGAGGCCAAGGTCATGCATGGGATTGATCTCCTAATGGTCCAGTTAACTTTACAAAGAGAATATATAACCACAACTCATCAAAAGCAGCATCAGAATTACATGCTTTTTTAGGTTGACTGTAGAGAAAAATAGCTTACATTCATTCTATGAGTACACAGTGGCTCAACAGTACTTTCTTTATAGTTGAACAGAAAATGACATTTTTATGGAATAAAATGCAAATTATATCAAAACCATGATGTTTTACAAGTAAATGTGGCTTCTTTAATTGCTTAGACTAATTTAGGAAACGGAAATAGGGCAATTTACTGGAATGTTGTCAAGATGGGTTTAAATAAAAACCATGGCTAACACACAGCACAAACCACAGTTCTATCAAATTCTGTACTTGAAGTTGTGCCTTATGTGTATATGTATGTGTGTACAGGTATGTATGTATGTATGTGATCTTGGGTGGAGACAGCAGCCAACCGGACTTCTGTGAGGGCCAGATCAAAACATACAGATTAAGAAAGGACGTGAAAATGTGTGTTTATGTACATCTTCAATGTCAAAAGAGAATGTGATCCCTTCTCTAAAGTCAAATTTACACATCCAATTCCAACAGCCTACTATGTGCCTGGAACTGTGAAAGGCACTAACATCCAAAGAGAAGTGAGACTGAAGGATGCCTTCCCTGGTACTTTCCCCTCCAGGAACTTAGAGTTTGGTAGGGAAGACTGATAAGCACCCAGTTAAACACAACCCCATGTATTAAGTATTATGATGGGAATGGTGAAGATATAGAAGGCATACATACAGAGGGCTGGGATACAAATTTATGGGGCTGGAGTAGATAACAGAATGCCAAGATATCAAACTTGAGCTCTTAAGAATGCTTAGGAAATAGTCACATTAAGGACTATATCTTTATTAAAGAATAAAGTATTTTATTCTTCATAGACGGTAGTGTTTTAGGTGGAGGTAAAGTATTTTAGGTGGAGAAATCATCAGTCCAGAAGCAAAAGCACACATGACATAACAGTATTTAAGATAACTGAAAATTTTGCTATGTCCTAAACACTGAGGTGCGGAGTTAGGAAAAGGAGATGATTAGAAAAGTAACTAGGGATTAGAACCCAAGATTTGTAAGCCTAACTAAGTCTAAACTTCAATCAGAAGGAAAAGCAAAACTACTGCTGGCTTTAAGCAGGAAAGTGATAGTGTAAAAGAAGATGGGAAGAAGCACCAATCATGATGTTACCTGAATTAGCACAAGAGAGAATGGTGACCTCAAATGGAGTAGCATGGACATGCACAAGTAGACACCCTTGGGTTAAGAGAAAGCTAGGAGTTAGGAATCAGGTTTTCAGGACCAAAGCTTGAGGGCGATCCTGGATGAGCTGCTCAAGTGGGAATCACCAGCACCCAGATGGCTTGTGTAGTGACAGGCATGGATGTCATCACCACAAGAGTGCACAGATGAAGAGGAGGATGTACAGACTGATGAAAACCTCAGGATAATCAATGTTTAAAGTAAAGCAAAGGAGATTGGCTAGATGAGATTGGCCAGACAGGAAGAAAGAAAACTGAATGTACGACACTGGGAAGACAAAAGAATTATTTAATAGGAAGTATGTCTACTGTGACCTGAAAAGTAAAAATAAGCTTAAACAACAACAACAATAACAACATACAAAAGGCCGTGCTACTTCAATATTTTCAACTATGACTTTTAAAAACAATTTATATGCTATAGAGTTAGAAGCAGGCTTACAAAATATCTTCATAACATCCATAGCAATGAAAACTAGAGGCGACCTGAGCAAGTATTACAATAAACATATAATTATCCATTATATAGTAGCACTAAATTTCTAGGACAAGGTCATGCATGATCATCAATATAAAAATTTCAAGGATGACTCTATACAAATATAAAAACATAGATGGCTGACACACACATGGTCATGAAAATACTTGCTCAATGCCTGTGCTAACCAAGCACATACATGGGGGCATAAGAGAATTCTTATAGTAGCTTATAAGCTAATAATGATTTACCATGGGTAAAGGGCTGATTTTCTTAAAGAGCTAAAATATACTTCCATGTTTGTTAGTTTTATTCTATTATACCATGAAGACATGGTCAAAGGACACCATTAAAACAGCTTTACTTTGGCAAGTGCAAATATAAACCGTCATCTGAAACATCACGGAAACTTTGGGCAATCAGGGAGAAATGTTGTTGACCCCACTTTGCTTCCTACCACACCTCTTTAGTTTATCTGTCTCCTTTCTTATTTGCTTTGCTTTTTTCCTCTTCTACCTAATTGTAGCAACCACCAAAAATCTTAAGATCTCACTTAACTTCTTGCCCTTTATAAGTCCATAAAGCCACGCCTCTTACAGAATACCAACTGGTACCACCTTTAATTTTTATGTATTTATTTTTATGTTTTGCTCAATGTAATACTACTGAAAAATAAGGTACTAGGTATAGAGGCCTGCATTCCTGAAATTCTATTACCAGAGAAAAGACTACCTACTATTCAATATAAAATATAACATAGACAACATAGGAATATATTAAAATAAAAAAGATACCAAAAGCTTTTGTAAAAAAGAATCAAGAAGTATGATTTAGAATATGAATAAAAAAGCCAATTGTAGCAAAATAACCAAGATACAAAACCAAAAATTGTTAAGGTAACTTTATGCAGTTAGGATGTTCCAAGCAGGTTATTTTGATATGAAAGTATATTCTTAGATTCGGAAGACTATGAAACAGATGCTCGCTCAAAAAGAAAGAGCTAAAAATACAAAGTTACAAATCTCAATTCCAGCTAATTTTACAGTTCCAGTTCCTTTAATGATGGTTATCAGAACTGCTAAGAAGTTTTAAATGTAAAAAACTCACACCTGGTTCCAAATAATTCCTTTTGGTCAGTAACCATGCAGTCTTCTTAGAACAAGTTCAAGAACTACTCTATTAGAGAACAAGTAATGGTGTGACAAAAAGGAAGCACAAATATGTAATTGACTGATAAGGTAGGGGCATGCTTTTAAAGACTAGATTGCCACAGAGAACGCTGTTGTTTGGATCTTGAATGTCTCCTAAGACCCATGTGTTGAAGGTGTGCTCCCATCATGTGGCTCTATTTAAGAATGGTGGAATCTTTAGGCTGTGGGACCTTATGGAAGGAAGTTAGGTCCTAAAGTGCATGCCCTTGAAAGGAATAATGGGACTCTGGCTTCTCCTCTCTCTCTCTCTCTCTCTGCTTTCCATCCACCATGAGACAGTTTCCTTTGCCCTGTATTCCTGCCAAAGATGTACTGCCTCACCATAGGCTGGAAGCAATAGGCCAACCAACCATAGACCAAAGCTTCCAAAATTGTCAAAATAAACCTTCCCTCCTTTTAAAGTTGATTATTTCAGTATTTTGTCACAGGGAATAGAAAGCTGACTAACACACAGAACCATAATCCATTTTTTAACCATGTAATTCCAAAAAATTTCTGTTTTTCCATAAAAACTTATTAGATGAGAACACATGTGCCTCTTTTATAGTATCTAAATTTGTTCACAAGCTATGTGAGCTAAACTTTTAAAACCAAATACAGTGGTTAAAAGCATGGCCATTGTATTAAAAAATATGACTATAACCAGAGTGAGACTTGTAAGGTATTTAACCTTTTTGTGCTCTTTGGTTTGAAAATATGGTAAAGGTATTAGATGGATAAAACGAATTAATACTTGTAAATGTTAATAACCAACCTGATACAAAAAGTATTACCTATCATCAGTGCTATCCATAATTATAGTTGTTATTGTTCTTAAGAAATTTCCTGGGTTGTTCTTCCAGGCTTTACACACTTACCAGGTACCTGATAATACTATATTTCAGTAATTTTTTTTGATGGGGGGTGGTACTGGGGATTAAACTTAGGGCATGACACATGCTAGGCAAGTACTGTACCTCTGAGCTATACTCTCAACCCACATTTCGGCAATTCTAAGAGTTACATATTCTTACATTTTATTAAAATATCTGAAATTGGAATGTGATTTAATTATATACTTATAATTGTCTCACAGTAACAGCCAATACTTTTACTTTTTAAAAGAGGGTATATAAAATATATGATAATCAACATCCTAGGTCTGATGAAAGGACCAATGAATGAATTAATAAATGAAAGAACTAAAGGCACAGGCAAACGACTTCAGCCTTACTAATCAAAATCCATATTTCCTAGAATATAAACAGATTATTCTAACAAAAGAATGCTTGCTGTCTAGATCATTTCTTTGTGCAGACAAACTTCTGGTAGGTGCTCATTTCTGATCATGTTTCGGTGACAAAATATTCAATAGCCTTCTGAGTGACATATTCCTACTAGACTAAAATCATGAAAATTCCTTTGGAAATAATATTCCTATGAAAGCTGTTGCCATTTTTATTTATACTTTCAGTAACTGCAAATACTAATCTGATGCTTATGTTTTGCTTTCAGTCTTTAAAAGAACATTGCAAAATGATTAAGCGTTTATATATAAATATTAAAAACAATAGGTTGTACAAATTTTAGCAAATATTAAATTCATAATACCAGGAAGTACAAGAGCAAAAGATTTCTAAACAAAGAAGAGGAAAAAATAATGCATATTTTATTTAATGCACAGACTACCAACAATTCACAAAAAATTCTTAATGTCAAAAGTTCTAGAGCTTATCCATTGCTTCTACCAATGGTATGTAATCACTGCTTCCTAAAATATAAACCACTATACTAGAAGCAAAGTTTCAATTAACTTCACTAGTTAAACCATAATCAGTGTAAGGAATTCTACCCAAAATAAGAGCACAGAAGAAACTGTACTGCAAACCAAGAAGAAATCACGTTTATAAAAATGAGAGGGCATAAAGGAAGGTATTCAGTATTAGAAAACAAGAAATTTGATTAAGAGCAGAGAGGGGAAGACAGTTAAGTATAGAACTGAAACTTGAGCTCAACAAGGCTTTTATGAACAAACTGTTGTCATACTGAGGACTCTTTAATGTTAACATCACCTATTAATCTGGTGATCATGAAGCATTCATCAATTCAGGCTTAGCTTAAATTTAACAGGTCTTATAGAAAAAGAGGATACACCAAGTATCTGAAGAAGGCTTTTTAGGACATGAGTGAATACTGACACTAAGTTTTTCTAAGTTATACTACTTCAGAGAAATCAAAGGAACTATTTATCGATACAGTAGAAAATTACATGAATGTTCAAAGGATATTTGGTGTGATTTAAAATTCTAATCTTGGAAAATTACTTTTTGTTATTAAGTTAAATATTATCATGAGCAGCAATGTGGCATGTTTCAGAAAATATGTTAAGAAAAGCACTTTTGCATATTTCTCTAGAAGTGACTTTGGAATATATACTAACTTAATATATTACAGTAATAATTCCCCATCTTTACTAAAATAAATTATAATTACCAAACATTCATCCTCATATGTTCCCTCTACTCTCACCTTTGCAATGTTTAAATGTCTTCTTGAAATTTCCTAACGTAAATTTTATGTTCAACACGATCAATGTGTCAAAGATCATCTTTTCAAATCATTTCAAAGACCATAATGCAATGAAGTTACAATAAATTTTCCCTTCTTGATTTCAAAAGGAAACTTCTGACAAATCAAGAATTATGAAACCAAAAGCTTCTTTGAATGAGGGAAAATTAAACTCAGTCCAAAGTTTGAAAACTATTTTTAATCAAAGAAATGTCTGCTAAGTGAAAAACTATGTGCCATCTAAACTACAAGCTTTGCTCTAGGACCTCCTGAACTAATAATTAAAGTCTAGATTATGCCCTGTAAGTTGAAAAGGACTTGGTCAGCTACTGGCAAAGACAACTATTTTAAACCACCTGGCAAAATGAAGAATAGTGAGCAGGGTTTATTTCCACTGAATCCCCTGGGGGATACCAAGCTTGCTTCCATCTTCTACAGCTCGAATGGAAAGACAATCTTGTTATTGTAAACAGGCAGCAATAATACATACAGCGGGACAAACTATTTCATCCCCCTAGTCTGAAACGTGTAATTATTCTATAACATTATTTCTTGGTCTAAATTTAACTTTAACTGTACCAATCAGGTAAGTAACCTATTTTTAACATCACTACAATTATGGCATGGTCACATAATAGCCAAGAAAATATAAACTAATATAAATATGTTTTTATGAGTCAAATATATAGCACTCTCTGCACAAAGGACTAAAAACAAAATAAAACTCACCTTCATTAGGAGATGTTTTCAACTTGGCGCAAATTCCATAGACATCTCCATAACTTTCCTGTATTTTTCGTAATGCGTCTGTGGACCTGAGCTCCATGAGAGCCCGCAGCTCTGCGAGCGTAATTCCAAAGTCTCCATCATGATTAGCTTCTTTCAAAGAGTTTTTCACACCACTATATGCAACTGAGTTGTTTGCCATGTCGCCCATTACAAGTATAATTTATTAGGAGGAAAATGTTTCCCAAAAAAATCTAATTTTCACTTGATATATTTCCAAGATGAAAATCTTTTAAATATGAAAATCCTTCTTAAACCAAACACTTCATTGTGTGACTCTGTAAAGCAGCATCAGCAGCAACATTTCCCAGAGAAGTATCTTGACCTTTGGTCCATGACTCATTTCTTCACATCAATCATGAGATGCACACATCTACAATAAAATATGTAAAATTTAGTAAGATCCATCCTACAGTGTAATGCACATAAGCACACTTTCTAAATGCCATCAGGTAGCTAATCATGGTACATTGTTTGCTTATAAAATATTTGTGAACTTTGGTTTCATACCTTTAAAATTTTCATGCATGATAAAAGATCTAAGTATGACTTCTAAATAAAATCATATATCAAAAGACATCCGATCTCATCATTATTAACTTAAACTGCTTTTCCCATAACCAAATTTCCTTTTTCAGTGTTACTGTTACTAACAGCTATTACTGAAATACTTAGTTCCAAGCACTATGGTTGATAAAATAAGATTCATTCTCTCATTTGATCATCACAATTTAAACCTGGGAGGTGTTACTACTCTGTACTCTCCTAAGAAGGGTTAAGGCCCTATGAAATTGAGTTTTCTGCACAACAAATGGCTGAAATATCTGAGTGCCAACTATTTTTAATTCTACTTTCCTTTTCATACATGGAGCCATCTCTCTAAATCTTTCACATGGAACAGCCTCTAAAAGGTCAAAAAAAAAAAACACAATGAACCCTTTAATACAGTTTTGCAGTTCTCCTTGGCCACTCTGCTACTCTACCATCTTCTGACTTTCCAAAATAAACCTATCTTCCACATGATTTAATGGCACAGGTCACCACCTCAGGTGTCTCTCTCTCTCTCTCTCTCAAGGGTCTCACTAGGTTGCTTACAGTCTTACAAAATTGCTGAGGCTGGCTTTGAACCCATGATCCTCCTGCCTCAGCCTCCTGAGCTGCTAGGATTATAGTCATGTACCACCATACCGTTCAAGTCTTCTTTTGACTTCCTAGTTAAAGAATTCTCTACTTAGTCTTTTCTGTTTTATCTGAAATAATCCTGTTCATTTGCTTATATGTTATTATTTTGTCTACCTCCACCTACAATATTAGTTGAGGGTAGGGTTTGTTCACAACTATATTCTCAGAACCCAGAACTGTGCCAGACCATGGTAGAAAATGAAAGTCAGAGAAACAAAAGAATGCAGTGCTTCAATTTCTTCACAATTCTATCTCCTCTTAGATTCTAACTTACCTAAAGATCTATCTAAAGATCCTTCTTTTTCCATATATATCCTTTAAACAATCACCTCAAAGTGAACAAGTCAAAGATTGGATTCATTATATTCCCTAATAAGCTCCTTTCCACAATCACCATCACCCTAATCACCTAGGCTTGAAATCTTATACTTAATTCCATCCTCTCCAGGTTCAGTTACTAAGTCTGGTTAATTCTACCTTTGAAAATACTTCTTCTGTACAGTCCTTTGTCTTCCTGATCTTCAAGTCCCTCTGTACAAATTATAACCACTTCTCCCCAGGTTCGTTCTTATTCTGAAGTCTCCTACATCAAATCCCTTGTGCATTTTGCTACTACATTTAGCTTTTTAAATAGGTTCTGTGATACTATCTGAACCTACAAGAGGAAAATGCAGTTCAATCACTCCTGGGTGTTTGGCATTTAAGGCCAAGCTATGGTTTACCGATTCAAATTTTCTCCATCTTCAAGCAATCCACCTGTTCCTTCCCAAAATATTTAATAAGATGATGATAAGGAACTCAAAAACATACTTCCAAGTGAAATTAATCTTTAGCTATTCAACTATTATGAGGATGCTTTAAAATCATGATATGTGGTCCACATACTTCAGCATGTACCAAAGTCACCTGGAGGACCGGTTAAAACACAAATTGCTGGGCCCCACCTCCAGAGTTTTAAATTCAGTAGGATTAAGTAGGAGCTCCATAATTTGCATTTCAATCAAGTTTCCAGGCAATATTAATGCTATCCATCTAGGGAGCACACTGTGAGAACTACTGGATTGAAGAATTAATAAAACTTGGGTTCATACCAATGACCTAAAGATGACTGGTTGAGGAAAGTTTGGATGCCTTGGGTTAAATTTGCAAGAATTTGATAGTAATGGATTCTCTAAGACATTTTCTTTTGTTGTGTGCTTCCTCCCACTTCACAAACCCTTATTCTTGCCCAATTATTACCAATTTTACTCATCTCCTAGGCAAAAAGTGTTCCCTCCTGCACACACATCAATTATTATAATAACCTAATTTCAAAAACTAGAGAGGGTGGTTATTTGATAGACATCCTTAAGTCTCCATACCCAAAATTTATTGGCCTGAACATAATACCAACCCCCAAATAGATTTTTATTTGAGTAACAGATGAAATAATTAAGATTCTTAAGTCTTGTGTTGAAGGGAAGGATGTCCATCTGTCTTCTGGTTTTCATTAAAAAAATTTTCTCAATAACTCCTGGCCTGCTACCCCACCAAGTTACTCCTGAGGTGAAATGTCCTGCCTGACAGAAGATTTTCCCAGAAAACCAAATGTTGTGTAGTAGCTTTTCACCTCTCTGCTTTCTTTTGGGGCCATATACCTGCAGGACTCAACAATGCATTCTAATATTAAAGGGGAAGATCCCCATGTTAAAACTACTACTATTGTTCAAAGTGCCTGGAGTGGGAGGAAATAAATGTCTAGTTATGTCTGTTTCAATATTAGAACCTCACAGTTGTTACACAAAAACCAAGTCCTCCATTTCACCTTTGCTCAGCAATAAAACTGATTTTTTTTCCTATTCCTATGTACCAATCTTTTTTCTTCTGATATAATTCAAATAGGAGAAGAGAATTCTTGGATATCCTTACAGTCCTCAACAAGAAGAATATATAATAGAACTAGGAGTTGAAACTATATTTTTAACAAAATAGCCATGTTTCTGCTATGAATAATGCCTCCACATTAAGTCTTCACACTTATAATGGAAGTGTCATAATGGAAGTTTCTGTAGGTTAAAAAAAAACAGTCAAATAATCCCAAATGTACCTACTTAATCAAACAGGTTCTAAAGGGGTATGGTTATGAATATTTGCCACTTCAACATCCTTTTCCCCATTTTTCAGTAACAGCCTTACTTCGTATTTAGAGATTTGCCCTTGCCCAATGTTCAGTAAATCTGAGTGAGAATCCATATCAGATATTGCCCCCAGCCATATTTCATTGGTTCAGGAATTTGAATGTGACCCAAAAAGGGTCAGTGAGTAGCAGCTTGACTTTCTTTCGCTGTGACTTCAAGGCAGAGACACATTTCTTCTTACTGAAGGTAAATCTGAGAAAAACATGAGGTATAATTGTAGCCATTTTGTTCCACAGGGGAAAGTCTCTGGAAATGGATCCAGTAGAGAACAGAGCATGTAGGAAAGGGACAGACGGACGGACGGACACACATACACACACACACACACACACACACCAAACAAGCGAGGCATGTGCCTGTGATATCATTTGAGTCTCTGGGTCATTCAATGACTAAGATTGGTCATATCCTTGATCTTTTGTCCTATCCTTGATCTTTTCAGTAATTTATCAATTAATTCCTTCTAAAGATTTAGTTTTCCAACACTCTGCAACCCTCAGCTTTGATAAGCACATGATTACCAATCATGTTCAATTTCCCCAGTGTAAGAAAAGGATGTCCAGGGAAAAGCAACCAGTTTGAGAATAAGCCATTTTTCAAAAAGTATACTATTTGAATTACCAATTACCAACAAATTATATATCAGGTTGTATCAGTTTCTTCATTGTCTATCACATCTCTCTTCTACCATTTGCTTCTTCAACTACTATTTCATTCATATGTCCCACTGACAAACATGTGGAGGACAAGAAAAAAGTTGTGCTTTTTACTTGTTTGCTACAAAATGACAAGCAAGAGAAATTCCACTATTTGCAATGAGATAAAATAATAAGTAGAGTATTTATTTTAATTGTCTTTGTTATTTAATTTTCTTTAACTCTTCCATTTGAAAATCTTAAGGGGGGAAAAACACATTAAGTGGAAGCACAGAAGAGGGGGAATTTAAAGAAAGCACACAGCTACTCTATGTACTCTTAGTCTATAAAATATATCCCAGGATAAATAACATCACTGATCAAATTAGTTGTTAGTCTTTGAGAACATATGCAAAGAAAAGAGGAAGTTGAAAACCAGAGGTGGGCAAAAATGGCTATGATCTTTAAGACAGGGAATAAGGTAAATCCCTATTGATACATAAGCTTTCTTAAGAATGGGCAGGGTCTTAAAAGAAGATAAAAGGATGATTGTGAGAGCCTAGTAATGAGTGGCACTCATAAGAGCTGTGTTAATAATACAATTTCAATTTCTTCTTTCACAAAACCACTTGACTTATCACGGAAAAGTTGCATGAATGTTATCTAGACTCAACGTGATAACCAAAAAAAACCTAAAAGAAGTATAGGGTAATTAATTAATTATGGGGTAAAATATGGAGCTGGGTGAAATATGAAATGATAAACAAGATTCTGGCAGGAAATCGAGAAAATATATGCTAACACAACTAAAAACATTAGTAACAAGAGGAAAAACCTGGAAGGAAATGTTTTTGTTTTTAAATGCATTGTTTAGCACTCAATTCCTGATTGTATAAATATGATATACAAGAGGTGCAACAGCTTGTATGCAAAAACCAAGGTTCAATTCACTCCAAGCTAAATATGTATTCTATTGGTATTAATTAGCAGCATCGTGCTTATATTAAAGTAGCAACATAATCAGAGTAATCACAAAGTTTTTGGAGTGATTATGCAAAGTACTGAATTTTATAAAAGTTACTCAATTAAAATCAAAATAAAATACAAAGTATAAATAAAATTTTAAAAGCCTTCATTGTTCTAAGTAATAAAAAGAAACGAATCCTAGTATTTAACAACTAAAAGAGATAATGGAGATCAAGTCCAATTGCTCATTTTATAGTCACTGAAAACAAACACTTATAATAATCTATTTCTAAAAAGGACAAAGATGATTACAATAAAAGAAAACAAGTATTAAACACTCACAGAATCATTAAAAAACAAGAGTAAATGACCAACAATGGTTAAATTATGAGATAATTCATAACCCTGTGCAGGTCTTATGGAGGCTCCTACTATCAGGGAAATGTATTGTACTTCAAAATGGGCACTGACATCTTAATAATTAGATGCACCAAAAGACCGACAAAGAACTAAACATAGTTTTTAAAAGAACACTTGAAAGACCTCCATTTTCTTGTGTGTGAACGTGTGTGTATGTTCCTTTAACATAAAATAAATTCCACTTCCTCTGCAACTAGCCAGGCAGTTATAGGAAGAAGGATAACTAACCTTTATAGCTGTTCTTCATGTGGCTGCCATTGGCATTTGATTAAGTGAGAACTACTTCATAAAGTACTTCATCCAGCCCTGCTCCATCCAACCCTCCTAGATACCAGTAGTGCTGACAAGTCAGGTAAACAACCCAAAACTTACCACTTATTTAAATGAATAGTGTTATGGTTTGGATACAATGTCCCCCAAAGACCTGGTCCCCAATGTAGTAGCAATGTTCAGAAATGGGAATTTGGGGAAGTGACTGGATCATGAGGATTCTGACCTCACCAGTAGATTGATTAATTCACTGATCACTGAATGTACTACTGGGAGGTGGTGGAGGCTTTGGGAAATGTGTCCTACTTGGAGGGAGTAAATCACTGGGGAATGTTCTGGAAATGTATTTCCTATTCCTAACCCTGACCCTTCCTCTCTCTCCTTCTCTGGTGCCGTGAGCTGAGAGTTTTCCTCTACCATGCCCTTCCACTATGTTTTGCCTCACCTCAGTTCCAGAGCAATATAGCCAGAACGCTGTGGAAGCCATTTGACTATGAGCCAAAATAAATCTTTCCTCCTCTAAATTGTTTTCCTCAGGTATTTGTCACAGCAACAAAAAGCCAACTAGCACAGATAATACAACTGCTACATAACTGAACCTAAATTTAATGCCTATTAGACTGAAAAACTACTTCAGGGCAAAACCATGCCTGAGCAATCTCCTATTTTAGCAAGAAGAGCTATATCTTTCAGTCATCTTACAGAGTCATTTTCATCAGGGGCAAAAAAATAAACTTTGACCTGATTCACACACTGAAAACCTGAAGTCTTCCAACAATTAAAATAATTTTTAGTAAGAAATGGTAAGTTACTGTGAACTATTAGAGTGCAATAGTGGAAAGTGTAAAATGATAGATACTATACATATCAAAGAGTAGACACTTGAAGATCATAAATGGTGGGGAGTTTATTGTATGAAGTTTTGGTATATTCAGATTATTTCATTAAAACACTTAGAAGAAACCAAGGGATGGCTCAAATTTAATTCACATTTTTCACTTTTCAAGGGGCATATAAATGCTATATAACTTCGTTAAAGTAACTCACATCAAATGAACAATGAATAATATACATATAAACGAATAAGCTTACCAAACAGAATTTCAACTTCACAGATGTGTTACAGCAGACAATAAGCATTGATTACAATGCCTGGTTAGTTAATCTCAAAGGTTTCATAAATACCATCCTGTGTCTGTGTTGACTAAAATTAGTCCCACTCCCCTCGTAATTTACTGATCATCTAGTAGATTCTTCAAAAGGCACAGACTAAGTACACTACTTTAAAGGGCAAGTTATAGCTCCTGTCAGTTACAAATTTGACATGATGACTTTAACAAATCTCTCAGAGTAGGAAATAGGGGAGGTATTAATTTGCTCTTCTGTTACAGTTTTTATCACATAGCTGCAAGGATTTGTTTACCTCCCTTTCTGTCTTCCCAAAGAACTCTGAACACAAGGTAGGGATTTGTGCCATTCATTTTTAACCCCCAGCACTGTCTGGTACATAGTAGAGGCTCAGTATTTACTGAACAAAAATGCTCATTTGAATCTTAAGCTATAATCAATTTTAAAAAGAGGCTTTGCAACAGAAGCAATGGCAATTCAAATAGCAGAGCAAAACACAACCTTATAACATGCTTAAAGTAATATGCTAACTGTGTTAGATGAGTTCAGAGAACATCAGCTTTTAAAGAGTTTTCAAATTACCCTGGTATACAAGATCAACTTAACCTTCCTCTAAATCCTTTTAGACAACAGAAGTTAAAAGCTATTTCAGATTTTCAAATGAATCACACACTCTTGCGTGGCCATGGTTTTTAACCAGAGTCATTCTAGATCCTCAAGGGTATGCAAAATAATACTGAATTTCAATATTTCATAAAGCCTGGAAGAAATGACATGTTTATTTGGGAAGTAACTTGTTAGGATTACCCATGCAAAATAAAAATATGCCAAATCAATAAATGACAAAGAAACAAAAATCTTACCCATAAAGGCATTTGGTAAGAAAATGTTCAACCTCACACCTACCTATCGTCTTCTCTGAAATTTTGTTTCTTCTTCTGCTACTTACAGCTCAACCCATTTCAACTGAGCTTCTCCTTGGCTATTTACTGCAACCATTCCTAGGTAACCAAGGACCCCTATTGTTCTTAAGTCTAACCAATGCCATTTAGTCCTTATCTGGCCCACTGGCAACTTCTACTACTCCTGATTACTCCCCGACTCTTGCAATGTTCGGCTGTGAGAATGGTCCTCCATGGCTCCACTCTTGTTCTCACCACATTGCCATCTCTGGCTGCTTGTTCTCACTTTCTATTGTTGTTCCACTTCTGGAAGAACTGTCAAGGGACTCAGTGGGGAGGAGCTGGGTGGCACCGTAATCTTTATCATAATTGTTTTCATCTGGTTTTAATCAGAGAAAATGAGACTGGTTTACAGATAATAACAAATTATTTGCATGTGCATTTACAAGGCTTATTTATGGTTTTTTTGTTTGTTTTTCTCATATTTCAGAATTTCACAATTCAATTAAAATGATGGAACCACACTATAGCAGTCTGGCTCAGTGAAAGTGTGAAAAAAATGACTCAGTCCCCTTATTCCAAGCCCAAATGCAGCTCCCATTCCCATAACCTTTAGTCTATAAAGGAATATGCCATACCGAAGAACAACAGGTTTTATAAATTGGTGATTCATCCTCCCTGGGGCTTTTGATAACTGTCATTTCCAGCACAGATTATTTGTTTATGCCAACAAAATACTAATTAGGCAGAATACATGATAAATTTTTAATGTGAATGATCCCAAACACAGATATCTTGAAGCTAACTTTAGACATGTTTGCCTTATGGACAGGTTAGTTGGTACCATCTTATAATGCTTCTTGTATCTCCTTAGGATACTGGTCCAATTTTGCAATGTTGTACTTACTTAGAGTCAAAAAACCATAATCCTTCTTAATTTACCCAAACCAAGATAAATTTAAAAGTTAATTCTACATAACTACAGATTAGTGGTTTTCAAACTTTAGTGTGCAACAACATCATCTGAAGGGCTCCTTAAAACACAGACTGCTGGGCTACACCTCAGAAATCTCTTCTGTTGATCTGGGCACAGTGTGGGACTTTACATTTCTAACAACTTTTCAGATGATAGGGATGCTGATGCTACTGGTCTGGAGAATCACTATTGTAGGTAAATGTGCCCTGGGCTTTGACTAAGGAACAAATTGTTGAACTGTCATGCCTGATCTAAAATTTCCTGATGAAAATACAAGCAAATTACTCGTGGTTCTTTTATTATGCTTTTCTTAATTTGCATGGATAATTGAAAACAGACCATTTTCTAAAAATATTCTGTAAGCTGGTTCTTTGAACTGCTTTGGTTTTTAATACCAAGTATATTGACCTTTTTCTACTGAAACCTTATAATTCCACAAATACTATAAATAATTTCCTTCATTCAAAGTAAAAAGGTGAAAACTCACATTGATACATTTAGGACACACATTAAATTAACTTAAACACCTGAAAGTATTAATTACAACAAATTTAAAAGAGAACTATATAATTTAGATACCTGCCTCCTCCTACTTTCCTACCCGCAAAATAAAACTGCATTTTTTTCTCTTATTCTATTGTTTTACTTAAGTATTTTAGACACCTTTCATTCTTACAGTAAGCTTCATAGTTAAAAGTAAGCTTTTGAAAAGCACAAAAATAAGGAAAGTTAATTTTATATAACCCTGTGCAATTTACCAAATATAAGAACATACTATAGCTCCAGTTAAATATGAGAACCAAATGTTCTATCATTTTCTAGTCTCACTGATGTTGAAATTTTCAGCTATAGTCAAAGAAGAGATTTCTAAATTAAAACAGTGAGTTGTTTTTTTTTTTCCTTCTGTTCAGGAGCTAGAAGGCAACATGAACACTTGAATGTCACACCAGCTGCTTGGTCGGCCTACTCAGTTCTTAAGAGCTTCTATCCTGTCAATTCACAAGAACCTACACTTAAATACTTAAGGAAACAGGATGCTCATTATGTCACTAAACAAGCTCACAAAAATAAAGTTGGCAATGTTGAGGGAGGCATAAATCTTATCTGTAAGTTAACAAGAGCTTTCTGTTTTATTAATTAAAAACTCTAGATTGCAAAAATTTATTCTAGTATTAGAACAACTGATTACAGAACTAAGCATAAAATGATTTCCCATTTTTTTAATCCCCATTTTATCTGTTATTTGATAACTGATTTTTTTTTGCAATTTCCAGCTGTAGTTATGAAAGATTAGCTCAGTAAATTAATTCTCATTTTTGTGATACATTCAAGTAATCTGGATGAAAAATAAGGTAAGCTGTATTTTAAAAAGATGTCAGGCACAAATTTGATTTATGGTGAGTTCAATAAAGTACAAAGAATATGGAAATTAGATATTTGTTGAACTGTAACCCACTCTATAACATCATGTTGGTGAACTTTTGAATTCTGGTTTCATATATCCATAACCTTCATCTTAAGACTTTGATGTATACTTTATAACTGCTGTTCAAGTCACAGCCACATATTAAAGTCATCATCACTTGAAACTGTTCTATCTTCAAGACTTCCTCTCCATTATAACTTACCACCCTTAACTTATACTGAGTTCTATGAACACATTCTGACCTTCGGCCTCAAAGGCATGCAAGGTCGCTTCTAATCAATACTTGCCTCTCTTAAGAGCTAACTTCCCAATGGTCTTTATGTCTGACTTGTTCTTTATCCTCCTACTACACCCATCTGGTTAATTAGCTACCCTTGAGTAGACAAACCATCTGGCTGAGTAATGCTGGTAAAATTTTTAAAAACCGAGTTCTTAGTTTCATTATAAACATTTTTCTCAGTCATATATGATCTACTGACACATCTCTTAATTTCCCAGAATGTTCCTCTTTCAATTCCAAGTCTGTCTTAAATTACTCAAGCTTTTGTCTCTACCTAGTACTCATGTCTGCTCCAAAATCTTATTTCCTTGATTGTCAATGTAAGCCGCCACCACCTGAATCCTCTTTCTCTTGGCTCCCTCACTTAACCTAGCCAATATTCAGAGGCATTCAACTCCACAGAAGACCAAGTCTCATCCTCCATACTTCTGTGGTATTGGCAGTCTCCCCTTCTATCCCCTTTATTTCTTACTTAGTTTTCACTCACCAATCCTCCTCCTCTGCCCATATTTGGTGGCTTTTTAAATCTTTACCACATCCTAAATGAGGGTATCACTCAGGGATCTATTTACAGGCCTCTCTTCCCTATAATATTTTCTTGGCAACTCACATCACATCATGACCTACATCTACCACCTTGATACAGCTCCAAACCGCGTTACAACTGTCAGTGGACATCTCCACTGGAAAAATCTGCACTACTTCAAATGCCATCACCAACATTTAACTTTTCGCTCTCTCTCTCCTAAATCTGTTTTTCCTTCTCCAAAGTTTCTACCATTCACAAAGACATGTGATTAAGTCCAAGGCTCTCTCTTCAAAGACTTTACAGTCTAAATGAGAGAAAAAGCATTGTGGAGAAAATCACAACAGGAACGGTAAACATGCAAATGACAAAGTGTAAAATTGTATGTGGCTTCAACTATGATGCAGGGGTGGGAAGGGCTCATGGTTTGATATGGCCAATCCCAGGAGAACAATGCAGGGGGAGCCTGATACACATACTTATCTCTGAAGGGCTTCTTCAAAGTTAATCATCTCTTAAAATACAACCTAAGCTTTCTGAGTGCAGGGCAGTAGCCACAATTTGAGTTCCTTTTATAGCCCCAAAGAGGTTAACAGATTGCTTAACTGATTATTAGACTATATATGGGTAAGAATAAAGTTTAAATTGCAAAAATTAATGTTATTTTGAAGCCCTCAAGCTCTCCTAACAGAAGATTAAAGTAACAGCACACACATTAAAAAAATGACTAAAACCTTTGATTAATATAGAAATGAGAGGAAGAAAAATGAAATTTTCAAAAACTAAATGCCTAATTCTTTCTGGTAACTTTTAACTTTTTAATAAAAACAATTGAAATTGGTTTATAAGACTAAAGTGAGCTTTGCATCATCTTTTGAAATGATCACAATTCTTAACAACTGCAATAAGCAATGAACTAGAAAAATAATGAGGATTATTTTCAGAATGATGATAGAAACTGGGAAGTACCTAGTCTGTGAGCATTCCCTCCTTCAGAGGTCTTCAACAGATCACATACAAAATAGTTCAACAGAAGAAGTATAGATACTGAGGGACTCAGCACAGGTGTCACATATCAAATAAGACCCTTCCTCTCATCCACTTGATCCAGTGCAGCTCTGAGAAGCCCCAGACTCCCCATCTCCTTTTTTGGGGGGGATAAGTTTCAACTAACAGTTTCATACTGTCATACTAGTGGAATTTCCCCTATGAAAGCTGGCCTATTTCCTTTTCCTTTCTATTAACTTCTCCTTCAAGGAACAAATAAAATGTCCCCTTTACAAGGAGAAATGGAATTAATCTATTTCTCCACATGGGTAGTGTGGAGCCTCTATATGAAAATCAGTACACACATCAATTTCTTGTGTACACAGCTTTCTTCCTTATTGAAGTGTAAAGTCTGAGGGCAGATAGTCAAGCTCATCTCTTGGTCTACTAGTGACAACTCTGGTAACAGTACTTAGAAACTCTCAACACTAGGGAACTAAACTGAACTGGAAAACATGTGCTGAGACCATTAAAGACAAATGATAGTCAAAGTAAGGCTCATCTCAGAGGCTAACAAGAGAGACTGGCAATCCCAGAGAAGCAAAGACTCTTTCAGAGGATACCTGCTCCACCCGTGAATCATAATCAGGATACTAAGTCCACAGCTTCTTGGAACTCCAACACTTTCCTATACTAGCTAAGTGAATTTGGGCAATTTACCCAACGTTTCAGCTTCCTCATTTGTAAAATGGAGATAAAACCATCTACTCATAATTTATATAGGATTAAAGAAATTAACACTTGAAATATCTTAGACTCATCTTAATGTCTTTGAGGCAACACCTGAGCTTAATAAGAAAGACTCAATTAACTATAACTATTTTAACAGTTGTAATTAGCAATCACATATTTTAAGTTTCCAATAAACTGACACATTTGGCATATTATATGGTGCTTAAATTAACCTGATAAAATAGAAGGCACATCATATATATTTGAAAAATATTTAATTCAGCATTTCAATGTGATGTTTCTATATATAATGACTTCAAGAAGCATTTAAGAATTAAACCGCCAAGAGGGCTGTATCACACATCTAGAATTTTATAACAATTGATCTCCAAATTAGATTGGTCTACTTTTAAAAGAATAGTAGAGCAACACCCCAGAGAGATTAAAAGGTTTTCTTCCCACAATTAAAATTAGATGTTTGGATGATTATATGTTTAAGAGTCTTTAAGACTTAAGAATAATAATTAGGAAAACTAAATACCAACCTGGAAAACTCTATGGCACAATATTCAAAGGGAAAACAGAAATGTATCTATCCAGTGATTACAATCATGTAGAATTCACATACTATGAAAGGATAAGAACCAGAAAACAATGAGCTGTCAACAACCATCTACAGATTATTTTCTAAATACTAAAAAATGATAAATGCATTTTAAAAATAAAGAACAAACAAATACAGATTAATTTCCTAAATGCTCTGGATGTTATTTGTGCAAGCTTTTTTAAAAAATTGGCTTGAGCCTATCAGCATTTCATTGAAATTCTAGAGCAATGGAAGAATTCTGACAATGCCAGTACAACAGTCCCCACAATATTCTTACCAAGACATTTTACACCTAATCAACTGACTTAGTCTCTGTTAAAAGGAAATGTTGGGGTCATCTAGGAGGGATAAAATGTAAAATCACTGTATTAAACTAAGCCAAATGACACTGCCATTTTTGTAGATGAAATCAGTAGAATAATGGCAACTTTATATGGATCAACTTACTATAAAGAACTGAGCTGATGTTCAAAACAAGCATCCTAAGAACAATGAAGCCCATGACTCAAGATCTACCAGGAAGACTGAATAACTAAGTTTAACTCAATGGGGGGTGGGGGAGGATTCAACAGTCAGAAATGGGCTGATCAACACTGAAAATACAAGCAAAGGATGATCATCTGAATAAGAAAAGAAAATCAGGTTAGTGCTTAGAAGAGTGTTATAAATTCAATGTTAGGTTGAACTGTGAAGAATTAAAACACTAATGGCAGTTATCAGACCTAAGAGGGGAACACCTCTGTGGGTAATAAATATGCTAAGGAATATACTATACACACTACAGGGATCATGTTATCTAATCCTTCCAACACCCTACAAACAAGGTCCTAGTGGTATTACCCACAATGGCCAGATGAGGGACCTGGTCTCTGAGAGAGATTAAGAAAAACCTGACTCCATTACACATTCTAAACATACCACTAGCCGTTTCTGCTTACATACTCACTAAGCAACCTTCTCATTATAATGTGTTGGCCCAAGTAGCAAATCAATAGGGAAGATAATGTGCTAATCGAGACTTTAGAGTCTTCCCTAAAAACTTCTTTAATCTATAAATTAATAAACTGACATTCTGATGTTTACATCAATCTCACTGTATTAGTCAGTTTTTCACTGCTGAGACCAAAATATCTGAAAGAACAACTTTTGAGGAGGTGAAGTTTATTTTGGCTCACAGTTTCAGAGATCTCAGTCCATGGTCAGGTTTCAGTCTCCATATCTTACTTTTTGCCACAATGAATCTACTAAGGAATATAATCCCTGTCCCATGAAATTCCTTCAGGAACAACCAGTCCCTTTCTCCCCAAACACTTTGACATCATCATTAGCAAATCACTTCCTTTTTGAAATCTTTAAAAACAGCAACAGCAAATGGACAAAATTCTGACTCTGCTGTATTGATCCTTAATTCTAAGAGCAAACAGTTGGGTCCAATGAGCTTACATTCCTTTCTTATCTGATACCAGTAGCTACCTATCTCATGAAACACTCCTATCTTACCTTCCACATGCAATTTCTAGTTTTATATCTACTTGAACATTCTTTCTGTGTCTCCAGCTGGTTTTCTTCTTCACTTTGTCTCTCCCCCACCCAGTCACTACTTCCAAACCTACTCCAGCAGTGTAAGTTTCTCTACTTTTTAAAAAAATCTCATCAGCACCCCTAGGACTCTAGATTTGTATTTATATTATACTTATACCCTTCATTCATGACATTGTGGCTCAGAGTCTAGTATATGCAATTCAATAATTGGTGCAACATTATAACTGCATATTCGGATTTCTCTTACAAGTTCTGCCTCTTGCTTCCACTAGTTGACTACACAACTGTACTTTCAAGTCTCATTTCTTTCTCATCTCTAAAATCTCCAAATCATTGAAAGTAATTTTTTTTGTCTTAACCTCAAATTCAAAGCCCAAAACTCTATTCCTATTACTAATCCTCAATTCCTCTAGTCTAGACTTTGCCACACTGGGGTCCTATGGAAGACTAATTCATATTGCATTAATAGTTATGCTATGAAAAGGTTTTTTCCTGTCCAGCACTGTTAAACAGGTTTCTTCTGCCAGAAAATTTTCTTAGCTTTGCAAATTTGTGCACACATAAGAAGGAAATAGTACATGTAGCATTTCCTGAACTTATTTTAAACTATTTTTTCTTCCATTAAGCACTATTAATATCCCTTGGGACCACTGTTTCAGATTTTTTTTTTATGTTGCTCTAATCTTTCCTATTTCAAAATACCCACCACTTACATGTAAAAGCACCTCAGATTTCTTGCACTAGCCTTAATATCTAATCAGTAGCTAAGTTGCTTTTTCTTCTCAACTTTATCATGTTCATCCCATCTGTTCCCTTTTAAACTACTGAATTTTAGATATTGTCATATGTAAGAGTTACTGATACGGTCTATAAAATAAATAGTAGATATATTGCTATCAATGCCTGAGAATAAATGTGGGTCATCTGTCTTACTGTTTCATATGCCCTCAACATTTCTCCTAGACAGTTAACTGGAAATTGTTCTTTATTGTGCCAAATTTTAATTCAAAGTTCCAAATCAAGAAGACTTCCACCTTCTTGGTTAGGGCAGCATATTATATAATTAGCTATGTCTGGAGGCCATTAAATAAACTGGAAATGTAGACAAATATGACATGAGAAATGACAGTGGTATTTGGAAGGTATTTTTCCCCCTTAAATAAAATCAAGAGGTACAGGATAGGAAATAACTTATAGCTGATTTCTCATTTATTCAAGCATTTAAAGTTGATTTTTTCCAACTCTATAACTGTATATTGCATACTTCAAGTAGCCTAGAAATTTCTGAAGGGATGAAGACTGTCATTCATGTAGAGTCTTTTTAATCCATTACTTCTATTAGCATGAAAAGAGCAAGTATTAAATGTTACTTCCTCATTTGAGGCATATGAGTTCTAGGTGTAGGGGACACAAAAGAGACTAAGGAATTTTTATTTTTTTGGAAAAGACGTATAGAAAAAGCTATCTACATCTATGAAATAATATTTAATTGCAACTGTGGTAAATGGTAACACTAGTTGTTTCTTTTTAATCTTGGTTACTTACAGTTCTGTAAAACGGAAAATGTGAGCATGCAGCTAATAATGCAGGGTTCAAAATATTATCTGATTAAAGACTTTTGAAATTAACAAGAAAATGCAAGGAATTTGGAGGAAGACAGGGATGGGTAACCTTTGGCAGCAATGAAGTATTAGAAGCAAATTCCTTGAAACTGTGCCTATGACAGCAAACATACCTCAGAGTAGCACCTCTTTGGCTTGTTACCAAATATAATTGAAAAACCACTCAATTTTGAATGTTTAATACAGAGACAGCAATATACTGTCAGTTTTACAAAAAATGAATGATTATGATGATGGTAATGATAATAGTTAATATTCACATAGTATTGTAGTTTACTATGGCCCTTTAAGGTTGGTACTGCAGGTTGAACATCCCTGATCCAAAAATCTGAAATGCTCTGAAATCTGTAGCTTTTTGAGTGCCATGTTGGATCTGGAGCATTTAGGATTACAGATTAGGAATGCTCAATAGGTAAAGTCTACACAAATATTCCAAAAATCAAAACACTCCAAAATCTGAAACACTACTTAGCCCCAAGCATTTCAGATAATTAACAGGTACTATTTTCCATTTCATGGTAGAAGAAACTGAAGTAAAACACATTAAGACCTTTGTTCAAGGTCACACTACTGTTTAGGGGTAGAGCTGAGATGTTCCTTATCACTCTGCCCTGACTGCCTCACTAAGTATATGCGAAATATTGTCCTTCATTACAGGAAACACTGGCCATGAAAGAAAATCCATTTACTTGAGCAGAATACTTGAGCACTTAAAATGGTAACATACCATAATAAGCCCAAATCTGAAAACCACTTACAAGTTGTGTTTTGTAACAATACCATTTTTTAAAATGACACTGGGTGAGGAGTGTCATTCATTAGAAGGCTATCAATAAAATTCTTGGGAATTTTAATCCTAAAACATCCTATGTTTGGGGGATTATCATTATAATCAATATTTAATAAACTCATTATGTAAAAACTATTGTATAACATTATGGGAATATGAGGATAGAAAAGAAAAAAGGTTCTGTCCAATTTATAATTCAATAAGAGAATTCTTTATTAAAATGGACTAGGACACTTAAATTTGTTCTGCTAATAAGCTTATGCTCATCCTTTTCATAAGTAAGATATATATATGTGTATATATATATACATATTTACATACATATATATGTAAATGCAGCAAATCATATAAATGTCAATTTATCTCTTTCACAGTCAAAATATTCAAGTGAGGTCAATTCTTCTATTCTGAAGGATGACCGCTTATATATTCTGAAGGCAGCTATACTAGTTACTCATTTAAAAAAAAATCATTATTCCAAAGTTTGAGAATATTTGTGTTATTGTTATTAGTAATGAGTCTAAAAAGGCCATCTTTCACCCCTAGACTATGTGCTCTGGCACAAGGTAGGCAGCCAAACGTTTGCTAAATGAATAGAACATACTGTTTTACTACAGTGTTAAGGGGGAAAAATAAGCATTTTATATTTGCACCCTCTCCAATGTATAGCTTATAAGTGAAGTAAATGAAGTGCTTTTACCTCATTCTGGAAAAGTGGCCACCACAATTCAAGATCAAAACTATCAAGATGTTTCATGTTTCAAATATAGTTACTACTATGTCAAAACAGGTAAGAAAAGAGTCCTTTCCAAGTTACTGCAGCCACCTCTACAGTGATAGGTATGCTGTTAACTTCCTGGGGAAAAATGCCATTTTTAATACCTTAAAGCTCTGACAAGCCAGAATTGTAAGTGTCATTATTTCAAAATCAAATGATAAAAGGATCTTGGAAAATAATGTTACTTAAAGAATACTTAACCTATTTAGTCCAGCAGAATTTTTGTTTACACATTAGAAATTAATATCACCAAAGATTTCTTTATTGGGAAGGAGTTAGTTATGTAGAATTGTATAACACAAAAATCCAAGCTGGGGGTAGGTGAGAGTGGGATGGAAATTAGGGAAAGAAGTACAGAGATGGAGAACCTCCCAATCTCTCATGGTAAGAATTCCTAAGTTTCTAGGACATACAGATTAAAGGGTTAAAACCAAGGGTGTTCAATTTATGCTCAACAATAAATGTTTCCTGAATTCACCCTGGATGTGCAGAATTATATCAGGCATTACAAAAGAAAATACAAACAAGAGTTATACAACTGACGACTGTTAGAGTTACTAGTGATAAATTTTGCTATATTTTGGCAGCATCTGACTTGGAATACTCATTTAAAAATTATGATGTTCTTTCCTAAAAAAAAATTTACGATTTTTAAATGAGAAGAGTTTCTTTTTCTTTTTTTTTTAAAGAGAGAGTGGGGGGGGGGAGGGAGAGAGAGAGAGAGAGAGAGAGAGAGAGAGAGAGAGAGAGAGAGAGAATTTTTTAATATTTATTTTTCATTCAGTTTTTGGTGGACACAACATCTTTGTTTGTTTGTATGTGGTGCTGAGGATCGAACCCGGGCCGCACGCATGCCAAGCAAGCACGCTACCGCTTAAGCCACATCCCCAGCCCGAGAAGAGTTTCTATTGTTGATGTTTATGTAGATACTATTTGTATTAACAGGAAAGGGTGACATAAAAAGTTGGGGGAATACAGTCTTCCCCAGTTGAAGACCTTTATTGGAACTAAGAGTATTAAAATCGCAAACAGATATAAAGCTCATTCAGTTTATAGTTCTTGCTACATACATATGCATAAAACGAAACTTTCTGGCTCCTATATTCTTACAAGATAATTTTTATTTAATTAATTTAATTATCCTTTAAGTTTCCATTTCTAAAACAATCATAACTCCTAATTCCCAAACTTACACAGATTTTTTAAAAATGATATTGTTACAAAACACAAAAGAAAAGTGAGTCTTTTATTAGTGGCAAATCACATTCTCTCCTTAGAATAAATTTCTATAAGAGTCACTATATTACATAGTTTTTAAAAATGCAGAAGTCACTCCCTCACTAAAACAAAAACAATAACCAAAAATCAATCAATTAATCAATCAATAAAAGAAACTACAGTGCCACTCTGAAAAGCATTTCACAATTATAAGGATTAACAACTACTTGACATATCCAGTAGTGACAGAAGAGAATATGAAGATCAGCTGATAGAAGCTTCCTTTATCAATGCCAAATGATACTGAATACAGACCCTGTAGGATATTAAACACCTCGTATTTTACATGGATCTAGGGCCCAGCTTTTGAGGTACTCCTATGTAGAGCCCAGCTGTTTTAAGTGATTTATCCACAGGGGTTTAATTTCAATTGTGTGCTGGGAAGTGGGAGGCAGAGATTATACCTTCCCCAAAATCTTTCTAGCCCATTAATGAACATTTTAAGAAATAATCTCCAACTGAGATTAATTTGTCCTTCAAATATTCTCCTCTTAACTCACTAATGGCAATATCTGACTCACTACACTTTAAATGGAAGAAGACAACACCAAGCTTACAATGAAACTTATGTTCCACTCATTCTGAGACTGAAAATGCCACAGAAGAAATAGAACAAATGTGTGCTCTCTGCATCCTCCTCTGCTATCTTCAGAGGAAAACTGCACTGGGAATACTGGTAATACTACTTACTTCCCTAAAAATGCATGAACTTGTTTCTCCAACTCTTTTATCACCTGTTTTCTCCAGGTACCAAACCTCAAACCAATGTTTATTTCTTCTGTAAGAAAACCAGGTGGGGCTATCAGAAGGTTACCAATAGCAGAATATTAACTAAATTGCATATTCAGCCTTTTCTTTGTTTTTAATCAGAAACTTAAAATGTAAATATAAAAGACAAATTTCAAATACCAAAACCAAGTGAGATATTATATGTCTAATGGCACATGACATGTTCAAAGAATGGGACAGAAAAAAGACCAAGGTGAAATGCTGAAAATATTAACCACTGCTTTTAGACTTTTAAAAAGAGCAGGACATATGTAAGTACAGAATAGAAAAATCTTCAAAACACTCTAGGGTTTTTAGCTCAACTACAAACACAAACCTAAGCCTACCTGTGGGACACTACATTAAGTAGGGAAGGCAGCAGTGTGGCTCCAAGTCTTTTGAAGAAACTAAGGAAAAGTATTATTTACTCGAAGAGGTCTTTGATACTGAAAAAACCTGGCCAGCTTTGAGGGAGGTGGGTGAAAGACTTGCAAGTACAAAAAAGATCTCCTTTTCTGTGTAGGTTGATGTTTAAGGCCAACTTAGGGGAAGTCACATCTACAGAACTCAAAATTCACGTGCTCAAATGGGAAAACATGAAAACCAATCTCCTTTTCAAAACCAAAAAACATCTTCTGTTTTCCCGGCACTTAAACAGAAGTACAATTCTATGCAATTCTTTAACTCACATAACTGAACATTGAGATTGCTTTTTAAAGGTAGCTGATTACAGAACTTTCCCAGACATAGTTACACTATTACCTGCTCACCCTTAATTGAGAAATCTTTTTCCTTAAAAATCTTCATTCCCCCAACCTATGGATTAGGGATGGTCAAAGCAAGTCAAAGGTGTCACCAGGTACATTCCAAGCTCAGCCAAACTAGCCTTTAACTTCAACTATGAGAAGTGGCATGGCAGTAGAAAAAATATACCACTGTTTATATTTTATCAATATTGAAAGATTATAATTAAAATTTTAAAAATCATATAGACTTGCAAAAACTTCATTACTCAAAGTAAGTGTCTACTATGTGTTAGGCAATGTTAGGAACACAGAACTCAGTGGTGAACATGGTCATGTCCCTATTCTAATAAACCTTGACTTCTACTAATTTATCTATCTGGTCCACCTATTTTGTAAGAATGTAAACACTTAAAAGAAGGGTACTGTGCAAGGGGTTCTAAGTGAGAATGAAAAGAAGTACTAAAGTCTCTTAAACTATAACAAGGAAGCAGCCTCAAGAAAACATGGGAGAAGGGCCTCCCTGGAAGAGACAGGAAGATCCCATGGTAGAAAGTAGGAAATGCCCCAAAGGGATAGAAAGGCCAACATCACTAGTGTACAAGGTGAAGAACAGCAGGCAATGAGTTGGGTAAGTTAGAAAAGACCAGATATTGAGGGGCTTGTAATCCACAGAAAGGAATTTGAATATTATTTTCATTACAACATGATAAAAGTTTTCATTTGTGTGTTATAATTACTTTGGCTTCTATGGGAAAAAATGTGGATCATGGTGGGGGAAGGAGGAAGAAAATTCAGAGGAGCTGCAAATACTTTTGTCTATTTTCTTGTTTGGAAAGGAAATGAGGTCCTAACATGTCTATAGAGGAGGGTTCAAGGATACTACATCAGACCAAATTACTAATCTGACTCTGCCCTTCCATTCCCCATACAAATTAAGATTGCAAAAGACTTAAAACACTGACTACATCAGTGAAAATGAAAAACAGGATGAGTGGTGACCAAAAATAAAGGTGACTAATAGTGCCTTATTATTATTTTTTTTTAAACCCATACTTTAAGCCTTAGTATTTCTATGGTGGAAATCAATCCACTCATAGAACACAAAGGGATTAAATCATATTTTAAAAGTAGCCATTTGACCTCCACTTCATGTTTTCTTCTAGTGGGTGGACAAAGAACCTGTCAGTGAAGGACATTTAATGACTAATGAGCCTGTTAGCTAAGCTTTATTTGCTCTCATCTTTATACTATTATTCATGTTATGTACATTTCCAAAATAATCTCTTCCTCCTTAAGTCTTATGTGTGTAAAGCTTCCTGTTTACTACTGCAGTTGAGGGAAAAACACAAGTGGAATTAATGGTTATCTACATAGTAAGATCCCATGCACCTTCTCCAATACATTCAGACAATCTGATTCAGCTTTAAGACTAAAAACATGTCCTTTAGCCATGGGAAACAGGAGGCTATTTTGCGTCTGTCTTGCTCTCACAAGTCAAGAATTGCCTTAAGAAGTAAGAGAAACTATATACTGCCAGAAAAGCTCAACTTCAGCTATGCAAAGCCAATATCATTTTGGTATAAATTCTTAAAATGTAAATAGATAACCCTGGAAGGATATTTGCAACTTATTCTCCAATGACTTCTCACTCAAGTGCATACAGATGCCAAGCACTAAGGTGGTCATTAAGCTGGGCACCCACTGAAGTTCAGTGCTTGTAAAATTAGGTGTTTTACAGGAATCATATAAGGTTCTTTGGTTGTTACAGCAACTAACAAGTAACATACCCACATTCAGATTTGCCAAATTTCATCTTGTTACTTTTATGCTTTTTGGTTTGTACATCCCAAAGTAGGTTTAAAGCTGCTTAAAATATTAAAAACATTCCTTATTTCAGGTTCTCAGAAAACAGTAATATTACAAAAAGTTTCAATATAAACAAAAACAAAACATGTTTGAAGGTGGTCTAAGGCAGGTTAGCTAAAATCACCCACAATCTATTTTTGCATTGGGAAATATTTTTTGTTTTGTTTTCTTTTTTACTTTGAATTTTTAAAGGAGAAAAATAGAAAATAAGAACCTGTGACAAAGACTGTACCTGTCCCCCACGGCTTAAAATATTTAATATATGGCACTTTATAAAAAGAGTCTGCTTACCCCCAGTGTAGAGCAAGCAGTTCCCAAAACCTGCTGTGTATACAAGTCACTCAAAGACCTTTAAATAAAACATAAGAATCCTAAGTGTCACTCCATACCAAGAGAATCAGTATCCCAGACTAGGATATAAGAATCTTAATTCTAAAAAGTTCCTCTGGAATTTCTGAGTCAGGAGTATAATGGTAGCAGCCTGAATCCCAGTCTCTCTCCCAAAAAAGCATAAAAGCACAAGTACAAATATAGCAACACATGACCTCCAATATTAGTAGACAGAACACCACAAATTTCAGATTACCTGTAAATAGAGTAATAGATATCACATCAAAATCCAACAGAGCTCCCACTGCCCCTACAAGTCTGTGGGTGCAGAGCACAGAAGAGTGGAGGCTTAACACACCAAAAAGGAGAAGAGATCAAAGGACACAGATGAAGCAGACAAAATCACTCACAGAAGAGAAAACCCAACACTGAGTCAAAATGCTGAACTAACACTGGATTGGTGATTCACAAGATCAAGCTACACAGGAGACTGCAAGGGAATAGCAATGGAACTAGCATTCTTCTAGAGGGAAAGCAGATAAGCCAAAGAGAGAGGTGCCCCTTAGAAATAGGGCAATGAAGGAAAAGAATAGGGAGGAAAAAAGAAGCTGTAGAAATCAGAGAAAAAGAAAAATTCCTGCCTACTTCTCTTCACTACCACTATTATCCATTAAAAAAAATGCCAAATCACTATTCTGACAGAGCATTCTGGAACTAATATCCTAATCTACAAACTGCCTAGAGATAGGGAGGGAAAAAGAAAATCCAACCTACTCCATAAGAAGAGTACTGGAGGAAGAAAACAGAAAATCACATTTGAACTGTACATTCATCCACACCACAAAACAACAACCGCCCCCCCCCCACAAACACACATACACATTTCATACTAGAAAGCAGAAGAAAACTATAAAGCAATACTACAAAATGAATAAAATGCCCACAAGCAAGTTTTGGGAAATATTAAAAACAAAAATCACCTAGAACCCCAACCTCAAAAACAAAACCCAGGAATAAATGCAATGAGAGGTAACCAATCTCAGGGAAGGAACTGGATGACAAAACTACTTCAAAAATTAAAAGCAAATTACAAAATGCCCCAGGGAGAAGAAATTTGAATGAAATCTAATGAGAAACACCGAAGAAATGAAGGAAAATGAGATAAAGGAGTAAAAAGGGCACAAGGAAGTGCCTGAAATAGAGGACATGCATGTGATCTAACACTGTATAACTAGAGCCCTTTAAGAAAAGAAAGTAATGGAACAGAACTAATATTTTAAACTGCAATTCAAGAAATAAGAGAAAATCTAAACTAGCATATCAAAAAGGTCCACTGTATACCTGGGAAATTCGACCTAGAACAATCTTCTGAAAAAGACATACTAGTTTACAGAGAAAGAAAAAATCCTGGGGGGGGGGGTTAATTAAAACTGCTTTAAAAAGTAAGAAAACTAAATTTTAAATGCAAAAAAGAAAAGCAACAGTACAGCACAGCAGCATTTGCAAAACAAACAAACAAACAAACAAACAAAGAAAACCCTTCAGAATGTGTGAGCCAAGCTATCTCTCATCTCTCAAGTATTAAGTCAACAGAAAGAAAATCTGCTTATTTGTTTTGCTTTGGTTTTCTTTTATAACTTTATTTTAAAAATTTATTTATTTGTTTATTTATCAGTATGTGGCACTAAGGATCAAACCCAGTGTCTCACATGTGCTAGGCAAGCATTCTACCACTGAGCCACAACCCCAGACTTAGAAAAACAGCTTTGAAAGTACAAAAGCTCAGAAATACTGCATATATGTGCCCTTCTTGAGGAATTTACAAAATAGTGAACTTTATACAACCAAGATGTGACTGGGGAAGCTGTATCAAAACGATAAATTAGAAAAATGCACAAATATATTGAATGCAATGACACAAGAGGAAATAACCATTTACTATTACACAGAGGAAATTCCAGAAAATAAGAGATTGAAGACCTCTATGAAAATAAGTAATAAAACTGAGAAAACACATCTTACTAAAACTGCTATAGCCAAGAGAAGAAACAAAACATTATGGAGGAATTCTACTAAATTTCTGGAAATCAAAATCCTAATACCACATAAATTGTTTCAGAAAATAGAAAATGAAAGCTTCATATTTCTTATGAAATAAATATAACACTAATATTTAAACCTAATAAATGTAGAATAAAAGAAAATCATAGATCAGTATCACAAGAATTGATGCTAATACTTTAGTTAGGATTTCTATAAACAGACTCTTAACACCACTTTAATGAAAAAAATATACAGAGTAGAATTTATATCAGGAATATAAGAATTGTCCAATATTAGAAAATCTACAAGTAAATAACAATGAATGGATGCTTATATTATAAATTATATAAACCTCAATATAAAGTCAGTATCTTAATTGAGAAACAGGAATTCAATAAAAGGTCAACAACAATCAATGGATATCCACCAGCTCTACTACTATTTATATCCTTCAGAAGATTATCAGTAAATCAATTTCAGAGCATAAGATTTGGGAAAGAAAAATAAAACAATCTCTATAAATCACATGAAAATGTACCTGGAAAATCCCAAGCTCCAGAACTGAGAGAATAAAACAATTGAGCAAGGTATGAGGATTATGATTGACATGCATAATTCTAGAGTTTTTAAATGCGTGATAACCAGTTAGAAGACATGGAAAACTCCATCACCAATGGCAACTACATAAATAAAATTAAAATCATCTAGGAATAAACTTTACAAGCAAAGTTAAAAATCTATATAAAGAAAACTATAAATACACTCCTGCAAGACAATAAGAACTTGAACAAATAGATACATTCTTTGTTAATAATTAGGACTTCTCAACATCAACATGTCAGTTTTTTCTGAGTCAATCTGCCAATTTAATGCAAGCCTACTAAAAACAAGCTTTTTTGACAACTAGGCAAGCTGATGCTGAAGTATGTACAGAAAAAGAAACACAATACTAGAAAACCACAGCAAAGAAAGAATTATGATGGGAAATTTAGCTCTACCAGACACTAAAATATACTGTAAAGCCCCTAGGAATAAAATAGTGTGGTAGCGACACATGAAAAAAAACTATTGGATCAAAACATGAAGTCCAGGGCTGGGGTTGAAGCTCAGTGGTAAAGCGCATGTCTCCCACACGTGAGACCCTGGGTTCAATTCTAAGCACCATATAAAAATAAATAAATAAAGATATTGTATCCATCTACAACTAAAATAATATTAAAAATGAACTTTTCTACAGACTGTGCAACTACTGAACAATCATTTAGATAAATATAAAATCCGATCTATTCATTCTTTGTAACACAACATAAGCAATGTCAAGAAATAGGTAACAAATTTAGTGAAAGTATTACTAGTATCACAGGAACATGGAAAATTTCCCTAACACATTAAAAAAATTTTGAGGTACAAAAGATCAAATATCCTAAATAAAGAAGATGGATTAAAAGTCACAAAAACTCATCAAAATGTAAAAACAGTAGGGAAAAATGTCCAATTTCACTCATAAGAGAAATGCAAATTAAAACTATGCTGAAATATTTGTTATCAATTACATTAATAAAAATCCAAAAGCTAAAGTGTGTACCATTTTTCAAGGCTTTGAAGAAAGTCAATTCACCAGCAACCTATCATACAACAGTTTTAAAATTTGCTTGCAAATTTTCTGACATATTCACAAGGAGAGATGTAGTCTGTACCCCTGCCCTTTAATTTGGGCAGACTTGTGACTGCTTCACTCGATAGAGTTCCATAGGAGGAACATTATGGGACATGAAGCTAGATTATAAAAGGTACTCCAGCTTCTGTCTGGAGCGTTCACTCTCCTGATAAGTCCTCTCAGAACTCAAGTAGCAAATCTGTGAAGTCCAGGTTACACCGAGAGTCCACATGTACATGTTCTGGTTGATAGTCTTAGCCCAGTGTCAGTCATCCCAGCCTGGGTACCAGATGTGAGTAAAGAAGTTGATATACAATTCTAGTCTCCCCTAATTGTTGAGACTTCTCAAGAAAAACTCTAGACACCATGGACCTATCTCTTATCCACATTTCTGACCAAGAATCTAGAAGCATAGTAAAACAATTGTTTTACACAATTAAGTTTGGGGTAATCTGTTATGCAGCAATAGAAAACCGAAAGATGGCATACCACTCTGGAATGGAACTTGACAATAGTTAAAAAAAATATATTGTTAATTTACTCTGCACCCCAGAAATTCCAATTCCAAGAATTTACTGTGAAGATATACCTTAGAAATACAAAAATACATAAATAGAAAGGTATTCATTAGAGCATTAATTATGATTTCAAAATGCTGGGAACTACCTTTATAAATGTCCAAACATAGAAGAGTTGCATACAGAACAGCAGTGAACCAAGGATACGTTACAGTGTACCTAGGTCTTAGTTTTCTCATCTATAAAACAAATGATTGCACCAGGTTCTCTAAGATCTTTTCTAGTTCTAAAATTCTTTGTCTACCTCAAAATGTTGTAAACTCATTACATCTCACAGGCCAAGTACAAAATCATTAGTGTTCTCATTGCATGAGCTTAGAGCAATTTGTATTTTTTGCTTAGATTCCACTAACAGAAAATACACATAAAGAAACCTCAATCAGAGTGACAATTTAGATTCATTATCACATTTATTTTAATGATTCAGATTGTTCATTGTATTGATTTCAGTTGTTGCCATCCTGACTCTAAAAACCTCATGTCCATTCTGATTGGCAATGAATACATGTTCTTCAAATTTTTGTTTTCAACACTGGTAACTTTTTAAAAACTTGGTCTACATTTCAGGTTTGCTGTTTTCCAATACAGACAAAAGCTTCATTGCCCTGTCACTGCCCATCTTGTCCGGCACTAAAAGGGCTATTAAATAAAAAAATACAGGATACCTAGTTAAATTTAAGATTTCAGATAATCAAAAATAATTTGAGTTCCATGTATGTCCCATGTAATATTTGGGACACTTATACTAAAAGAAATTTATTCATTGGCAACCTGATTCTGATTTCCTATCATTATAAATTACTAGTTTTAAAAGAATCAATTTTTAAAAGTAGATTGAACACTAACGATAACTTAATCTTTGTTTGATTCAGAAGGCAACTGGTTTCCCAATAGCTGGGCTTCAGCTTGCTCTGGTCTCCCAACTTACCACACACATAAAATATTGGAAGCCTTTCCATCTGGCCTGTCTTCCCAGCCCAGACTAATAACCATTATACCTCTAAGAGGAAAACTAAAAATATCAAATTCCCAATTTGCAGTACTAAGGTGATTTACACACGTTCAGTCCACATGTAGTATCATTTCATAATCCTTACATCTTCTTTGTTATAGCACTACTTTTAGTATTATTTTACCCAACATTGTAAACCAGTTTGGGAGACAATTTTTTTTTTTCCTTTTGTATCTTCAGCTTCATCGCTTTCCAAATACAGTACACACAAGTGTTATGAACACAGAAGTTTAGCAAAAATTTTCTAAATATTAAATGTCATTATAAAACACTAAATATAGAAATTATGAGGGTTTGTACTAAATTCATATGGATCATATATGACAAACCTGGAATTCACTTTTTTTTTTTTTTTTTTTTTTTTGGTACAGGGATTGAACCCAGGAGCACACATTCACTGAGCCACATCCCGAGCCCTTTTTTGTATTTCATTTAGAGACAGGGTCTCACTGAGTTGCTTAGGGCCTCACTAAGTTGCTAAGGCTGGCTTTGAATTCGCCATCCTCCTGCCTGAGCCTCCTGAGCGACTGGGATTACATGTATGTGCCACTGCGTGCGCCCAGCTTCACTTTTTGAATTCATATGAACTTACTTTACTATTCTCTAGTTCAAGCATAAAATGTGTGAAAACCCCCGTGATGAGCTTTCTGGATGCTTGGATTCTTTTTACTAAGAATTTACGAGGCATCTGATAAACTATAGATTCTCTTCTTGATGGTGTTTATTACTACGTAACACAAAGTAATCACTGATATTCTAAGTATACATCAAAATACATACAGCCTAATAAATGTTTATTTTCCAACAAAAATTAATTACCTTAAATCATCCTAAGAAGGCTGCCATGACTTAAAACATCTTTACTCTTATTTTGAAATTTTCCTGAAAACCAGGGGTACTTTTTAAAGAAAATACCTTCAATGATAGCAAGTCTTCATCTTTTTGAAGCTGTTATCACCAAGAGTGATTTTGTAAATAAGTCTCATTAATAATGTGGATGGCTCATATGCTGTATGTTATAGAAATGTTCACTCAAAAATGACCACAGAAATTTCCAGAGTAACTGAAAGGCAACATTTTTTAAAACTCAGAGTGTTAACATTTAAACAAATTTTTTTTTGGCTGTAGTTGGACACAATATCTTTATTTTATTTACTTATTTTTATGCAGTGCTATGGATTAAACCCAGCGCCTCACATGAGCTAGGTGAGCACTCTACCACTGAGCCACAATCCAAGCCCCAGAATGTTAACACTTTAAAACTAAATGAGTTATTAATTCTCATGAGATGAATTCAATAGAAACCTACTTGTTTTTAAACTAATAAACGTGTGTTTTGCCATTTAAATTTACTATTTATTAGTTTTGACACTGCATGCTTTCTAGGATCTCGAGTGTTATGTTTTTCTACTTGAGACCTTCACTTTTCCCCCCAGTATTGTAAAAATACCACATTTAATCAACAATTACCATTTTCTGCTAATATCTCTGATAGTGTAAGTTCTCCCTTTAAGATCAGGATAACAGGGCTGGGGATGTGGCTCAAGCGGTAGCGCGCTCGCCTGGCATGCGTGCAGCCCGGGTTCGATCCTCAGCACCACATACAAACAAAGATGTTGTGTCCACTAAAAAATAAATATTAAAATTCTCTCTCTCTCAAAAAAAAATATATCAAGATAATATCAAGTATCCATTGCTTGTATTTCACTTTAAATGCGTGACACAATCTTCCTACAACCAAAGAAGAACTAGACTTAAATCTCTCCTTATACAGTCAATATTTAGAATCATTAAGAATAAATCAAATCCCTAGCATTTTTCATTGATACTTATTTGGTGAAGGCAAACACTGTAAGAATCATCCAAGAAAAAACTGAATCCCAAAAAAAGAAAAAGGGGGAAAAATCTAGTTCTTAACATTACTTTAAACTTCTGCTACCATGCCAGGGACACTACTACATAGCTATGACAGAAAAAGCAGTGGACTAGAGAACTGACCTAAAGGCTTTTCTGCCACTGGGCACTTGGAGAAGAAAAGTGACTTATTTTTCTGTCTACAGAGCAAGGAAGCATCACATTATCGGGAAGGCTGCTGCACAGATTAAATGACACCAACTGTTACATGTAACATGCTTCTGATAGTCTTTTAACCGTAAAAGAAAATCACACTCTTTATCCTCATGACCTGAAATACTAAAGCCGGTAAGCCAAATCCATTTTCTTAAACTAAAGCAAAGGTCTGAAGTCTGTCGCTATTATTAGTATAATACTCAAACTCTTCTTCATGTCAAAAGCACTTATTTGTTCAGCAGTATTGGATTACCGATATTTGGAAATATCCTTATCAAGGCAGAAACTTTATCTTAGATATTTTACATAAAAATCCATGCCAACATATCACAAAATTACCTTGGACAATTTTTAAAAATCAAACATAATTAATATCACAGAGTTTAAGATAAGACCTATAATACATGAAGAATTCTTCTAGGTCCCGAGTATACAACAAACACCAACCAGACTTTGAAGAACTCAGTCCATCTCTGGGGAAAGACTTGCAGATGGATAAATTTAATATAATAAAAGGTATTTTAGAAATACTGTATTTCCGTGGCTCAAAAAAATCTTTCCACTTCCTAACATTCTTGGCCCCTAAAATAGGAAATTCCACCCCTATTTCTATGTTGAGTCCATAGGAATTTGAATCCCTAAATTTTTATTTAAAATCTTTCTTTTAGATGTCTACAATTAAGGAAAATACAGAAACCAAAAGCTAGTTAACATGTAGATTGACTGTCTTAAGTTAGACAAGGCAATTAAAAGGAGCAGAATCTGCCAACTCTAAGAAAAATGACAGATTTTTCACATTAAGGAAAGACAGCATTTCCTTTATATACATTAGCATTCTTGGTCACTATTACACTCGAGACAAAAATAAAAAATTTTAAAATCCACAATTAAAAAAAAAAAAAGAAAAGAAACTGAGATTAGCCAAGAGGGAATTCAAACAAAATCTAGATACTTTCTTAAATTTCAGAGTTATGGGTCCACTGTAAAAGTATTAAGGTGGGTAAGATCACAAAACAGATTATAAAAAGCATACTACCATGATGTTATTCTTAATCCATGGTTAAAATGATTTAGTTTACTTAAAATCAGAAAGACTTAGATAGATTTTTTTTAATTGAAGAAAGCAGATGGTACCCTGTTGATATATACAACTTTTATGTTTTTATTTATTGGTTAAAAAATAAATAAAGTTGACGCCAGAAAACCTCTGGAAAAAAAGAAAAAAGAGTAGAATATGCTTGTGTCCATTACTAAACATATTTCTGCATGCATATTTAAATCTCACCACACACACAACTATTATTAAACAAACCAATCATCTTCTACCTGATGTTTCAGAATCAAGGAAATACTGATTTAATACAAAAGCAATGGCAATACAGAGATAAAAGGACCCTGCCTAAGGAAGCAAGGGGTAACAGCTTATCGAAGAAATGACCTTTAAAATAGGTTTTGAATGATGAACAGAGTTTTGTAGTAAGAAGAATTTAGACAGCAGGAGTATGACATGCAAGAGGCACAGGGCAATTAACAGGCTGCACATGTCTGTAAGACACCAAGAACTCCTGGCATGATGAGGCAATCCTTGTGACAACAGGAAAAGGACAGTACTAGAGGCTGAATCTAACTGGACACACACTGATTCAATAGGTACTAAGTGAGAAGTTTCTAATTTTCTGGAGAGGTCAGGAGGGCTTCATGAAGAAGTTTCATGGTGAGTTATAAAAGATGACTAGTACAGATGAAGGCATTCCAAAATATGAAGGGCAGAAAGAGTCTTTTTTTTTTTTCAGACAAATTGTCCTTGACTATTAAATTTTATAAATTCTTATTTTTATTTAAAAAATCTTTTATACCACCAAGATATCAATTTTCAAATCTTTCTTGTGGTACTTCAGCTTGCCTAAATAACCAGAGGTTTCTCAAATTTGCTCTCTCATTTGCAAAGTATTAGGAAACCAACTACCAAAATGTTAAAAGAAATGTATCTGAACTATGAGTAAATATACAACATAACACCTGAAGTGGAATCAGACATTAAGAGTTTTGATAAAGGGACTTCTGGCTTCTTAGAATGCTTTTCTGCCAATTTCCTGGTTCTCTACTTGTTTTACACGGTTCAGGAAACTGGATAAATAACAGCCTCAGGCTAGTGGAGAAATTATCTGTCACCTCTTCCCACTCTTCTTCTATTTTTGCTTCTTTCCTTTCTTCTCATTCTGAATGTCAATTACTCCACTAAGTGCATCCCTCAAAACAGACGATTGGTTTTCACTGACCTCAATGAGGAGAATGTCATGGTATGGTTAATTTGGTACATTTCATCCTTTACACCTGTAACTTTTCGAAGTAACTACGAAAAATCACTTAAGGAGAGAAGAAAAACCTGTCTTAATATTCAAATATGTATATATAAACATCTATCTACCAATTAAATGTAAAAACATTCCAATCAACTAAATAATCTGTTCTTTTCTCTCCCCCATCACATCCAATTCTTCTGCAGCTGTCATCTTACTTTAAAGTACTAAGTCCACTATAACCTCTGTGACCTTCAATGATGATCCCAAACTTGTGTACAATCACAATTCTGTGTTAAACTGTAATCTTTCTATATCCACCCACCCCCAATCACTCAATATTTCTTTATTTGACTTCCTGGGGATGTTTTATGAGGCTACCTAATATAGAATGTATTGGAGGAAAATGGCAAAGAATCTTCTCAAAGGAGGAGTCTTCCCTCCTTTTAGGACAAAAATCATCATAGAGCCCAAGACTCACACGCCCAGAACTAACTGCCTAACTGGGCATCTAGACTATGTGCAGAAATATAAGCAAAATTCAGTGCCATTTGCAAAAAACTTTACATGTAATACAGACAAGACAGAGATTACCATAAAAAATAATGGTAGCAGATTCCAGAATACCTCTTAATTTGTGTAAAAACAGCTGGAAACAATACATCTCCCTTTCATTATAGGCAGGGATCAAGGACCAGGAAGGGCACATGTACACACATTTACACTGGTTCCTGGAAGCACGCAGCACCTGATGAATCACCTCATAAAAAAAGGAAACTGAGAGGGAACATTGGACACACCAAGTGAAGCTGACTTAAGGTTCTGAATAGCAGGATCTCATCTCAGCAGGCTGCAGTCATTTCTGTCTAGCAAAAAGATCATGTGAGTATCTTTTAAAAGAACATATTGATTTGAAATCTTCAATTTTTCACTCAAAATCTGAAGGCTAACAAAAATCAGATATAATGTCATAGGAAGATCCTAACAGGACACCTTGAAACTTCCCTCAAGTCTCATGAATTAATAAAACTTAATTTTTCCCCCATAATTTTTTTGGATTAATCCTAATGTAGAATTGCACTTAAAAGTTTAGATGTTAACATTCTGTAGAGTTCTCTTTTATGGGGGAGGAGGGAGAACAAGAAGAAGAAGACAAGTACATTATCCTGTTAGAAAGCATTTTACAAAAATTGCTTAATTATTCATTGGCATTTTGAACTAACAGTAACTTAGCTTCCTCTAAGCATTCTTCTCTATTTATTAGTATGTTCCTTCCCTTTACAAACAGGGGTGATGAAATTCTTTGTTTCAGTAAAGAAATTTACATATCATAGTTATAACAAAATATTTCTCATTTTCAGTTGCATCATTCAGCTGACACATCATTCAACTCAAAGTTAAAAGAAACAGTACCTGCAGAAAAATTCTCACCCCAAGCATATTACATTTTCTAAGAAGAGACAAAAGAAGCATTTTACTGGAGTCCAGTGTCAATGGATCAAGCTGAAGGCACGAGATGTTAATTCAAGAGTCATTAAGAATATCACAGGTATAAATAGGGCACTGTGCCAAGGATGAGTGATAGAAAGCTTAACAGTCCCTGCTCTCAAGTTGAACATCTCATGGAAGTGTCAAAAACGCAAACAACAATTTTTAAAAGTGCAATGAGAATTTAAGAAAGTAGAACACAGACTCAAGGGTGGATAGGAAACACTGTTATATATACATAGCAAGAAAAGACAAAGATCAAAAACTTGGCCAGAGGGAGGCTGAAGGAAAATTCTAATCAAAAGGTCATATCACCCAAATCCTTTAAACCCAGTAATTACAAAGAAAACATATTAAACAATAAAGATGCATACTGGAGGAGTAACAGAAAAATTAAAATCAAAACATACAATAGAAAGAGAATGACCATGAAATAGAATATGCTCATTAAGATAATGTTAATTAAAAATTTTAAATGTCTGAAAAAAATGATACAAAGTTTTCCTAAGGCACACAATTATACCCATATGATCTTAAGAATGTCAATATGTACAATTTTTTATAGAACACATTTTTAAAAAATTTAACATTTAATTAAAATGTTAAGCCTAGCTATTTCTTGAATGTATGATTGAGAGAATCGTTTCACTTTTATATTGTTTTGTATTTTTCAAACAGTATACAATCAGTGTTGCTACACTTTTAGTTGGTAAAAAGTCAATATATTTTAGAATAGCCTTTTAAAACCATTTATAAACCTTTTCATCTTTTTCTGTAGAGAATCTCGCCCACAGAACCCGTTTAAATGGGTGAATATTTGTAAATTACTTAGAAAAATACCTAGCAAATAGAAAGCAGCTACATAGGTTCATTATTCAGTAATTTCAAGTTCCTTTTATCTAGTCAAAGTAACTAGAGTGGGCCTATTTTTCATGGCATCTAATAGAAAAATAGACCAGCTTTAAAACATATTTAAGAAATCAAAATGACAACCAAATTCATAACAAAGGAATTTGAACTTGCAAAGTAGGGAAGGTCTTAAAGGAGAAATCAAAGAAAGAAAGACCTTAAGTTGTCTGTAGAGTCTCTGCTAAAAAAAAGTTCAGTGAAGTCCGTATCATTTAATTATGCTTTCGTTTTAATTATTTTACACAAAATAATAGAATTGTACATCAACGCTGCACAAGAATGCAGAAACATATAACAGGTGACATTTGGGCTATCACACATTTCAACTTATTCCATACACATGTTCAGTTTTAGTTTCATGTTTTTCATTGCTACTGTTGTTTTTTCGTTTTACTTATGTACCCACAAAGTTTGTTTAGAGAAAAGGATCTACAAAGCTTTTTTATTGTTAGTTTGAATACTGGCAGTCCTCTTAACATCACTAACTCATTTTTCACTCACAGCCAACCAGAAACAGTACTTTCAAGTCCTTTACTTTTCATTTTAGCACCTGTTATGTTCTGGATCTTAAATGCTCCCCCAAGGGACATGTGCTAAAGGCTTAGTTTCCATCCAGTCTGTGGTGCTACTGGGAGGTAGAGCTACCTAAAAGTGCTACTACACCTTTAGGAGGTGGAGCCTAGGAGGAGGAAGTTAGGTCATTAGGGGTATACCCTTGAGGGGTACATTAGGACCCTGGATCCTTCTCCTTTCGTTTTGCTTCTCAGCTGCTATGAAGTGAACCACATTTCCATCAAGACATTCTGCCTCACCACAGACCCAAAGCAACAGGCCCAACAAAACATGGACTGAAACCGTTGAAACTGAACCAAATTAAAGTTTTCCTCAAAGTTAATTGTCTTCAGGTATTCTATTACAGCAATGTAAAGTTAACAAAGTACCTAACTCCATCTCTACAAATAATCCTAGCAGTGCTCCTGCTTAACTTTCCAGTTTGAGGACTCGTATACATCTTTCACTACTATTTTTCCTTCTTCCACTGGAACAAATACAAATACCTCCCAATGTTCTTTTATCTAGAATATATAAAGAAATTATAATTCAATAAGGAAAGACTACACTAGAACCAAAACGTCCATCAACAGGTAAATAGATTAACAAACTGTGATATATCTTTACCACAACATCCTTATCAGCAGTTAAGAAGGAATGAACTACTAATAGAAGCAATATGGATGAATCTCAAAGTAATTAGGCCAAGTAAAAGCCAGACTACAAAAGAGCACATATTGTGATTCCACATATAAAAAAAAAATTCAAGAAAATTCAAATTAATCTATTATGGACAGCAGAATAATGGTTACTTGAGGAGGGGAGGAGGAAACAGGAAACTTTGAGGAGAAGATAAAGAGGCACAAAGAAATTTTTAAGAGAAAACTTAATGGACTGTGATGGTGATTTCACTGGAATAAACATACATCAAATCTCAAGCTTTTTAATTTAAATACATGGACATTTATTATATATTAGTTATACCTTAATGAAGCTTTAACTTTTTTTTTTTTTATGTAAGAGAAAAGAACAGGACACAAATAAGCTAAATGGAAGTTCTGGACCTAAATGTGTGTCTTTCTAACTATGGCTTTCACCATAGGGTAAACTGATTAAAATACTTTCTTTGGAGACAAACACATGTCAGAATTTTTGTCTTTTCCCTTGAGCTGGAAAATATTCCGAAAGAGAATTCTATTCTGTCCAGCATTCTAACAACTGAGTGAGGTGAGAAGCCTGGGGATTTGTAAACTCTCATTCAAGCCTTCAGTGTGGTACCTTGGTTTTAAATAGTGTTCCTCCTCCTCCAGCCTTCTGCAAAGATGGGAGCAGAGGGAACATGGGTTTATACATAGAGGGGAAAGGGATCTGGGTAATAGATTATTCAATTTTCAGTCATTTCTCTAGATGTAGCCCCACTGTCACCTCTTCATGAAGCACCTCATTTTTCCCAACTCTGAGTCTTCTGGGAATTCTGTAAACTTGAACAGCTACTAGACTTTTTCATTACTGGCTTAAAATTCAGCTTTTGAGTCTACTAAATCAGCTTCTCTCAAAATTCTGGAGTATGTTTCTCTTCTTCCTTATGGATTTATAACTTTTTAAAGGATTCCCTTACTCTCATTTTAGTAAGTTTGGCAGAAAACCAATTTAAATTGCCAGTTATATACTACTTGTTCAACTGAAAAGTTTGAGATAATTTGGCTTTTCAATAAATATATTTATTGAATAGATATATTTATCTTCATGAATGAAACAGCATATTACAGATGGAAACTCAAATGGAGATAAGGTGGTTAAAAGACAAAATTAAAAGACAAAGCTAATAATTTAAAACTAAATGGTTGACAAATGGAGGTGGGAATATGCTGTGAATCTAAAAAGATTTTTGAAAGCCAAACTTAAAGAAAATTAATTAAAAAAGAAAAAAACAACTCTGTACTTTTTCCAGGAGGTAAGAAATCAAAGTGATTTATTTACTCAAGGCCACTAGGGTTTTCAGTGGCAAAGACAAAACTTATATCTGAAGAGACCATAAGATACCACAGAGGAAAAAAACAAAAGCAAAAGCTTTAGATCCAATCACATAATAGGAATATCATAAAGGTACACAGGCTCTAAGGAAGGCAGGCATTCCTAGTTTATGCAAGACTTCAGAAAGAGAACCAAGGGTGAAAGAAAAATCCAACACATTCCGGTATTCTACATATATAAAAACAGTGGGTTTAATCTGAAAGGCAAATATTTTTTTCACCTCAAACCACTGTGTATGCAGACAGAGGCTGATTCATCTTTATTTTTCTGATACCCGACACTGAGTTTTATGCTGGAGGAGCTCCTTTTCCTCAACTTTGCCATCATTTCTTTCCCATTCCACTGACTGACCTTTCCTGTTTTCAGTTCTCTATCTGCACTGGGGCCCTTTCACTCAGCAGTTTTTCATCATGGTATTAGTTTCCAAAGTAAAGTACCTGAAGTTCAAGAGTCACTTTTTAAAAGAACAAACAAACAAAAATAGTAGTTATAGCATCATTTTGTCGATTGAGTACAAATAAAGAATTACAAAAAGGAACAGAAAATCTCACATGATTTTAGGTATCAGCAAGGAGCATGAATTAAGTATATGCCCGTATTACAGTAAAAGATCAAGACCTACTGCTCTAATCCATTTTACTTCTGCTGGTTCTGTTAATTGTTGCCTTCAGACTTCTTTTTCTTTTTTTCATTAACAAAACCAATTCTGTGCTTCTCTCTGACCAACAATTTTATTATGATTGTCACTGCAACGTTAAAGCAGGATCAAGTCTTAAAATGTCTTCTATAATACCTTATCAACAATTAACTCTACAAAATCTAAATGGATTGGACGAACACTCAATAACAATGTGCCTGTACAGTTTCATCTGTGCTAATCACTGGAAAAATGGAAAATTTCTTTAGAGTCGTTTTTATTTTTTTCAAGCATTTTTAATGTGATGATATATATACTAAATTTATATAAATTAATTGATGTAAAACTACTACTCTGCTTACTACATAAACACTCAGTATAAGTGATAAAGTATAGGCTTTATTTTTTAAACCATGAAAGAAAGGTGGAAGAATATCCATATTACCAGACTTCAAGTTTTAGCAGATCACACACTTATCCTTCTTTCTGATGCCTCCAGTGATTTTGTATCAGGTTATGTGCTAACAGTTGACTCTCAGTTCACAGAGGAGAACCCTCTTAGAAAAATAAAGTACCTGTAAGAAACATTTTAAAACAGCTCCAACAATACTCTTAACAAATAGCAACTACAAAAATGTCATATTTTAAATTTTAAACCATAATATATGCTTCAAATTATGGCATTTTACATCATACAATGTACTAATGGATCACAGAATCAAAAAGCACCTCTCAATAACATCAATCCTGATGAACAAAAAAGATGGCATAAGCCAAAAGAAAAAAAAGGAAAATTAGTCATTTTAAAATATAAATCTTAACTGCTATTACAACTGACTTACTACAATCAGAATAAATTCTAATGTGCTCTAATTAATTACCACACTGAAATTCAGAAATGGTAAAATATTTCCTATACAGAGCTAAGTACTGTCATAGTAACCTTCTATGAAATGCAGCTACCCTCCAGAAATAAGACTGTCTTATTAACCCATATTAGCACTGTTAAAAAATGTTGGAAGTTGAAAAGGATTTAGAAAGTCTCCCAGAGAAATTACCTCAACCTTCTGTGCTTCACCTTAACAAAAGTAGTGTCCATTGGGGCTGGGGTTGTGGCTCAGCGGTAGAGCGCTCACCTAGCACATTCAAGGTGCTGGGTTCGGGCCTCAGCACCACATAAAAATAAGTAAATAAATAAATACAATAAAGGTAAAAAAAAAAAGTGACCAATTCCTCAATCAGCATGCAGAAATACTAACTGAAGGTATGTTGGATAAAATTCTATCTATACATCCTCAAGAACCTATGTTTTATCTTAACTACACCATCTATAAATGAAACTAAGACAAAAGGAGAAATAATATGCAGGAAGCATACAGCCTAAATACGAGAAATCCCAATAAAATTAATGAGAGATAACTGAAAAAGGTGGACTAATTCTAAGTTTTAAAGGATGGTCAGATTCAGACAGACCAGAAGACTGAGGTGAGAGGAAAAAAAAAATAAATGAAGTCACAGCAAAGGGGAAAAGAAAACTGCCAGAGCAGACAAGTGGGCAGCCACCTGCAATGCAGTATGCAACACAGCTCGATCTCCAGAACACACACCTAATCTTGTATTCTATGTGAATAGCACCCCCTAGAGGTGTGCAAAGTAGTGATCCTGGTTAGGCAGTATATTCAAATTGACAGGTGAGATGTTCCATTAAAAGGTAGTCTGTGAAATGGGAGAAAACACTGAACATTTGGACAGATTCAGTCCATATTAGCATATGAAAGCATTGAAGAAATCCCAAATGGGAAAACTGCATAAATCAGTAAATACTAGACTTTAATTTTTTGCTACTTTTACCCTACAAAATTCCTATTAATATTTCTTACAAATAGTGTTTTAAAGATTCTTTAGAAAATACTATGCTCCTTTATACAAGGTCTTCTGAGTCAAGTTGTTTTGAAAAAAGGAAAATGAAGAACCAATAGAAGTTTTAGTAAAGCAATGACAGCAGGTAGGCTATTTTAAAAATAACAATTCTGGCACAAATATGAAAGGTAGATTAGTGTAGCAGATCTGAGAATTCTTGAAAGAACAAGATTATTTTTTTTAAATCCTCCTGGGAGAGAACTCCCTGGATTAATAAAATGAATAGATCATATTGCTAATAATAAAATTATTTAAAAAGTCATCTTTAAGGTTAAGCAATCAAACCCTTTTTAAAATCTACTTTTCAGAAAAAAACAAACACAAACTTTACTCTTGAATATATTGAGTTTATACAGTAGTCTTACCAGTTTACAGTTAGACAGTGTAATCTCATATTTCATAGTGTAAGCAAGCATTGGTCCATTCAAAAACTATATTCTTTCTCTAAAGGCCCAGGTGACAGTAATTTAAAAAGCAGGTATCCCAGATTTTAAGAACCCATGTTACTGAAATTTACTGTACTTATAAATACCACATAAACTCTTACCAAACAGGTAACTAAAAACACCACATGCTATTTAGCAGAGTTGACACTGTCCTAGGAAAAATTAAAAGAAAATTGCTATAAGAGAATATAGGGGCACAGGGAATATTGCTCAGTTGGTAGAATGATTGCCTCAATGCACAAGGAAGGCCCTGGGTTCAACCCCAAGCACCATTAAAAGGGGGGAGGGGTTTCCCCATAATGTCTCTGGCAAAAACCTTTATTTATATTTCCACAATCATTAGCAAATTATAACCCATAATTCCTAACAATCTGTAAGGTGTAGCCAAGCTTAAATTTTTCAGATAGACAAAAAACAGGTTCAGTTTCTTGAGATGGACCTACTTTGAAATTAATTTTAAAATATATTTTAAATACAGGTATAGGCTATTTACTATATTGTAATATATGAAGTAAAAACAACTGCATCTTAAAAATGGTCTTATATAGGATTATTACTAATGTCAGTTAATCTATAAGTGAGATACAGTATTAGTATCAAATGAACTACAAAGATCAAATAAACCTTACAAGAGATTAATGAACTACAAAAACTATTAAGATTTTTAAGTGAAACAGCACTAAATTTTGTTTTGATACACAGAATAGTAAACTATCAATTAGTCTATTAACATTAATGCTCTTGAAAGGTCATTCAGCATCAACCTGTTGTTTTTGAAGGAGTAGCTGCTTTTTCACTGATATTAAAAAAGGATGACTATCTATCCACTGACTTATGTCCATTTGGTTTGAAGGACTTTCCCTCTAACAAAAAAATAAATAAATAAAACTAGACTAAAGCCTAAATATAGTTTTGTGATGATACACTGTGCATTGGTCTTTTGGAGACAGTAAATATTAAGACATAAAAAAAAAACCTCTATAAAAGCTTACAGTGCTTAATAAATAACTACACAGATCTTCTGAAAGACTGCACACACAGATAACAGAAATATTTTCAATTTATCACTTTTATGATTGTCACAAAAACCATTCAAATAAATAAATCAAACTTTGCTAAAACAGGCACAACTGCTTGGAAGCTCTAATTATGCTAAAATAAACCCATAATGTCCTCCTGATTTAATAATGGCATCTCCACTATATAATTCTAACTTACTTATAAATTTAGTGTATTTCTCAAAATGCAGACTTCTGGGCCCCTTTCCAGACCTGCTGAATCAGAATTGCAGGGGCAATGTTTTCCTGTCCACACTAAGGCTAAAGAACCATTACCTTCCCTGTCACATTTATAATAAAAGTTTTGAATTACAGGAACTAAAATCTCTTTGGGGATCTTTTAAAACTTTTAAATTTCATTACATAACAGATTAATATTTCAAAAAGATTTAGGTAATAAACGTGGCAGAAAAACAAGTGCATAAAAAATTACAGTTGGAATTAAAAGAAGAAATTTTTAGTATAGAACATTTTATTTTTAACTTAAGATTTAAGGCATCTCTACTACTTATTTCAAAGACCAACAGGTGTTTGAAAATGAAATTCTTAACTTAAAAAAATTAAAAATACAGTATTTCAAATATGTTCAAATTAATTTACTCAGTTATTAGTAAATCAGGGTATGAAATGTTTGCATCACGCCAAATATAAGTGATGATTAGATTATAAAAATAAACCCAATCTATTTATATTCCACTATTGAGTTTATTATAATAAGAAACTGATTTTTCATAAAGTTACATAACTTTCATAAACTTATATAAACATGTATAGTGGGAAGAGTAATGAGTAAAACTAGAAGCCACCTAGAGTTCATTTCTTGCTAATCTAGCTGCTAGGTAAATGATCTTAAGAGCCTGCATAAATCCTTTTAACTGGGGTGGGAGTGTACAACTATCTATCTTACTTATCTCACAGGATTATTTATTGTGAGAATCAAATGAGATAGTATGCAAATACATTCTCAAAAACTGTAAAGCACTCCATAAATCATTTACCATAAAGTATTCAGACACAAAATTTGAGACATGCTATCTGTAGGCACCTGATTTAAAACAGACTATCAGCAAAAAAATTAAACAATACAGAACATAAAACTGAATCTTTCACATCCAATTAAATATTGAACACTATTCATGATATTCTGTAAATGGTAAATAATAAAACATTAAAATTCAAGTCCATTTTCTATCCTATATGCCCATTTATAACAAATCCATTTCTTATTCGAATATAAAAGTAGAATTAGACAAGCCATGAGGGTGTCAAAAATGGTTAGTTTGCCAGTCTACTTTCTCACATTTGACATTTCTATAATAAAAATTGTTAATAACTGTGTCTTAGCCTTCTAAAAGCTAAAAAAAATTCTCTTTGAAATTATTCCTATAAACTATTGTATATAATTTTTCTTGTAATGATATCTCAGACTCTATAAAAAAATTCTCCAATAAGCTACTAGTTCCTTTCTATATAGACACCTACTAGAAAATATTTTTTTCTCAATGAATCCAATAAACATTCTTACCCAGTATGCAAAATTTAAATCTTGAGTTTGTCAATCTTTATTCCTTTTATTGCTTTTTTCATTAATTACAAAATTTCAAAACTCAAAAGTGAAAATATAAGTTTTAACTGTGTATACACATACAAAATAAAACCAAAAAATAGCAAATGCTCTTTTTGTTGTTGTTCAATATCACAAAAGTTTTGGGTGGCCATTCCTTTTAAAACTCATTTTAACATAACAGTTTGATCCAAAATGAAGTTAACACGTTTGTCAAAGGAAATTAGTAAACTTAATCCCCCCAAATAAAGGATTCTATCAAAGTATATGTAACAATGTATAATTTCTCTGTATTAACCCAAGAGCTTAAATAATGTCCTTTTACCTGGGGCCATAATCCTCCACTTGAAAGAGACCATGTAATACTAAGAGCATAAACCATCTTTCATCTCAAACAGACTTTTGGCTTAGTTTTTGTTTAATAAAGATCTACCTATAATCAACAGCTGATGCTTTGCAGTAGTCTATGAAGAAATCACAAGTGTTGAATTAAAATTTGAAGGAAGACAGAATGGTAATAATATCTTGTGGTTTGTAATTAAGATTATATTAGATATTATACACATGTCCATTCATTATTTGAGAGCTAAACCTTTTTTTTCCTCATGTTACAGCTGTAGTACAATACTTGAAAAGTATGTTGTGCCGAAAGCGATAGTGTACCTGTACATTTTTGATCTGGGAAGGAGTAAGAAAGGGAAGGAGCAAGTAGGCAGGGAAATCACAACAATTCAGCTGTCACTACAGCATCTGTTTTCTAAACATGAAAAATTCCATTTATTTTTATATGCTCTGAACTTGAGAGAAGCCATATATAGAAACCACTTTTTCCAACATGGTCTTTATTAAACTGAATATTAAGTACTCCTCTTAGAAGTGCTCATTTGTATTACTTTAAAACAAGTAATTGTAAAACTGAGCAAACCCATAAAAGGCAAGTAGATGGAAGATAACAAAAAATTACTACACCTTATGCAAGCAAGGTTAATAATTTCACTGATTTTGCATGTTTGTTTTAGAAACTGTTAATATTCAGCAGCTCAAAATATTGTAAAACCACTATAATGCTGGTAGTGGTATAGCTACCTTTAAACATCTATTTACATGCATCTATTACTTTTCTTCTAATTCCTAAGCAGATCCAGACTACCAATACGACTATTACTTTATCATAATCATAAATCAAAATCAGTTTGTCACCTCATCTTAGAATGCTATATTAATATTAGATCACAAGCTTCAATTAAAAAATTATAATTTCCATACAATTGAAGAAATTCCTTCCAAAAGACTTAAGAAATTACAGAAGACAATTTCCCCTTATAATGTTTAAAAGGAGATGTCAGAGATGACAACTATGATAAAAATCAAGAAGGCGTACTCTGAATTTTTACCATTTGAATAAAAGTAAATCAAGAAATTTAAAATTAAAGGTGGCGCTCTGTCCTCAACTCACCCGAATGTGACTCACTTTTGCAGACTATATGGTAGGAAATAACAGTTACTTTTCAAAGATCTTTGCAGTTACACCCAAGCCAAAATCAGGACAGAGATCCACCCTTAATTACAGCAATTTAACTGCCTTACCAAAGCAAGGTAGAAACTAAAACGTCCCCCTGAAATCATGGCTTTAAAAAGCCCATTTCATATTAGCCTTCAAAGGTTCCCGATAAGAAAAAAATGTCTCTATTTACTTCAAATTTGAACTCAAAAGAAAGGGGGGAGATAGGGGGAAGGGAACACAAGTACAAAAAGCTGATTCTCCTCCAATCCCTCTTAATTCCCCCCAATCCGCCTCTGGCCACACACAAGGACAGGGAGTCTCCCCTGGGAAGGCTAGTGGCAGGGAAAGGGAAGGCCCTCCATTCACTCACGTGGGCCACCATCCAAAGGGATGCCCGAAGAGAGCTTCATACAAACCAGGCCCTTACAAGTACTTCTTATTATAAAATACACCCACGCTGAACAAGAGCCTTATTTTAAAGTAAGACTGTCCTCAGGTGGGGGAGGTTAAGCACAACAAAGGCTTCCATGTTGAAAGGCAGACAGCCAAAGACATATGCACATAACTAGACACGTATGAAGAAATTCATGTAACTAATTTATCAGAACAGCAATCAACACCAACAGAAACCATTAGATTATTAATACATCCAGAAAAGTAGCGTGCATAAGCAGCCAAAGGTGGCTGTCTGCAGCGCTCTAACCTAGGGGACAGGCAAAAATCAGCGTACCGAGGAGGGTCCAGCCCTCTAGGTTTTTGCAGACTCCCTCAGCTGTGACCAAGACCTGCCCTCTTCGCCAGGGCGCCAAGCAATGCTACACGCACTGGATGAGTGCACTCCCAACGCTGCGAGTCCCGCAGAAAACTGGTGAATGAAATGCGCACAGAGACCGACTGGCCAGTGACCGAGGCGCAGACCCAGGGGTCGCTAACTAGCTTAGCTATGTGATTCTCCTGCAGGATGGAATAAAGGGAGCACACCCCACCACCACCCCCGCAACTGAAATGTCGTCCTCTTCCTTACTGATCCTTTCCAAAGAGGGGAGGAGGAGATTTTTTTTTCTTTTAAACTGAGTCCACAAACACGAATCGGAAGCAACCGTGAATATCCTGGGGGGCCAGACGAAAAGACACGAGAAGAAAGGCGAGGCGGCCCTCCAACTCCTCGGGAGTCACTGTCCTGTCTGACATGCATCCATCAACCAGCCCCGCCGGAGGCCGTTGAGGGCCCCTCGGCTCCCCGTCCGCAGTGCGTCTAGGGGGCTGAAGCAGGGGATTAAAGGGGTGACCCTCCCCGGGCGCAGGGATAGGGAGCGCCCGGCACCGCTGCCCTCAAGGTCACCACGCGCCGGGGCGGGGGCGACCTGTGTTGGGATGGGCTGTGGCGCGGCCAAGGCGGTTCGGTGAAGTCAAAGAGCCGCGGGCGTAGACAAGGAGGCACACGGAGCACCGTCCCTCGGGTCCGGGGCGGCGACTTCAGGCTGGACCTAGCGCTGAGGCGCGCGGCGAGAACACGCTCACCTTTAAGATTCCCCAGCAGGAGACAACCTGTGAGGCCCCCCGCCTGCCCCCGCCAACTTCTCTCGAACGCCCCGCAGTCTACCCGGCAGCCAGCTGTCAGGACTCCAGCCGCGAAGCCACCACCTCTCGATTCCGCCCGGCCTCCCCCGCAGGTGACCACCCCCACCGCGGGCGGGCGGCGGCCGCCACTCACCTCGCGCGGCAGCGGGAACCATTTTCCGAGGGGGAAAGGAAAGGGAGGCTGCAGAAGGGTCGAGGGGGGGTAGCAAGGGGCAGCGGGAAGCGCAGAGAACAGGGGCTCGGTCCTCCGCGCGTCCGCAGACGGCTCGTAGGACTTAGGGCGCCACGCGGAGGTGCAGCTGCACCTCTCGGATGAGGCGGCCGTGGAGCTGAAAGGCTTGGCGTCCACCAGCCGGGGCTCCCTACTCACGCTGCACTGCGAGGAGGAGGCGGCGGCGGTGAAGGAGGAGGAGGCGGCGCCCGGCCGGCCCCCGCCCAGAGCCCGGCAGCCGCCGAGTGGCCGCCCGCGTCCCCGCAGGACCCGCCTCCTCAGCTCCGCAGAGCCGCACACTGGGCGCGCCGCGCTCGGCACGGGCTGCTTTGCCGGCCTCACGCTGCCGTCCGCAACGGCAGCGGCGGGCGGGGTGCAGCCCCCTCAGTGAGCACCGCAGCCCAACCCGTTCGGGGCGGGGCCCGCGGGCACCAGAGAGAGGATGGCCAAGCACGAGGAGGCTGTGCGCAGCTCCGGGCAGGGGCCGCTTGCATCGGGTGGCCCGCAAGATTGCCGGGAGTAGGCAGAGGGAGGAGGACGCTCACCCGTTCCGGTCTGGCGCTCCCTTCTCTCCACACCCACACGCCTCCCGCTCCACGCTGGCGGCGCAGCTGCTCCCACTGCCACTGCCACCGCTGCCGAAGCTCGCGCCGCTGCCGCCTTGGCTGGGCGCGATCACGTGACGCGGCCCGCGGGGAACCTGAGGGCGGGCGGGCGCGCGCGCGCGGAGGAAGCGCCGCTCGGACGGGGACTGGGAGCCCAGCGGCAACGAGAGGGCGTTTAAGGGGAGGACCCGGCGAGCGCGTCCCCGGCAGGCGAGCGCGCGCCCGGCGTTTAGAACTTGCCGCGCGGTGGGGAAAGGGTGGCCAGAGTGAGGAGCCCGGGGACTCGCGCCTCCGCGCGCCCCTCCCTCTCTTCCTTCCCCGAGCGCTTCAGCTCGTTGCTGCCCCCGCCCCTCCAGCTCGCCCCTTCCCTCCTGTCGGTGCCTGCGATTGGCTGGAAGGTTCTGACGTCCGTATTTCCATGACGTGTCAGTGCGGGGAGGGAGGGGGTGGCGGGGGAGGAGGGGGCGGCTCGGGAGCGCGGGGCAGTGACTCCGTCAGTCACAGCTGCAGCTTCGGCGCGGGGCCGGGCTGCTCCCGCGACTTGTGGAGACAAGAGAGCGACGACTGCTGCAGGAGCAGTGCGGACGCCCTTCACCTGGGGCCCAGCCCAAGCACCCCCGGGCCTGCGCCCCTCTAGGGCCCGGAACCTGGGCCGGCGGTCCGGAGCGGGCGAGCGCTCCTGGAGAGGACAGGTTGAGTCGAACCCCAGTCAGCGGCTCCTCGCCGCGTCTATGCGCCCACTGTACATTGGACTTGTTGCCTGTCCTGGGCTGTAACGCACGCGCCTGACGACCAAGTGCTTCCCCGTTGGCTCGCTCCTTGAGAAAAGAGCCCACTCCCCCTAAGGGCGCGAGGCACCCTATCTGTTCCTGCTTTCCGGGTCCACAGATACCGGGGATCCACGCTGCAGCGCCCAAGGGTTTACTCAGGCGTTTGGTCGATGCACGCAGGCCTCGAAAGATCTGTGCTTAAATCCTCGTGTTTTTGTTTTGGGTTTGCTTTTTTTTTTTTTTTTAACTTATGCTTTCTACCAAGCTGATGGTTCGTTTAATTCACTTGTAGCATCTTAACCCTGTACCCTTCATTCCTGGGGTGGGAGGCTGAATGAAGAAAATACTGGGTATCGTGCAGTATTTATATGTGAGAAAGTAACAGTTTTGCTCCGACTTTTCAAGAGATGTTTGCAAGTTAAAAAAGAAAAGCACCCATCTTGATATCTGCTTTACAAATCAAACGGGTTTTCCTTCCTATACACGGATCTTTAAAGATTTGTATCTTGCCTAGGATACCGTGCTCCATCTTTGTCTAATCGCCTCTGTTTGAACTAAAAATCCCCACTTGCTCAGAGACCTTGTCAGTGTTATTTTCAGTATCACTTAACCAGAACAAAAAGTTCTGCAGTCTGCTCCTCTCCCAACTTCATAGTGGAAGATTATTTGTGTAGTGTTCTCAAAAGCATACCGGCAACAAGAAGTACTCTATTATATGTATGTTCACTCTCTGATAGCATTTATTAAAAATATTTTTAAAGGATTAAAACCAAACCACTTAAAAGAAGTTCAAAAGCTAAAAAAAATTCCCAATTGATCCTGTTGAAAATAATTTTTTTTTTAAATTTCACATATCTCACTAGATTAAATGTTACCAACCCTCTAAGAGCTGTGCCCTTAACATACAAAATTAGCACTGGGCAGAATGAAAGCATTTTTTTTCTTTTCTTTAATCACTGTTACAGAATTGGTGAGTACTTTACAATAAATAGCCCTTCCGGATACTATTTCAAATCTGCTTAATAGAAAAACAAATTAACTAAATTTCACTTAGGTAATTTCCAGTATTCTCTCTCCCTGAAATATCTTCCAAATGGCTCAGACACATTCAAGAATCCTTGGCTTTTTTCCAAGTTTTCCTCCAAGGAAGTTACAATAGAAAATTGAATTATGCATTCTACTTTAATCAAGAATTTGACATTAAAGTAATATATGAATCATTACTATAGTACACTAGCAAATGAATAATAGATTAAACTAATATCTGTTCACTTTGTGGATTTGTGACAGTTCTAATTATAAAATGTGTGCTCTAAAAGTGTTGTTTCAGAAATTACTGAGCATCTTCATTACACAATGTAATTTCAATGAAGTTTTACTTATGGGTATACAGATACCCCCATAAAAGAATATGTGTGTTTGAAAATATATATTTAGAAATACGGATATATGAATATACCCATAAAATAATTGTGTATGTTTGTGTGTGTGTATATATATACATATTCTAGAACATATTTGTATGCATTTTAAAGAAACGTGAGTCATGATAAACTTTTACTCTCATAATCAAGATAATTATACTGTATTTGTTGGTGTTTAGATTTTTATTCAAGTAGAACATAAGAGCTGAAAACAGTATAGAAATAACTGCACATTACACTAAGATATTTAATTTTTCTCCCATAAGCTTAGTATTGAAACCTCTGTAATGGCATATTTCTCAATGTAAAAATCAAGAAAATATTGGATTGCTTAATTAGTGTTTCTTAAAAAAAAAAAAAGAACTACCTGCAATCAATGAAGCCATTGTGTATCACATAACGATATCTTCCTGATCTTAGAACTAATTTATCCCTTGTATTTAACTTACCTAGAGATTTATCAGTGCAAAATAAGGGAAAATGTAATATACTTTACTGTTGAAATACTTAATCTTTCAAAGTTCTTCTACTCTAATTTTTAGTTTTAACACAAAATTTGTGAAGATACATAAACCCTATGACAAGGTACTATTTGGAATGTTACCACTAAGGAGAGGATTCACATTCAAAATAATATATTTGGCAGTTTTTAAAAGTATGTTCCTTTCAATAGAATAAATCTAAATTATATCTTTGCTGGTAAATCAATCAATTTAAGATGTATAACTCACACAGATAGTTTTCTAAAATTATCAGGGTAATTAAGTATAAAAGAAAGATTAGAATCTTTATTCTCTCAAGAATTCTATCACATGCGTCTAACAACAATACAAAAATAAAGACATACCAACAGCTGAATATTTTTAATACCACATCCTTTCCTCAAATACACATTATGCATATATGGATATGTCAGTCCTAATCATTCCAGAGCACTAAAGAGAACTGATAGGTGTAGGGAAGGAAAAGGGAGGGATATTAAAAGCTTCATCAGAATAGTTTTATGTATTCTCAAATTTCCATTAACCTGGATCACTAGAGAGAGAGATGTCAAGAGAAACATTACTTAGCTGAAAACCACAGAGAATCATTATCTATTAGAAACAAATTAATTACATTGCTGAATTAAATGAAGCATAATTACAAGTAAGCCTAAAATAAGAATTTTCAAGTCATATTATGGAAAATTTTTATACATGAAAAATGTGAAATGGTTAGATGTCAACATTTGCCTAGAATTATTTAGCACCTAAATATCTTCAACCCTATCAGATATAAGGCCTTTTTTTCTACCCCAAATGTTGTATAATCTAAGTCATATTGAATGGTTCTAAATCTAAATTCCAGGAGATCAAAAAAGAGAAAGTTCACACTTAAGTGTTGTTAAGGTAGATTGCTTAAGGAAAATTTGAATCTGACTTGTACTACAAAGGATATGTAGAATCCAGGTTGCAAAGGGAGGTGCATAATAGGAAAGTTACCTGGGACTTAATAATGAGTTTGCTGCTTTTGTTTTCTTATTCTGTCATTATCCAAGAAGCATATACTTACCTTTGATATCTCTCACCTCCATAGGTGGAAATCATTAATTTTTGAATTAACGATGAATTTTGATATATCAGGGTTTTTATGAGGTTTGGGATAGATGCTTAAAGTTCTTAACACGATATTTGATGTATAGTAAATTCGAATAAATGATGTCATTGTTATTCAGAGGAATTCATTCTTTACTCTTTATTACCAAGTTAATATGCTGCAAAAAAAAAAGAATAGACATGTATAATTGTTTGGTTAAATAGGTTATTGTCTTACAACAGAATTGTTTGTTTTCTGTGAGACATACACTGTTTGTGATCCTTTTAAAGCATACATCATTTAATCACTGATCCTCATGTAATTTGACATAGTCTAAGCCTCCTCAAGAAAGTAAAATCTTAAATTTATTGAATCAGACATGCATTTGGCCAAAAGTAAACAAAAACTAGAGTAATAGCAGTTAAATAGTATCTTATCAGAAGTTCAGACTGAGTGATGGTATGGTTGAGTCAGCGGCTAAACACAACCATCAACGATCCAGGCTTAACAGCTTTCTACTCCACTATCTCTGGTATATGTTACCAATAAAAAAAAATCAGTTTTTATTTCTTCATATTGATGACAAATCCTAGATTTGTCATATTTTAATGCTTAAATTTTTATATTATTGTTCATTGTTGCCCACTTTTTCTTTGAAACTGTTATGGTGTAGACATGTGGTGTCTCCCAAAAGTTCATGTGTGAGACAATGCAAAAATATTCAGAGGTATAATGACTAGATTATGAGTGCTATAACCTAATAATAATAGTGGATTTATTAACTGGTATGGATTAACTGAGTTGATTGGTAAATGTAGGCAGGTAGGATGTGGCTAGAGGAAGTAGGTCACTGGGTGCATGACTTTGGGGTTTATATTTTGTCTGGGTGAGTACAGCATGTACTCATGCAGGGGGCCCATGAGTGGGCACTCACTGGCTCCCTTCCTTCCTCCCTCTCTCCCTCCCTCCTCCCTCCCTCTTTCCTGGTTGCCCTGTCCTGAGCTACTTTATTTTACCACACCCTCTGCCATGATGTTCTATCTAACTTCTGGCCCAGAGCTATGGAATTGGCTGACCATGGACTAAACCTCTGAAACCATGAGCCAAAGGAAACTTTTCCTCCTCTAAGATTTTCTTGTTGCATCTTTGGGTCACAGCAACAAAAAGCTGACTAAAAGCAAACTTCTCCTTTGAGGCCATACAGAAGAATCACCATTGAGAGCTTAGCACTGCAGATTCCTGGGCCACAGTACCAGAGCTTCTGATTGAGTCTTGAGTTTTGGGCAGTCCTTGAAGTGATGCTGATGCACCACTCTGTCTCCCCCCTCTGTCATAACATTCTTCAATGTGTTCTTTACTAGCTCTTATTTTCATTCCCTGGCTATCTTCCATAGTGAGTTTTATACTTGAACATTTCTCTGTCCTGACTTCTATAAAGTTAACCCATTTTTATGACTTCAGCCCTTGAGGACAAGAATAATGTTTCTTATTCACTGTTGATCCTGACAAATATCCTCTGAGGTTGTGAAGGCAGGAAAATAAGATGCTATTTAGAAGGCATTAGCATCAAGGTGATAGTTCATCCATTCATTTATACAAAGAACCTTTTATAGAGCTCCCATGCTTGGCCTTACAGAATTTGACACATAATAGGTGCTTAAAATAAAAATTTGACTCAAATGGATGAAAAAAATAAATGAATTATCACTTCTCTGATGATGCATTCTGAATTTATATCCACAGCCTTATTCTTTTATTCCAGTGACCTCAGGGAACTTCTTTTAGGGTCAATATTTTCTTCTTCCAGTTAGAAATGATGGAAAGAAGCCAATTCACCAGTCATCAAAAACAAGTCACTGAAAGCCATTTTGTTGACACATGTATTTTTGATGACAGTGGAAAGGGGTCAAGAAAGGAATGCTAAAAAATGCTGGAAAGTGGAAGGAGAGGTAAGAGGGAGGTGGAACCTAGAACAAATAGAGGGGATTTACTGAACAAGGAAAAAAAGAGTATCTCTTTCTGAGGAAAGGCAGGGGAAAAAACTGAAGAAAGAGCAAAAATTGAAGTTTAGAGGGAGGTTGACATAGACATGCAGATGTCCATCTTAATATTCCTTTTATTTTAGGCACTTACAGTCATTAGCCAAAGTTGAGGACAGCTAAGGACTGGAATGGGCTGATTGAAAAAACTAAAGGATGAGCAAAGGATAAAGAAAATGCTATCCAAGATAAATTTAGCACAAGTTGGTATGACATTCTCTCATGGTTCAAAGTTGGGGTTTCCTGTTATGGTTATATCTGATAAGAGTTCAAGACAATCTGCTGCAGAGTTTCTTAGCATGGACATGGTCCTGATAGTCAGACTGTATTGGCTTGTTCTGACTGCAATAACAAAATACCACAGACTGGGTAGCTACAGCAATACATATTTATTTTCTCATAGTTCTGGAGGTTGGAAGTCCAAAATCCTGGTGCAGGCAGGGTTGGTTTCTGGAGAGGACTCCCTGATGACCACTTTCTTACTGTGTCCTCACATGGCCTTTCATTGATGTGCATTCTTGGAAAAGATTCTCCCTTCCTCTTGTTATAAGGACACTGGTCCCATGGATTAGGTACCCAACCTTATGACCTCATTTAACTTTAATTACCTCCTTAAAGGCCCTTTCTCCAATACAGTCACACCATGGGTCAGGGTTTCAATATATTAATTTTGAGGGAATACAAATCAGTTCATAACAGATTCATTTGGTGAATTTTTTTAAATTCATATATCAGTGTCCTTCAGATCCTACTGGATTAGGTTTCCTGCATTATATAACTCTGCTTCTCAAATGTCTGTGTGTGGTGTGTATACATGCTAGGGGAAATGCAGGAAACAATGTTAATATGCAACTGAGTACAAATAGAAGAGATCTGTAGTGCTAGGAAAAAAGTACTGAAAGGTAGAACAGCAAGCATAGTAAATAGATCTTGACACAGGAGATTATTGAACCTGGAAATAAGTCAGAAATGTGTAAGCATGGAGTTCTAAAGATAGAAGATATAGCAGGATCTGAGCAAAACAGGGAGCTGAACTTGAACCCTTATGTGATAGTCTGATATTATGTCCCACCAAATTTACATGTTGAAAGACTAACATGCAAGGTGACAGTATTAGGAGGTGAAAACTTTTAGAATATGATTGGTCATTTAGGTCAGTAAAGCTTTGCAGAGCTTTCATGAATGAGATTAGCACTCTTCTGAAATGTGCCCAAAGGAATTCTTCTACCTTCTACACTAACTCAGGACACTGTTTTAAAGTACCATTTATGAGCTAGGAAACAGGGTCTCAATAAACACCCAAAATTCCTTTACCTTGATCTTAGACTTGCCAGCTTCCAGAACTAAGAAACAAACTTCTTAGTTTCCAGAAATGTTTATAATCTACCAAGTCAAAGTTTTTTGGTTAGCAATCTGCATGGACTAAGACACCATCTGAAACTAGATTTCTTCTTTTTAGCACACGGTATGCTGGTACGAATTCCTAACATTTCATCTAGCTCACTAAGTATCAAAAAAGCATCAGAGGCTTATCTTTTGCCCTGGACTTTGAGGAAGAGGTACCAAGGACAAAAGACATAACAGAAATTCACCTTAGATACTTCACTGAGAAACTGCATGACACCAAAAACAAAGGAGTCTTCGCAGCCACCAGAGAGCATAAAACAGAAACAAGCAATTAGCATGATAACTAACTTCATACAGCAAGAACGAGAGATGAAGAAATAGAGGAGTATCTTCTTCAAAGTTCTTGGGGGAAATAGTTTCTGCTAGAATTCCATATTTAGCTAAAATGTCATATAAGAATGGATAGTAATCATTTTCAGAAAAAAATATTATTTCTTACAAACCAAGGGAACAGGTTCAGAAAGTCATTCATACTCTTAAATGCTGGGTTTTCTGCACATATTGGTTCAATGTCTGCAGAGGCAGCAGATGTGTTATCAATGCCTGCTTTTAACTTGAAAGAGTAAAGAGAAGTGAAGGGATGCCAGGGTGTGTGCAGGACTGACAGAAGAGTTATCTATGTGTCTATAGTTATCTATATAACAGGCTCAGCCTAGATGTCTAGGTTTCCATTTGGGAAGACTTGAAAGGTAGTTACCAACCAGGTGGAACACCTATCAGGAGATAACAAGGCATAATTCCAGAGGAGGGAGTTAGGTTAGAGGAGCAACAGGTTGGTAGGAAGCCTATCATAATAGGAAACAATAGTAGAAGGCCTTGCTGAGCTATCTAAAAACTCCCATACATACCCCTAACTCTCCAAGTTTGGATGCCTGTCACACCAAAGGCATTGACAGCCAGAAGGGAATTACAAATGTAGTCTAGTCAAGAAAAGAGGCTTTGCCTTTTTCTCCTCCTTCATACTTCCTATGCTCAATACTGGAAGAGCTACAGCTTTGAGAAGGAAAAGGTGAGTCAAGTGAAAATGCAAATATTAAGTACCCTCTTCCCTTCAATACACAGTGACTGGAGAAAGAACATCTTTGGTTCAGGTGGAGAGTCAAGGTTTAACAGATGTGGTCTTAAATTTACAGAGTTGTAAGATCCCAAAAAGTTAAGGAATCTGCTTCAGATATTGTTAAGGAACAGGTGTGGGGGATTCATTGGGTGATGGGTCACCAGTTGAAATCAGTTGTTCAAGAAAATTTTTCATTCAGTTGAGCTAAAAGACCATAACCTAAGAAGTAGGCAAATGTCTTTAGAAATTTCCTTGAATGTATTGGGAAAAGATCATGCAGTCACAAATCATAGTTATGTGAAAAATATCTTAAGTAGTTTTCTAGGGAGAAGGTTGAGATGACAAGTAAGGAGTTAACTAATGGCGGAGTCAGGAAGAGAGCACTGACTTTGAAATGTTGTAGATAAAACTACTGAATGTTATGACGATGAAAACCTGTTAACGATGGAGATTTCTCAAAAGACTAGGAATGGAACCAACATAAGACCCAGCTATTCCATTTCTTGCTATTTAGCCAAAATAAATAAAATCAGAATACTACAGTGATAAAGGCATATTCATATTTGTAGCAGCACAATTCACAATATCCAAGTTATGGAACCAGTCCAGGTGATGTCAATGGATGAATGATAACATGTAGCATATATACACAATAGAGTTTTATGTAGCCATAAAGAATGAAATTATAGAATAGCTGGTAAATGGATGGAAATGGAGAACATTATGCTAAGTGAAATAAGCCAGATTCAGAAAGTCAAGGCTTGAATGCTTTTTCCCATATGCAGAAGCTAGAGCAAAATAAGTAGGGGTGTGAGGAGAGGGAGGCCCCATGAAAATACAAAGGAGATCAATGGAGTAGAGGAAGGAGATTGAGGAGGAAGGAGTAGAGACAGGAATAGGAAGGAACTATGGAATGAAATTGACCAAATTATACTATGTACATATATGAATATACCCCTGTGAATTCTATCTTTATGTATATCTATAAAGCACCAGCTTAAAAAAATAGAAGGGAGACCAGTAAATTAGAGGAAGGAGGAAGGAGAATAGGGGTGGGGAGAAGGTGAGGTAATGAGGAAGTACTGGGGACTGAAATGGAACAAATTATATTTCATGCATATATGATTATGTCAAAATGAAGCCCATTGAATGCCTAGCTAAAGTGCACTAATGATTTTTTAAAACTGGGAATAATCTGTATCTGGTCAGATGTGTCTTCCTATTTCTACTCTCAAGACCTAGAAATGCTGAATTCTTGATGATAATTTCTTTATGGTACTGATGGAGAAACTTCTATGGACAGCTTGTCACAGGATCAAGTTGTCCTACCTACTCTACCACCTGACTATTGTTAAGTTTTCTGGTTCCAGACCATCTGCCAAGTTCTATGTGTCTTATTTTTCTATTTTGGAATCTGAATCCTTCAGTTTCTCACTGTTTGCCCTGAACTCCAGTAACCATGATGTTGTAATCTTCTTGCCTACCCAGTTTCTGACCCAATAATTAGACTTACTTCTCACATCTATTTATATTTACTTCTGCTTGTTTGTTGCTCAGTTTCTGATCTCACTGGCTCATCTTGAACTTTAATTATGACTGTTTCTGAAAACATGTCCCAATGGCTGAACCCCTTTCCTTGTCAAGACTCTTCTGTGTTCTGGCTTTCCCATTTCCAAATGCTGGCCCCTTTTAAAAATGCCTTGCTATCAGAAATCGTAATCCCAGCACCAAGGATTACGCATGTTTGTCCATGATCTGTTTCATCTTCTTATTTTTTTACTAGTTTTTAAAAATTATTTTTCTCAAATGCCTTGCTTTAATGTAAACTATGAAATTACTCCACCATCAAGTTACTCCACCATCAACTCCACAAAGTTTACCAAACAAAATTGTTTTTCTCTTGTTTATGAGACTACAGAAACATTTCTACATATATAACCTGTTGAAAAGAAAGAAGATTTGATCACTTTGACTTAGTTATGTAAAATTCTCTTTGGGCTACCATTATTCTTTGATACAAGTTTATACATACATGACCTACTGTATTTGTATAAATGTTTTTTTTAAGATAGTCCTAGTCTAACTAAAGGTGTTTTTTTCTTTTTTTAATGTTTTTTCCTGTTACCATTATAATTCTTGTTTTGTATATATTTTACCATTCCTTTCTTACTATGATATCCATTCTCACTATCCCTTATAATTCCTCTTGATGTCTTTAAAAATTAAGTGTTGTTCACTTAATAACCTCATATTCTTTCTACTTCTGTGATTTTGACATCTTTATCCAGATTTTAGGAACCTTATCCATTGCTATTATAAATAGAAAAATAATTAAGATTAATTTTCCATTTAACTCCTTTTTCTATCTGCAAGAATTTAAATGGTAAAACCAGGCACATTATTTAAATGTGCACACACACACATTCTTTTTTAATTCTTTTCCTAATATCTTCCACATTGAATATTTATAATTAGATTTTTATACTAAGTATGAATAATTATATGTGTATATATATCTGTATTTTTTCTAACTTTAATTTGTTTATATATATATATATATATAATATATGTATAGTGCAAAAATCTATAATCACATGAAGGGTAAGAAGTTGTAATTTGTGTGTTGTAGTTCTTGCTGAGGACATAGTGTCTGGACTTAGGGAATGCACATATCTAGTAGTATTGACAAGTCTGAGCAACAAGAAAAAAGAATTCCAAGGAAATATATAAATATGTAACAGCATAATACTTATTGGATAAATTCATGCTGAGGGCATTAAAATTAACTGAAAACATTGCTATAGGAGGGCTGGGGATATAGCCTAGTTGGTAGACTGCTTGCCTTGCATGCACAAGGCCCTGGGTTCAATCCCCAGCACCACACACACACAAAATTGCTATGGGAAAGAATCTTAAACTTGGCTTTGAAGAAGAGGTAATATGGCATTTAGAAAGAGCCTGAGCTTAGATGTTAGGCCTGTATTTGAACTCCAGTTCAAAAATTTATCAGATGTGTGATCTTGGTCAAGTTGCTAATATGCTCTAATTCTTTAGTTTCCCCCTATCTAAAATGGAAATAACCTTCTAAGTTTCTTTTGAGGCTGCCATTAGATAATGTAGTTTTTTTTAGTAGATATTCAATGACTAGATGTTTAAATTAATCATTTCACACATAATCTGCCACATTTTGGATTAAGTCTTCATATTTTCTAGTATATAAAAAGGTAATATGATTTACTAGATAGTAGATCTAGTATTACTAGATACTAGAAAATGTACTAACAGTTTATACAGATTCAAAAGCAATTTTTAAATTTTATAACCCATATCATTAAAAAGAAGATTCTAAAAGTTTAAAGAATTTTTAAATAGTAAGTTGAAATTTAGCTTTGATATTTGTGATACATATTAGTTAAACTAATAACTCTTTTTTTTTAAATCATACAGGATCCTTTTATATCTAGAAGATTGCTATGATTTAGTTGAGACCAACACAGTGGACATACAGACATGGCAAGAATATTAGCAAATGTTTCTGAACAATTATTAAGAAGAGCAACACACAGCTTTCCCTGGAAACAAAGATAAACCCTTCTTTTATGAAAGTTTCAGATGACCACTGAACTCTGATCCAGAACTCAAATAATGAGTACCAACCTACCTTCTCAACAAGAAATGTTATCCCAGCAAGGCAGCTGTGAGCTAATTAAACAGCCAAGATCGCTGTGCTGAACTTCAGTACTGCATTTAGAGAATTAATTCAGAGGACATGTTATTAAAGTCTAGGGTTTATCAGAAGAAGACAGCTTTTTTTTTAAAGCAGCATTCAAAAAATTAACATACTGGGTAAGCTTCTTGTTATAGATGGAGCCTATGAGATCCTTCAAATAGATGCAAAAACGAAGCAATGAATTTCTAAGCAAATAATAAAGCTATTGCCCTCAGAGACTATGATCTAAAAATAGTACTTAAGATAACTAGAGAGCACTTTCAAAAGTAAATTTTTTCTCTATATGGCTATTTCTAAAATTTTAAAAGCCACATTGATGATCACAGATATGCTGGAGTCAGTCTCTCTCTCTCTCTCTCTCTCTCTCTCTCTCTCTCTCTCTCTCTCTCTCTCTCCCCCCCTATATATCTATATATATCAGAAATATATAGCTATTCTTTATTTAATTAGAAATGAATCAGTGATAATTGGAATGTGTAATGCAAGAATGTTTTAAGTTACTGTGAAGTATACTTTTCCTCTTAATTAAACTTAATAAATAAGTTTCAAAATTTATACTTAGAAACATGAACAATAAGAAATTTTACTTTATTGGTAAATGCTGATGGCTGTAATTATTTAACGAATTCTTCACAATCCTGTTCCCATTTCTAAAATGAGGAGAGCAGCACTGAGCTAATCTTCCTTTCAGTGTGCTAATGAAATGAGATAGCAGTTTTGAATAGTTTAATATTTTTGATACTTATAAACTAACAGGCAAATATCATTCTGAAAAACCAATAGGAGCTCAGATAGACACTTCATATAGACAAACAAATAAACCTCACCTATAATGTGCTCCTATTTATAAGCTTAATAGATACAAAAGAAATTAAAGCTTTGGAGTAATATAAGGGAAACTTCCAGCATATCTTTTAAAACTTATTTTTAGTTTTCGTATTTAATTATGAAAAATTAAATCTACATATAACTGTAGGAAATATAATGATACTGTGCCTACTTTTGAACCGGTGTTAGTCTTTTAATGAGGTTAACTCAGTTGACTTTTTAAATTTTTGAGTAGATACACATATCTGCTCCGATCATCCCACATGAATCCTTTCAGATTGGTTTCTAGATGGATGTTCAAGTCCTTCCCCAATATAAGAACACCATACTTAGTCAAAGGGTGGATCTTCTATCTAGATCCTCTGAACACCTTAAACAATTCTAACTAGGAAGGAATGACCTTCTCAAAGATCAATCTTCTAAAGCTAACTGCATGAAAACAAAGACAGTTTCTACCATCTTGGTAGATTTTTCCAGCAAGCTTTACACTTTGAATCAAGACATAGAAATTTAAAATTATCCTCTGTAGCTCATCCAAGTTAGGTACTCCCTTAATAAGATGCCACAATAAGCCCTTTCCCTGGGATCACAAACATTGCTACCACTGGTTTATTGGTGATTGCCTTGCCACATTCAGGGTATAGCTTGGAAGGAATCCCTGAAGCAAAGGTTAGATGGCTTGATCAAACAAGGTAACATCATCTTTTTCTTGGATGGGGATAAATTCTGAAGTAAAAGATGATAGAGGAAATGAATTATTCAGAAGAAGTCTAGTGTTACTCTTAGGAAATGCATTGAATACAATTTAAATAGTAAGAATTTTTGGAAGTGGAGGGCGGTCAGAAAGTAGGATGAGATTAGAAGGAGTCTGGGGTCACCAAGGCAAAGATGATCAGGATATTGAATTAGTAGAAATGTTTTTCATAATAAAATAAATTTAGACATACTATCTCTCTTCAAATATTAGGGTTATAACCTGGAAAAGATTATAAACCTATGTATAGGTAACTTTTGTTTAATAGAAGCAATCATATTCGCCCAACACTGAGAACCTAGCTACATTCAGGCACCAAAATAAGATGGTAGATTTAAGAGATACAAGGCTCATAGCCTAGTAGGAAAAATAAAAGGAAAAAAGAAAGAAAGAAAGCAATTCTAATTCAGTGTGATTCATGCCAAGTATCCGTGTGGGAACTTCATAGACAAGATGATATCCAAGCTGAATTTTGAAAAATCAACTTGGCCATAAAAGGTAAAGAGGTGAGGGCTTTTCATGAAGAAGGAACAACATGTATTAAAAGGAAGAGGGGCAAGGGGAAGTATTAGCTCTTTACAAATTACAGATTTATTAATAATTTTAGAGCATAGAATGTCACCAAAAGGGAATAAAGTTAAAGAGACTGACTGGGATCAGTGTCTTGTATATGATGGCAAGGAGCCTAAAATTTATCTTGAAGTCAATGCGAAGCCATCACAGAGGTTTAAGCAGGAGGTGACAGGATCAGATTTGTTCAGAGAGGATTATGAATTAATTGTGGTAGTGGGTAAGGACAACTCTCCAAGAAGGCTGGGCTGTTTCAGTAGGGCAAGTAGCAGTGATGAGAATATAAACCAGGTGTTTTAGTTGTCTTTACACTGCTGTGTCCAAAGTCCAGACAAGGACAACATGGAGGACGAAAATTTATTTTAGCTTATAGTTTCAAAAGTTCAGTCCATGTTTGGCTGACTCCATAACTGTGTGCCCAAGGTGAGGCAGAACATCAACGCAGAAAGGTGTGGAAGAGAAGAGCAGCTCAGGACATGACAGCCAGGAAACAGAGAAAAATCTCTCTCACCAGGGACAAAATATAAACCCCAAAGATACATCCTCAGTGACCTGTTCCTCCAGCTGCACCCTGCCTGCCTATATCCTTACCACTTAATTAATTTACATCAGTGGATTAATCCACTGATTGTGTTATATCTCTCATAATCTAATCATTTTACCTCTGAAAATTCTTGCATTGTGTCACCTGAGCTTTTGGGGGATGTCTCATATCTAAACCATAACATTCAACCCCTGGCCCCCCAAACTCATGTCTATCTCACAATACAAAACAATTTAGTATTTAATCTATTTTCAAGAGTCCCCATAGTTTTAATATAATTGTCATAAAGTTCAACTCCAAAATCTCATCTGAGACTCAAAGCAAACTCTTAGCTGTGAGAGTAAAGATCATAAGCAAGTTATATATATTCAATATATAATGGCACAGAAGGGATGAGTCCAAGGCAAGGCCAAAATCCAACGGGGAAAACAAATTCTGGAGCTTCATATCCAGAATCTGGGGCCTCTGGTATCATGATATTTTCTCCAAGGACTTGGGTAACTCTATCCCTATGGCCTTGCTGTAAGGGAATTGATGGTAGAAATGGAGATGAGGGGGAATATTAAAGAATTGAACTATATAGGATTCTGATATTAGTTGACTCATCTAGACATGAGTAATCATCTACACAAATCAAGTATAATTTTGAGATAGAAACAGAGATAATGAGACAGAGATAACATATTTGAATGTTATATAAATAATACATATATATGTGTGTGTATACATGCAACAAAACAATTCAGGCCAAAATTGTTGATATAAGGATAATAGGATAGAAAATCTCCTTCCCTGTAGGTTGAATTTTTGCCCAATATATAACACATATACAACATTTTATATAGTACATGAATATGATTTCTATAATCATTCTCTTTCAACCAAACTAAAGATTTGGGTAAAATTATATTTTGGTTTGATATAAATTTCTCTGTAAAGGCGTGTAGTCCATCTAAAGCTAAAAATTGACATAATCAATTGCCGTTAATGGTGATTGGAAAGGAATGGATCTGGAAAGAAGCCAAGTGGCAAAAACACTTTCCAAAAAGAAACAAATCCTTCATAATATGTAAACAAAACACAAATCAGTAAGAAGCAAAAATAATTGAGGCCAAAGAAGACCAATTCAGTAAGATAAAAGGATAGAAAACATCAAACTCTTATTTCCCATGGACTCAGTTCTTGGGCAATATTAGGAAGAGTTATTTTGGGAGCCTTTCCATTTGTTTGTGCTGCCCTTTCTGTGGTCTTTTCAATTCCACATACCCTCTTGCTGACCAGGCTTCTTCTTCCTGATGCTCTACTCTGGCTTCATTTCTCAGCAGACCTAGCGCCTTCTTTCACATGCTGTAAACATAAAGCAAAGGTGATGGTATGAGTTTTAGGCACTTTACTCAGTGGAAGACATTCCTTTGGGTAGGTCTCAAATCATAGAACATACAAATAGCTGTCTACATTGATATGTTTAACACTTCCCTTCCAAAATGATTCAGTATAAGATTACACCTGAATTGCCATTCCATTATTGTCCAGTGGGTAAGCATTTCTGTCTCTGTTTGGTCCTCATTAAAAAAAAAAAAAAAATGTGTTGACCTGATCACATAATGCCAGGATGACTACTCAGGGCATTGAAAGACATGTGACTTTTAGACTTTCCCCATGCCACTTTTCCACTGTATCTCTTTTAGTGTGTGCTAATTACAACAATCCTAAGTGTAATAAAGTGTAAAATTTTCCATGACTGTAAAGAGGCATAGTTTTAATATCCTCCATGGACAAAAGTCCATTTGCTTTTGTTTTTTGTTTCCTTGTTTGTCTGCCAAACTTGCTGATAGTAACTTATTGAGCAAAGGGTAAACTATTATCCCTTTAATTGGTCTCCACTGGCTAATTCACTGGAGGCTTTTAGAAATGCATTTGTTACATAAATTAACAGAGATTTGTGACTTCTTTTAAGTCACTGGCTATGAAAGGCTTTGTTTAATAATCGCAGTCACCTCTTCTTTTGCTCTGGGTCAACAGCATAGTCCCTCCCTTGGAAGCTGCTTTCTCAAAGTCCAAGCAGTCTCAAGTCCAGGGGTCTCCATCCTCCATGCTTCTCTTTAAGATCTCTGAAATCTGTCCCTTCAAGATCCACATTTTTCTTCTGTTTTTGTTTGTAAAAAATACAGCTACATAATTTTTAAGAAGATTGGAATCACTGGACTTTCTTTGCCCATCCATTTCTCCCTTAACTTCTGTGATTCTCTTATGCAGTTGCGTTAGAGAAGTCCTTCCACTCTAAGATTCAAAACTAATTTGGTAACTTAAGCCATTATAAAAGTATTCTAGGAAACTATTCTGATCTTTTAATGTGGTACTTGTAAATACAGCACTATTAGAGCTCAAGAATGTTTTCATCTTTCGTGTTTCGTGTTTGTTGTGTGTGTGTGTGTGTGTGTGTGTGTGTGTGTGTGTGTGTATGCCTTTATTTTTAACTATTCTGCACTGGACCTCCAGCTACTTTTCCTTATTTTTTTCTTTTCTTCTAAGAGCTTTAGGCGTTTTCCTTAGGTCACTACAAGCTGTGCCACTTCTTTCCTTGTTTAATGATGCACTTTAGTTTTGTATTCTTCGAGTGACTGCTGTCAAGTTTATTTCTTCTCCTCCTTATTCAGAAAGAAGATAATTTAACAATGGTAAATGCAATTGATGTTCCTTATTACTTGGTAGGCAGTAAGCTAATTTAAGATTTCAAATAGAAGTATAAATTGTTTACATGATGGTTATTAGTGGCTAAGTACCATTCTTGTTCTTTTAGCAGTAGAAAAGGAAATCATTTTTTTTAATAAAACTATGACTATACACTATCAATAATAAAATTTTCTTGTTAATGATGTTGGTAATATTGTGAGAGTTAGAATGCTAATATCCTAATGTCACCATTTCTCCCCCTATGATACTTATTTGAATGTGGAACTAAATACTGAAGCATTTTCTTTTGGATAAATATTATTTTATGTGTCATTCTAATTTTGATTTTAAGTAAAAAGTAAGAATTTTATAAAGGTATTTCTATTACTAATGATACATTTTGTTGACAGCTCCCTACTATTGATTTGTCTGTTGTAACTTTGCTTTTGTTTAAAGAATTGATTCTATTGTTCACACTAGGTAGGGCAGAAACTGAACTGGCTAAGGAGATAGATAAATCTAAATTTCTGGAGCACTTTTTTTTCTCTCAGTATAAATATTTAATTATGTCATGAGAAATTCCTCTGAAAAATTGTGACACACGATGGGATTGATTCTTCCTGTAAGTAGGGCATTAAGTTACATATCTAAGAAAGGAAAGAACACTTTTTAAGTCTTTTGAAGTGATGGCTCTATTCTTGGCACTTCAGATTATCTCCACTGTATCTTACAAACTAGATATATTTACAGATAACCTTATATATTCAGGTTAGATTACCTGTCCACAATTGCGTGACGAGGAAGAACCAGGGTTATGACACAGGGTTGATTCCAAAATTCATGCCCTTTTTACATCCTCAAATAGATCTCTTTTGCTCATTCTTAGGGAGAAAAATCAGTCTTGAAATATATTATAATACTTAGAGAGTCCTCTGGTTTGGCAGATATGAATGTGGGCTTGGGGTTGAAATTCCTGGGTTTGGAGCTTGGTCCTATCACTCCCTAACTGTGTATTTGTAAGCATACTTTATATCTCTTTTCTCAGTTTCATAATTAGTAAAATGAATGTGATTATAATAGTATCCACTCAATAGTCTGATTTGTGCGAACACATATAAAATATGTGTTCTTGACATTTACCAGAGTTTGATCTCTCTATAAAAGTTGGTCTTTTGTGGGCAGAGAGTAGGTGGACAGATTATAAATTCTTTTCTTCATGGCTACTTATAATAACTGGATCATTTGGCAATCAGTGTTCTGTTTTAGATTCCTGCCCAATTCTACATATTCAGTTTTTTTCCTTCTATGCATACAGAATATTTTAAAATGCCCATAAATTTCTTTGCTAATTCTCCCTTTGAGAGCATTCTCCTTCCCTTGAAAATAGACTGGACTTAGTGATTTCCTTGATGAGTAGAATATGTCAGTGTTAGAGTTTAGAGGATAAATAATAGGAAATCTCGCGTCTTCTGCCCTTTGAATGCTCACTCTGGGAGCTCTTAACCAAGTTCCAGTCCAAGTCTGAAAGTCCAGAACCAGTGTAATAAATCTGACTGCATTGAGACCTCCATTTTTGAGAGGTCATGGGTAGGCATTCTGGTCATCAGACCTAGATAAGTCCATTCTTCCAGTCATCCTTGCCACAGTGTCAGAAATTTAAGTACAGCTGTCTTAAGTGCTTCAAATAAACCACTCTATCAGCTAGACAGCACTGAAAGTCCTCATTTGGCAGAAGAATCTTCCAGCTGAACCCTGCCCTAACTGCTGACACACTAAGCTGGGAGGCATGATAACAGGGTTGGTGTTTTAAGTCATTAAGTTTTGGGGTAATGTATTACACAGCAATGGACTACTGAAATATGCATTTATTTAAGAAACTACTATGCCAGCAACTGTTCTAGGTACTGGCAGATACATCTGTAAACAATCTAAGCAAGGTCACTGTTGTCATGAAGATTATTGTATCAGTTAGGATTCTCCAGAGAATCAGAAGCAATAAAATAAGTACATATAAATGTATCAAGATATTTATTATAGGAATTGGCTCATGCAAATAGAGAGGTTGAAAAGTCCTGTAATTTGCTATCTGCAAGCTGCAAAACCAAGAAAGCTTATCATAAAATTCTATCTGAGACTGAGGGCCTCAGAACTGAGGGAAGATAGGTGGCTAATGGTACAAGTTCCAGTCCAAGTCTGAAAGTCCAGAACCAGAAGTTCTGCTGTTTGAGGACAGGAGAAAATGGATGTCCCAGCTCAAGCAGAGAAAGCAAATTTACCCTTCCCCTGATTTTTTTGTACAGGTCTGACATCTAAGAGATTGTATGTCGCCCACTCACATTGGGGAAAGCTAACTGCTTTACTCAGTTCACCAATTCAAATACTAATCTCTTTCAGAACACCCTCATGGACACACATAGAAATAACATTTCATCAGCAATGTGGTCATCTCTTTAGCTCCATCAAGTAGACACATAAAATCAACCATCATATTTATTTTCTATTGAGAGAGAACAGAAATAAACACATACATTGATTTCAAATATTCATAAATATTATGGAGAAAAAAGCAATATAAAGAGATAAAAATTTGACAGGAGTAGGTATGTGGGATATTTAGATAGACTGATTAGGAAAGACCTTTCTGAGGATAGTTCATTTGAGCAGAAATCTGAAGAAAATATTAAAATCATGTATTTACCTAGTCATTCCTCATAATCCATTTACCTATTCATCAAACAAACCTCTATTAACCACTACTGTCTTCCAGGCACTGCACTAAGTGCTGACTGAGATCATGGTAATGGTCTGCAAGGAAAACGTGAAGATAATAACAGCATCATATAAATATGTTGTTGAAGAGATATGCACCTAGAACTGTAGGGACACCATATTTAGCACAACTATGAGGAAACCAGAGAGATCTAATACTTCTTTAAACAGTAGGTCTTTTAAAAGGGTCAACTTGGGAAAAAGAATATTTACTGCTATAGCTTAAAACATATCAAGAATTTCCCTTCTGCCATTGTGCACTCAAGAGCATAGACCAGGCCCACAGACACCATGTAAATATGTATTTGTTGAATTGATACTGCTTTAAGATTCAATTTATTGGGCATATAGGAAAATCTTTCTTGCTACTTGCTGCTTCTCTTGTCTGAACCAAAATGATCTATATAATTAATTCTCCTTCCCTAACAGTTTTACCCCTGAATTTTCTGTTTCCCCAAATTCATACTGAAACAATGAAGATTTGCCATTATTTAAGATATTTCAAAGAAGATTTTGTTCTGTTTAAAGGATGAACCCAAAAGGAGTGTTAAAATTATTTTTAGCAGTAATAGCAGCATCGTCAGCATAGTGCAGGGCCTCCTGAGGTGACTCATCTGGAAGAAGCATCATTCACTCAGACGTTTAAATAATTCTATGTGTTTTTGAAGTAACAGTTGCATGACTTTATAATCATGCCTTGTTTTGTAGATGTACATTCAGGTGAGCTTGATCTCATTTGTACCCATGTTTTCAATTATCTTCTATACTCCATTCAATATTCACATGTGTTTTCCATTTCAAATTTCTGATTAATTTTTTAATGTTTATGCCCCAAAGTTTCCACAAACCCTGAAATCTTATTTGTTCTCAGCTTAGCTAATTTTACCACCAGTCTAGTTGTCTAAGGTGAAAATGTGGAAGTCGTTTTGGACACCTTCTGCTTCTTCCACACTTCCCACCAATATCTTATCAAATCTTGTTGATTTTGATTTTGAAATATATCTTGAATTTCCAGTCACACTCCCCTACTCTGATTGTCTAGATTCAGGATTGTATGTCTTTGCCAGACCATTGTCCCTTCTTCCTGGGTTGCTTTTAACCACCTTGATTCCAGGTCAACACATTTATCCCTTCTGTATTCCAGGGCATTTTATTCATGTTTCTGGAGCCTTAGCCACATTGTTATATTATGTATTTATATAGAGGTTTGTCTAACTTTTTTTTCACATGACAATTCATTCATTCATTCATTCATTCAACAAGTATATATTAAACATGGGGCAGGTAGTCTGCTTCATCCCACAACACAAAACGGACAAGATCTCAGACCTCATGGAGCATATAATATAGTGAGGGAGGTGGATAATAAAAGAAATAATTACAGTAAAGTGCAATGAGCATAATGATAGGTGGGTGACAGCAGGCCATGGAAGTATGTAATATAATTATATGGAGTTAGTAAAAGGTTTTCCTGAGGCTATAACATTCTCTCTGAGTATTGAGAGGTGAGTTAGAGTCATACAAGTTTAGGAATGGGAAAATGGGACTAGGGGGGAACATATTCCTTTCAGAGGAAAAACAAAAACTTGCAAAGATCTAGAAATAATAATATAGATTGAAGCCAGTGAACAGTTGAAAAAAAATACTGTTCTTGTGGTTTGGATTTTAAGTGTCTTCCAAAGGTTCATATGTTAAAGATTTGGTCCTAATGGCACTGTTGGGAGGTAGTGGAGAGGTTGGGCTTTGTGGAAGGAAGTGAGGTCACTGCGGGGCATACCCTTGAAGGGGATGTTGGGACCCCCCACCTTTCCTCTCTGAATCCTGATCACCTTGAGGTAAGCAGCTTTGCTCCACCACATTCTCCCTGCTATGATGTTCTGCCTTGCCACAGAAAAGCAATGGATTCAGCTAACTGTAGACTGAAACCACTGTTACTGTGAGACAAAATAAATCTTTCCTCCTTGTAAGTTGGTTATCTTAAGTATTTTGCCAGTGTGATGGAAAGCTGTCTAGCATAAAGCCTTCAGTAAACATTTATTGAGTGAATAAAGTCTGGGAACACGAGTCTATCTGTAGTGCTGAGTTTTCTGAAGAACATAAAACCCTGCTTAAATTGTACAACAAACTTTTAAAAATAGTTTGTGGACTTCCCTAAACACTTAAACAAAAACCACTTAATTTCATGTTTATTTGACCAGTCAAGCTAATGGATAATAATTTTAGTAATTGGCATCAATGCAAATGCTATTTTATTTGCCTGTATTCATATACACTGCATATCTCCTCTCTCCCTTCTTAACAAAACCTTATTTTTTTGCAATGTGCTTTGTCTCAAGCAATAGATTGTGAATGCTCTCAAGTAGTTATATCCAATATGGTATTCACTAGTCACATGTGGCTACTGAGCATGTGAAATAAAATTAGTCCTAATTGATATGCTGTAAATATAAAACATATTCTGTATTTCAAAAATTGAGTACACAATAGTAAAATACCTTTTTAATAACTTTATATTGATTGCACATTGAAATATTTTGGATATATTGGGTTAGAATATACTAATATAGTTAATTCACTCATTTCTTTTTTTTAAATGCCTACTTGAAAATCACATATGCAGCTTGCATAAAATATCTACCAAAAAGCAGTGATCTGAACTATTCAAAGCAATTTTGCTTTTCTTTTTTCTCTTTCCTACTTCTCTTAAAAGAGGTAAGGACTGCCACGTGACTTAATTCTGGCCAATAAGATCTGAGCAAAATTCTGCTGGGGTTTTTGGGGGACAATTTTTCTTTTTTAAACTCCTAGTAAGAGACTGAAACTGTAGCTTCTTTCTTTATTGAACTGTGAACATGATAGCTATATCTAATGCAGTAATTAAAAAAAAACAATTTAAAAATCATTATAATGGCTCAATATTCATGGTAAAAAAGCCAAGAGAATCACAGAAATTGTTGTCTTTGAAAACATTGATTCATTGCTGCTACATAAGAAAAATGACACCCTATTTATTTAAACTATCGTTCCCACAATCTGCTCCTTACAGCCTGATGGATTATTAACTGAAAAAAATTGTTTCTGGGGCTGTCCTCAGGGTGGATTGTGTGGAACTGTTGTGCCTGTTCTTAGCACTCTCTGCTATGCATTTATTTATTCTTTTAAAAATAATGTTTTAAAATTATTTTTGTTGGGTGAAGTGTTCTGTAAATGTCACTTAGGTCAAGTTGGTTGGTAGGGTTGTTCAAGTCTTCTTTATCCACACTGATTTTATTCATTTATTTTACTAATTACTAAAATGTTGAAATCTTCCACTGTAATAGTGATTTTACAGATCTATCAATTTTCTTTGTTAAATGCATTTCAAGCCTCTGCTATTGGGAAATCAAAGGTTTTGGATTAGTTATATCTTCTTGATGAATTGATATCATTTATCATTATGAAATGACTGTATTTATCCCTGATGATATTTTTGTCCATTTTCTAAGATGGATAAAGTTTTGTACAGAGACATCATTAAGGGAAAATATGAAATGCCAATAAGTACATGAAAAAGTATCCACCATCATTAATCAGGAAATTAATTAGATTTTTCTATATATCAATTAAAATGGTTACTATTAAAATAAATGACTGACAATATAAAATATTGAGAAAAATTTGAAGTCGTTCATGCTCCTATATGTCATTGATGAAAGAATAAAATGGTACAACTACTTTAGAAAGTGATTTGATAAGTTTCTTATAAACACATACTTATCCAATGAGTTAGCATTCTACTCCTATACATTAACTCAAAAGCAATGAAAGTATATGCCCACAAATACACTTATAAAAACTAAAAACTAGAGATAGCATAGGCATTCTTTTTAAAAAAATGGATGAGAAAAATTGTAATATGTTCATAAAATGAATTAGTACTCAGAAGCAAACTATCCATTCTAACAGATATGTAGTGCAATCTAATTTTGGTCAATTTCCTGATTAATGACACTGAACACTTTTTCATATACTTATTAGCCATTCATATTTGCCTTTCATGAAGTCTATGTTCAAATCTTTTGTTCATTTTAGAAAGGTAGGGGTTGCTTATTTTTTTTATTATTGAGTTGTAGAAATTACTTGCGTATTTCAAATACAAGTACTTTTTCATATATGTTTTGCAAATATTTCTTTCCTGAAAGTCTCATCTTGCTCATTTTTAGTGGATGTCCTTGGACAAACACAAGTTTATAATGTCGTTCAAGTTCCATTTACCAAATATTCATTTTATGGTTATATTTTCTGTGTTCTGCTAAAATATCTCTGCCTCACTCTTTGTCCCAAAGACATTCTGCTATGTTTTCTTCTAGAAACTATACAACATTAGTTTATATGCAGGGATGTGATCCATCTTGAATTAATTTTTCCATACAGTGTGATATAGGTTCTTTTTATCTTCATAGAGATATACAGTTGTTCAAGAACAATTTGCTGAAAAGACTTGTTATCACTGAGTTGTTTTTGATTCCTTGGTCAAAAATTAATTGACTATATGATAGTGGCTATTTGACTCTATCTCTGTAATTGATCTACTTACCTGTCCCTATATTAATACTCTGCTGTAGCGTCTTGAAATCAGCTAATATACTTCCTCCAATTTTGTTATTCTTTTTAAAGATTTATCTATTCTAGTTTTTTGCATTTTCATATACATTTTTAAATTAGCTTGTCAATAGAAATATTTCCTGGAATTTTGATTCTGATTACACTGAGTCTATAGATCAATTGGGGAAATGACCATCTTAATAATATCTCATTTTCCAGCTTGTGAACATAGCTTGTTTCTCTGCTTATTGAGTCATTTTTATGTTTCTCTCAACAATGTTTTTCAGTTGTCTGTGTGGAGATTTTGGACATTTGTCATTAAATTTATCTATTTTACATGTTTTTGTTACTATTGTAAATGATATATTTAAATTCCAATATTTGTTGCTAGTACAGAATTGCAATTTTTTGAATATTGACACATGTAATTTTGTTTAATCAATTTTATACAGTTAGTAGTTTTGTTTTGTTATTTTTACAGATTCCTTAAAATTATTTATAGGCACAATCATGTTGTTGCAAATAAAAGCAATTTCACTTCTTTTTTTCCAAAATATATGCTTTTATTATTATTTTCTTCTTGACTTATCACACTTGGAAACATCTTCCATATTTGCTGAATAGAGTGCAAGAATGATTGTTCTTGCCTTATTCCCAATCCTGGGGGAAGACCTTCAGCTTTTTATCAATAACTTTGATGATAGCACATATTACTTAATTTGTACATAGTTACCTATTGCTAGATTTGATTTGTTAAATTTTTGTAGATTTTTTTTCCTAGTGCTGGAGATTAAATTCAGGACCTCGGGCACGCTAGGGAATCACTCAACCCCGGATTTATATTCACAGTCCCATTTTTAAAAATATATAATTTTAAAATTTTCATTCATAAAGGATATTTCCTGTACTTTTATTTTCTTGTACAACCTTTGTCAGATTGATATCAGGGTTATTCTGACTTCATAAAATGGGATGGGAAGTGTTCTTTTCTCCTTTATTTTCTGAGTTTCTGTAACATCAGTGCTATTTCCTCCTTAAAAGTTTGATGGAATACATACACCTAGCAAAAGTTTGTTGCTCAGTGTTTGGACTCTACTTTTACCTAGTGGAGAAAGTGTCCCCAGGCAGAGAGGTAGGGTGAATGGAGTCTATAAATCCCTTTGTGATTTCCTAAACTCCAGGATCACCTCTGGAAAATCTTTGCTTCATATATTTTATCCAGTTTTACAGTTGCTTACGGTTGAAATTTAAGGCTGATATCCATTGTTTCCATCATAGTCAGAACTGAAGGTTTAGGATGATGTTTTCTAATGAAAATCATGTTTTGTCACAGTCCTTGACTCCAAACTCTCCATCCAAGTGGAATGCTACCTTAATCAGAACAGTCCAAATTTGCTGATTCTCTCCTATCAACTTGATCTTCTCTCCTACCATTTTCCCTTGCTGTCATTTAATGTAATAGCACTTATAATATCCTCTCCTTGTAAAGCTCTTCCTCAGACACTCCCGTGGCATACTCAATTCAATTGCATCTCAGTTAAGATGGTTCCTGCCCAAAGGGGCCTTCTCTGGGCATTCTGATAGAGAACTCCTATACACTTTTCAAATTCTATCTTCATATTATGCTCCTCGTGTGTTTACAGTTTCTTAGCACTCTTTGAACTTTTACATTGTCGAATGTCTTACTGATCCTGAATATTATGTCCACGAGCACAGTCACCTTTCTATCTTGTTAGTTTCTTTGTGTACAGTGTCTAGAACAATGGTTCATACATAATAAGTGCTCAACAAATATATTTTTTAAATGTTTGTTGTCTTAAAAACACAAGAGGACCTTAGGAATCTTCTAAGTTAGTGGGTTTCAAATTTCATTTTATGAAGCTAATTTTTTCCTTAAGCTAATAGTGGTTTCTAAAAATATAAAAGTGTGGGCCTACTTATTTAATAACGTTGGAAAACACATTTTCTTAAAACGACATTTAACTTGAAGAGTTATTTGAACTTTTCTTATAATAATGTACATTATTAATTTGGGGGGTATTACACAAAGTTATATAGTATTTTTGAATTTCATGAACTATGAAATCTTGTTTGTGAACAACACCGTTAATCATTTCATAAACCACCATTTCTATTAGAACACAATGTAGTAAATATTGATCAAGTGTAACTGATTCGTTTCGCAATTGTCATGCTAAAGAAATTTCCTGATTTGCTCAAGATCTAAAAGCTGTTAGCCACACAGTTACATCTTAGCTCCAGGTTTCTGCCCATTTTGCTATCCTATATCCACTGAATCATGTTTTTCCTTTTATCTGTGTGCTTTTCTATAGCCTTTCCTTCCTTCCCTTCTAATTTCCTGTGTTTCTTCTTCTGTTGGATTAGTAACCAAATAATTCTGTCTAAAATAATAGTAAGTGGGCTCTTATTGAGGGTTTTAGTTATTCTCTTCTGATTAAAGTACTTGAACTCAAATGCATGAATTTTGAGACACTTAGAAATCATTTTTCCCATTACTTCTAGGATCCTGAGTCTGTTTTAGACACAAGTTGAATAAAATTAGGTTTATTTATCCTGGGGGCTATTTTATTAAAGAAAGGAATGCACATAAGGAAAAATTTTAAAAAAAGATAGACTATCAGCCTGAATAGCATATCAGACCATATAGCAGAAGTTATTTTATTCTCTTTCAAAAATAAACCAGTTGCTTATTAAACTAAAATGTTATGTGCAGATTACTGATCATATCAGTGCAGAAATGTAAGCTATAGAATATTTCAAAAGCCTGGGAATTAAAATATTTTTTATCAAACAAACAGTATTGACTTTAATCAAGGATATTTGACTTAAGATATCTAATGATTATTCTTTATGATAGATATGTCACGAATCTCGTCCTACATTATTATTTATATGACCTTGGGCAAGTCACTTAAAATTTCAGGGTTTTAATTTCTTTATCTGTAACATGAAGGGATTAATCAAATCATTTCTATATCTGGGGGGTAGAGTAGGGGATGATGGTAACTGGTTAAAACTAGGGATCACCAAACTTTTTCTGTAAAAGATCAGATAGTAACTAATTTAGGTTTCACAGGCCATGTGCTCTTTGTTGCAACTTTTCAACTTTGCCTGTGTAGGTCTAAACAGTCACAGAAAATACAGTAGTTCCCTCTTATCTGAGATTATGTTCTAAGACATAATAGAACATAATCTCAGATAAGAGGGAACTACTTGCCTGAAACCAAGAAGAGTACCGAACCTTATGACTATTTTTCTTAGATAAACATACCAATAATAAAGTTTAATTTATAAATTTGGCATAGTTGCAGATTAACAACAACATCTAATAATGAGGTAAGGAATACTTGAATACAAATACTGCAATACCATGGCTGTTCTGATAACAGAGGCTGCTACTAAGTGACTAACAGGCAGGTAGCTTAGACGGCACAAAGGGATGATTATGTCCTGGGTAGGATGGAGCAGTACACGACTTCTTTATGCTACTCAGAATGGCAGACAATTTAAAAAATTTATGGATTATCTCTGGAATTTTCCATGTAATATTTTCAGACCATAATTAAGTGTGGGTAACTAAATCTGTGAAAAGTAAAACTGTAGATAAGGGACAACTCCTATATATAAATAAATGGGTCTGTCTGTGTTCTAATAGACTTTTATTTATAAATAAAAGTATTCTATAAGTTTGCCAACTCTAATCTGGACCATCAACACTGTCTGTGATCGAAACATGTATACCTAAAGTGATCTCATATACTAAAAATGATCTCTTTTATAAGCGTGGTGACTCCTCCATGTCCTCCATGGTAGCAATAGGAAGCATTGTTGCAATCTGCATGACTTCTATAGCTTTACTTCAGAAATCCTATACTAAAAAGAAAGAAAGAAAGAAAGAGAGAGAGAGAGAGCTCATGTTCTCATCTTATGGCAGAAAATAAACCACACTTTTCAGAAGACTTTGACAGTAATGTTAAAATTACTTCACTCACATTTTGGGCTTCTGTGGATGTTCAATTAGAAATGCTTCCAGATGCAAATAATCGGAAACCAGAGCACAATGACTGTCATAAAAATATTTATTGTTTCCTCAATGAGAAGTCTGGTGGTAGGTGGCAGAACAGTGACTCAGTGAAGACCCTGGCTTTTAAAATTTTGCCATCCCACCTCTCTCATGTTGTTGGCTTTTGTTTTCCAACTTAAAAATCTCACAAGGACAAGATAGCTACCATGGCTTCAAGCATTGGGTCCTTACACAAGTGTCCAAAGCAGAAAGGAGGGAGGGGATCAAAGGACCTTCTTATATTCTTTTTCTTTTATCATAAAAGCAAATCTTTATCAGAAACCTCTAACAGACTTCCCCTACTTCTTACTGGGCAGAACTAGGTCACTTACCTCTGCTTAGATCAATCACTAGCAAAAGGGAATGGAGTTTCTATGTTTCTATGACTGCCTTAGACCAGGAGTTGACAGACTGTGGTCTGTGAAAAAGACCCAGCCTGGGGCCTGCTTTTGTAAATAAAGTTTTATTGGAACATGACCATGCCCATTTATGTTTATATCATCCATGGCTGTATTTGTGCTACAGCAACAAAGTTGATTAGTTGTGACAGAAACCATATGCCCTGCAAAGCCTAACATATTTACTACCTGGCTCTGGACAGAAAAAGTTTTCCATCCTGTGTCTTAGACTATCATTCAATTCTTCAATGCTTGCCACAAAAGCAGAATTCTTTAAACAAAAAGAGCAAGAAAGGCTTCTGAGGACGGCAACAAATAGTGAGACCCCCACCATCATTTATAAGATCACATATATGGGAAGTGAAAGCAAATTCCAACAAGTGGTCAACAGATGCACTTTTTGAAAACTCTTTTACATTCTCAGTTTGCAACATTTTCCTCTTATTTCTGTTGCCATTCCACCCAGTCCTTGATAACATCTTTCATCTCTGACCTCTTCTCTCTTAACTTCCCTTTCAACCTTTAGGAATTTACAAAGATTTTTTTCAGAGTCCAAGACTCTGGAGGAATTGTAATCTGTGATTCAGTTATTGAATAAAACTAAATTTCAATTGCTTTTTTTAAATCCTGTAACATGTAAGAAAGATGCCTACCTACTTTACATTTGTCTTGTGTCTGATTTCCTTTCCTGGCAGGGCACAATGGACCCAGCTAGTGTTTCCTCTGAGATCTGAGCTGCTTTCCTCAAAACTGAAGGATAATATTGGGGGGGGTGCTAGGAGCCACAAGCATATATACGATGTATGGCACCTTTGGTTGTAAAGTGACGCCAGCTAGCCACTGAGATGATTATGTTAAAATTTACATTCATATGCAAACTGGACTCCCGCTGTTCACCTTGGCCTGCTACCGGACTCATGTTACGGACTCATGTTACCAGACTCTTGGAGAGTTCCCATTGGTTGGGGAAGGATAGTAGGAGGAAATTCCGGGGGAGGTCCGGGGGACCCCGGGGTTCCGGTCGGCGCGCGGTTCCGGTCGGACACCCTCGTGGGAGGACCGGTTTTTGACTTGCTGGCGCTGAGAGTGTTAGCGGCTTTTTCAAAATAAAGTTTTGTTCCTGCTTGATTGGCTCGTGATTCTGTGCCCAGCCAAGACTGCGGCATTTGGCGGCCCGTGCGGGGAACGCCTGAAGCTTAGAGGTGAGTAAATTGCTCGCCCCTGAGGGAAGGCGACAGGATGGATGACCTTCTCAGAAAACAATGTGTTCTTGTTTTGATTTATTTTGTTTTCATTTCGAGCTCCCTAGCCCTAGAATTTTCTCAGGCGAACTGGAAAAAATGGTTGGCTCAAGGTTTGAAGTTATTCAGCCCTGAGAAAGAGAAAATTGATACAACCATTGTCTGCTCCGTCTTTGTTTCATTCTGCTTCGGCTTTGTTTTATCCTACCTTATTGGGTTAGGTTATAGTAGATTAGAATCCAATAAAAAACAAACCGAAAAACTGTTAAGTAAATTGTTAGAGGTCCAGACTATGGTAGAAAAAACGCTAGGTCAAGCAAAAGAGAAGGTCTCTCAAGCTAGTCAGACAGAGGAGAATTTAAAGAAAGCAAGCTTAGAGGACAAGCAGCCATCAGGTGGAGAATTACAACAGGAGGTTGCTACCAACTCCGTTCTATCACCAGAGGGCGTAACTCAGCCAACAGCTCCATCTACCGCTGAGCGGCCCTCAACTACCGTAGTTGATGGACGGAATTCTGAGGCAGGACCCCAAAGATTAGCATGCCCTGTACTTGAGCAGGCAGGAGGGCAACGAATTCACCGTGCTTTAGATTTCAAAACAATAAAGCAATTAAAGGAGGCTGTAACGACCTATGGGCCGCAAGCTCCCTTCACAATAAGCATGGTTGAATCTGTTACCAACTTGGACATGACACCAGCAGATTGGGCTAACATGTGTCGATCTGTGCTAAACGGAGGACAATATTTGTTATGGAAGGTTGCCAATGAGGAATTTTGCATGGAGACAGCTAGGCGAAATGCAGAAGCTGGGTACCCTCAAAGAAATATGGACATGCTTTTGGGGAAGGGACCTTATGAGGGTCAAAGACAACAAATTGAATATGACCCTGGTGTGTACGCACAAATTGCTGTAGATGCAGTTAGGGCATGGAAAACTTTACAGGGGCATGGAGACTTACAAGGTCAATTATCTAAGGTAATACAAGGAACTAATGAACCTTATGCTGAATTTGTAGATAGACTTATTCAGTCAGCCTCTAGGATATTTGGAAATACAGAACAGGTAATGCCATTTATAAAACAACTGGCTTATGACCAAGCAAATCGTTGCTGCAGAGAGGTCATTAGACCATGGAGACATGAGGATTTAAACACATATATTAAATTATGTAGAGACATTAATGAACAGGGGCAAGTCTTAGCAGCAGTACAACAGGCTTTAGATGCCAGGCCAAGAACATGCTATAATTGTAATCAAACAGGACATTTTAAAAGGAGTTGCCCCATAAGAGGAGGGTTTAACAAAGCTGGATATCAAAGGAATAGAATACCAGGTATTTGCCCACGATGCCGTAGAGGGAGACATTGGGCTAATGAATGCCGTTCTCAAACCACCATAGAGGGTATTCCGTTATCAAAAAACGGACAAGGACCAAGTGTTTACCCACGATATCGTGGAGAAAGGTATCAAGCTCCATTGCCAAAAAACGGACTAGAGGGCCCAATGCCCCGGGGCCCCAAACCACAAATATATGGGGCAATGGAGGAACCCAACAGCCCCATCAAGGTAGTGCCCAGGACGCATTATCCATTAAATCCCTCATCAGACAAACTAGAGGGAGCGCAGGGCTGGACATCTGCGCCTCTGCCAGAGCAGTACTAACCCCAGAGATGGGAATTCAAATCATTCCCACAGGAGTAAAAGGACCTCTTCCCAAAGGAACAGTAGGCTTATTATTGGGACGCAGTTCTTCTACACTAAAAGGACTTATGATAAGTCCTGGGGTAATTGATCCCGATTATGAAGGTGAAATAAAAATTATAGCTAGTTCTCCAAGAGGTATATCAGTAATTTCACCAGGAGATAGAATAGCACAGTTATTAATAATACCCAGCCTGCATGATAAATTTTCCAGTTGTAATGTAGAAAGAGGTTCCAAGGGATTAGGCTCCACAGGTGTAGATTGGGCTATGCTGTCTTTAAATTTAGATTCTCGCCCAATGCTAAAATTAAAAATTCAAGGACATGACTTTAATGGGCTGCTGGACACAGGAGCTGACCTCAGCATCATATCTCGTCAAGAATGGCCAAAACATTGGCCATTACAACAAGCCACTCAAACGCTTCGAGGCCTAGGAGTGGCAACAAATCCCCATAGAAGTGCTATGGTATTAGATTGGAGGGATCCTGAAGGATGTGAAGGAACTATACAGCCCTATGTATTGGATCATCTTCCTGTAAATTTATGGGGACGAGATGTCCTAGATCAATTAGGATTGACATTAACAAATAACATCAATCCTAACGCGCCCACTACTAGGGCTAAACAAGGCTTTAGGAAAGAAAAAAGATTAAGAGAACAAGAACAAGGTATGACAGCACCTATTCAAATAGATCAAGAAATAAATAGACATGAATTGGGTTTTCAGAAAGGGCCACTGAGACAATCAAAATTACTTGGAAATCAGAAAGACCAGTGTGGGTTCCTCAGTGGCCCTTGACTAAAGAAAAGATACAAGTAGCCCATGACTTGGTCAGACAACAGTTAGCGGAAGGACATATACAACCTTCCGTATCCCCCTATAATACTCCCATTTTTGTCATTAAAAAGAAATCTGGTAAATGGAGATTATTACAAGATTTAAGAGCCATTAATAATGAGATGGTTATTATGGGACCTGCTCAATCAGGGATTCCTCAATTGTCTGCTTTACCAAAAACCTGGCATGTTTTAGTTATAGATATTAAAGATTGTTTCTTTTCAATTCCAATTCATCCCGAGGATAGTCCACATTTTGCATTTACTATCCCTGCACTGAATCATGAAGGTCCTGATCAGAGATATGAATGGAAAGTACTCCCTCAAGGGATGGCTAACAGCCCAACTATGTGTCAAATTTATGTTAATAAAGCAATCCAGCCACTTAGAAACCAAAATCCTGAACTACAAATATTTCACTATATGGATGATGTGTTACTGGCACATAAAGATAAAAACACATTACTAGAATGTTATGCCACACTTACAAATTTATTGAAAAATTATAATCTAGAGATAGCAATAGATAAAGTACAATTAAATCTTCCAATTAATTATTTAGGAGTTCTATTATCCTCAACCATGGTCCGTCCACCAAAAATTCAAATACGAGTAGATCAACTCAAATCACTTAATGACTTTCAAAAGTTATTGGGAGACATAAATTGGATAAGGCCTTATCTAGGCATACCAACAGGAGAGTTAGGACCTTTATTTGATATTCTAAAAGGTCCATCAGATCCAAATTCACCCCGCATGTTAACGCCTGAAGCAAGAAAAGTATTAAAAATCATTGAAACATATATGGAAAATATGCATTTGGATAGAATTGATATAAGTTTGCCTTTATTATTTATTGTACTACCAACAAAAAATATTCCTACAGGAGTATTTTGGCAAGAAGGTCCATTATTGTGGATACATTTATCTTATTCCCCTAACACTATTCTTACTAGATATCCTGAGGCTGTAGGACAATTAATACTCAAAGGAATAAAAGCAGCTAAGGGAGTGTTTGGGATTTCTCCCAATAAAATTATTACTCCATATACTATGGATCAAATTGATGAGTTAGCTAATGAGTTAAATACTTGGGCAATAATCCTGTGTAAAACTAGTGTTTCATTTGATAATCACTTACCATCTAATCCTTTGTTGTCTTTTTGGTCTAAGCATCCTGTAGTTTTTCCAAAAATGACAAGAAAAACCCCTATCATAAATGCTCCAAATATATTCACTGATGGGTCAAACAATGGTACAGCAGCAGTAGTTACTCCTGATCAAACTTTTACATTTTTAGTACCCAAACAATCAGCTCAAAAGGTAGAGCTTAATGCAGTATTACAAGCTTTTATGATGTTTAAAGATTCTGTATTTAATTTATTTTCTGATAGTCAGTATGTAGTTAATGCTATTAATTCCCTTGAAGATGCTGGTAGGATTTCCCCTTCCTCTACTGTTTTCTCTTTGTTTTCCGCTATACAAAGTCTAATCTGGGACCGAAAAGATCCATTCTTCATAGGTCATATCAGGGCACATACAGGATTGCCTGGAGCCCTTAGTATGGGCAATGAACTAGCAGATAAATCTACACATGACATACATATTTTCTCCACAATAGAAGAAGCTATAAATTTTCATAAAAGGTTCCATGTCAATGCTAATACTTTACAAAAGCGTTTTAAAATAACTAAAGAACAGGCCAGACATATAATAAAACAATGTCAAAATTGTGTGACATTTTTACCACAAGTTAATCTTGGAGTCAATCCTAGAGGACTAATACCTAACCATATTTGGCAGATGGACGTCACACACTTGCCAGAATTTGGAAAATTAAAATATTTACATGTTACAGTTGATACCTCTTCCGGATTTTTGATGGGCTCCCTTCATGCCGGAGAAAAAACTAAAGATGTTATAGCTCATTGCTTACAAAATTTTGCCACTGTGGGCGTTCCAAAACAGTTAAAAACGGACAACGGTCCTGGTTATACTTCCTCCTCTTTTAAACAATTTTGCTCATCATTTGGTATTACTCACATAACAGGAATTCCATACAATCCACAAGGACAAGGCATAGTTGAAAGAGCTCATCAAACTATTAAAATGTACTTATTAAAACAAAAGGAGGGAATTGGAAAGGGGTATATATCCCCCAAAGATAAACTTAAAATAACCCTTTTTACTCTAAACTTTTTAAATTTAGATTCATCGGGACTTAGTGCTGCGGAAAGACATTTGTACCCCAAAAATGTACATAAGCCTAAGGTACTTTGGAAAGATATTCTAACAGGACAATGGAAAGGCCCGGATCCAGTGATAGTCTGGAATCGGGGCGCTGTCTGTGTTTTCCCACAGGATGAACAGCAACCGATTTGGATTCCAGAGAGATTAACTAAAACAATTTCTACAGAAAAAGAAGATGATTTGACTCAAATCCATAACAGCTGACATCCAGAGCTCCAGCTTGGCTATTCTTACATCTGCGACAGTGATTAACCAAGGTTTTTTTTTTTCAGTATCTATTTTATTATTGCATTTTTCCACATCATAAAGTTCTATTTTATTTTTGAGCTCATACAAACCTAGGTTAATGTTTTTCTGATCAGTTTTATTTTTTGACTGTGTTTTATTTTTTATTTATTTATTTATTTATTTATTTATTTATTTTTTTTTTTTTGACTGTGGAGTTTTTAAACATTGCAATGGAGATTTCACCTAAGTATAGTTACAAGGCCTTTATTTACTATTGTCTTATGTGTTGTATGTTGTGTGCACACTTCTGTTTTGTGTTGTATGTCTGTATGTGTGTATGTCCATATTTCTTATATGAGGAGCGCTCATGAAAAAATGGATCCGAATTTTTTCTTTATTCACGTGATTTATATGGTTTAATTTAAATTAGGTGAACAGCTGTTTATGATTGTTGTTAAAGATGGTTAACAGATCTGTTTGTTTACTAATTTAAATTTGGTAAACGGCTGTTAAGGATTGTTTTTAAAGGAGTTTAACAGATCTGTTTGTTTACTTTCACCTTTTCTTTTTATTATATTTAATAATTCTGTTCAGGATAATGTCTCTTTACCATCATTGCCAGAATTTCCATCTCCATCCCAATTCCAGTGAAGACTGAGATAAAACCAAACTACAGCTTCTATGATAGCTATCACAGTAAACTGTATAAACTGATGCATCAATGAATATAACTCAACAAGTAATGCTATCAAGGACTTGATTTACTTTGGGAGGATATGGACATATTGATAGACTCCTCCAATTTGAACTGCTTGCAGAACTTGCCTGGACTATATATCAGTTGCATACATTGTGAAATATCATCTGGTGCACCGAATTGTGGTACTGCTGGCATATTTTTGCTGATGGTGTCACCAGTGATGCAATTTCCTTGCCAGCTCACCCCATGTTTATTGTGGTAATACTGGCATATCTTTGCTGATGGTGTCACCAGTGACGCAATTTTTCCAAAGGAGCCGTCAATTGGCTTGGTGTCGTGGCATTTCTGTATCCTCCTCCCTTCTACTAGTGATGGTCTAAATTTGGGGGCCAACAGAGGTGAGGCAAAGAACCTCACCCCCCCACTGGCACCAAGGCTAAATTTGGGGGCCAACAGAGGTGAGGCAAGAACCTCACCCCCCCACTGGTGCATAGGCCTATCCACAAGCATGGCTGAATGCTGGACCGGTAGTCAGCGACGGGTTGCTCTGATTACAGTGGATTCAACCTAAGACAGGAAGCTGACGCCTAAAGGTCAGTTCTCCCATGACGGGTAAGAACCATATGTTAAATTGGACAACCTACCAGGCACGGTCCCTAGCCACATTGCTTGTTGCTTAATTAAACAGAAGGGGGCAGATGCTAGGAGCCACAAGCATATATACGATGTATGGCACCTTTGGTTGTAAAGTGACGCCAGCTAGCCACTGAGATGATTATGTTAAAATTTACATTCATATGCAAACTGGACTCCCGCTGTTCACCTTGGCCTGCTACCGGACTCATGTTACGGACTCATGTTACCAGACTCTTGGAGAGTTCCCATTGGTTGGGGAAGGATAGTAGGAGGAAATTCCGGGGGAGGTCCGGGGGACCCCGGGGTTCCGGTCGGCGCGCGGTTCCGGTCGGACACCCTCGTGGGAGGACCGGTTTTTGACTTGCTGGCGCTGAGAGTGTTAGCGGCTTTTTCAAAATAAAGTTTTGTTCCTGCTTGATTGGCTCGTGATTCTGTGCCCAGCCAAGACTGCGGCAGGGGGGGAAAGTATCCTATAAAAGCATTTGTAAACAATTAGAAGATATGCTGCCAAGTGCTAGTGAAGAAGTTATACCAATCTTCCAGAAAGTTTGAAGCAAAAGAGAGAAGGGTATGCTGTATGAATTTTCGGAATGCTATCAAGTTCAGGTTCCCTAATTTTTTTGTGTGCTGTTTGTGAATCTGGGCTGTGGCCAGTTGAAAGAGCCTATGAGAGTAGAGAGGTACCCTCCTGCCCCTCATCATCACACAATCTCCTTCTCCTTTACTCTCCACAAAGCTACAGCTTTTCATCTCTGTGTCACAACAGAAGTGTTTAAAAATAGAGGCACTGGGTGAGGAATAAGGGTCTGGGATGTGAAGGAAACTGTCTCACTTTGTTCAACAGCCATTAGAAGTTAGTTTCAACTTTTCAGATCTAAGTTTATATGTAGAGGTTTAACCCACAGTTTGATGAAAAATTCAACCAGTGTGAAATTCTGAAAAATAGAATTCTTTAAGGACATATAGACCTTCTATGACCCATTTTGTGGCTGAAACTTCAATTCAAAGAGACTATGCAACTTAGTTGATCTAATTGTGCATCACTTTCCTTGGAACGATAACCCTGTAGGACAAGGGGAGGGGGATTTTAAAAAAAAGTGCTTACAGGGATTAATTTAAAAATCTGCCTACTAAAGCCATGGGCCTCTGAGCCCTCCCACATCCCCTGGCATCCCCCTCTCACAGTGACTATTAAGATTTGCTCTGAGGCAGCTGTCACTCTCTACTGCTCTGCCCATGTCATTTGGCTCTTTTTGCAGCTGCTGCCCTTTCTGCTTTCACAGAGGGGTGAGGGGTTTCCTCTTTACCTCTGCTCACAGCTCTGTTTCAGGATCTCTACATTAGTCTGCCTCTTAGTTTACAGACACTTTTGCCGAAGAATCTGGAGCATTTCCTAGGGGCTGGAGGGAAGTAACTTTGAGTGACACAATCATTTGTCTTCCTAAAAAGTTTTCTTTCTCACTACTAATAATAGGATCACAGGATGGATTTTAGACTCCTTGACCTTCTCCTGTTGTACGGAGGATGGCGTATCATTTTCTTTTTGGGTGGTGTGTGTCAACTGTGGTTTCCTAGGCTTTTTATTTCTCTCAAGAACACAAATAGGTTCTTAAGCAGTTTGAACTCCTAGAACCTATTGATTTATCCCAGATTTTGGTTGTGAGTATAGTAACTAGATTCTTTCTTATTAGGCTGAGAGTGGTAGTATGTACAAGGCCCTGGGTTTGGTACCCAGTACCACAAACACACAAATTTTTCCTTGCTTTCTGACTTTTCTTATCCAGTGGACCTCAATACATGTAAAGTTAAGCAATTAATGTATTTGTTAAATCTTGATTTTTATGGTATTGAAAAAATAGTTCTTTGCATTTTCTAACTTCCTATTCTCTTTCTATTTGGACCATCTTAGCCTTAGCACATGGCAGACTGGGTCCATGGGGAAGGTATGTAAATGTATGGCATTGGGTTTGGAGGTGGGAGAGGCTCAGTACTCATAGTACTCAGTCATTTATTTACTTATTGCACTTTCAGTAAACATGTGCTATGTCTAAGACAATATGCTAGTGACACTAGAGAATATGAAGGTGCAAATGATATGCTTCAAATAGTACAGATGCTTCAAATACCAGGGGAAAGGCATAACTTAGATAAACCTGGAAGAATATGAAAGAGACTCTATGTGTCTGAGTTATAAATTTGATGGTCTTTTCCCTAGAGATGATATTTGATATTTTATATGAGATATATTTTCATTTAGTCAACAAGACTTTTAAGTACCTACGTGGCAGTTACTGCTCTAGGTGCTTACAAAATGTGAGTAAATGGGAATGGGAAGGTACTATTCAATGACCAGAGCTTCAGTTTTGTAAGAGTTCTGGAAATGGACTGTGGTAATGATTGCACAGCATGAGTCTTCTCACTACCACTGAATGATGTACTTAAAATGGTTAGAATATTATATTTTATGTTGTGTATATTTCACAACATAAAAAATGAAACAACAAAAACAATAACAAAAATAAGTGAATGAATCAATAATTTTAAGATATGAGTAAACCAGTGAAAGAAACGCCTCTTTGGTGTCATACTCTGGCATAGGAGATAAATAATAATGTTTAAAAGTGTTAAATGCTGAAAGAGAGGAAAAAAGCAGAAGTGGGATTAGGAATCCTGGGATGGGTTGCTATTTTAAATAGTATTGCCAGAGACATGGAGATGATGGGATTAGTCACATAAATATCTGGGAGGAAAGTGTTATAAAGCTGTGGGAACACCTAGTACTCTCTTGAGGTGAGAGCAGGGGTGCCATGCTTTAGGGGCCACGAGGAAGTGGGCATGGCCGACACAGATTGTGGGGATAGAGAGAGAAGTTGAGGTCACAGAGGGGAAAAGGAGGTTCAGGTCATCTATGTTCTTGAGATCATTTGAAGGGCTTTGAATCTTACACTGAGAGAAATGGGAACCACTGTAGAGATATAAGTACAAGACTGGGTATTGAAACATGTTTTAAAATGTAGCAAAAGAAGAATCGGGGAGAACCATGAGGAGCCTGATGTTTCATCTTTTGGTAAGAGATGGTGGTGTCTTAGATTAGAGAAGTAGTATTGGAGGTGGTGGAAAAAATTGGATTTTTAAATATATTTTAAAGGGAGAGCCAACAGAATTTAGAGGCGGGGTACAGAAAAGAGGAGTCAAGGATGACACTGAAGTTTTTGACTGGAGCCACTGGACTGCAGGAGTGCCATCGTGGGAGACGCTTTGAGGGAACATATTTTTTGGGGATGATCATGAGTTCCGTTGGGAACACACTGTGTTAGTTATATTATGACAAGTTGTTTTTAAGTTGCACAAGTGAGGGCCATGGAAAGCATGAGTCAGTGATAGAATATCTTTTGCATAGTATTGGCTCAGAGTAGGCGTGTCTTTTGAGATGTGGAAGAAAAAAGAGGATGCAGGATTGTAACAGCCCTGTCCCTGACTCACGCTTTTCATGACAGTCATTGTGCAACTTTAGAATATTAACCGTTATCATAACAAAGCTAACATCTATTGAGCTTTATTATACACTAGATACGTGACATATTAACTCCTGCCAACCTGTACAATTGAAGCAAATATTAAATTTCAGTTGGAGGCTAATAAGTTTCCTATCCAAATTCATGAAACTGTCTTCTTTCCTTAGAGTGTAGTTGAGAAACCTAGAATGTTTTGTAGTTTACAAACACCTCTTAGCATTCATTATTCATCCTCACAATAGTCCTATGGGGTAGGTCAGTGAGGTTTTCCTTCTCATGCTTGGAGTGGTTTGCCCAAGAAAAAACACCAGGTTCTCTGACTTCAAGGCCAAAAATTCCTCCATATCCCTTTGCCACTTTTTATCTGGAACATTTTAAAACTTTATGATAACTTTTTAATGGAACCTTTTATGTTGTTTACCAATTGTTATTTTTACCATATTAGAGTTATGTCTACACACACACACACACACACACACACACACAGACGCGGTTTTTTTTTTTTTTTTTGGTGACCTATTTGAAAGCAAGTTGCAGGCATCCTTGTATGTAACCTCAATCTCTTAAGAATAAGGACATTCTCCTACATAAAAAGTATTTTCAGGGCTGGGGATGTGGCTCAAGCGGTAGCGCGCTCGCCTGGCATGCGTGCGGCCCGGGTTCGATCCTCAGCACCACATACCAACAAAGATGTTGTGTCCGCCGAGAACTAAAAAATAATAAATATTAAAAATTCTCTCTCTCTCTCTCTCTCTCTCTCTCTCTCTCTCTCACTCTCTCTCCTCTCTCACTCTCTCTTTAAAAAAAAAAAAAGTATTTTCAGACCCAAGAAACTAATAATAACAGTTCAATAACATCATCTAATATATAATCTATATTTAAATTTCTATAGTTGACTCCAAAGGTCTTTAATAGCTGTATTTTTTTTTTCTTTGTAGGAACCGATCTAAGATCATGCATAGCATTTGAGTATGGCATCTTTTATCTCTTTTAATCGGACTGTTTTTCTTTCTTTTTTTTTTCTTTTTTGGTGCTATTATCTTTTCTTTTGAAAACTCCAGGTAACTTGTCATAAAAAGTGTCCCAAATTCTATATTTGCTTGATTGTTTCCACACAATTAGATTTAGGTTAAAGTATTTTTGGCAGCAATAGTACAGAGGTGAATGTGAGGTTGCTCCACTGTTGGTGAGACCAAGTTTGGTCACTTGTTAATATGGTGACTTCCAGATTCCTTCACTGTAAGGATAATCTTTTCCCCTTTTAATCAAAAAGTTTCCTATGGAATAAAGGCTTTGAGACCAAGGTTTGAGCATCTAGGGATGACGCGTGCCTGAATTATTTTTACTGCACTGGTGGTTCCAGAATTTACATGATCCCTCTAGACCAGGAATCTTGTGCTCCTAAAGGTGTACTTCCAGTATTCTGAGACCTTCTGTCTAGTAGAGTCCTCTGTGAGCACCAGCCCTGCAGTGGTGGTAGGAGCAGGAAGTGAGCCATGGAATCAGATAGCAGATGAGGTAACAGATCAGGTGATTACTGTGTTTCAGAATGCTAGGCAGGGCATATAATTGTAAAGCAAAGATACTACTTTAGTGACAGTAAAGTTTTAATTCTGTAATTTTGGGGTGGCCACAGTTTGTGTTTTCTATAACTCAGCAAACTTTTATTTCATTTTTTTAATTTAGAAAAAAAAGGAATTAAAGCAGCATTTATTTAATGCACATCTAGTTTTAGACTTTTTACTATTATTTTCTGTCCTCTTTACCTTATTTTTCTTCTTTCTTATTTAATGTTCTCTTCTTCTTTTCTCCTTTAGCCTTTCTTCTTTTAAAAATACCTGCTTAAAATTTCTCTCTAAATTTTTCTGTTTTTCAATTTACCTCTTCCACTTGACCAGTCTTTACGTTTTCCATCTAAGTAATCTGTCTTCATTTGCTCTTCAAGGTAGGATGAAAGCTTCAGAAGGTTGGAGGCAATTTTTAATTATTGTGTGTGACATCCTAGATTCAACTCTTTATATAATAAGATAACCGATTTTAGAAAATACTCATTTCAAAATATAGTATAATAAAGCAACTATTGACAGACACAGTTGTCTGAGCAGAACTTTGGCTATTTTAAAATATATTATTCTGTTAGCCACACCCTTTCTCTTTTTATAAAGCTGAAAAATAGGAAGTTTTTTTTTCTTGACTGTTTCTAACCACATTTTTGCACTGTGGTTTCACATAAGCAGTTGTTGATAATCAACTGATAAGTGTTGTTATGTACAAAAGTCACATGTATGAGGTATGGAAATGTGTGAAAGAACATTTGAGAAAAGGTATACTTAACTCTCCAAATATCATGTTCCTGGGGTACAAAGACAATCAGATTTTTCTCTAATTTTCTCACTTGTTCCACAAACAGTCCTTTGGCTAGTCAAAGATTATTGTCATGATCCACTTTGACATTTAAATTAAGATTAAACTTTTTTTTGGTGGGGGGGGCCTCAACGTAATTTGATTATTTATTTCTTAAAAAATTCCACAATTTTTTTTTTTCTTTTGGGTACTAGAGATTGAACTTAGGAGCACTGGACCTCTGAGCCACATCCCCAGCCCTATTTTGTATTTTATTTAAAGATAGGGTCTCCTGGAGCTTCGCTTTTGCTGAGGCTGGCTTTGAACTCACCATCTAACTTCATGCCTCGGACTCCTGATCCACTTGGATTATAGGAATGTACCACTGCACCTAGCAAGAAAGCAATTCTTTCATGAATAATGTATAACTCAAAGTAGTAATAGCTATACTGTAGTGCACAGCATAGTTTTAAGTTGAAAGATATAATTTTGTTGATGAATATAATTCTCAGAACCAAAGTTAGGGATGAAGGTCATGTTTAAGGATAGGAGAAGGTCTCCTGTACTGGCAGTGCATGAAACAGCTTGTCAGCATCTTTCAGTGGTTAAGAAGGAAAGAGCTGAAGGAGGCTTGAGCTTTTCCCAGGGATTTTCTTGACCCTGCAGCTGCCATCTTGTTTTTCCAAGCATGCCACTTCTTTCTAAATGTTAATTTAATCCATACATAACACTCTTGAAGCTAGAAATTTGGGCAAATTTTACAGAATACATGATATTTCAGAAGAATAGTTTGTCCAAAGAAAATAAAATTTGAAGTCCATGTAATATTAACCAAGAGTTCCTAAACTTAGATGCTCCTAGAAATTATCCTTTTTTTTATTGAATAAGCCAAATAACACAAGACATGCACTTGAAACAACAATGACAACAATTAAATGGCATTTAAGTTCTGAAGAATTTACTTAGCAAATTAAAATAGAGTGATTCTATATTAGAGGGTAAGGTCTAAACCAGAAAACTTTTGAAGGATCTTTCAATCTTTATTACAATAAAATTCCAGTATAATGTTAGCAAGATCTTGTTTTCAAATTAAATATTAGAAAATTTTGTGGAAATATATCTGCTTTAAGCAAAAAAATAAAAATGCTGTTTACCAATATAAATATATATGTGTGTTTGTGTGTGTGTGTGTGAGACTTAAGAATTAAACCCAGGGCCTCATGCATGCTAGAAAGCATTCTATCACTGAGCTACTTCCTCAGCCCTATAAATGCATTCTTTAAAATTGTTTTAAAAGTTATTGATGGACCTTTATTTTATTTATTCATATGTGGTGCTGAAAGTAGAACCCAGGGCCTCACACATGCTAGGCAAGTGCTCTACTGAGCTATATCCCCAGCCTTATAAATGCATTTTTAAGGGGCATAAAATGAGTTTTAGGTACATGACAATTTATTGGATGGCAAAACAAGCAACACATCATTATTATAAATTTAAAATAAACTGTGTGATCAAAATGTGTAATAAGGTGCTGGGTTTTTGGCTCAGTGGCAGAATGCTCTGCTGCAGTCTGGCTGGGCACAAATCACTCAAGCAGGAACAAACTTTATTTCCAAACTCCACCAGCACACTCTCTGGGAACTCTCCCGAACACCACCCATGTGGCTCCTCCAGGAACACCACACACCAACACACCAACCGGAACTCCCTCCACCGGAACTTCACCAACCAAACCGAACTCTCCAGGAATCCCCGCGAGAGCTCAACTGGAACTCAAGGGGAACTCCGCTAGAACTCAAAAGTCATCATCTTATGGCTCGCTGGCGTCACCTCTCAACCACTACTTCTGGCAAAAATGCCATGCGTCATCCCGACTCGGCTGTGGCCCTCAACAATGCTCGCCTAGCATACATGATTATGAACTGTTCCTATTTGTCTAGATTTTCATGTGGGGTAGTATTTTCTTTCTCTTGAGCTCATTACAATGATATCACTCAAAATGTCGATCATGTCCCTCTATTCATAAAGTCACTGGTGTTAACAGAAGCGTCTTTGGTCACTCATTATTAAATGTGAATGGCTATGGCTGCATCCTTCTGTTCTTGCAGAGCTACCTACAGTGTGCTAATGAGGTTGATCAGCACTGCAATGACCCAAGGAGACTGGGGGGATAAACTTGTCTCTTCTCTTTAATTTTTACCTTTCACAGTATTCAGGATTCTGTAGGGATAAACTTGAGAAAAATTGTTAGTGACTACTATTATCTGATTGGCCTTTGATTTTCTCTGCCCTTGGATGCATTCTTTCCCTGTAGGCATCTCACCTCAGAAATAAACAATCCCCTAGAATTCCTGCCCTACAAGTTCTTCTGGTATGTTCAGACAATAAATATTTACCAAATATATTAAGCAAAAATGTAGCAAACACTTGGGATGAGAAGGCACATTCAGCAGAGGACAGTTAAGGAAAAGATATGAACTAACTCCTTAAGGTCAATAGAGTTTGTGTCATTATACTTATAATGGTCTTTATCTAATCATCAAAGTCCTTATTGATATTCTTAACACTCTTAATGTCTTTTGATGACTTTGCGGTTTTTGTTCACTAGAACATCAATTTATTAAGTAACATTTTGGATGTCTTATAATCCTATATTTTGTGGGATATAGTTCTGCAATAATTTTTAGCATTCTGAAACATTCCTTGTACTCCAGTGTTGTTATGAAGTCTCTTAGGTGAATACAATGGAGAATAGATACTTGGAAATTTATTATAAAAATGTTAAATGTTAAAACACTTGTTTGAAAGTTATGAGGCTTATGAAATGGAAGAAATTTTTGGAAAGGACAAGAGCATTTGAGTCTGTTTCATAGAAATATCTTGACTCAAATGCCATCACAGTTCCATTGGATTTCTTTTGTTGTTGTTGTTATTGTTTCTCTCTTTATTCATGATAGTTTTCTCTCTTGCTGCTGACATTTCTGTGTAGCCGAAAACATGTTTGTCAATAGCTCTTGAGATTTATATGTAACTATTTTAGTTATTTGGACTCTTTCAGTTGTATATCTAAAAATTCCCATAAACAATCTTACTGGGCAAGATTCAAAGACCTTAGAGCAGCCATAGGTTCAATTATATCCCACCTCTCTCCCTCATATGATGGCAAAGTCCTAACCCCAAGTGTCTGTGCATGTAACTTTACCTGGAAATAGGGTCATTGCATATTATCACCTCATGATGTGTTCATTAGATTGGGCCTTAATCCACTAAGACTGCTGTCTTTTAAAAAAAGGGGAAATTTGGACCCAGAAACAGACAGGTACACAAGGAGAACATCATGTGACCATGAAGGCAGAAATAGGATGATGCCTCTACAAGCCAAGGAATGATGGAGATTGTCAGCAAATTGCTAGAGACTAGAAGAGAGGCCCAGAACAGATTCTTCTATATATTCCTCAGGAGACCTGCTGACACCTTTATCTCAAACCTCTAGTCTCCAGAATGGTAACAATACATTTCTGATGTTTAAACCATCCAGTTCAGGAAAACTAAAAAATGAAACCATTTAGAGGTGGCTGATGAATGGATTATGTAGTATCAGGGGAACTACGGAGATGGTAGAAGTTGATTCTCACATATTGGTACTGGATATTGTCTTGACCTCATGGATTTTCACTATACATTCCTCAGTGCAATTTATTAGGATTTGAAACTCAACTTCCATTAGGGAATTTGAACATTTGGTGGTGAAGATTTTTTGTTGTTGTTGAATGGATTAATTTGATTAAGGAATTGGGTAAAAGATAAAGAATAGCATAAAAAGTAATTTCAGATCTTATTATCCAATGAACATGCTTGTTTCAGTGTACAAGTTACCATAATGGTGGGGATAGTAACAAATCTGCTTTGTTCCACAGTAGGTAAATTCTCTCCCTCCCTCCCTCCCTCCCTCCCTCCCTCCCTCCCTCCGTCCCTTCCTTCCTTCCTTCCTTCCTTCCTTCCTTCCTTCCTTCCTTCCTTCCTTCCTTCCTTCCTTCCTTCCTTCTTGGTACTGGGGATTGAACTTGAACCCAGAGGTACTTAACCACAGAGCCACATATCAGTTCTTTGTATTTTAAATTTTGAAACAGGTTCTCACTATGTTGTTTAGGGTCTTGCTGAGTTGCTAAGGCTGGCCTTGAACTTGTGATACTTGTGATTTTTCTGCCTCACCCTCCTGAGTAGCTGGAATTACAGATGTGTGCCACTAATCCTGGCTCCAATGGGTTGATTTCTTTATCAAAATGCAATTTCTGTGAGGAAACCAGTAATGTTTAAGAGTCTGCTGACAAAAGATAGTGTTGCACAAAATGCTGGGTTCCTGTCTTACAATGGTAACCTCTCTGTTGAATGACATGGCTTCTTTTGTACCTATTTATGATAGGCTTCAGTTGATATAGATACCTCTTACTCTTTCTCAATTTACTATTTACAACAAGTGCTAGTATTCCCCAGATTAGACTTCATCCATAAGTAAGTTGCATGAGTAAAAACTGCCATTCTCTGTTTTTGTTTTCTAATCTGAGAATATGGTATCTAAGACTAGGTCAGGGTTCGGCAAACTTCAACTCTCAATCAAATTCAGCCCATCACCTGGTTTTGGATACAGATTTTTTGGGGGACACAGCCACATTTGTCATTTACTTACTGGCTGTGACTGTTTTCATGCTACACCAGCAGAATGGAGCAACTGCAACAGAGATGACCTATAAAGCCTAAAATACTTGTTATCTGAACTTTTTACAGAAAAGATTTGTCAACCTCTGATCTAGATAGCTGTGGGAAGAAAAAAGTTGTGTTTTTGCTTTTTAAATTAAGTCTACCAAGGACAGATGTCTTAGTCTTTAGAGTAAAACACAATTTCCACATTACTAATAAAAGGGTCACATGGCTTAAAATGCTTTATTGAACTCACTTTTCCTTATTTATACTTTATGTAATTAGTAGCTTTTTAGCTCTTCTAATTTCTTTTTCCTGTTGTGAGTAAGTACTTACAGATTTGGAAAATGTAGGGGTTGTCCAAAAGCATCCTGTGTTTTTGTCTGAATATTTATTGAAGCCTGGAAGATGTTTGTGCTCATCATCAGTGGCTTAATTTCCTTAGAGGAAGCCCTTACTAGCAAGTCCAGTATATTCTTGTGACTTAATTGATTAGTGGGTTGATCTGAAAGAGCAGAAATAATAAGGAAAGCTATTTTTATTTGGGGAATGAATCTATTAAAAAACCCATAATAATATGATTTTTACAAAGCTACCTATCTATAAAGTCAAGATAGTAAAGCTATCCATTATATAAGGTTAAGAGGATTGAAGGAGGTGGTTCATTTGAAGTATTTCAGTATATGCATTTAATTTTTCTTATTATTACAATTTCTTTATCTTCATATATTAATCCCCCTGACAAATTTTAGCTACGCAGAAAGTATATATTTTATGTTATATATATGTGTATATACAACATATATGATATACATTTATGATTATTATCTGAATTTTTACAGAAAAGATTTGTCAACCTCTGATCTAGGTAGCTATTGGAAGAAAATGTTGTGATTTTGCTTTTTAAATTAAGTCTACCAAGACCAAATGTCTTAGTCTTTCGAGTAAAACATAATCATATATATGTTACATACATACACACACACACACACACACACACACACACATACACACACAGGAAACAGTCATAACAAGGAGGAAATAATTCATGACAACTGTGGTCCTTGTGTTGTAGCTGATATTTATAATTGTCTAACTCTACTGCTCATTCTGTATTTCCTTTACCTTCAAATGACCTCATGTGACTGTGGTTCTTTATCTGGTACAGTGACCCAAACCTTCATTCTTTAAAGGTCTGGGCCATTAAGAGGGCCTGCCCGGAATGGTATGTAGTTTTTCATTGGCCTTAATCATGGAGCATGCCAATACAAGAGATGCCTAAAGGCGCTTCTGATTTCCTAACATACTCTTCCTTATCTTCATTGTGGAGTAGCAGCCTAATTTCCCCTTGGCAGTCAGTACCAATCTCTCCAGCTAGCAGAGGAACTTCTTTCTTTGCCTATTGATTCAGATGAATGGGGAGATCAAAAAGTGACCATAAACTGAGAAGTGGGATAATTGGGTCAAATGGCGGTTCCATTCCAAGTTTTCTGAGGAATTTCCATACCGCTTTCCATAATAGTTGCAATAATTTTCAGTACTACCAGCAACATATGAATGTACCCTTTTCCCCAAGTCCTTGCCAACATTTATTGTTGTTTGTATTCTTGATAATTGCCATTCTGACTGGGGTAAGATGAAAACTTAGAGTAGTTTTGATTTGCATTTCTCTAATTGCTAAAGATGGTGAACATTTTTTCATATATTTGTAGATTATATTTCTTCTTCTGTGAAGTGTCTGTTCAGTTCTTTAGCCCATTTATTGATTAGGTTTTTTTTGATGTTAAGTTTTTTTTCAGTTCTTTTTTTTTATATATATTCTGGAGATTAATGCTCAACATAGTCTAGTGATGTAGCCATATAATGTTTATAGTAGCTCAATTCACAATAGCTAAACTATGGAACCAACCTAGGTGTCCTTCAACAGATGAATGGACAAAGAAAATGTGATACACACACACACACACACACATACACACACACACAGGAATATTATTCAGTCTTAAAGAAGAATGAAATTATGGCATTTACTGGCAAATGGATGGAGGTGGAGAATATCATACTAGGCAAAATAAATCAATCTCAAAACACTAAAGGCTAGATGTTTTCTCTGATATGCGAAAGCTAATTCACATGGGGTAGGGGGCTAGAGAAGAATAGAGTTACATTATATTAGGTAGAGGGGAGTGAAGGGAGGGGAGGAGGTATGGGGGTAGAAAGGATAGTAGAATGAATCAGACACTATTACCCTATGTACATATATAACTATATGACTGGTGTGATTCTACCTCATGTACAACCAGAAGAATGAGAAATTATACTCCATTATATATAATGTATCAAAGTGTATTTAACTGTCTTGTATAACTAATAAAACAAATTAAAAATTTTTTAATTAAAAATTTTTTTTTAAAGTGGCCAGGTGGTAGCTTTAATTTCCAATTCAATGGAATCTTTGCTGTGTCTCATATTGGAAGCATTTCTCTTTTTAGAGCTAAGACCTCTAGGCCATCAGGGTGTAAGATTGTGGCAAAAGGAAGCAAGCTTTGCTAGTAGGCCACTAGGGATAAAAGAGAGTGGTGCCATCCTCATTTTCACCCCTTGATACTAGATCCATGAATCCTGGCTGTGGAACTACTAGCATCATATGGCAGATGCTGATTCAGAGCATGAGTATATACAGTTTTCTGGACAATGTTGCCCCAGCTTTGCGAGGTAATGCCACCAGCTGACATAGTGACTGCGGCCTCTGAAGGCTATAAGCATTCTGTCAATCCAGCTGTTTCAGAATGGTGCAGAACCATCTGTAAATAGAGTCTTCCTGTCAACTGATTATAGGGACCTCCTGATGAGGTCATATGTGAGAGTGGGAGAAAGAAGGATAGCAGGAATGGGAACCAAGGGCATTTGAGTCACTCCTTCCTGTCATTTGCTTGTGCCCTTAGTGCCTGTTCAGGCTCTATCATATAGGTGCCACTTCCATTTGGTGATGTAGTGCTGCTGCACATGCCAAATTTATGGCGTGGTCATTAGATTAACACCCAGTTTATGATGGGAAGCTCAGATCACCTGCTAACTTGGTGACCCGTGGTTAAGAGTTCAGTCTCTCTAAAGCCCAGTAGCAGACCAAGAGCTATTTTTCAAAAGAAAAAGTCATTATCTGAACAAAATGAAAGGGATTGGCTCCAAAATTCTAAGAGCTTGCACTGCAATTCCCCTCTAGAGGCCTGTCAAAGGTTTCCAACCACATATCTGTCTGTCACTGATACTAGCACTGTTAGATCTGCTGGGTTATATGGCCCAAGTGGCAGAGCAGCCTGCACTGCAACCTGGATCTATAGCAAAGCCTTCTCTTGCTCTGTACCTCAGTCAAAATTATCAGCTTTTAGCAGCTTGAGTCACTTGGTGAATGCATTGGAAAACACACCCAAAGGAGAAATGTGTTGCCTCCAAAATCCAAATAGCCCCACAAGGTGTTATGCTTCTCTCTTGGTTATATGTGGGGCCAAATGCAAAAACTTATCTTTTATCTTAGAAGGGTATCTTGACCTGCTTTAGATTACCGTACCTTCACAAGTTTCACTGAAGTAGAAGTCCCCTAAATTCTTGTTGAGTTTATTTCCCATTCTCTGATATACAAGTATCTTACTAATATATCTAGAATGGTTGTGACTTGTTGTTCCCTAGGTCCAATTGGCATAATGTTATCAAGGTAATCAGCCAATGTGATAGTTTGTAGAAGAAAATGACAATCAAAATCCCTTTAAACTAAATTATGACATAATGCTGGAGAGTTGACATATCTCTGAGGTAGTACAGCAAAGGTGTTTGCTCACCTTGCTAACTGAAAGCAGTTTTTTTTTTTTTTTTTTTTTTTTTTTTAATACTGGGGATTGAACCCTGGGACACTGAACCACTAACCCATATCCCAACCCTTTTTATTTTTATTTTGAGACAGAGTCTTGCTAAATTGCTTAGGGCCTCGCTAACTTGCTGAGGCTGGCTTTGAACTTAGCTATCCTCCTGCCTCAGGCTCCAGAGCTGCTGGGATTATGGGTGTGCACTCCCATGCCTGGCCTATCTAATTTTTTATGATAAAAAACTAATCATGCCGTAATGGAGGCTGAGAAGTCCCAAGATGTGTAGTGAGCAAGCTGAGACGCATAAGAGCCAATAATGTAAATTTTATTCTGTGCCTAAGTCCAAAGGCAAGAGAATATGATGTCCCAGCTTGAAGAGAGTCAGTCATAGGGACTAAATTCTTCACTCTGCATTTTTGTTGTAAGACTCCAATAGATTGGATGATCCCACCCACACTGGGCGGGGCAATCAGCTTCTCTCAGTTTACTGATTTAACTGTTAATCTCATCCAGAAAGACCCTTACACACACACTCAGAATAATGTTTAACCAAATATCACGGAACTTCATGACTCAGTCAAGTTGACACATAAGATTAATCATCTCCCTCATTATGTAGCAGATGTGGACTTATAGTAGCAAACATGACAAACAGTTGTACTCAGAGAACTTTAGTGGAGGTGACAAAGGTAAAGAAAAGACAGAGTAAAAGGACACAGGCTTTTCCTGAGTCTGTGTTGGAGGGATCTTGGAAAGCCTCTTTAAGAAGGTTGATATGTAAGCCAGTGCTTGAATAAAAGTTCCATGAAGATCTGAGGGAAAGCTTCCTCTATAAAAGGAAGAGTAATAGTAAAGGCCATGGGAAGGTAATGATTTCTCCTGAGATAGGTGGTCAGAAAAGTGAAAGCAGAATTAGTCAACACATTTTGGAGTTTTCAGACTCCAACCTTTGGTCATGTTCAGCTGATGGTTAGTGGGCATGGAATAGGTAGAGAGCTGGGTTTAATCAGAGCTTGATCAGATGGGAAGGAGGAGGACGAAGGTATGAACAAATTATGTGTACATACCACAGTGTGCAGCCATAGTAGAGTCCCCATAAATATTATCAAATAAGTCCTATTATCATTTTATAAAAATATAGAAGGCAAGATTCATTAACCATAAGAACCATTCTCACATGTCTATGGTAGTCAGATACTTAGTAGTATGAGCAACTCAGTGAACATTTGATTACAATAAAACTTGAATCATATCTGAGCTTCTCTATCTATAAATGTTTAAACCACACCAGCTGATTAATACAAGGCAAATGGAAAGTTGAACCAAAGTGAACATTTACAGTTAAACGTTAGGAGGGAGTTGGAGAGATTTAGATTCAAAGGTCGGGTCAGTTTGCATTGGAAATATGCTTGGAATTTATCGCAGCTGCTGGGAGATAGCCTGGAGGTGCACAGATTTTAGAGCCACAGCTGTTCTGTGGAGCAGTGGAAACTGGGGTAGCTCTTCTTAGTAGCCCAGTTCTCCTTGTTGGGGAGCACTTCTTTTTATTTTTATTTTTTGGTTTGTTTGGCCATATCCTAACTAATTCCCCTCAGAGAACGCCCACCAAAAACTGTTTAGATATTGCTCAGGTTAGAATTCTCAGCCTCACTTGTGCCTTAGAAGCATTTGTGGAGCTTTTCTTCAGACAAAGAAGCCCAGGTTGCTCTTCAGACATGTTCTCATCCAACACCTTGGTTTTTTTTTTTTTCCTTTTGTTTGTTTTTATTTTTGTTTCTTGGTTACCAGAGATTGAACGCAGGGGCACTAGACCACTGAGCCACATCCCCAGCCCTATTTTGTATTTTATTTAGAGACAGAGTCTCATTGAGTTGCTTAGTGCCTCACTTTTCCAGAGGCTGGCTTTGAACCCTCAATTCTCCTGCCTCAGCCTCCCAAGCTGCTGGGATTACAGGCATGTGCCACTGCGCCAGGCTCACCTCCTAGTTTTATAAAGTTTTCTAAGTGATTCTGATGCACCACCAGGGAAGAGGACCCCTGAAAGAGTGACATTCCCCTGGAGGATGTTATTGTAAACTATTTATTCTCCCCAATTCAACAATGACTGAAATTTTTAGTGCTTTATTAAATTATTTGAAATTTTCACATTATAAAATTGTCAAGCTCTTTGGTAGGAAGGTCTCTATTATGTTATGATTCACCCATTGGAGACAAACATTTTGTTTTCCATAGTGCTGTACAGGTTAAACATTTATTTCTATGGACAATTCCCTGAGTTTCAGTTCTTGAACTTCATGACTAAGCCATGAGAAATGATGTTCCTGTACTGAGGCAAAGAAGAACAATGTGTTTCCTAAAGAAGAGAGGCGAAATACAGCAATTGGAAAGCCTTTTTAAGAAGGCTTTAGGAGAAAAAGAAAATACAAAATTAAGAGAAAAAGAAAATACACAATTCCTAAACAATATGGAAAATACAGTGTTAACTTTTTATATTTAAAATACCTTATTAAGCCTTTCAGTCTTTTCTCTTTTTTAGACCTCAGGAAGTACTCCTAATGTTGTAACAGAATATGAGACCATTTTCAGATTCTGTTAATACACAAGAGATTAAAAACATCTCACACCACTCTGAGTACGTCTTGTCTTGTCTTTATATCCTTTTAGCATTTATTTATCCAGGCTTATGCTTTGTTATTTTACCTTAGAACAATTCCTACTTTCTGTGCATCCATTTACTCTTTAGAGATAGTGTTGCTCTTTCCCATCTCATTCCCTTTTCTCCTTTTATCTCTTATAAGGACACTTTATAGCAGGTTTTTTTTCCTTTTTGTTTAAATTGAAAATAAAAAGTAATAACTTTATGTATCAAAAATATGATTCCTATTATGTCAACAAAGAAAAGATACCAGGAAAGTTGATAAAACTCCAGGTGATTATATGAGAAACTATACATATAAAAATTTGGAGAGAAAATATGTTATTTTGCAGAACACTTAATTTACAGCAGACTCAGGTTAGAATTTCACTCTACCATCCACCTGTGTGATTTTTGCCACATTCCTTGAGGCTCCATTTCCACAACACGAAAATCCTTTATTAAGCTTGACGTAGTGACGCACACCTGTAATTCCAGCTACTTGGGAGGATGGTGAGAACCTGTGTTAAAATTAAAAAAATAAAAAGGTTGTAGCTCAGTAATAGAGTACCATGGGGTTCAATTCCCAGTACCACAAAATAAACAAACTCTCTATTGATGTCAATTATCATAAAGACTCCCCAGAATTGTGGGATAAAAAAGTGCGAAGGTCCCCATACATAATGCCTGAGCCATACCAATCCTGATACCTATCAGTTTCCTTCCTTCTTTCTTTGTAAAGATCCTGAGAAATAAAATTCTGCAAAAGGCAACTAGATCCCTGGTCTTGTTCTGTAGCCTCCAAGGCACTATTGCCATTTGCAAATTTTCCAGTTCTCAAAAATATGCCTGAAGGTTGTATCTTAAAGATGTAGTAGGAAATAGGATTTTTTAATAAAAATTTAAGCTGAAATTTAAATTTTTAAAAAATTGTCTTCAATTTAAAGAAACTACTTTGAATGAGGACATGGCCTGCTTTCAGTAAAAGGAAACCATTTTACAAAAAGCATTAATCTCACCTCTATTCCCAAATACTCTCTCATGTACAGTTCCACAAACTAGCTTTCCTAGTTAGTCAATAGCACTCTCATCATACAAAAAGCTTGAATCCTTGTATCACCTTTGTCTTTCACATTTAACACATATTAGTCACTGTGTATAAAATACTCTGATTTCTTTTTTAATGTCTTAGTGCTACACCATGACTGCCTTATTTTGATGGCCTTTCCCCTTCTAGTTCATCTCCATGCAGATGGATAATCTTTGCCTTTACTCCAATTCTGTGTGGTTTCTGAATGCTTGCTAAATCTAGGCCAGATTGCTTGCCTGGTGTGCAGCTCCTTATCATTCTATCTCTTCTGCATTACCTGCTGTCACCTGCTACTCTCCCACGTGAGAGACTCCTGCCTCTGCGGCACACCTGCACTCTGGATAGGCAGGCACCTACTATATCTAGGTAACTCCTTCTACTATTTTGTCTATTCTAGCTACCTGTGGGTCCCAGGATTTTTTTTTTTTTTTTTTTTTTTTTTTTGTCTTTACACATTTTAGAAACACGTGAAAGTCCAGTTTAAGTTCCAATTTTTTCTGGGAAGGTTTTCCTTTCCCACCAAGAAAGACCACAAAGGAGCCTTCTTGCTTTCTAACCTGATGAGTGTGCTGTCTTTTCTCTTCATTTGGGCAACTACATTTTATCTATTGTCTGCCTTATTTCAAGAGGTTTTAAGATAATACTTCTGTGAATCTCTATGAAAACCGTGAATATATGGGCTAATTAAGAACAAAAAAATATGTCAACTGGGTCTCAGCTCTGTGACTTACTATGTATGAACCTGGGCAAACTACTTAATTTTTTTTCATATTTTTTTATTCTTAGTCTCTAAAATGAGGACAATAGTACTTTCCCTGTTCAAACTGTCACACAGGATTGTCACTTATGACAAATAAAGTCTTGCCGTTGTAAAATGCTTTGTAAATGGTGACAACATATATGCACTTAAAATATGTTAGTTTTCAATTTTCTGTATCTGCCAGAGTACTAATACAATGGTAATCAAGGAGGACTTACTATAAATGCTGTAAAGGCATATCGTTGAATTAAACTAATATTAGTTGTTATCTTGGAGACACTAGCAAAGATACATGTAATTATAGCACTCACTCTTAGTATGGGAGGTTAATTTATTCTAGGGTGGCAAAGGAGTTATTAGTTATTATTAACAATTCACTGAAGCACTCATAAGCATGTGGCATAATTCCACTGGTTTTGTGTTAGAAGTAGAAGTTCAGGTTCCTATTGCTGTAATTAAGTAGCAGCTTATTTGAACTGGTAGTTGGAAATCTGCATTCCTCTGACTACCTATGCAACAAGGGCCAGAGTGAAGGTCTAAATAGATTTGTCTCCGCTCTGATAATTCAATGACTTTCCTGACCCTCTCCTCTTTCCTTTGCTTGAGAGTTCTTTTTATAATGAATTGCTGCAGAATAATATACTTAATATATGTTCCTAACTAGCATCTGCAGGGAATCAGATCATATCCTAGGTGAAGTTCTCAATGAAATCTCTGTCTTTGATCATGCCACTGAGGCTTTAATTTTAGAAGGGCGACAAGATGATTAGAGCATTTTAAGGTCTTGGGACCAGGCACAATATGTAGTTGAAGCTAATATAAATTCTCCTCCTTGGGCAGAATACCATCTTTTGAGGCCTTAAGTGACAAAAAATTAGAATGTTAACTAAAGAAGTTGAAATTCAAATTAAAAAGAACAGGGCATATTTGGTATGCTATCAAACATACTGTGGATTTTATTAGGTACTAGATCTTGATCCAAAATAGGAAATATTGAAAAATTTAAGAGAACTCCCTATATAATTCCAACTTTTTTTTAATGATTTCCCCATTTGTCATATTTAATGTTAAATAAAAAATGAACAATGATGTTACAAATTCTATTAATATGCCTGAATTAATCAATTAATCAGAGCTGATCTGTCTTTCTTTCTCTCCCCTCCCCCACTTTCTTTTTTCTTTCTTTCTTGAACAAACATTCCTGGAGTGCTGTGGTTTAACATAAAGATAGTGGTTACATCTTGAATAGGGTGGACCAAATGGTGCCATTTGATGCCAATAGCACCACAGTATCAACTACAATCAGAGCTGATTTTCAGCAAATATTTAAAGCAGAAGTTGTGAGGCTTTCTTCTTATTGATTCTGACTCTTCCCAGGCTTCAGATGTTCCTTGCTAGCCCATGTGTGTTACTGCCGTAGCACCTCTCTATCTCCTTTATCCAACAATTAAACTGACTTGCTCGCTTTCCTCATTTCCCTAGGGTGGTCTACCAGGTGACAAGTTGCCAATTTGTAGACTCCAAAATGGGCCATTGAATTAGTGTGTAACTGTTTTTCTTTCTTTCTTTATATCATTTGCTTCTCAGCAGGGTCCTTTGATTGCATGATAAGAATAAAATAATGATAATATCTATTTTAATGTCATTTACTACATGGCAAGTTTTATTCTAAGCACTTTGTATAAGTTAACACATTTAATCATTGCATTGGCTCTGTAATTTATATACTAATATTATACACATCTTACAGGTCATGGAACTGAAGCACAAAGATACTAAGTAGGTCATAGACTAAGACAGTGGCAAAGTGAAGATTTTAAGATGGTTCAATTCCAGAATTCCTACTCTGGACCACTAAACTATCCACCCTAAACATGGTAGTGGGGGATACATAGTGCATAATGGGAAATGACCATTCATGGTGTAATAAATACCTGCTCAAATCTTCTCTCCACTCCTTTCTTATTGTGTGAATTGGGCAAGATCTTTCATTTTTTTTTTCTGAAATTAGCTTTCAAGATGGAGAATAGGGACACTTTTTGTAACATAAACTAATGATATAAAGCATCTTACACCAAAGTTTGAAATATTCTTTGCAAGCTTGGATATATGACTAGGTGGAAGATGTCTTTGTGCAAAGGGATTTTGTATAGCCACATGGCTGCCCTTCTCAGCCTGTGTATGGCACCACACAGGAACACCAGCGACCACAGCGTCAGGTCAGTCTGCACAATGTCATCAGCCAGAACTGGGAGGAAGTAAAGAGCAATGGGAGAGGCAGAGCTGACAGTCACCATTTATAAGCCAGGGACACATCAAGTACATTGTGCCCAAGACCCTCTTATTCATAGCCATTTGTTGGTAGCCAGATTTTAGAAGATGATAAAATTAGTAAATAGGGATATATAAAAGGAGGCTATGTCCTTAAACAGAAGCCTATATGATATACTTTCTTTTTTATTTCATTTTTTTCGTATACTTTCTAAGTAAATATAAAATTTACATGTAGACTATAGAAGCCACTGCAAATGTTTTAAACTGTTTTATAATTGACATATCAGGTAAAAAGTGAATCATAATTTTAAAAATATTTCTTCCATATGTTCCTCAGAATATAAAACTTGAGGTCTGTTTTGTCTCTACCAGGGGAAATCTTGTGGAGTCTCATTATTTTAAAGATTATTTGGAAAGAGTTAGCATTAAGAACATTTTGTACCTGATATGTGTCATTAATAGTTTACACTGGCTTCCCACATAAGGGAAGATATGATCCTACCTTATAAATAAGTCTTGTGGGAAAACTGCTTCTTCCTTGAGGTCAAACAATCTGATATACATTTTTAATGCAGGGATAGTTTAATGCAGTTTGAAAGCTAACCCATGTTAGGTTGTAACATGACAAAACTCCCAAATAACAATGTCTTTATCATTCATGGTGTTTTAAAGACTCATTAAATTTGGTCGCCATAGTTTCTGGGATATATAGAGAAACTAGAGAATACATGAATAGGACCTAAATAATATTACTCAAGAGTTAATAAGCAAGCAATAGCTTAGTGAAATAAATTGTCATATGGGAAAAAATGAATAGGTATAAATAAATTCTAATAAAGTTAAACATAAAGAAAAATTATGAGGTAAGGGACAGTGATTGCCAGCTCTTTTCCTAATTCATTAAGTGTGGAAAAGGAAGTGGTTTGAAATTGCAGTAGGAGAGATTTAGGTTAGATATCAGAAAAAACTTCCCAACTGTAAGAATTGCTGATCACTTTTTCAAGAGTGCCTTAGAAACAGTTAAGAATGGGATCCACTTGAATCAAAGTGTGAAATATGATATATCAAGAACTATGTAATGTTTTGAACAACCAACAATAAAAAAAAATTAAAAAAAAAGAATGGGATCCAAACATTTTTTCCTGTCGGGAGTTGGTTTAAAAGCACCCCTACCTAATCATAGTGACATTGATAAGATTGTATTCTGAATTTTTTCCTAGTTTAATCAGTGACAGATGGTCTTTGTGTGTGTTTAAAACTGAATGGATGTCTCTTCATCACCAAATAAACCAGTGAATTCCACGGTTCAGTGACAAAGCAAGTGGTATAGCCAAACTGAGATAATTTTATAAAGATGTAGAGGGATTAAAAAAAATAGAAATTCTCTGTTTATGAAAAGTAAATACCGACTTTGAGGTGAAAAAGAAACAGTCCATTGGTAGAATCATCTGTTTTTACAGAAATCAGAAAAAAAAATTACCATGTGAATCTCTTCCCTTTTCTCCTACCTTGAAAATATCATTTCAAGAACGTTTAAGGAAATTAGAATAACTCTTAAAATAAAAAGTGTGTCAGTAATAATTCTGCTCTTTACACTGTCCTTGTATCCAGGTAGGAAAATGAGAGCTTAGTAAGGCTGAGTAGATCGTTCAGGTAAACCAAGGATAGAGGCTTCAGTGACCTTCTCCGCACCCTCCTGCCAACTTTTATGTCTGAGACACTCATTCCATCTGTTGACAGCTGGAGTGTTGGTTGCTGAGACAAATAGCCAGTTTCCTCTACAAGAATCATCTTCGTTCTCTGGGGGAATTGTCCTCAGCCAAAGGGAGCGGCCTTGCATGAGTTGGTACCTCCTCCCAAGGGACAGCCTGTGTTCAATGACAGATTGATGTTAGGACTGAGGGAAATGCAAAGCACCAGCCTCTTTGCCTCTGTTTCATAAACAGAGTCTAGCCAACTCTGGAGGGCCGTGACAGCTCTGGAGTTTCCTTAGGGGTCAGCAGAAGCCTCTGTTTCAATTGGTCACAGTTCAATTTCTTCATCTGTCCCGCTCTGGTTTCTATACTGCTTCACAGGTGTGAATACTTCCCCCAAAACTTCCTGCAGGCAATACATCTGAGTCTGTTTTCTAGGGACCTAGACCTAAGATTGTAAATGCCAGCAGTCGTCTGAGGAAGAAGATCCTAAAATGGAATTTTGGAGATGGGCCATTCAATAATGAGGACCTCATTACCAGCAGTGATTAGAGTACTGAACATCTTTAGCAATACTTTTTTGGTTCAATCATTGATACAAATATTCTTTGACTTAAGAGAGGGGTCACCTACTTATAAACCCATTATAAATAGACAATATCATTGGTAATTTAACAAAGCTACTGAATATCAGAGCTTAGCAGCACAGTACACTATAGAGTGTTGATTACTACCATCCCAGGTTCACAAGGCAACCTGGAACTGTGGCTTACCGTCACTGACCAGTATCACAGGAGAGTATGATACTGCACATGGCTAACTTGGGAAAAGATGAAAATTCGAAATACAATTACAGTTTCTACTGAATGTTTGTCACTTTCTCATCAATGTAAAGTAGGAGGATCTTAAGTTGGCCATCATAAGTCAGAGACCCTCTGAATGTTTACTGTTGGTAACTAGGAAAGGGGATTGTTGAAAGGTTATGAATGGAGGGTTCAGAAATAGTAATTATCATAAGGTCAATGAAATCAGATGGTTCTGATTGAGTATCATCAGTGCACCAGAGAAAGACAAAGACAGTCTGAAGATTGTTAAGTTACCAACTCAAAGTCAACTGTGGAAATTAGAGTGTCTCTTTGGCAGTATCTAAGGAGAATCTCATTTCTCAAGGCCAGAGAAGAGAAATTTCTAAGGATCAAATTAAGGGTCTAATTTTAAGACTATTGAGATCTCAGAAAAATTTGACTTCTTAAATCTGGCCAGTCTGCTCTGCCAAGGTCAGGTCCCTGGCTGGGAAGGAGAAAAAAACCTAGGACTTTATGTAGACGTCTGATTGACATTCCTTAAGACTCTAGTTACCCTGGATCCTCTGGGCCTCCTTATTAAAGGCTAGATAGACTATCCCTTTAATTGCTTATAGATGATGCCTAGGCTTTTTCCTGATAAGATATTCTTCTACCCCAAAGTCTACTCCTACCATAAGTCCAAAGACAGATGATAAAGAGGCTAAGGGAAGCCACCTGGCATAAACTCATGTCTTGTTTCCAGATCTCAGCCAGAACCTGAACCTGTTAACTCAAGGAACATCTGTGTTACCATGAGGAAGAAACCTGAAACCCCATGGTTAGTATATGTAGTTCTTCCCCAGACAGACCTATTGTTATTTTCTTGGGTATCCATACACTTGGGAAAGGGAAACATTTCAAACACTGTTGAACACAGGATCTTAGGTGACATTCAGATGAATAATGTATATTGTCTTTCCCCCTATAAATGGAGTCAGAAAAAAAAGTAAGGAACGGGCTTTCAGTGAGCTTCCTGAGTCTAGACACACTAGTGGGTCATCTACCTGTCTCTGAACATGTAATTAGAATGGACATACTTAGTAGTTGGCAAATGCCCACATGGTTTCTTGAGTTATAGAGTAAGACAGATTGCAGAATGGAAGGCCAAGTGGAAGACTGTGAAATGTCTAGATAAAGTAGTAAATCACAAACAATACTACATCCTGGGGGCAATGATGGAAATTAACATCATTCCCCGGGATCTAAAAAATAAGGAATGGTGGTCCCTATTATATTTCCTCTAATTTTTCCGTCTGATTCCTAAAATCAAAACAAAACACCACACACACACATGCATACAAACACACACGCACACAAACACACACACACAAACACTCACATATACATACAATTTGACAACCTAACAGACTCAATCAAGGGGTGGTCTCAATTGTAGCTGCTGTATTGATATCTTTGCTAGAGAACATTGACATGACCTCAGATAATGATATGTGACCATTGCTTTGGTGGATGTATTTTCCACCCTCTTTCATTGCAATCAAAGAGGAGGATCAAAAACTGTTTTTCATTACTTGGGGAGGCGATCAGGATACCTTTAGAGTTTGGACAAGTGCTACGTTAATTCTTTAACAATTGTCTAGACATTCTGCTGAATATCACAGAAGTCCAGTATATGGATGATATCATATTAATCAGACTGATGAGCAAAAAAGTGTTAAGTACATTAGAAATCTTTATGAGATAGAAAAACTTTAGAGCTATGCTGTCCATTCTGGTAGACTCTAGTGAAATATAACAATTTAAATTAATTAAAATAAATAAAATGCATAGTTCAGTTACTTGGTCATGATAGTCACATTTCAGTTGTGTAATAGTTGCAAGAATAGTAACTGTTATGTTCTAAATGTGGTGTTCCCCAAAGGTCACATGTGAGACAATGAAAGAAGGTTTGGAGGAGAAATAGTTGGGTCATAGCCTTAACCTAATCAGTGAATTAATCCCTGATGGGATTAACTGAATGATAACTGGAGGCAGGTGGGGTGTGGCTGGAGGAAGTGTTTATTGGTGACATGGCTATGGGGTATATTTTGTATCTGGAGAGTAGAGTCTCTCTCTCTGCTTCTGATCACCATATGAGCTACTTCCCTCTACCCTACTCTTTCACCCTGTTGTTTCTGTCTTACCTGGAGCCCTGAGGAATGAGCCAACTGTCTATAGATTGCGAACTCTGAAACTATGAGCCCCTAAATAAACCTTTTTTCCTTTACAATTGTGCTGGTTGTGTCCTTTAGTCACAGCAGTGAAATAACAGATTAAAACAGTCACCATATTGGAAAGAGCAGATATAGAGGAAGTTCTTAGCACTGTTTTTGAAGATCCCATGAAGATTTAGAAGGCTTCTGTTATCAGTGAAATTTTGGGGAGTCCAGTAATCTTGGGGGCAAAAGGAATATCTGCTTCAAAGTGAAAGAGAAATGATTGCATCTTTAATGCCCACCACCAAGAAGAACACACTGCTTGGTAAACATTTTTTGGGTTTGAGAAGTAGAACTTTACACATTAGGGAATATTGCTCACACCCATTGGCAAATTGATACATGCAAAATGCCTGAGAACTTTATTTCAGGGACTTAGATTTCTCAGAGACTAGAATCACCTCAACAGGTAAGTCATCTAGACCAACAGAAGTACTTGCTGTTAATGATGGAAATCCAAAATGGGTAGAAGTGGGTGATGATGAATACCACCATGACTTTAACTCTTGCTACAGGGCAGAAGAAGGTCTTCAAACTTCACTTTCTCGTATGTTTTCCCAGGAAGTAACCAACCAGAACCTGGATGAGTTATTCTCTGTCAGGGTAAGTTCACTATTACAATCAAGTAGATCTGAACTGCAGAACTGATATCTCCCTCAAAAGTAAAATGCACATTCTCTTAGCTTTTAGGAGTATTGGCTGCTAGAGTTCCTGTATGTCATTTCCTTTGATCAGACAGATCTGCCGCATTTATTTAGACCTCTTTCCTTGGTGTAGCCCACAGCCTGTGGCTGGTTCATAAGAGGGTAAAAAGGTCCAGCCACCTTTCCTCAATTGTGCCCAACTCTGAAGGGCCAGTTCAGCTCCTGAGCTCCCCATGGGATCTGCTGAAGTCTTGTTATAACTTCATAGAAATTCTCCTTCCCTCTTGCACTAATTCTGCTCCCCTGGTTCACTCATATGTATTGTTCCTAAATTTAACCATCATCAAGAAATGCCCATGTATAACTAATTAAAACAAATAATAACAATAATAAAGAAATGCCCAATAGGTAAATAGCACATTGAACATAAATAAATAAATAAATAAATAAATAAATAAATAAATAAATAGATAGATAGATAGATAGATAGAAGGGGGAGGGGAGATATGCCCTACCCCTGGAACTTTACCTGGATGCAAATTTTCATTTCAGCATCTCTTTCCTAGGGAACCCAACTTGAGACAGAACCCAATCAATTGACCTTCAGTCTTATGCTTAATTCTAGCACCTCAAGCTACATAAATATTTACATGCCAAATATGTATATAACATATGGTCTGTATGCATAGACTGATTTATTCAGTTTCTTAACAGTGTAACCATAGTTACTAATAGATTAGTAACAGTACCAGTATTGCCATTTTGACTTCTTTTAGTTCTAGACAAAAAATGCCACCCCTGACTCCAGGTACTATTTTCATATTGCACCTTTCTGAGGTTACAGGACACTTAATAGGTGTATTGATCATAAGTGCAGTCAACCTCATTCAAAGGCTTTGTAGGATATAATCTGCACAGATAAATCAGATATTTTCTGTGCTTATTTTGGCAATAGTGAGTATGGTAGGTGGATTAATGACAGTGCTATTAGTTACTCTTATAGTGAGAGTTGGAACTGCTCTCAAGACCTTTCTCCATCTGGACTCTGAGAGTGGGGTCTCAGTAAAGAGCCATTTGGATGCCACCTACCCTGCAAATATTGGTCTGGTTTCTGTGTATGAGGAGCAGCTTTCTGATATGGGAGGCATTGCTGAATTAATTGCTACCCTAGAGATCTATGATCCATTTGAGAAAGAAAGAAATGTGGTACAGTAGCTTTGGCATTGGATGAAAAATGCCACTGACTTCTTGTATAACCCCAAGTAGGCAGCTTTATTTTTCTATGGTTTACTTTCCTTGTGTGTAAAAAAAGTAACTGGGAGAAATACTTTGAGACTTTTTTCTAAAATTATATTTTTTTCCAAAATTATATGTTTATTTTATTTTCTGATAGACTAATTATCTTTTGGTTTCAGGGATTTTTTTTTGCATGCCACAAAGCATCAAATTATTATTTAGTAACATAAAATCATTAATTTTGAAAAACATATATATACACTTTATGTTATAAATAACTGTACATCAATTATTTTATGTAAAAATAGAAACTCGAGAGGTTATTTAGCACTTACGTTTTAACTACATATGTGTAGTAACTATATATGTGTAGGCAGAAAAAACTAGATATAGGGCCTTTCCTGTAACAACAACAACATATTAAAACATATGAGTTCTTGGGGAACGATGAGTATTCGGTATGATGAAGAGTTTAGGGAGGTTTTAGAAATCTAATGAGAAATAAGACTAGAATATAGCCACAGGCCAGAATATAAAAGAGAAACTAGTTTCCAGAGTACCCATGTTTCTTGCTCTGCTGTTGGCACTGTGAAAGAAGATGGGGAGGGATGCAGTTAGTTAAAGGGCTAAAATTGGAAGTGAAATAGTAGAATAGATTAAGCTAAAAGAAGAAGTAAGATCAAACTACTTCCTTTTTGCTGTATCTTAAGCTTCACTTGCAGAGACTGAGAAGAACAGATGCACCCAAACTTATTCACTGATCAGAAGATGATATCGTCCTCAGTGTGTTCTACCAATGTCTTACTCCTAACTTCTTTATTCACCCTTCAAATTTGTGTAAACTCTAAGACATCGTGAGCATGCTGTGTAGGTAGCTTTCAGTGTTAAATGAGGAGTTGGACTTTCTAGCTCTCAGACAATCCTGACTTCAACTTCGTTTTAATTTACTCCTACTTAAGGAACATTCTTGTGAACAAATTCTCTGTGTTCACCATCTCTGCCAACACCTGGTGCATCTGGATCTCAGGACTTCCTATGCCTTGAATATTGACTGTCTTGGATATAACAGCTGCTGTGCTGCTTAAGGTATATCTATTATTTCTAGGTGGCCATTTAAACTGTATCACAATTAAGTTTAAATTAACTAAATTAACAAGATAAAATAAATTAAAATCATTTAAATATAATTTTAAAAATAAGTTTCTTAGTTGTACTAGTCATACTTCATAGGCTTGGTAGTCACATGTACATACCATATTGGACAGTTCAGATAGGGTACATTTCCTTTGGTGCAGAAAGTTTTATTGAACATAGATATTAAAGTTGAAGTCTTCAGAACATAGTGCTGACTAAATCTTGCCCTCTGTTAACTTTGGGTGATTCACACTTGGAAAAAGTTTTAGATCAAGCCCAATTTTAGGCTTCACCGACTTCATAAACAATTCAGCTTCAGGGATCATTTAAAGTCTGGAGTCATTTACAACATACTAATCATTTTTTTTCTTCAAAATTACCTTTGTTCTTTCTTTTTTCATTTCCATTGTTATCATTCTTATTAATCATGATAATTATGACAGTTTGAGTGTTATCCATGTGCCAGATGCTATGTGCTTCTTATACATCATCTCATTTAATTCTCATGATTCCATGTGGTGGGTAATGTTCTCATCCTCATTTTACAAGTGAGAAAATTGAAGGTTAAAAAAATTCAAGTAATTTGCCCAAAGCAAACAGCTGATAAGTGATGGAGCCAGAATTTAAATCAGCATTTGTCTAACAGAGCCAACCAACAGTTAGATTGCACTTCTCTCATCATTACAGACTTAGATGACTAGAAAACATGGAGTTGTTTATCTGTCCTTATTTTTTTTTCCCACTTATAATCTGGACTGGGTACTTTTGTCAGACTATTTTCCTTAATTTTCATTTCCCTTTCAAAAATTTTAATATTGCTATTTTGTTCTGCATCTACACAAAATGCCATGACTTGACTTTTTAAAAATGAATTTTATTAATTTTTTTTGCAATTCATAAATGTGTGTAACTAATTTCAAGTGCACTGCTATGATTTGAATATTTCCCCCAGAGTTCATGTGTTGGAAATACAACCCTCAATGCAACATGCTGGGAGGCAGGGCCCAAAAAGAGGTGATTAGATTGTGAGGGATTTGCCCTCACAAATTGATTAATGTTTTATTTATGGGAGTTGGTTAGTCATCATGAGAATAGATTGTTATAAAATCAAAGGTTAGTCCCCCCTTGCTCTCTGGCTCTTTCTTCCTCATTACCTTTTCACCTTATGAGAAGATGAGGCAAGATGGCCTTCGCCAGATGTTGGCACCTTGATGTTGGACTTTGCAGCATTCAGAAAAACTGTAAGAAATATATTTCTTTTCTTTATAAATTACCCAGTCTGTGTCATTCTGTTATAGAAACACAAAATGGACCAAGACTTGGGATTGTTTGGGATAAAACCATTCATACTGCGTCTAGGCTTTAGCATTCTCTATGATCCTTGCACATGATTAACTTGAACTAATTGTGCATATTTCTTTAATAAGCACCTTTTGCTTCTAATCAGAGGAACTCCCTTCTGTTTCCAGAACATGATTGTTTTTGGAGCACAGCCTGAGCCCACAATTTGCAGGTGAGAAAGAGGGGGAAAGATGCAAGAGAGTAAATGCTGGTTTATCTTTAGGGAAAAGATAGCTCATTGGACTTGGGTTTGGAGTAAAAGAGTTTTGACATTTGAGTTCATTTTTTGCATTTACTATACATTCTTTACAAATCTCTTATCCTTTTTTATCTTCATTCTTCCCATCAGTAAAATGGTAACTGTGGTAGGCAAAGTAATGCCCCTAATGCCTACAAGATGCTCATGTCTTAGTCTCTGGAACCTGTGGATGTGTTATATTACATGGTGAAAGAAACTTTTAGACATAATTAAAGATTTGCAAGTTGAGATGGAGAGATTATCCTAGATGAGTCAATGGGACCATTCTCATTGTATGAACCCTTAAAAACGAGGAGTTTATCCTGGCTGATGTCAGGAAGATGCTGTGACGGATGAAGTAGTAGAGATGAGAAGCATGAGAGGAACTCAGCCATGAGTCAAGGATTGACGCTGGAATGACTCAGTTGACAGCCAGCAAGGAAGCAAGGGCTTTACTCCTACAGGTGCATGGAATGATGCTCTGCCAATCCTCAGTAAGCAAGGGGATGCTCTCCCCTACAGGTCTGCAAGTTTCATAGCCCCAGTGAGACCTTAATTTCAGCCTAGCAAGACCCTTGTTGGACTTCTGACCTACAGAATTGTAAGATAATAAATTTGTGTTGTTTGATCTCTTATATTTGTAGTAATTTGTTATGGCAGCAACAGACACTGAATATAATAGTATATTCTGTATTACATGAGGTTGTATAAAAACACACTGTAAATTGTAAAATGCCAATCACAGGCTAATTGTTATCCTTGATGTTCTCAGTATCATCAGGCTCCATTCTGCTTTTGAATTGACAACTTTTAGAATGCAATTCTTGGAAAATAAGAGCTGTTCTTTACTGAGCATCTCCTATGTGCAGGATATTTAAACATGTGCTAGGTAATTTCATCTTCATGAGATGAAATAGAGAACATTAATATGCTATTTTATGTATGTGGAGACTGTCATAAAATTTGACCCTATTAAATTTTATTATATTTATATTTCTAAGAGTTTATCTGTGTTTAGGAAAACCAGTCAGGGTAGGAAAGTTTAGAAATATAGTTGCAGTAACAAAATACTGGATTTATTATAGTTCTTATAAGTTATTATAAATTTGTTTGCTTTACTCATTTTTGATCACCTCAGAAGAAAATTAAAATAGAAGTTATCAGAGAAAGAGGTGCAGCACTTGAAGTGTTTGGATTAAATATAAACTCTTATCCAAGTGGTGTTCGGTGTTCATGAAATTATGCAGTTCACTTTTTTTTTTTTTTTTTGGTACCAGGGATTGAACCCAGGGGCTTAACCACTGAGCTACATACTCAGCCTTTTTTTTTGTATTTTTATTTGACACAGGGTCTTGTTGAGTTGCTTAGGGCCTTGCTGAATTGCTGAGGCTGGCTTTGAACTCGTGATCCTCCTGTCTCAGCCTCCTGAGCTGTTGGGAATACAGGTGTGTGCCACTCAGCAGTTTACCTTTTGATTTTGGTTTGCAGATCCCTCTGAGCTGTGATCAGATGTGGACTCCCTTGAACTGTGTGCTCTGTGTACATTTTGTGCAATAAAATACATTAAAGAAGCATGCTCAGTTTGAAAATGAGGCTTAAGGTACAATGTGTTGAGTTCTGAAATCCCAAACATATCTCCATGGGTGAAAATATTCTTTGGAAACAAAATGTAGAGGTTCAGACTCGTGCTTGAAAATACTCTTCCATACAGCTGTAGACTTTAGCAATGTTCTTTCATGTGATCAGAATTATTTTCAGAAGGGAGAATGCTGGACATGGCAGGTGATAGGAAGGTGAGCAAATAGAAAAGGTGAGCAAATAAGGCAGGTACACAAATATACTATTTGATGATTTTGATTTGATTTTCTACATTTAAAGGATGATGTCAGCGAGATGGGTGCTCTGAAATTTCCAGTTATTTTGAGTCTTTGTACCCTTGTTCTTCAACTTTCTGATACAATGTGTATTATGGTTCAGATATTCAACATCCCATAAATAATCAGATATTTTATATATCCCCTATGCTTAAGGCTTGGTCACCAGCCTATGGTGCTATTGGGAGGTAGTAGAACCTTTAAGAGATGGGGCCTAGTTGGGGGAAGTTAGGTGATTGTGGGTGTCTCTTTGAAGGTATATTGGGACAGTTGGCTCTCTCTCTCTCTCTCTCTCTCTCTCTCTCTCTCTCTCTCTCTCAGCTTCCAGATTTTCTTGAGGTGGACAGGTTTCCTCTGCCACATGCTTCATCAGATGTTCTGCCTCATCACAGGTCCAAAAGCAACAGGGCCACATACTGAAACCTCTGAAACCATAAGTCTAAATAAACCTTTCATCCTTTAAGTTAATTTATCTCAGATATTCTGCCACAGCAACAGAAATCTGTCTAATACAATGTATTTTCCTGTGTTTGGGGATATAGATTTGGGACTTGGAAGAAAATTTCTTGACTAGACAAAATTTTAAAAAAAACACACCCTTACTCTCATGACCTTATTTCTGGAGCTGGCCTTAGACAAAGCTGTGAAGTAGGCAGATTTTCTTTTTTTTTAGGAATTTGTACTTCCCTATTCTCTGTCCTTTCCTGCATTTCAAAATATTCCATTTCAAGTAACTAAAAATACTCTCATATTATCCTCACTCTTCACAACATCTGATGAGCTGATTTGTTCTTCTGCATTGTTGACATACTTCAGGATGTTTGAATTTTAATGAAGAACTTGATAAACATGGTTATATCAAAGAGAGAGATTTGAAATGATAACACTATAGCATGTATGGGTGAAGATGTCTTATTGGAACCTCCCAAAGACATCAATTAGTAACTTGTTACCTATTGCAATTCAATATCTTTTCCTTTTCAGTTCAGGAACTAAGTTCTTAAGGCAGTAATAACTAGATATTCAATAGGATTCACCAATATTTAAGTATTCTAGTTATAACCAAAATCTTAGTAGGGCCGTGAGAGATGAGAACAGATATGCTATCACTCATATTCATTAAGCATTTAAATCCACATTCATACACAATCCCACAAGGTGTTGTAACAAATATGGCAGAAATGCAATCTCAGAGTGGCTGGGGATGTGGCTCAAGTGGTTGTGTGCTTGCCTGGCATGAGTGCGGCCTGGGTTCGATCCTCAGCACCACGTACAAAGATGTTGTGTCCGCCAAAAACTAAAAAATATATATATATTAAAATTCTCTCTCTCTCTCTCTCTCTCTCTCTAAAAAAAAAAAAAAGAAAAGAAGAAAAGAAATGCAATCTCAGAGCCCTTAAATAATTATTTCCTGATACTGATCATAAGGCTGATGCTGATGATTAGTGTTGGGTATGTGATAATGGAATAGACCATGTGTTAAGCAGCCCGGCTCCATGCCTGGAATAAGGCACATGGGAAGTTCAGGAAAACTGTTGATTTCTTTTATCAAGAATTATTAGTGATTGATAGAAGCCTATGAGACATATGCCTTTATTTTTCAACTTCATGCTGAAAGAAAAGTGTTTTTTTTTTATTGGTTGTTCACAACATTACAAAGCTCTTGACATATCATATTTCATACATTAGATTGATGTGGGTTATGAACTCCCAATTTTTACCCCAAATGCAGATTGCAGAATCACATCGGTTACACATCCACAATTTTACATAATGCCCTAATAGTAATTGTATTCTGCTACCTTTCCTATCCCCTACTATCCCCCCTCCCCTTCCCTCCCAACTTCTCTCTCTACCCCATCTACTGTAATTCATTTCTCTCTTTGTTTATTTTCCCATTCCCCTCACAACCTCTTATATGTAATTTTGTTTAGCAATGAGGGTCTCCCTTCATTTCCATGCAATTTCCCTTTTCTCTCCCTTTCCCTCCCATCTCAAGTCTCTGTTTAATGTTAATCTTTTCTTCTTACTCTTCCTCCCTGCTCTGTTCATAGTTGCTCTCATTATATCAAAGAAGACATTTGGTATTTGTTTTTTAGGGTTTGGCTAGCTTCACTAAGCATAATCTGCTCTAGTGCCATCCATTTCCCTGAAAATTCTATGATTTTGTCATTTTTTATTGCTGCATAGTACTCCATTGTATATAGATGCCACATTTTTTTTTATCCATTCATCTATTGAAGGGCATCTGGGTTGGTTCCACAGTCTAGCTATTGTGAATTGTGCTGCTATGAACATCGATGTGGCAGTGTCCCTGTAGCATGCTCTTTTAAGGTCTTCAGGGAATAGTCCGAGAAGGGCAATAGCAGGGTCAAATGGTGGTTCCATTCCCAGCTTTCCCAGGAATCTCCAAACTGCTTTCCAAATTGGCCGCACCTTAGAGACTTCTTCCCTTCCCTTCAAATACCTTTCCTCCCAAGCATCAAATTAATCTATAGGAGTAAACAGTAACTCAGCAGTCAAACAGAACAAGAAGCAACATGAGCAGCTTCAAAAAACAAGGAAGAAAAGGAGTACAAACAATGCAGGACAGCCTAAATATTCAGGAGGACCTAGAGTCATCAGAAAAAATGGTCATATAAAGAACTCAAGGAACACCTAAGGCAGATGGAATGGAACCTTAAAGAGGATACAAGACAGCAAATTCAAGCAGCGAAAGAACACATTGAGAATGCATTTCATAAACAGATAAAAGAAGAAGTTAAGCATCTTTATCAGGAGATAGAGATTATAAAAAATAATCAAACAATAATTCTAGAAATGAAGGAAACGATAAACCAAATTAAAAACTCAATTGAGAGTATCACTAACAGAGTGGAGCAAGTAGAAACCAGAACGTCAGATAAAGAAAAGTGTTTTTTACACAAGAGTAAAAGAATTTGGACTGTTCCCACTACAATTGTCAGTTCTGGATAATTGCCTCTCAAGGCATGAGTGACTTTTGTATTCTAAATGTCCTTGTGCTGCTTTGACTATCCACACCTCAGGGAAGACTGGAGAAGACAGGCTGATTTACTAGGGCCTTCTTTCTTCCTATGCTGGATGAATCCACAGTTGCTGACTTTTCCTGGGGGAAAGAATGACATTTTCATTACCGATGATGAGGTAGAAATTTAGCATACTGTTTTGGATCCACTAATATTTAATTGTGCCACTACAAAGGCAAGGCAATAAAAATATAATAAATAAATCAGAGAAAAAGTCATAGGTATTTGGATTCTTTAGGGTATGTTTAAAATATTATTTAGGCAATTAACAATTTATGCTAAGTGTGCCCAACATGATGACATTGCTGTGGGTGGTGGCCCAAGCCAGATGCCTTAAGGTTCATGGTAGTGATTTGTCACTTCATCTTACCCATTTCACCTCTATCATATTTTGTATACATATCCATTTCTCTTTATTCCTACTGCTATTGCCTCAGTTTAAACTTGCTTCATTTTAATTCTTACTTTTATTTTGATATAATTTCAGGATTAAAGGATATTTTCAAAAACAGTAAAATAGCTCCTATATGTCCTTCACCCAAATTCCCCAAATGTTAACATGGGATGATATTTGTTTTTCCCTTTTCTTTCTATGTATTTTTTTTCTTGTGGTATTTGAGAGCAGTCATTATTTCCATTTGCTCCTAAATATGTCATTGCATATTTTTTAAAATATGGTTTTTATATGTTGTAACTGTAGCACAATAATCCAAATCATTATGAGATGAACATTAACATAATATAATCTAACTTGAAGACCTTATTCAGATGTCACCATTTTGTCCTGTAATAACATTGAAGCAGAGGAAATTCCATTATCATGTTTCACATTTAGTTGTCATGTCTATTTAGTTTTCTTTCACCTGTCCTTGTTTTTTATGACATTGACATTTTTGAAGTGAACAGGCAAATTATTTTGTAGAGCGTTCCTCAGTTTGGATTTGTTTGAGGATTCTTCTTGATTGAGTTCAGATTCCTGTATGTTTGGTAGGAACAGAGAGGATGTGATGTTGTGTTCTTCCGAGGACTTCATGTAGTGAGGCCTGTGTATCTGTTTCCCACATCTCTGTGGATGTCAATTTTGATCATTTAGTCAAGGTCATGTGTGCTAGTTTCTGTGCTGTTAAATTGTTATTTACCCCTTTCTAATTAGTAAGTATCACATGGGAAAATGCTCATCATTTTTTATTGGTAGGATAATGGCCTTTCTGTTGGTTATCTACCATTAGTCTCACCACATCCCCTTTCCAACCTTTTCCATTTTGCTTTGGAGCCACTAGGTTGACCTTGTATGGATCATATCTATCTGGTATTATGGTTTCTGGTTGGGTTAGTCAGTGGGGACAACTTCTGGAGATCTGAAAAGAATAGAGGATGAGGTCCAGGGATATATTCCCTTAGTTTCCTCCCTATGGGCTCCTCCCCCTATGACATGTTCTGTTCCTAAGGGGAAGTTCAGGCAGTCCATCTCTCAAACTGAAGCTCTGTGTTTTAGAACTTCTCTTCCCCTTCTTGTTTCAAGCCTAGGGAAAAGCCCATATTCTGGGCAGTCTCCTTACATTCCCTCCACTGGTGCATTTTTAAACATGCCTCACATTTCCCAACTTGAATATGTCATTCATTTCCCACCCAGGTCCTTACAATACAGTTTCCATTGCATCGTTAACTGCTTTCTTTCCTATTTTCTCAGTTGCAGATACTGCTTGCTGGTCTTCAGTATGATCTCAACCCTGACTAGCTCCCATGTCAGTCCTGACCTAGGCAGAGAGAACACTCTATGCCAAAGGCATCAGGGAATTGGATCTGGGATGAAATGTTCTGCTCTGCAGCCAGTCCTCCAGCATGCCTGGGGCCTTTCCCTTACTCCTACATCCCTAGCATAACGTGTGCCAGTAGATTTCTGTCTTGATTTTCTGCTTAAGATTCTGATTTCTAATGAGGGTGGAGTCCTCCTATGTCCTAGTATTTTTTTTTTCCTGACAAAGTCTCTAATACCATTCTTGACTTGGTCATCCCCTTCACCAGAATGCTGGACCCTTATCCACAGTTTACCACTTATTTTCTAGAATCATGTTTAGGGGAGCATTCTCTTTTTGGTGTACTATCTTTCTTCTCTTTGCCCTTCAAGACCACTCCTTTCCACTTTGTTTCTCTCCGTCTCCTGTCTACTGACCTATGGGGACTCATCAGTCTTTGCTTTTGCCTGCCAGCTGAATTTGGCCACTTGGGAACCCTAGCAGGAGATTCGAAGGAGTGACTGTGTGAGACAGGGATCTTTTGACCAGTAGCCACTTGTTGTTAGAGTTACTTTGAGCTGCCCATCTCCTTCCACCAAAGGTCAGTGCTCTCCTTCAGGTGATCCTTTGCTTCCAGATTCCAGGAATTATTTCTACTCCTTGTCCTTTCTGGCCTAGGAATTATTGAGCCAGACTCTTTTTCCCATTGTTCAGTGTATGCTGTTCATTGAAGGAATGAGTTTTGCAAAAGAAAAAGAATTTATTCATGAGGTGGCCATGTGTGGAGATGGGAGAGCAAGTCTCAAATCCACCTTCCTGAGGATAGGGTTCAGGGGTAGTTATGGGATTAAGAAGCAGGGTGGTCTGAGACATAGAAAAAAGTGACTGAAACTAAGGAAAAGAGAAGTAGTTAGTGGTCTTCCATGGCTCTTCATAGGATGCACATCCAGAAAATGCTGATCTTGGTGTGCTCTGAGAAAGGAAATTTGGTCCTCTAATATCAATATGTCACCTATCAGACACTTGCATGGCTGAAGTGAGGGCCTGGTAGTTTCAGATGGTTTGAGCTATCTCCAAGTTCCTGAAAAACAACTTAGGCAACCATTGCCATTTTAACTCATAAGTCAGAAGTTTTATCTATAGCAAAGCTAATGGGAGTCTGTTGCTTAGCTATCAAACCTCTAAAATTGGTGATAAAAGTAAATAACAAAAAGCAAGTGAATCTACAGGATTTATTCTGGTTTTCCCTTAGATTCATGGGGATGATAACAGCCTCCCTGGGTAGTGGGATATTGTATTCTCCTTTGTAGTCTAATCCTGCACCTTTAGAAATACTGTATCCTTTCATCAAATCTTGAATTATCCTAACCTGAATGTGATAGATGATTTCTTCTGTGACCCTGATTGATTCAGATCCTATGGGTGGTTTCTTCTATTTTATTGGACCATCTAGTGCTTGAACCTCATTTTGCAAGACTCAGTGGATCTCAGATAATGACAAGTGTTGTGTAAAAGCTTGAGGATCACTGTGATCTTTTGGACTGGGCATTAGATTGTAGACTACCTCCTTGGACACCAGTCCTATAGCTGGATCAGTTTCTCCCAGCTTTGTTCCTGCCCAGTCCTGGCCTCATCCCTCTCATTGCTTACGTTTGCTGTTAAAGTATCAGCATGTCTTGTAGCAGAAGGCACACTTGCCCCAATGAATACACAAATCTCTCTATCTGTAACTACATGAGACAGACTTACTTTGAACCTGATCCTTATAATGTTAGGACAAAGCTCAAAAAAGTCTCCTAATGTTGTACTAGTATGGATACAAAAACATATATAAAATATTCACACATAAACCACCACGGACATCATTTTTTTTAAAATTTATTTTTTAGTTATAGGTGGGCACAATATCTTTATTTTATTTTTATGTGGTGCTGAGGATCGAACCCAGTGCCTCATGAACGCTAGGTGAGCCCGCTACCACTGAGCCCCAGCCTTAGCCCAAGGACATCATTTTTAATATGATTGTCTAATATAGTTTCCTAATATAAATTTGCCATTGTTTTTGATGTTGAAAAAAACAAGTACAAATGAATTTATTCTGCTAGAATTTACTGTCAAGAATAGCCTGTATCTTCATAACTCAATAACTCCCTACATCTATGTAGATATTTTGAAAGCAATATTTAAAAATTGAGCTAGTAGATTACTAGTCACATAATATTTCCAACTTACTGTTTTTAGGATAATAAAATTTTCACATAACTCAGCAATGTATTCTTTTTTTTATTGGTTGTTCACAACATTACAAAGCTCTTGACATATCATATTTCATACATTAGATTGAAGTGGGTTATGAACCCCCAATTTTACCCCAAATGCAGATTGCAGAATCACATCGGTTACACATCCACAATTTTACATAATGCCCTATTAGTAATTGTTGTATTCTGCTACCTTTCCTATCCCCTACTATCCCCCCTCCTCTCCCCTCCCATCTTCTCTCTCTACCCCATCTACTGTAATTCATTTCTCTCCTTGTTTATTTTCCCATTCCCCTCACAACCTCTTATATGTAATTTTGTTTAGCAATGAGGGTCTCCCTTCATTTCCATGCAATTTCCCTTTTCTCTCCCTTTCCCTCCCATCTCATGTCTCTGTTTAATGTTAATCTTTTCTTCCTGCTCTTCCTCCCTGCTCTGTTCATAGTTGCTCTCATTGTATCAAAGAAGACATTTGGTATTTGTTTTTTAGGGATTGGCTAGCTTCACTAAGCATAATCTGCTCTAGTGCCATCCATTTCCCTGAAAATTCTATGATTTTGTCATTTTTTATTGCTGCATAGTACTCCATTGTATATAGATGCCACATTTTTTTTATCCATTCATCTATTGAAGGGCATCTGGGTTGGTTCCACAGTCTAGCTATTGTGAATTGTGCTGCTATGAACATCGATGTGGCAGTGTCCCTGTAGCATGCTCTTTTAAGGTCTTCAGGGAATAGTCCGAGAAGGGCAATAGCAGGGTCAAATGGTGGTTCCATTCCCAGCTTTCCCAGGAATCTCCAAACTGCTTTCCAAATTGGCCGCACCAATTTGCAGTCCCACCAGCAATGTACAAGTGTACCCTTTTCTCCACATCCTCGCCAGCACTTGTTGTTTGACTTCATAGTGGCTGCCAGTCTTACTGGAGTGAGATGGTATCTTAGGGTGGTTTTGATTTGCATTTCTCTGACTGCTAGAGATGGTGAGCATTTTTTCATGTACTTGTTGATTGATTGTATTTCCTCCTCTGAGAAGTGTCTGTTCAGGTCCTTGGCCCATTTGTTGATTGGGTTATTTGTTATCTTATTGTCTAATTTTTTGAGTTCTTTGTATACTCTGGATATTAGGGCTCTATCTGAAGTGTGAGGAGTAAAAATTTGTTCCCAGGATGTAGGCTCCCTATTTACCTCTCTTATTGTTTCTCTTGCTGAGAAAAAACTTTTAAGTTTAAGTAAGTCCCATTTGTTGATTCTTGTTATTAACTCTTGTGCTATGGGTGTCCTATTAAGGAATTTGGAGCCCGACCCCACAATATGTAGATTGGAGCCAACTTTTTCTTCTATCAGACGCAGAGTCTCTGATTTGATATCAAGCTCCTTGATCCATTTTGAGTTAACTTTTGTGCATGGCGAGAGAAAGGGATTCAGTTTCATTTTGTTGCATATGGATTTCCAGTTTTCCCAACACCATTTGTTGAAGATGCTATCCTTCCTCCATTGCATGCTTTTAGCCCCTTTATCAAATATAAGATAGTTGTAACTTTGTGGATCAGTCTCTGTGTCCTCTATTCTATACCATTGGTCCACCCGCCTGTTTTGGTACCAGTACCATGCTGTCTTAGTCACTATTGCTCTGTAATATAGTTTGAAATCTGGTATCGCTATACCGCCTGATTCACACTTCCTGTTTAGAATTGCTTTTGCTATTCTGGGTCTTTTATTTTTCCATATGAATTTCATGATTGCTTTATCTATTTCTACAAGAAATGCCGTTGGGATTTTGATTGGCATTGCATTAAACCTATAGAGAACTTTTGGTAATATCGCCATTTTGATGATGTTAGTTCTGCCTATCCATGAACAGGGTATATTTTTCAATCTTCTAAGATCTTCTTCTACTTCTCTCTTTAGGGTTCTGTAGTTTTCATTGTATAAATCTTTCACCTCTTTTGTTAGGTTGATTCCCAAGTATTTTATTTTATTTTTTGAGGATATTGTGAATGGAGTGTTTTTCCTCATTTCTGTTTCAGAAGTTTTGTCGCTGATATACAGAAATGCCTTTGATTTATGCGTGTTGATTTTATATCCTGCCACTTTGCTGAATTCATTTATTAGTTCTAGTAGTTTCTTTGTAGACCCTTTTGGGTCTTCTAGGTATAGAATCATGTCATCTGCAAATAGTGATAATTTAAGTTCTTCTTTTCCTATTTTTATGCCTTTAATTTCTTTCGTCTGTCTAATTGCTCTGGCCAGTGTTTCGAGAACTATATTGAATAGAAGTGGTGATAGAGGGCATCCCTGTCTTGTTCCACAGCAATGTATTCTTGTATCTTAAATTGTGCCAGGTACAAAAGATAATTCATGGTGCAATGTTCTAAATTTTAACATGTTACTCTTCAAAGCATTTTTTGATTCATTTTGCATTATGAAATCCTTACATTTGGAATTTTCTAGTACTGTAATAAATTATAACATTATATTAACTCTGTTGGTAATGTTTGAACTATACATTTTTGGTGAGATATTTCTTGCTTTGATGTTCTAAAATTGCTATTTGTACTCAATTTTGAGTTGGTAGGTTCATGATTTCACAGGCTTTGCTATTATTTGTTTCTTGGTCCAGTTCCTAATGGGCATGTGTTTATTTCTGTTGAGGTTGGCATTAATAGGTCTTCTCAGCAAATATGCCAAAGGCTGACCTGGAATAGACTCTAAATTAATTTTTAGCTTTGAAGATGTTCCTTCTAGGTCAGGATTGAGGCCAACTAGTAACACTATGTACTAGAACAGAATTGTCACTGATGGCCTTTCCCCCTGCTGTGAGTTGGAAGGAACATCAAAACTATTTAGTTAAAGATGTTAAATGCATCCATTAGTTAGAAGACAATCAACATCTCGGATCTCACTTGGAATATTTCAAGGTTCAATCCACTGAAAATATTTGCTCCTTCTTTGCTAGTTGTGTAATTACCAAAGAATAAATAAGACTAAGAGAAATCATTTTGAATCCAAAATAAAATATACAATTAGGTTTTAGTATTATCAGTTACATGATAAGAGATATACTAATTTCATCCCAGTTAAATCTTTTAGAGCTGTTTGCACCCCTTTGCTATTTGAAGTAAAAGCATAGAATACTAGTACTTGGAGGAACACTAAAAGTGATTGTTTCAACTCTGAATTTTCTATCAATTAGGAGAGTGCTTGTGAAAGTTTGTAGCTTCACTAGACCGAAGTTTGCTATATTATAATGTACAAATATTGGGAGCCTGAAAGAGATCAAAAGTATTAAATTCTAGGATTTTCTACTCTTTCTCTATGAGTTTTATTAAAATTTCTGCTTCTTCACTGTTGATATCTTATCACCTTGGTCTATTTTATTGCTATCTCTTGACCTGGAAATTTATGCTATTTAACTTTGTTGTGTTATACAATATGGAAGATAAGTGTAAAAATACAAAGAAGTCTTGTGGTAAATGAGATTTGGACTCCCCCAGACATGTTTATCTAGCAATGCAAACCAACCTGTTAATGGAAACACCTAAAGTTCTGTGCCCATATCTTAGCTTCTTGATATAATGTGGCTGTGAAGTGGCAGGGGCAGGAAAAAGTATCAGGTCATTTATAGAAACTGGTCTTGCTGCTTTGAGACCTGAAAATTGAGAGTTGAAGTTTTAACTTCTGACAACGAGATTGTTTTATGATGAATTCTCAAGTAGGTTCCTGTCGGCAAGGTTCCTTTCTATTTGTGAATCATGCTGTAGTAGAGCTGCATCCCTTTATGCACCAAAGGTGGGAAATATGCAAAATGATTTCTGTTTAGATCAAATGCCTCTGTGACAAACACTCATTCACACTCATTCACAGACTAGTTACATCGTGGGCTCTTTTGATGATCAAATTAAGAGACTACATTATTTCCCTAGTTTGGTTGCCCCTAATGTAGGTTTATAGCTTACTTGAAGTCAATTTAAATAAATAGCAAGAACTATGGCCAAAAAATCTCTCCCAACTCCTACTAGTGACTTAACCTGACTAAAGTAGCTGAGCCCCAGGTGTTTGTAGCCTGCTTCATTTTCCTTATCAATCAGCCTACCAGGCTTTTAACATGTGACAACTGAAACACTGCAGTATTGAGGTCAGAGGAAAACTGGTCCAGGGCTAAAGCTGAATATCATTAGCATGCTGCTGATACCATCCTGAGGCACCAACTGACTGACCTCAGCTATAGAAAACATTGAATAATTTTCAGGCCTAAGGACAGGGCACATGGTTTGGGGCCTTTGAACTTGATGTTTTTATGTCAAATTTAGCTTTGGGGTATATGTGAACTGCCATAACTAATTGGCTTACTTTCTGAAAATGTGGTTTTAAAGCAAGAGACTATCAATTACTATTTAAGTAAAATTATACTACTAATGTTTTGCATTTACAAAGTGATTTTACATGTATTGTCTATTCTGAGTCTCCTAATAATCCAACAGTGCACACCAGAAGATATTTTTATTCTATTTTACAGATGAAAAAAGAAAACCGAGAGTTATAAAGGCTGAGAGATTTTCCCAGGGATACTGCAGAGTTGTTATCTGATCTTCTGGCTGCTACTCCAGTGCCCTTTCCACTGTGCAACTCTGGCTGTCTGAGAGAGATAGACCTTGAGTCAGGCAGCCAGCCTATCAGCTAAATGGATGCAAACATAGGTATCTAGAGCAATGCAGTAGCATTTGCATCCAAGGTACATATTATTTTCTCTTTGTAAATCTAAACTGAGTAGGTAAATAATTTCATTTGGTAAGTTGTTAGTTAAAGGGTATATAATACAATAAGTTTATGAATTACTTATCTTGAAGAGTTTGGAAAAAAATACATTCTCCATTGTTATAGAGGTTTATTATAGTTTTAAAGTAACTTTATTAGGATTTTTAAATGGACTATTATTTTAATTGATTTTAGATGAATGATACAACTGATTTACTTTGGATTCCCTGAAAAACTGAGTAAATACATATATACCCAATGATCTATGTTTGGCATTTATTTAAAAAAATTCTATTTAGTAATCATAAAGAAAATGCATTTGGTACCCACAAGGTCAAGGAAGGGAAACATGAATAGATCTTGAATGATGAAAGTTAAAGTATTACCTAATCCTATTTATAAAAGAAAGAAGGAAAGAAGAAAGGAAGGAAAGAAGATGAAAACAGGAAAAATAAAGGTCTGAAATTAAGAGACGAGTCAAATATTTATTTGTAATTTCACAAGTCTGCATGGTTTAACTCCATTTTCCTATATTTTGGTGAGTTTTTTGTTCTCTGGAATCTTCCCCTTTCTGAACTATTTGTGTGGTTTTGCATCTAGTATAGTATTTGTATTACCCATGTTCTGCTCAGCCTACCAGATATTCCATGATATTTATCAATGGTCTTAACTTTGTCCTATTGCTTCTTTTGACAAAAATCCTAATTTCAAAAATCAGAAAGCTGAGTTTTAGAGTTATAACATTCACTTGGTTAAGGTGGGTTCAATTCATATACTTTTATGCTCAAGTCACCAAGACAGGAATACTGAAGAATAAATATCTTAAAAATGGCAATATTATGGTGACTGGCACCCAACCTCATTTTTTTTTAATGGTTGTCTCTCTTCAGGGTTCTTTTTTTTTTTTTTTTTTGGTGGGGGGGACAGGGGATTGAAGTCAAGGACACTTAACCACTGAGCCACATCCTCAGCCCTTCTTTGTATTTTGAAGGTTTTTTTTTCGGTGGTGCTGGGGATTGAACCCATGGCCTTGTGCATGCAAGACAAGCACTCTACCAACTGAGCTATGTCCCCAGCCCCCTTCTTTGTATTTTACTTACAGGGACAGGGTCTCACTGAGTTGCTTAGGGCCTATCAAATTTGCTGAGGCTGACTTTGAACTCACAATCCTCCTGCCTCAGCCTCCTGAGCTGCTGGGATTATAGGCATGTACCATTGCACCTGGCTCTACGGGGATCTTGAGAAAAAAAGAAACACAGTGATCGTTTAGCAAGAAAAATCTTATTTTACATATTATATGTTTATTATACAGTAAAGTTAGACACTAACTTAGATTAAGCATCATTCTAAGGCAGTTTTTCATAGTATTTTGAACTTATGCTCCTACTATAGCAAAAGATGTATGACTGGCATCTCCAGCAGAAACTCTATATGTTGAGGCACAATGGTTTTTTTTTTTTTATTGGTTGTTCACAACATTACAAAGCTCTTGACATATCATATTTCATACATTAGATTGAAGTGGGTTATGAACCCCCAATTTTACCCCAAATGCAGATTGCAGAATCACATCGGTTACACATCCACAATTTTACATAATGCCCTATTAGTAATTGTTGTATTCTGCTACCTTTCCTATCCCCTACTATCCCCCCTCCGAGGCACAATGGTTTTAATACCACAATTCAGGGATATTATCAGGTAGGTAGATTTTTTTTTTTTTTGTCTGAAGGCTTAACTGTCAGGTAAAACAATTCTAATTCACAAAAGGGGAATGTTGGCAGTTTCTCACAGAGTGTCTACTGTAAACACAATGATTGAGCCGCTGAGTAGTAAAAACTACTGTGGTGCTCTGGAATTTAAAGTCCCATCAGAGTGGGAGGAGGTAGAGATAAACATTAGACTTTAATCTCAAATTTCATAGCAGGACATGGGCTGAGGAAATAGCCCCTATTGCCTAGTATCCAAAAAATATGTGTCTTTGTTTCACAGTTTCAGGAATAGTAAATATCAGGAATTCCAGTCAATTGAGTGGAGAACATTGCAATACTATGATGATCAAAACTCTTCCCTCATTTATTTGCTTATTTGTTTACATAATTTTTGTAACTACAGATCTTAGGATTCTTGGGTCACTTATGGAAACTATGTCCAGAATGAGATTTTGTCAACCACATGACATTCATCATGTCATGGAGCTCAAATGAAGTCCTAGTTCAACTACCATAAAATCTTTACCAAGAATTTTTAAGTTCTAATATTATAACTTTTCTATCCTTCTAATTCTGTCCCTTTCTTGGTTACCAGGGCAGTCCATTTCACAAAGAGAGCAATCTTGGCTAAGGACTTTGAATTCTTGCTTGTTGCTTGAAGACTTTTGATGTCATGGAATCTTGAGTTATTAGAAGTTTACATACCAGTTTCACTAGAGACAGCAGGAGATAGCGGAAATGTTCAAAAGTGACTAGTTAGGGCTACAGAAACAACCACAGGAACACAATGAAGTCAGTATGTGGCCATTCTTAGCTTGTGGCCCTGGTGTGATTGCAGATTCCTAGTAGAAAAGAGGACTTATATACCCTCAGACTTATATACCCTTAACTTAACAATCATCATTAAAACTTAAGAGTGTCTAAAATCAATCTGTTATTTCCAGGTGACTGTGCTACCTAAAAATATGTGGGTTCCAATGTAGCAGTCACCTGGAGCAACAATAAGTCATAAGGTATGTAGTTATGTAGAAATGTATGTTTTGGGATTGACATTTCAACTGACATTGTATAGACTGAATTGCATTTGTGGTGCCAGGAAATAAGACTGATGGATGCTGACTGACAGTCCAAGCCATCTCCTTGTATTTTACCTTGGAGGGTTATCTGGGTGACCCCTATGGTACCTGTCTAGCAGGGAAGTAGATCAATGTTTCCCAGCTTGTTTTTTCTCTTTGAGCTGAATACTTTTCAGTGAAATATATAATCTATCATATATAATCTAGCAAAATTCCCTAGAAATTAAAAATATTGATGTGATATATGATAAAGTGATTTTAAAGACAAGCAAAATTTTAGCATCAGTGTCTTTAAAAATTACTGTATAAATTTCTATTCCTTGTCTTGATACTGTTTTTATATGCAGCATCTACTGTATATTTAAATATACCTTTTGGCTTTAGAAAATGTTTAAATTTTCTGAATTTTAAGATATGAGAAAAGGCATGAATTGCTGAAGAATCAATTAAAATAATATTACTCATAATTAATTGGGAACTAAATAGATATTAAAACACACACTATGGGGTGGGGGTTGTGGCTCAGTGGTAGAACACTTGCTTAGCATGTGTAAGGCCCTGCGTTTGATCCTCAGCACCACATAAAAATAAATAAATAAAAATTAAAGGTATTATGTCCAACTATAACTAAAACATAAATATTAAAAAAAACCATATGCTAAAATTTAACCACCAATTAGACATTGAAACTTGACAGAAAAACTGCTTTTGTTCCTAAACTTAGAATTCTTACATTTTTATTTGAAAAAATAACTAGCATATTTTTGTAGTTTTTTTCTTTTGTTTCTAAATGATAGGGTAAAAGAGAAGGTTTTAAGCTGCTATTTCCAAGCACTTATCTGCAAATAACATATTGAGGGTTTGGAAAGTCTTTATTCCTAACAAAGTCTAAGTCAAATTGGATAAAATATTATTATATTTTTCTTTTTAACAATGGTTTTTAAAGCACTAGAGGTACATTGATGAGACAGCTAAAATATTTGATCAGATGCATGCAATTTATTAATTTAGTGTTGATCATCTTGAAGAAAATTTCTAGAATTAACATTTTTTATGTTTCTTATAAAGATTATATGTTATAAACATTTGAAAATTATTCTTAAAAACTGGAGCAAAATGTGAATTGACAAGGAGACTATGGTTTGATTTGCAACAGCAAATAAATGTAAGGACTTAATAAGAATAAGAACCTGGGAGATTTTAGGATCTTGAAAGCAGAATATGATAGGAATAATTAATGGCCCTATCAAAGTGTCATTGTAGAGATAATCAGCTGCTGTCATTGTTTCTCACTCTTAGTCACTTAAGTAAGATGTGAAGTCCCAGAAAAGGGAATTTGATTGGTCTATTCCTGGTCATGTTTAGCTATGGGAGAAATTCGCACCCCAATTAACAGTCTCACTAAAATTATACAACTAGGGAGGAGGTACAGGTACTTTACCATAAGGAAATTATGATGCTATCATTAGAAGTGCTAGATGAATATGAATAACACATTTTAACATGTATGTTCTTTCTGTTTCCAATTATTTGTCTATTATAGGTATCAACTTATGACTAGAAATAAAAATTATTTAAAATTTAAGGATAAGTAAACCATTTAATCAGTAGTATTAACTTGGGTAATAAACCAAATGAATGACTGAGTTATGAGATATCTATCTGATCACCATTGACTGCTGTGATAAGCTCTTGTTTACTTTTTGATATTTCTAATTAAAAAAAGTCTTCACAATTATTTTACTTATACATTAGTATGTCCCCTCTTTCTGCCATAGTAGACATTTGGCTTCTTGGGATTCATATACATTCCCACAGCAACAGTACTCCAGGTTTCCTTTTGTCTCAGGAAAAGAGTACTTCTAGCTGCAGGGGTGGGCCTTGATGGTCTGTATATCATTCTCCTAACTACAAGGATTAGCTCCCAAGGAACAATCTGGGTCAAAGAGAATCGAGAACCTATTTTCTAGGGGCTTCTGGGAAAGAAGAGTCCTTATGGTTCCTCAGAATTTATCTGGAGAGACATTTTCTCTTTCTGTGTAGCGTAGAGACTAGATACTGCTGCACCCATTTTGTTAAAATTAAAGATGGTGATCCTGAAGTCAAAGTTGGTAAATGGAAGAGGGTAAATCCAAGAGAATTTCAGAGAAGTGGAGTTGGGGCACACAAGATCACTGTCCCAAAGTCATCACTACTTGTGGACTATAAATGAGTCTAAGATGTATTTGATCATTTATGATAGATTGAGTTGGAATTATTGTTATTTTCATCTGAGACCATCCTAACTGCTGCATTATCAGACATTCTTTGTCAGCTGTAAGTTCAATGAATTACTGGTTGCAAAACTTTACATCATATGATATAGAAGGCCGTCTCTAACAATGAATAATTTGTGATATTAACTTGGTGATAGAGGCTGAAATTGACAAGTTGGAGATATGCATATTAGATGATTGAACAAGTATTTTTCAATTAATTTTACTCTTATTGTTAAGCAAATTTATTATCTAGTTACTTATTTTTCATCTAGGTGGGACTTTCTTAATTTGTTTTTCTTTTTTGTCTTCCACGTGACTAAATTTTTGTGGCTTCTACAATTTTTCTTTCAATGCATAATCTTTCTGCATAGTTTCAAATTCTAATAATGATCTTAAATTATTTTGGTTGTGAAATAGTAAATTATAATATGTAATTTGTAAAACACAATATGTATTTAATAAATGTATGTTGAAGTAAGGCTTTGATTTGACAGACTATTCCTAAACCAGTATTTTGCAAATAGGCTACACATTAGAATCACCTGGGTAGTTTTAAAACAGTGATTCCTAAAGTTTAGTGTACATCAATTCTCTTGGTAAAACTCATTAAAATGTTTCTAGGCCAACCTCAAGTTTCCAATTCAGTAGTTCTTGGGTAGGACCTCAAATTTTGCATTTCTAACTAGTTCCAAGCAATACTGATGCTGCTAGTCTGGAGTCCACTGCTTTAAAAAATTTATTGCTTATTATTTAAATCAGAGTCTTCTGGGAAGGGAATTTTTAAGACTCCTTAAATGATTCTAATGGAGAACCAGGGTGAGAACCATTATCCTCAACAGAGGAGAAAGACTGGCTTTTATTTCTTGCTTAAGTACTTACAGAGGTTTTTTTTTTTTTTTATCTGAATAAAAAAAAATTCTCTTTTACATCTCAAATGAACTCCTTGATCTACACACTCTACCTCACTAGGAAAAGTCAATAAACTTAAATTAAAAGAAAATACTGAAATTGCTTACTCAAGGAAATCACAGGCCAAATATCAACTCTTTCTTGTTCCAAGAAGAACTGTATTATAGATCAACTCACAAGAATTTCTATAATGATTATCATTCAGGATCCAACCAGGAAACAAGAATAGTTTATTGAGGGGAATTACTTATATAGGGAATGTAAGAGATCAACAGTCCCCGAGAGAGGAGGTGATGTTATCAGAGCCCAGGGGCTTGGGTTACCTGGAAGAAGCTGTAACCAAGATGTGCTCTTCCAGTAGTAGCTGGAGCCAGGGAAGAGATGCAGCTGCTGCCAGGGATGGCCCCCTAAGCAGAGAGGAAGAAATATCCTGCCTTCTCTCTTCCTTCTCTGTCTCTGCTCAGCCCTTCTCACTGACTAAACTTATCAGAATATCAGCTGATATGGAAGTCTGGGAAAAACAACCTTTGGGTCAGCCCCTCTGGCATGCAGAGCATAGCAAAAGAGAGGAAAGGTGAGGAATGAATCTGAAGGCAAATATGCCAAGGACCAACACATTGTTCTTCTTTATGGGACAATTCAGTCTCTTGCTGATGAAATTGTGAGAATAACTATCCGTGCCTGGCATTTCATTTCCAACAACATTATAATTCTCTAGCTAATTGTATTGGAATTTTAATCTAACCTTAAAAATGTGTGTGTATGTGTATTTTCTGTGTATATCTATAGACTTCTTTGGACAATTGGCAACCTATACCAAACACTAGACAGTCATGTCCTTTCATTCATGGTTTTAATTACCTTTGGTCAACCATAGATTGAAAATAAACAAATCATAAGAATCTACCTTTCTAGTATGATGAAATCTCAAGCCATCGGCTACATCCTCCCCTCAAGGTGGGGAGTCATACCTTTGTAGAGCTTATCTATGCTGTATATGCTATGCACCCTTTAGCCACTTAGTGACCATTTCAGTTATCATATCAATTGTCACAGTATTGCAATGCTTGTATATATGGTTGGTTCAGTCTTATTGGTGGTTTTAGGCATCTACTGGGGGTCTTAAACAAATCTCTGGAGGGGCCTATATAGTTAGGTTTTACAGTAAAACTTTCAAAGGTTCTTCCTAGTATCTAGTATATCAGCTTTAGTAATCCTTCACCTTTATCATGTAAGGTAAGGAGTTGTGTAAGATTGGGATAATTCGTACTAAAGGCTTTAGGACACAGGTAGCAGTTTCTTTTTTTTCTTTTTTCTTTTTTTTTTTTTAGTTTTTAACAAAGTGACTCCATATGTTTCCCTGACTGCCAGGTTTTAAACTCCCGAATTGCTTATCAACATGGCTCTTTCTTCACTTAATGATACACCAAGCTTTCATTTTTGCCTAAGAAAGAGGGTCAAGTTTGCTAAGGAATAGTTAGTTCAAGAAGATCTCTTGAATTCCATTGCATACTTCTTTAATAAAGCTATTCAGATTTGGCTTGCATCTATTATTTTGAATCTTATATGGGGTTAATTTTCCAGTTATTTGCCTTTCTGGCACATTTCCATAGCCTCATCAATGGATACTTCTGGTTCAGATTCATTGTCTAATACTCTTTTGTCCATGATTTCCTAATTATCACGTCCTTCAGTCTCTAAAACAGTCATGATGTTATAGTGTGATATATACATATACATTTTATATACATATAAAATATATAATATTATTAATTTTTACTAATTGTTGGCTCCTCATCAAATTCTATCTCTTCTCAGAGGATCAGTTTTAGGAACTCTCCTAGGGTTCCACATTAAGGAATTAATAACTATACCAGCACTAGTTCACGTCTGAGTGGGTGGCCAACACCATCTGGGGCCTGTTAGTGAATTAGCAACTTTAGCATTATATACTCCTTGTAAAAATACTGTTCACCCAACTCCATGTTGGGTCATGTCTTATTTAAGAAAAGAGGGTAGAGAGTTGAAGTTTATATTTCTGAGGTTCACCACAGTCAGGATTCATTGAGGTGCTGTTTGCAAGAGTTGAAGTCATAAGTGAGGTGGCGGCTGTTTTTGTTGTTGCTATGGGCCAGCTTAATCATGGAGCACTTGGTTTTCCAAGATAGGGTAGCAGTTCTTAATTTCTAGGTGTTGAGAAGTAGCATGTGGAACAACCTTTTCCTGTTGTGGATTGTGGCTAGGGGGGTATGCTCCTGGATGAGAAATTACATTTTCTCTCTTCTCCAAATTTCTATTAGTGGTAGAAGTAGGAGCTCCCACCCAAGTCCATTGTTATATGAGAATCACTTCTGTGAGCTCCTCTATCTCATCCACTGTTTTGTAAATGCCTCTTTGTTTGTATTACCTACTTTCCTGATTAGATAACCTAAAGTGATCTTGTCTCTTTAACTAAATCCTCCTAAATGCAAATGGGCATATTTCCTGAAACATACTTCACACTTATTAAAAATCCTACCTTAGGGCTGGGGTTGTGTGGCTCAGTGGTAGAGCACTTGCCTAGCACATGTGAGGCCCTGGGTTTGAGCCTCAGCACCACATAAAAATAAATAATAAAATAAAGGTATTGTGTCCAACTACAACTAAAAAATAAATATTTTTTTAAAAATCCTATCTTAGAAAGTGGCAGGAAAATAGAAAGTGGCAGGAAAATAAATTGAATTCGAAGATTTTTTGGCCTGCTAAGATTGCTTTCAAGTTTTTATTTTAAAATTTAGTTTTAATTACTTATTTTTTAAATCAGTGCTACACATATAGAGAAGGTTTAAAAAACCAAAAATTTTATTAGACATAAAACAAAAAACTCACAGCAATTACCTGTATCTACCTTTCTATACCTCAGATCCCTACTCCTTACAGAGGCTTTTGCTACTTTTTCTGATATTTAATTTTTATTTTGAAATAACATCCCTATGTTGTTTATTTTTCCACTTTGATTTATGACCTTTGGATTTCCTTTGTTGGAAGATGAAAGTTTACCTCATCTTTACTCTTTCCCCAACAATAAACACCTTCACGCATCCCTCCTTTCACCATCTTTTTTTTTTTAAATTTATGTAGATACCAGTTTTTTATTGGTCTTTTGTATTTACATTTGTTTTTGTCTATTTTCTGTTGCTATAGCAGAATAGCAAGATTGGGTTATTTGAAAACAACAACAACACCCAACAACAATAAAAACATGTTTATTTGCCTTATTAGTCTTGAGGGCTGGGAAGTCCAGGGGCATGACAATGAAATCTGGTGAGAGCTTTCTGTTGTGTTATCTCCTGGTGGGAAGTGGAAGGGCAAGAGTGCTTGCAGAAGAGACAAAAATCCAGGGGCACTCACTTCATAGCAACCTGCTCTCACTGTAGCTAATACACTGCTGCTTTAAAGAAGTTAATCCATTCACAAAGGCTTTGCCCCATGATTTGAACACCTTCTAATAGGCCCTACCATCGGACACCTGTGCAAGAGGAATGGGAGTTCCAATACATACACTGTTGAGCAACACATTCAAACCACAGCAACATTCTAATGACTATGTAAAGGTTATTAACTCTTGAACCATGAATTACCTAAGAATCATATTTCCTTTCCCATACAAAAGTTTTCCCCTGAGGCAATAATTACCTTACATATTCTTTTGCTTACTTTTCTATGTATGTCTGCTAATTTATCCACTAATTCTCTGCCAGAGGTATTAAGCTCCCTCAGAATACTGAAACATATGAGATGATTTTTAAATTTCTTTTTCTATTTCTTCTTTGGAGATGTCCTTTCAGGATCCCAAAGTCTAGTCTATACTTATTGTTCAGCTGTCAGCCATGGTTCTGCTGTGGGATCTCCTTTTTCTTGAATTTCAGGTATTTGCATGTTATGGTTTATCACCTTATTTTGGTAGTATTTCCAATAGTAGTTTTCTGGGGTACAGTTGTTTATCTCTTCTTTACTTCTTTTGAATGATAATTTAGCTGGGTGTTGAATTCTGTTTTCACATTGATTAATGAATTTTCACTTTATCCCTTATACTCGGTGTAATATTCCAGCCCTGAGACGTGCCTTGGGTTGTCTAAACTAAAATATTTTAATCTGTACTTCTAGAGAGTGAACATTCTAGTTCTTTCCTGGGGTCAGGAAGGGCAGTTCTGTAGAGGTCTGAAATTGGAGAGAAGCTATGCTTAGTACATGTTATGTTCTCTCTTCAGTCCCACCTGCACCCTGTGTCAGAGATAACAAATGTCTTCAGATTCTGAGTTCTTATGGAGTCCTGCAGTATGTATTGCTAGATATTTCTAGTCTGCTAAGTCAGTAACCACTTGTTCTGTTTTTTTGGCTTTTATAATTCTGTTGCCATTCTGAACTCTCTGTTCTTATATGCTTATGTCCTTTTAATGTTTTCATTATTTATAGGGGTTGGGGAGTGGAAAGAAGAGGTAGGTAGATACATGCATGCACCTTGTCAGGTTTACTTGGAAGTTCCTTGATCATGATTTTCATATCAACTTTTATAGGCAAGCTGGATTGTAAATAATTGATTTTTTCATGCTTAAAAATTTTGACTTTTCAGGGCTGGGGTTGTGGCTCAGTGGGGTAGAGCGCTCCCCTAATGCGTGTAAGGCCCTGGGTTTGATCCTCAGAACCACATAAACATAAATAAATAAAGGTATTGGGTCCAAGTACAACTAAAAAATAAATATTTAAAAAAAATTTTGAGTTTTCTAACAAATTCAGGAATTTAATAATATAACCCTGGTAGATGTAGATGCTTCACAAAATTTAATATCTTAAGAGGTGTTTTGAAATTCCTAGAATATCCTATAATTGTTATTTTAAATTTTAATTCAGCTAACTAGTAAGATTGGCTTTTTTCATAATGTACTTATTTACCCTCTACTTTCTTTAATATGTCACATGCACGGCCTTTGGATGACAACTTGTGTTTTCTTAGCCTCCTGATATTTGTGCTTTAGGTACTTATCAATTCACAAAGGGATTGCTGGATATTTCTATACTAAAATAGCAAAACTTTAGTTAAATTCTCATCTAGGAAATAATCTGAATTTAGAAGATGATTTTATTTTTGGTCCACTACTTTCAGGGATGCTGGTTGAATCTAAGAAGGAAAATATAAGTACACATAATATAATATTGTGAATTGCCAGATAATGGAAGGCCCCGATGAGTGGGAGGACTTAACTGACATCTCTGAACAAGAGGTCAGCATTTATGTTTTCAGTATCTGCTTACAGAAGTAACTTATGATATTTTTATGAATTTAAATTGAAGAAAAGTGTTAGAACAAAAACAAAAAAGCAAAATTCTTTCAGTAAGGATCATCTATTGTTAGTCATTTAATATTTTTAGATTTATTTTACCCAGTGTCATTTCATATATAACAGTTAAAAAACCTTTTTATTATAGAAATGTGCAAGAGTAGATAGTAGTGTTTTAGTCAGCTTTTTCAGAGCTGCTAACAAAAGACATGCCAAGAACACTTTTAGAGGAAGAAAGTTTAGTTGTTACTTATAGTTTCAAAAGACTCAGTTCATAGATGGCCAACTCCATTGCTCTGGGCCAAAGGTAAGGCAGAACATCATGGTATAAAGGTGTAGAGTAGGAAAGCAGCTCAGGACTTGGAACCAGAAAGCAGAGAAAGCTGGCTCCCCTCAACATGGACAAAATATAAACCAAAAGGCATGCCACCACTGATCTACCTTCTCCAATCACACCCTACTGCCTATATTTACCTCCCAGTTCATTCCTGTCAGGGTTAATGTATTGATTAGATGTAGGCACTCATAACTCAGTCATTTCACCTATGTATTTTCTTGCATTGTCTCACATGAGCTTTGGGGAGACACCTAATATTTAAACCGTACCACAGAATATAATGAATCTATATGGGCAATACCTACCTTCCACAATTATTATTATTTTAAAGAGAGAGTGAGAGGGGGAGAGAGAGAGAGAAAGAGAGAGAGAGAGAGAGAGAGAGAGAGAGAGAGAGAGAATTTTTAATATTTATTTTTTAGTTCTCGGCGGACACAACATCTTTGTTGGTATGTGGTGCTGAGGATCGAACCCGGGCCGCACGCATGCCAGGCAAGCGCGCTACCGCTTGAGCCACATCCCCAGCCCCCTTCCACAATTATTAACATTTGGCACACACATTTTATTTAGTCCTCACTCTATTATCTATTCATCCCCACCTTGACTTTTCTTATAATGTATTTTGAAACATCTCAAACTTCACATAATTTCACCCATAAATACCTCTAGATAGAAAGTTTTTTCTTTTGTTTTTAACATTACCACAATGTTATTATCAGTTTCACTGTCATTAAAATAGCAATTCTTTAGTATCTAGTATCAATCCGTATTTAAGTTTTCCTTATTATCTCAAAGATTACTTTTTTATGTAGTAAGGTTTATTAATAAGGATCCAATGTCCACAAATTGCATTTAGTTATGTCATTTAGGTTTCTGTTAGTCTGTTAGGGTTTCTCCTCTTTCTTCTAAATGCCATTTCTTTGGAAATGGACAGTAAAAACGTATCATTTATTTTATAGATAATTTCACTGCTTGAATTTAACTAAGTGCCTTCTCATGATGTCTTTTAACCTATTTCTTTATTTCCTATGTTACTGGTAATTGGTAGATGGATCCAGAAACTTAGTTTATTCTGGTCCAGATTTACTTATTATTATTTCCTTTTTAGCAGAAGTACTTCATAGGAGGCACTGAGTAATTCTTGTTAAATTTTTGTGATGAAGCACATGTCTTATTGTCCTTAATGTGGAGCTTAATCAATTGGTTTTTGAGGTATCAACCTGACTTACCATTGCAAAGTTTCCTAAATAGTTTCATCATTGGTTACAAATTGTTATTTACTTACTTATCTTACCATTTGCAAAATGGTAACTTTCTATCATTCTTTTTGAATTTGTTGTCTAGAATTCTCCATGGAAGAACTTTTATTTACCTATTATTTGGTACCCAGAAATACAACTGGGATAGAAAATTCAGGATAATGCATTTCCTTTACTAATTCTCAGAACCATGAATTGGTTAACCAACAACCTCCATATATACTTTTTTTAAAACCCATTTGGTGAGAAAGTTTTCATCCCATGTAAAATTCTCAGACTTCTGTCAATTGTAACTAATGTGCCACTCTGGTAGGGGATGATGATAATAGGCAAGGCTATGCATGTGTGGGGGCAGGAGGATATAGAAAAGCTTTGTATTTTATGCTCAGTGTTAGAAATAATTTCAAGGACATATAGGAGTGAGGGCTTGGCCCACTGTGGCCACTATAAAAGCAAATGAAAAATAAAAAAAAAATTCTCAGGCAACATTTTAATGGCTATTTAATAATAGAAATATATTATAATTTATTTAACCATTCCCTTTTAGTTTGTTGATATTTTTGTTATTGTTGATATAGTTTATGTTATGGTTTGGATATGAGATATCCCCCCAAAAGTTTATGTGGCAATGCAGGAATGGTCAGAGGTGAAATGATTAGATTATGAGATCTGTAACCTAATCAATGAATAAATTCATTTGATAAATTAACAATTTGGATGGATTCCTAGATGGTCACTGTAGTCTAGTAGGGTGTGATGGGAGAAAGTAGGTTACTAGGGGAATGTCTTTGGGAATTATATTTTGTCTCTGGCTCCTCATCTTTCTCTGATTCCCAGATGCCATGAGTGGAGCAGATTTCCTCCACAACAACTGCTGCCATGATGTTTTGCCTGGCCTCAGTTTCAGACAATGGAGTTGGCCAACCATGTAGTGAGCCTCTGGAACCCTGAGTTTGAAATAACCTTTTCCTTCTCCACATTGTCCTTGTTGGGTATTTTGGTCACAGTGACATAAAACTAACACAATTTATATGTCTTAATTTATGGCCAAATATCTGACAATATCTTTAGGTTAAGTTCTAAAAAAAAGAATTAGAAAGCCATATAATTTAAAGGTCTTTGGTATATCATGACAGGGGTCAATTTTATAATTTAGTATTAATCCCTTCTTGAATTATATTTATTTTTGAGATAGAAAACTGAGCTGAAATTATTTTTCTTCCCTTAACATAATTATTATTGAATATCATTTCAACCATAACTGGCATGATAAGATCTTGGAACTGAGAAAGCTGAGATAGCAGGAGGGCTCTTGATGAATAACTTGCCATAAAAAGAAGTAATAGGCTTCTCATCGTGACTTTTGGATAGAATATCCTCTGCCAAGAAGTACTATGAAATGATAGCCAGGAATCCCACTATCTCATGGTTTACTGGAACCACTCATACTATCAGTAGAGACCACTGAGAAGGCAAAATACTATGCAAGAGAGTGCTCTAAGCAAAACTCAGACAGAGTCATCTAGATATTTAAGAACTTTTACTTAAGAATCAAGCAGTTTGTTTTGTTTGTTTAATTCTTTTAGGCCAGCTATATATAGAGATATAATTTGCATACCATAAAGATCAGCTATTATAAGTGTAGCATTCAAATGAATTTTAGAAAATTTATGCAGTTGTGAAACCATCACCAAAATTCAGTTTTAGAACACTTTCATTATTTATTTGTTTATTTTAAAACTTATAATAAATCTCAAGAATGGCCTTGGGTATAATGTAGCTATTAATAGATATCAACTTTGGGTTTTTCTGGACCAGATTATTATATAGAAAGGAATTTTGGAGGTACACATATGTTTTGATGATTCCCAGTAATTGTTCATAGACAGATATTCCTGGTGTAAGAGTTATCCTAGTTTCGTAAAGTAAAGTGGGTTTAGAAGTTTCTATCCTTTGAAACTGTGTATTTATAAGAGCAGCTTTTTCTTTAACTCTACTCCAAAGCAAAATTCATTGGAAATATCAATGGTATTCAAACACTTTACTTCTTGCTGAGGTTTATATATTAAATTGGGTTGGTCATGTACTTTATGTTTTTCCAGAAAGCAATGGACTTTGTCAAGATTTTATAAGTAACTAGTACCTAGTTATAAATAGTATACCATAATTTAAAAAATTTGTCCATAATTATATCTCCTTTACATTTCTAATTTTTCATTTATGTACCTTTAATTATATTTATAAGAAGTTAGTCTGTTACTATTTAAACAATTTTTAGAATTTATCATTAATTTTCTTTTTTTTCTTTCCATGTCTCTCTAGGATATTTAATTTGATACTTAATTATTTAAAATTATTTTGTTAAATAAAATACACTGATAAATGACTGTGGCATCTTGGAAAATAGGTTTGATATGGTGGAGTCTCATTTTGTTGGTATTTACAAAGTTTCTATTTACAAAGTTTTGGGTTGTTTTCTGACCTAATTCTATTTTTTAAAAATAGGAGATTTTAAAACTTAAGCCAAAGGCTGTTACAGTATTCAAAAAACTTTGAGAGTTCTCTGGATATTCTCAAGAATTTTGTTTATGTAGCTTTCTTGCACATTAACAAAAATTCTGATAAAGTAGAAAATGACTTTAAGAAAATAATGAACATCTATATTCTTCAAAAATACTATTAATACATATATATATATATATATATATATATATAAAGATATTTTTCTGTGTTCTCATAGTCACATATATTTTGAAATGCATATATAGAATTATATGTATCTAATATTATATATATATATATATATATATATATATATATTTCTGTAAGATATATCTATATTTTCTGTTAAAATATTTATATATTCCAATACATGGATATAATTTATTTAACCATATCTTCCTTGATGAACATTTAGGTTAATTTAGGTATTTTGGTTTTATAAATAATAAAACCGTTAATATTTTTGGATATATATTTGTAATGTGTCCATCTTAAGGAAAAAAATGTGAGTTACTATATATTAGTAGAGTTACATTCTGTTAGTAATTGATCTTGATATTTGCTTTCATATTTGTGCCATGATAATTATAAATTATTTAAGTAATTTCATGTTTAACTGCATTTATTGTTTTAACCAGTCTACATCTCCCTCATCCCACCCTCTTTTGTAATGAGGAAGCCATGAAGTTTGTATATTTTCTGATTTCCTTCTGTGTTATCTCCACATGTAAATGAGACCTTGACTGCTACAAGCTTTGCCTCTTAGAACTTTATAAATATCTCACTGTTGTCTTAAGATATTTAGTATTTCAGAGAACTCTGAGGCCAGAATGATTTTACTTTATTGTTATAAATCTGTTTCTTTCTACCATAAATATTTTAGAGGGCTTTATTTATTTTTGTAATAAAAATTGTCTGCAATGGCTTGTTGTTAGCCTTTTTTATCATTTTATAAAACAAGTATATCATTTATTTCTGAAGACTTGGTTCTTCATTTTAGTCAGTAAAGTTCTCTTTTATTATATTTTCAATTTTAATTGCTCTGATGGTTGAGGGTGCTTCATCAATAATACTAATTTATCCATTTATTGAACCACTACTCTCTGAGCTTTATAATCTCATTTTAATTTTCATCTTTACATTTTTTTTTCTCTGCATTTTTGGAAAAAGCTTCTAAATTTTTATCTTCAGGTCACTGTTTTGATATCTTTTTTTGAATCACCTTTATGAAAGATGAAATTCTGTTACAGCCTTCTATTTTAATTCAACCTTTTTCATTTTAATGTCTTAAATGATGGTAAAGTGCTGTTTAAATCTAACCTCATTTGAACTCTGTTTTTTTCTTTTATTATGTTTCCCCTTTTAAAATCTACTCCCATTTCTAAGGTTTCTTATCTTTTGCTATCCTATTGAAGATACTTAAAGGTTTACTTATTGTTTTTCTTTTATCATGGGAAGGAAGAATTTCTCTAGCCAAAGAATGTTACATAAGCCTCTACCTTTGCTTGTTTGTTTTCTATTTACTCATTCTATTGATGTTTGCCAGTGAATGGGGCCTAGGAATTATGTCTCATACATTTATGTGGTTTTTTTTTTTTTTTTTGGATTTTGGTAGATACATGGTGGGGGAGAGATTAATGTTCATAAGTCCTAGACTATTTGATTGGTGCAGGTTTGCTACATTGAGATGGATTCTGTGCTATACACAATATTCATTGTCTGATATTTGGAACCAGGGGAGTAAATGAAAAACTAGGTTCCCCATGACTGCTATGTATCTATCCTCACCATCCCTTCTCTACACACACATACAACACACACACACACACACACACACACACACACACACCCCACACAGAAACTTCTTACATTTTGGGAGTCTCATTATCCAAAGAAAAGAAAGTAAAAATGAGGTTGGGAATGGTATTAGATACTCCCTCTGCCTCCAAGTTGATTTTGTCCTTGTGGTATTAATTACCTGGTATTTTGATTGGTACTGATCTTGGACATTTGATATGTATAAAGCAGAGTGAGGGATGAAAGAAAGCTCTGCCTCTATTCTTTCATGTTGGTAATTTTCTGTATTTCAAGTGACTGCTGATTATGATTTACAATTGATCTCCCTAGCTCTGGAAGGAAATAAAATTTTCTCTCTGTTTCTGGTGGTAGAAAGACTGTCAGTTATAGTTTTTGGTTTCATCCATTTTTGCTTTTCCTCTGCCTTCACAGGTATTTTAGCAAGCCATTGAGACACTGTGCAGCCAAGCGCCAACTTTTGAAGTTCTTCTTTGAATTCTCGTTTTAAGCATTGATATATAGGTCATGTCCTGGAGTCTCTTAATCATCTACCTAAATATCACTCTGATAAACTAAATACATATTTTTCTGGCTTAGCATATGGGGAGATGTCCTTCTCTATTCTGATGGCATAATTTTATTCTTATCCAGGACTAAGAATAAAGACTAAGTAAAATTGGTGGCTAATTATTGTCAAAAAGTGCATTTTTCTTATCAACTATACCAAAATTAGAATCACGATTTTTTTGACAGTTATTTCTTATGATTCAGCTTAACCAGACTAAATCTATTCCATAGGTCAGTTCTTACAATCAGAGATATATTTTATAATGGCTTCATTTTTTCCAGACAACAACTTTTTTTAAGCTAATCTCACTCAAATTTATATTTGGCAGAAAACACGATATTTAATAAATACTCACTCAGCTATCTGCCTATACCTACCTTCAAATTCTTGTTAGCTTGTATTATCCGTACTGTGATACATGATGAGGAGTTGTGCTTAGTCATTGAGATATTCATTATGTCCAAATATTGATTATTCAAGAAAAGTTTAGTTTTGCAGATGACCCAGTAGGAAATGGAATGATTGGCACTGTCCCCAAGTGATATTACAAATAGTTCTCCCAGTCTTCTTCCCCTCCTCCTCCTTCTTCTTTTCTTTTGATATTGTGTGAGAGAGTTGAACACAGGTAGAAGGGATATGATCAATGGGAATGTATTGGTTATCCATTGCTGCATACTATACTACCCCAACATTTATCTTTAAACAGCAACAAATTATTGAGCTCACACTTCTACAGGATGGCAGTTTGGATTAGGCTCAGCTAGGGAGTTTTTTGGGACTCCTTCAAGTGGGGCAGTTTGTATGGGGACACCTGGATTGCTCCTTCTTACAGGACAGCTGGGATATCAAGCTTATTCCCATGGGAACTTGGAGAGTTCCACACAAGAAGAAAGTATCAAGGCCTCCTGAGACCTTGAGTGGAGCTGGCAGAATGTTGCTTATATAGCATTCTATTGGCCAAAGTAACAGGGTGGTAATGCATTGCAAAGGGACAGGGACATAGGAATGGAGATTGTGGTTATTTTTGCAAGCTACCATGAAATTATATTTAATACAGAAATAGTTTGATAACTCAGTAAGGATATTAGTTTCCCATGACAGATATAACACTACCACAAACTTGCTGACTTAAAACAATACACATTTATTCTTTTGTGGTTTTGGAAGCTGTAAATCCCCAGTCATGTCACTGGGCTGAATCAAAGTGTCAGCTGGGTTGCGTTCCTTTCATTGGCTCTAGGGTAGGATCTGTTTCTTTCCTGGCTCCTGGTTATTGCTGACATTCCTTCATTTGTGTCTGCATCCCTCTAATCTCTGCCGCCATCACGACATTACCTTCTCCTTTCATGTGTTCACTTCTCCCTCTTATTAGGATACATGTAATTGTATTTAAGGTCCATGTGGATAATCCAAGATAATTCTCTCATTCCAAGATCCATAATCACATCTGTGAAATACTTTTTTTTTTTTTTTTGCCATATAAGGTTAAATTTATGGGTACAGAGTTCAGGATGTGGATAATTTTTGGAGAACTGTAGTAAGGGATGTTCTGATAAAGTGGCCTATGATTTAGCACTATTTATTTGTATACTTGGCCAAAAGGACAAAAACGATAAGTAATTTTGATCTAATTCACCTGCAGTTAAAAAACAAATGTCATCTGTGACATCTGTAAATCTGGCATCAATAGAATATGGGTCTTCTTTCAACCAAAGATAGAGAAAAATTATATTTCATATATTGAACATTTATTCACTTCTTCCCTGAAAACTTATTGAGCACATAAAGAACCAAGCATTGTTATGCTAATCTAGGTTCTGGAGATACACCAGTGAATAAGAGTTTACATTTTAAGTTGTACTGTCCAATATGGTAGTTACTAGCTACATGAGACTATTTAGCATTTGAAATGTTGCTATTGAGCACCTGAAATGTGGCCCATTTTAATTGTAATGCATTGCCAGTGAAAATACACATTGGGTTTTGAATACTTAGAATAAAAAAAGCAATATGAAATATCTCACTAAATTTTTATTAGTTTCATATGGAAATGATGTTTTAGATATGATATATTGAATTAAATATAAAGTATCATTAAAACTAATTTCTTTGTTTCTTTTTACATTTCTTCATAATGCTAACATAAAGTTAAAAATTACATATGTGGCTTTCATATCTGATTCATACCATATTTCTATTATTACAGGTCTAGAGCTTGGGAGGAGAGAATGAATGATATTCTAATAAACATTCTGAGAATGAAATCTAGTGATACATTAGAGTATCAGAGCAGTCTACTCTAGATTGGGTGGCCTTTAAGCGACTCATTTGACTCTGACCTGGAAACCTGAATTATGTACAAGCATCAGACATAACAAAAATTTTTGGGGAAAGTTTCCTAGGTAGAGACAACATGAAGTGTAAGACCCTAATGTGGAGAACAATTTTTGTGGGTTAGAGGCATAAACAGAAGCATAGGAAGCAAGAAAGATATTGGAATGGCTAACATTAGAAAGGTTGAAGTGAGCCAACTCATTTTATGGTCAGTAGAGAGCTCAAAGTTGAATTTCCTTCTTTTGAACTTCTGTTAAAACTCTGAATGAGATGATTGATTTGAGAAAAAAATATAAAGGGAACTTTAATACTGTAACTATGAGAACTTGAGAAATTATTTACTGGTTTACCTCAGTTTTCTCATTTGTAAAATGGGAATGTTAATTGTTATACTACCCTCAGAGAGTTATCGTGAAGATTAAATGAGATAATGCATGCGTACACACACTAAGTGATAAGTGCTGGCTGATATTAGTCTATTCCATATCAAGGTAGAGCACAGGTACATATTACTCAAATGACGTATATAAACACTCAAAGGAATATCATCAAATATGTTCTCAATTTTATCAAAGTTTGAGCTAAGAATGGGTTGTGTGATATTTCTACTTTTTCTACTAAACTATTTCTACTAGGTTAATAAATATTCCTTATAATTTTTTTTCTGCTGGTTTACTACAAAGAAAATTTTATCTCCTGAATTACTTTATATCTTTTTTTTAGAGAGGTAAAAAATAAATTAAAAAGGTTAAAAAGAAAAAGAAGAAGAAAAATGCAAAAAAGAAGAAAAAGACCTTTCATTTATTTTCTCCCTATTATAAAATCACATTGATTAATAGAATTTTCAGGGTTAAAATTTCTTCTTGGTTTTAGGTTAGTGTAGGTTTATGGGATTTATGATATAATTACTTTCCATAGGCCAAATATATTGTTATAGACCTTCCTTTCATTATTTAAAAGCTTATGACATATGTATTTTATTACATACTGCTTTAAATCATTTTTAAAAATAGTTTAAGTCTAAATTAAATAAAAAAATATAAAACATTGTTTCTATGAGAAAATGCATTCCAAGTTTCACAGAACTAAGTTATAAAAGAGTTTTTGGAATGTAGCCCATTTATAAATTTGGGAATTTCTCATATATTTTGGGGAAGGGAAATTCTTAAATATCTTATTAAATGTTCTCCTTAGAGTATATATTTCCTAAAAAAGGAGCAAAAATTAGAACTCTGTGTTTTAGATGATACATGTTAAGCTTGAGAACAAAAACTGCTATGTATAGAAAGTATTCTTTCTTACAGATAATTTGGGACCATATAACATTTTTTTTTTAAACCTAAGGACATTTTTTTCTCAATTCATTCAATGCCTGTTGAAGACCTATTTTGAACTAGAGTTATAAACACAGAGATTAACTGAAGGGTGTATGAGATGAGGCACAAGTGCTCTGGATCCAGATAAAGAAGCCTTGTGGAACAAACATGCTGTGGAGTTAGAATTTCATCCTGAAGGCAATGGGGAGCTATCAAAGCATTTCAGACACAGAACTGACATGATCTGAATTTTCTTTTCAGAATGACCTTTGACAGCTGCTTGGCAGATGAATTTGTAAGTGGTGTTGGGGAAAAGATGACAAGTGAGTAGGTGGGACTGTACATAGGGATACCAGATAAGAAACTTTTTGATAACAGAAGAAATATCTTAGTAGTGACAGCAAACATTGGAAAGATTGGAAAAATGCATTAAACACCTAAAATATTGAGAGAATTTGGCAGAATCACCTGGGGTGACTTAGGTTTCCAACTTGGGCGATGGAGTAGATAATACTGGCATTCTTGGGGAGGAGTAGTAAATGATTTGAAAGTGTTGGGATTTCATACAATGCAGTTGTTTGGGAGCATGTTGAAATCCAGACACTTGTGGTCGGTTAAATTTTGGATTTATTGGTCTAAAGCTAAACAAAAGAGACAGACAACTGTGAGACACTTCATCACTGGTAATCATCAAAGGCTTAGGCATAGATGAGATTTCCTACAAGAGGGTGTACATAGCAAAGACTGTTGACAGGGGGTCCTCAGGGAATAATATTATTCAGGAGAGAAAAATATATGGAAGGAGATGGCCTGAGTGAGAATGAATAAACAGGAGGAAATCCAGAGACCTGAAAGGAGAGAGTTTTAAGGAGGGAGTAGGCTGTAATGTCAAATGTCACCAGGAGATCCAGTGACATAAGGAATAAAAACGATACTTTGGGATTTTAAGTTGGCATATGGTATCAGAAACTGGCAGGAACAAGTTTCACAGAATAGAGGGTGTGAAAACTGAGTCACAGTCATGAAAATTAGATGAGGGGTGAAGAATTGGAGATAAAGAGTGTAGACTTTGGACTCTGAAGGGAAGAAGAAAGAATAGTAGTTTCAGGGGGACACAAAGAGGAGACAGAGTTGTTTTATTAACATTAAGTGTGATGACTATAATTTTACTTTGAATAAACCTGAAAGTGAAGAAGAGTGGATATTGGATGAAACAAGTTTCTGATATGGGAGGGAAGATGGGATCTGGAGCGGTGCGTCTCCTGGATGTCAGGAGTGGTACCTTTGCATTGTCATTCTGTTGAAACTTTAGACATCAGCACAACAATAGGGTAACTTATATGTGTCCTTCATCAATTAGTAATCTTCATTTATAACCAAGAGGAGTTTTCAGAAATGAATAATTTTCATTACACTCTTAAAAAGAATCTCTATAGTCGTGGCCCTTCATAAAGTCTCCAGAGTTCCATTTTTCCTTTACTGGTTCTTCAGAATTTATGACTCATTGAGACTTGTTCTCCATTAATTCAGCCAAAATTAAGCTCCGAGTCAGGGATATGATGATTAACTCAACCAAGTGCTTGCCCTTGAGACCCTGTAGCTGTACACAGGGCCCAACTAGGAGTTAATCTCAAGGTCCTTGTCACTGCTGCTGCTAATAGCAACCATACAGTTGTATACTGGCAATATCGACAGGAACTTGGTCCATTGGTCCATTCAGTGTGATGGGTGATAAAAAAAATAAACTTTTCTTTGCATAGAAGATACTTAATAGAAGTATCATGAAACAGTCCTATAGAGTTACTGTCATGAAAATAAAATGTATGGGTACTATTGTGACAATCAGCTTTCTGTTGCTGTGACAAAATACCCAAGAAAATCAACTTAAAAGGTGAAAAAGTTTATTTTAAGGTTTTGCCCCATGGTCACTTGGCCCATGGTTGCTTTGGGCCTTTGGTGGCAAATCATATCATGGCAGGAACACCTGGCAGAAGAATCCTGTTCATTTCTTGATGGCTGAGAAGTAAAGACAGAGACAGAAAGGAACTGGGGTTCAATATCCCTCCCATTCAAGGGAATGCCCCCAATGACCTAAAACTAGGTTCTATAGTCCTGCAGACGGGGGACCAAGCCTTTAACGCATGGGTCTTCAGGGGACACTTCCAAACCATAGCAACTACTAAAACAAACCAGTTCTTCATCAAAATGGTACTTTTTTTTTTAAAAGAGAGAGTGAGAGAGGAGAGAGAGAGAGAGAGAGAGAGAGAGAGAGAGAGAGAGAGAGAGAGAGAGAGAGAGAGAGAATTTTTAATATTTATTTTTTAGTTCTCGGCGGACACAACATCTTTGTTGGTATGTGGTGCTGAGGATCGAACCCTGGCCGAACGCATGCAAGGCGAGCGCGCTACCGCTTGAGCCACATCCCCAGCCCAAAATGGTACTTTTAAGGCTGTTTCTTTTATGCCTTCCGCCCTTTCTTATTTTTCCACTATTGAGTATCTTGAGGATAAGAAGCTTGTCTAACACTGTTTTTTTAAAGATATATTATACTTGGAAAAAGCACAGTGTTTAGAATTTACAACACCTGGGGTCCATCAGTGATCAGACGTATAATGTACTAGTGGAAAACATGCCATATATTATCTTCTAGAAGATGAAGATAACAACTGTCCTGGTACACTGTGGATTTTTAAAATTTATATATTATGTTTTTTAAGAAATGCAGTAAATGAGAAGATTTTAACTTCAAAGTTCCATGCAGATGGTTTGGGAGGTCCCAGAATTTTATTGTATTTGGTTGTTCTTGCCTGAAGTTTTTCATTTCAGGAAGACAGTAAGTTCTCAATATTGCTTAATCAAATTTGAGCTGGGTCTCTATCCTTTGCAACAGAAAGAACCTGACATATGCAGTGTTTTTTTTTTTTTTTTTTTTTTTGTTGTTGTTGTTGTTGTTTTTAGAATTCAGACACCTGTCTCACTGAAGGTTTGGTCTGAATCAGATGAAATGCCTCAATGCGGCACAATAAAGCTAACTCATAGAATTCCTTCTGGGTTCAGATCCTGGTGCTTGTCCAAGGATTGTCTCTCATAGATACAACTGAACCCTCATAATACTGAACCCTCATAATACCTAGAGTGGAAACTGAAAGCAAAGTTGTAGTCATGTTCTATGTGCGTGTGTCACACTGAGCCTCAGACTAGAGAAGTGTCAGATCTTCTAACTCCTATGGAACACTGTGGGATCTTTTTATTGGTAGAAAGAGACACCATGTTAATAATTCAAGGTTATTATTTAATGAAATACATGTATACATCAAATAGTAGATGTTAGGAATTCTGGTTAGTTTAGGGGAACAGAAAAGAAGTCTGTGCAAAATGAAATCAGACTTCCTAGTAGTTGATTAGCAGTTATGACCTTGTTCATGGTCAGCTGAGAAGGAATCATCCACCAGTGATGGATCACTTAAGAAACTAAATACCTTTGCTAGCCAGGTTACTCTTTCAGTGGGCATTAATGATTGACAGTACATGTAGAATGATCCCAGTTATACATTAGTCTGTAATTAAAGTTCTCTTTTGAGCTCTCTTGACTCTGTGACTTGACACACATTACTCAACTTTTCCTTGTCTAAATTTTGGTAATAATATCAACAGACTTGATATTTTGAAAGAGCCTAGAGCCTAGATACAAAGTCATTTGGCATTAGCTCTTTTGTTAAATACTTGGAAAAACATACCCACGAAGATACTTAATGAATAACAGCACCTGCCCTGACCTTATTGGTCCCATAGTAAGGCTTTAGGCACTTATATATGTCAAATAACATATACTTTAATCAATCTATTCTTACCAATTTTATTTTCTGTTTTTGGACAGCTTCATCTCTTTCCATGTCACTGAATTAAGAAAACATAAATATTTATAAAGAAAATATAATTTCTTCCACAAAAACTGGTTTCTATGGAGTTAAAGGATAATTATGCATGGATATGTCAGGACTTGCTGACTGTTTTTCATCAGACATGCCTGATTTTTTTTATGCCTTGTTTAGTTCCACGATTTATGTAATAGTATTTATTAAGCAGCTACCACCTTAGATAGCTATATGCTTTATCCTTCTGAGGTCTAAAGTCATATTCACCTGCATGAAGGATGAGCGGAGTTCATCAGAGAGTGGAGCTGTTTTGATCATCTTGCTTCGTTTGAGGAAGTACAGCAGGAGAGGTTAAGAAAGAGCAAAAGCTCTGGAATGCTACTGAGCAGGATCCAGATATAAGCTCTGCTTCATTCTGACTTTGAACCTGGGTAAGTCATTTCAACCCTTTAAGCCTCCATTTCTTCATTTGTAAGGTGAGGATTGATTGAACCTACTTGTAGGATTAAGTAAGTATTAACATGTAAACAGATTAGTGGCATGCCTTCTGTGTAATCACAAATAACTACCTGGTTATCATGTATGATTCAGAGACAGAGGAAAGAAAACGCAATCAGCCTTTCCACAATATACTAGTAAGATTTGATCTCTGAATTAAATCAGTGATTTGCAAACTACAAAACAAATTTGTATGCATGTGCGTGCGGGTGCACATACACACACTGGTTTCTGAAGGGGAAATTGGACAACGCCTGGAGATTTCTTTGACTATTCCAACTCTTGGTATGGAGAGACCACTGTTGGCATCTAGTGGGTAGAAGTGGTGGGTTGTGTATTTCTGAACATTGTACCCTTTCACAGGCAATCCCTGCTTTCCCCACCCCACCCTTCATTGAGGAATTATCTGGTTTAAAAATGTGAGTAGTACTGAGGTTAAGAAACCCTAAAGCAAATGGGAAGGAATCCTTATAAGGATGAGTCACAAATAAATCCTAATCAAGAAACCTGTTTATCAACAAATATGTTGCCCTTCTACTCCGAGGTGTAACGTCATTACCTTGCAGCTGTGGATCCGTTTGTAGGTTCCATAGCATTGTCATATACATTAACTTGTTTAATTCTGACACAAACCCTAGGAAAGCCAACTGGATTGGAATAATCACTCCACTCCCCCCACCCCCACCCACCTTTTATTTTGCAGTTGAGGAATTAGGCCGAGAGGTTGACTTTCTCACAGAAACACAGATGGTAATTAAACCCAGATGTTCTGAGCCCCAAATACAGTGCTTCTGCCACTCTCACATGCCCAGCACTACATTTCTTTGTGGAATGTGGGAGACATTTTAGATGTGGTTCCTCCTCTCGGATTCTTCTTCAGTTGTTAAAGATTCACATCCATGAACCTATTTATACCTCTAGGGCAATAAGAGGTACATTCCTCCCCTTCCCCAACATGACAGAAAATTGCAACACAGCTAACCTGAAACCAAAGAATTTTCTTTCTCCTAAACCTCAGAGGTCTCTTTTTTTTCAACATAAATGTAGTAACTAGTCTGCAAAACAAGGGTGCTACCCTTTCTTTACAATCTGTACTTTTGTAGCATATGCCATCGTGTTCCTTTTTCCCCACCAGTCCTCCTACAGAGCCCAGATGGCGCCTGGCCTGCTCTTGCAAACTTCTGATTGCCTCTACTTCTTTTGCATGCCCAGCCTTCTCCTGAGCACTTGAGTGTGAGTAACTTGAGGTTTACTGATATGACGTCTAACTTGAGGCCCAGATGTTAAAATATTCTAAAATGCAACCAGTTTCGACATGTTAACTTTGTTCTTCTCAGATCAGAGGCTATCAGCATGTCAGCACCTGCAGATGATTTCAGGAAGTTTTAGAAAGCAGTGATTTTTTAAAAAAATTTGGATTTCATGAAATTTAATTTGGAAAAAAAAAGACAGAAAATGCCTAGTCATTGCATAGCTGCCTGATATCTCTAAAGAACAATGTACCTTCCTCTTTGCACATGCTGTGTTTATGCTGTCAAATTAGTTTGATATTATTTTGACAAATGAATAAAACTGATTCAAGTTGACACTCAGTCACAAAGAAGTTTTAATACCTAAGCTATTAAAAAAGCAGCCCAAACACTAGGTAATAATCCTTCCCACAGAGGAAATAAACAGACTCATGATTAATTTAGTGCATACTTATTTTCAAAAAGTTATCAAAAGACTTTTAGAAAACTTTATTCATCAGGAGTTCATTGATGATCATAGTAAAATTTGCCCTCGAATTTCTTATTCTGAAACATGTAACCAGTATCAGCACACACACATTATCCAGTTTTATGTCAGTATATATTTTTTAACAAATAATATAAAATTCAAGATTACTTGTACCCGAATAGTGAAGTTTTTGTTTGTTTGTTCCTATGTTTATTTTACTTTGAAAAATATACCTAATGAAAATCATTGCAAGTTCAATGGTGCTTCACAGACAGATGACTTGGAAAGATTCAGACCCATGCTGGCTTCTTCCTGCCTAAGGACATGGAGGGAAGTGGAGTGTAAAACAGAATCCTTCTTGATTTATTTTTACTTGGGTGGCTTTGGAAGTTACTCAAAACTTATGTGCTCCATAAAAGACAGAACTGAAAGTATTACAAGATGCAGCTTAAGCAGAAACTACCAACTAGAAATATTTTCCAGAGTCCACCCCCGCCCTGTGTGGTGGGCTGTTAAGTTACCCTCCAAACTGATCACATAAGTTATGCCAATGCAGGAAGGATGCATTTTTTTTTCCCCTGAGCATCTTTCTCTATATAATTCCCCTGTTCAAAGCGCTTCAGAGATTCTCCTTGCTTTAAAGAATTTAATCCTTAATATGTATACAGAGACCCTTATGGATTAGGTTTCTGACAAGTTCTTTTGCCTTCTCTGACACCAAACAGGCCGACACGTGCAGGGAACTGCCAGCAGTTGTTTCCTGTGGAGTGACTGCTCTGTCCTAGGATAGGGCTTGGTACAACTTGCCATTGGTAGGGTTTGAAGAGGGAAGCTGGTGAGGGAGGGACATAGGATAGATTTGTAGAGATCAATTTTAGAAGCTTCATGTGCCCGTTTAAGGACTCAGAATTGATAGAGTCCCTGAAACTTTTCAAACTGATTTTTATAGAATGAATTGCTTTGGAAGGCCTTGTTTAAGTGGTAAAGGAGGCCACTTTCTAACATTTAGCATTTGAGTTGGAAAAAAAATGGCATACCAACATAAAGAAATCTATAATTTTCCCTTATGACTTCCTTGTGGGCATCAGTTCATTGACTGAATGGTTTATTGAGAGTTTAAGAAGAGACAAGTTTATGACATGAACAAAGACAGCTTTTTAACGCCCCCCCCCCATGACATATTCAATCTTTTGGTGGACGATTAGGCAAGAAAATGAAAAGAAAATTGTAAATTATACATTAAGAAAGACACAAAAGGTGCTGAAATAGAAATGGAAAAGAAAAATTCTCACTTTTGATAAATGGCAGGCAGAGGTCTGATTGCAGAATTGGTATTTAAGCCATGTCCCTGGAGATGAGAAGTAACCAACCATTCCAAAGAGAAAAGATGAGCATTCCAGGAAGAGGGAATGGCTAGAAGAGGGTTAGATAAAATTGCAGAGCTGAGAGGTCAGTGTGGCTGGACTCTATGGGGTGAGGAGGAGAAACGCATGAAATGAAATTGCAAAGGCAAAAGCCGGAACCTTCAGGGAGTTGTAAATTCTGCTAAAGACCTTGAATCTTTTTCTCATTTTCTCTTGGAGGACGGGATGCTGTGTATTTTAAGCATGGCTACATAGATTTTTTTTTTTATGAGTTATCTAACACACACACACACAATTCTTTGAGTATAATTCTTAAAAAAATACTTAGATTGAAAATGCTTGTGATAATTTTTCTATGAAAGATATTCTAAAATTGTTACAAATTTAAAAAGAGTCTTTTTTTTTTTGGCTTACTGGACAAAAAGGGAAAAATATACACCATTTTAATATATCTTTCAAGCAAAATGTAACATCTTAATCCTCCAGCTGTTCAATAATTGTTGAGACTATAAAAGGTTATTTTGACTTGCAGAAAAGAATTTGTGAGAAGGTTTTAGTTAAGCAATCTTAAAATGACATCTCTTTCCTTTTGAGCCACCAATCATCCATTTTATCCCTCAGTGTATGTCATGCTCCATGGAGAAAACAATTCAGTTGAGCTGCATCCTAAGTCAGGGAGGCTGATATCACTTACAGGCCAGCTTCTTAGGTAAGGTTTCATTCCCTTTGGTGCAGGAAGATGTTTGTTCTTTTGATGCAGCCTGGAACATTGTGATTTGGACTGTGGTAGGGTGCTAAATACACATTGTAGGTAAAAATGTAGGTCCAAAAAGGGTAACTTGAGAAATAGTGTAAAAGTGTTATTTCCTTAAATACCACTCCACCATTTAGAAACATTGGCTGACTGTTCTATTACTTGAGTTAACACATACAGTGTAATAATTCCAATATTAAATAGTAATTGGAGCAAGACTGAAGGTGTTTTGAAAACCCAAACCCTGTTTGGATAAGTTGAGATACTCATTTACTCAAGTCCTGAGTATAAAGTATAAAGAGAAAAAGAACATGGACTCTGGGTGACCACTGAACTGAATCAACCTCATCTGCCATCAGGTTTAAAGTTATGTTTGTGTCCAGCTAAATTTACAACCAAGCCATTAAATCAAATGAGAAAAAAAATTGATGCTCTTTTATTCTGAACTTTCAGAATCCTTTTCATTTTTTTTCTTTCAAAAATGATTTGTCTTATATACCAACATAATTTTATTTGATTGTCATTCCCTATTAGCCACATTCCTTTTTAACAATGCAGTGAAATTATAATGAAGAGTGGAGTTATTACAAGCTGTCCTGTATGTGAGTTATACAATATGCTGAGTGGGTCCCAATGAAGCCACACTTATCTAATTATAATGAGGCCAACTCCTTGAAGAGCACATGTTTGTGTCTCATATAACTAATTAATGAAGACTGAAATAATTGATGGTGAATGTAACAGAAGGATACCAGGAGATACTGAAGTTTATCTCCTTTTTCACCATTGGTTCTTTATCTATGTTACTAATATTAATTAATTTGACAAAATAATAGTTTTGCTTTCTATCCAAATGCAATAAACTGTATGAGATTAAAAGAACTTCCAGTAAGTTACGTACAGTGGTTTATCATAGAAAATTGAAATGAATACCAAATAGTCATTTTTAAATTATTTTCTTAAATTTTCAGATCCTAGTAGTCTGTTTTCATAAGTCATAAAATGGTATGTGAGTCCAAGCTCAGTTTATTCATTTAAAAATGACCCAAGCTTTAACTTTTTAAAGTTATGTCAGCTTTTTAAAGCTTTTTCCTTAAACATGACAACTAAGGGCCGCACTGATTGATCCTTCCAGAAGTGAAACAAGCCTCATTTGCATGATCTGAAATCCAAGTGAATTTTAAAAGTTTGCTTCTGTAGCAATGCAATGGCACCAGTTGACTGACATCTGTAGAACTGAAGTGAGTAAAGGGATTTTTAATAAAATTGAGTAGGGGAGAAAGATAAAAATAAGAAAAATATTATAAGAGAGGAAGAGTTTCATGAGTTATGAGCCTACCTATAGTAAATAGGAAAGCTGAGCTGGCTGAGAAGAAAGAGGGAAAGGTGACCCCATAACCACAAAGAAGTTTTATAAGAAAGATATTATAGTTTTGAAAGCAATGAGAGATCAATAACAAGGAACACCAGTCCCCAGGTTTCACGGGTCAGGTGTTCTGGGTGAAATGAGCCTTTTCTCCTTCACATTTAAAATCTTTTCTTTCTTAGTTTGGTTTCTTGATATTATAACCACATCTCCCCTCCCCAGTTACACATAGAACAATTAGAATTAACTAATAACAGCTAATTGAAATCACAGAAGTTTTGGATAAAGATTCCATCCTGGTACAAAAAAAGTCTAAGTATCTTTCCTCAAATTGTTTTGCCTAATGTCAAGTTACATATAATTCATATTTTTAAATTATTATGTTAACTTGGGTTTTCCAGATTTGTGCCTTAATGCTTTAGAAAAATCTCATTGAATTTATGAGGATACACATTCCAAACATGTCTCCATGTTCCCTTTCTGGTAGGCTACATTTTTCTCATTTTGAGCTACCATGTGTTTTTCACTTGGAGGAAAATGAAATGTGCTATAGACGACATCAATCTTTTTAGTCTTTTGTCTCTTTTTTGATGGCTGAAGAGAGAGCTATATGAGTTTCTCTGTCTTTTACTTTCAGTACAGATAATGCATCAGCTTTTCTGAAGGGTCTGACTTCCACTTTTCATGAATACTTGAGAATAGAAGTTAAGGTTTTACATCAGTTCTTTATTGAGATTTGTGGGGCTGCTTTGTTGGAAGGGAGGGATAAATTCATCTACTAAACTCTTATCAGAGTGGCTATGGTTATGGGGAAGACAATTGCTACTGAATACTCAATGTTCAAACAGAAACACTTTAACCAATTTTAGGTATAAATTTAAAAGTTTGTACACTATATAATTCTTATAGAGAAACTAATTTGTAAATAGTGCATTTTTAACTTAAATTTTCAGTTTTTTAATAGAAGAATGTGATAAAAAAGTTGCAAAGTTACAAGGTGTTTTGAATTTATTTTCCTTATTAACAAAATAAAAATAAAAAGAAAGAACAGCAGTAAAAACTTTACCTTACTACTTAGTTCAAAATCTGAGACTTAGATAACAAGCTTCATGAAGAACTTTCAATTCTTTGTTGCTCACAAATGAACCCCAATATAATTACATGGGCAATTAAAAAATTTACACATTCATGCTAAGTGTGAATTACATGATTTCTAGAACTAAGCAAAATGAACACAAGTTAGAGTGTACAATGTCATGGTAGGTAAATGGCCTGTTAATTTTTTTTTCCCAGATCAGTTTACATAGTGTAACTATACCTTTATTTTATCTACCTTTAAACTCAACTCACCCAACGGTAAAGGATCTGAACTAGTAATACAGTCTAGATAACAGATAAGATGGGATCACGTGGGACAAATGGAGTCTTCGTTCTCTTTTTTTAAAAAAACCTTTGAGACAGGCACTGGCACTCAAAGACATTTTGCTCATCACAAGCCTAACACAGAGTTTATAGCCCATTGATGACAAAAATAAATTCTTTCAAACAGAAATATTTTCTCTTATAGGATAAAGACAATTTTATTTGTGGACAGAGTGCCCATGGAGGTATCTTATAATCACATCACCCAATTTCAGATTCATCAAACACACACAATATCTAAGTCTAATTAATGGAAGATGGGACGACATAAACATCTGTTACAGTGACATGATAAGAAGATGATGCTTTGTGCCTTCAGTCCAGGTGCTTTACAAGCAGTAAGCTTCTCAGTACCTTTGTGATCTAGGTAAGCAATTCTCTGTGTTCTGCCTTCCCTTTGTATCTAAGACTGCTGCTGATTATTTTTGAATGTGTGATGATAACTATGAATTTAAAATGTCTAATTAAGTTTTCTCATTAGGAACCATATCTAGTTCTGTGTTTTACATGCTATCTCAATGAGGACGAGGACCACATGTCTTCATAATATCGCTTCTATTCTGTTAATGTGACCTCATCCACAAAGCAAATGCTCAGAGGTGGCTTTCTTAGTATGAACATGCATGAGGATGGCTTCAGTGTCCTCTTCTGACCTGCTGAAAGTGGGGGTGGGGGTGAGGGATTTCAACACAATAGGTCAAACCAGGTGGCTTTGCCTATCTTTATGGCTGCCTGTCACTGGAGTTAACAGCCAGGGAGGAGCTGGTGAGGACCAATGGATATGCAGACAGAGTAGCTATTAATCTATATATATAGGATTGTCAGCTATATGAGGAGAAAACATTGCAGGACAGCAAAAGAATGCTTTGTTTGGATGTATAAATAACCAGTAAGGCTTTTAATACAAAGGGAAGATAGAATGTGCAGTCTGTATAATTCTATGTGGTATTGTGGAAATCACAGAAACACTGAGACAAAGTGGACAACAGGCATCAGGTAAAACATCTGAGTGACTACATATTCTGCAGCCTGATTGAGTTGACCTAATATTTCTATTTCTTATTCATATAGTACATTCTTAGCTAAATTAAAATTTATTTTCAATAGAACGTTTGTTGCTATTCCCTGTGATACCACTGCAAAAATGACTGCTGCTGAATGATACTTTTATGCTGCCTTTTTTACTTAGGCAGGGCACACAGAAAGTAGGAGAAAAATATAAATTCTCTTTTCTCTGTAAAACTGATATTTGATACAATTTTTAATGTGTTTCTTCATATATCCAATGTTTTTGGTCACATAATTCACTTATTTTAGAATTTGGTATCAAAAAGTGGTTTTCTCAAGGTCTTCATACAAAAATTGTGCCTCCTATCATAGTTACTTTGTTGCTTTGACTCTCAGGAAGCTCAAAGATAAATTATGATGATATAGTCTTTATATAATGAAGTAATTTGCTTTTCTATTTATATAAAAGCAGTAAAATCAGGCAGAATTATATTTGGGTCATGTTAACTGTTGTGTTCATGGACATAGACTTATTGACTATATAACTCTTAGGCTAGTAAGGCTTAGAATGTCTGTTGGTTCTAGGAAATTGGCATTTTTTTGGCACCAGTGTTATTAACTGCTATTTAGAGAAAAATGTAATGAAAATTGGAATTATGGTCCCCTTGTTCACTGTTAAGAGGTAGCACAGAGTGCTCTGAAGCAAAGAAACTTGGATTCAGTTAGACTGACATGAATTTGAATCATAGCTCTTCTACTTCTTATCTGTTTGATTTGGGGCATAGTGCTAGCCTTCTTGAATTTCAGCATTCTGTCTGTGAAATGTGTAGTGCTTTTAAAATGGTGCATAGCACAAAATGTAAGCATTCCGTAAACATTGACTACTATTGCTAATGATAATTATTCATTAAAACTTAAACTAGATAATATTGTTCAAAATTTGAAAGCAGGTGTTTCTAAATTCTGTATCATGCAAAAGAAATATTTTAAAGATCATTTCTTATTGGTGTATTATCACTGCACGTAATGGTGGGCTTTGTTTTTATGTATTCAGACATACACATAACATAATGCAAAATAAATATTAATGAACTAATGTACATTTTATCTTTGGATGTAGAGGTTTTACAAACATTCCTCTATGTACATTAAAATTATAAAAAAGTCTTAATAACTTTTATTGTCCAACATTGAAGTCTAAAATATGCATAAGATTTCACTCAAAATATAATTACATTTTTATTTAAGAATGCTTAAACTGTGATCAGTGTTTTCATAGGATGAATTTTTTTTTCATGTCAGACAGGTTATGTGCCGATGTTGTAACAAGTTTAGAGGGAGGCACATCACACACAATAGCGTGAACACCCAATCATCACGCTTATGAACTGAAGGATCAGGATGATATCTTAATAATCAAAATTGGTCAGAGTCAAATGATTAATGAGTTATGATTAAATAATGCCCTAAGGTGCTATAGTTCTAAATATCCAGAAATTATAGCACTAATTTTTATAGTCTAAAAATTAGTGCTATAGGTAGGACTACCTATCAGTTCACAAATACATTGTCTTCTAAAATTTTGCTTATAAGTCACATTTAGTTTCTTAAAACTCAAAATGGATTTTCTTACAGCAAATATAAATGCTGTCTTGTTTTTCTTTATCCCCTCTTCCAAAGCCAATTTAATCCATAATAATAAATCTGAAGTTTTGTGTTTTCAAGAGAATATAGAAAACAATGCTCTCGCAACACTTCTTTTATTCTAAAGCTAATAAAATATACTTAAGCATACTTAAGAATATTTGTTAAGTATTTTAATTAAATATTTTCCCAATATGCAACCTATAATCAGGAAAGATTGAAAAAGGAATAATTATAAAATTTATTTTGAATGAGTTTAATTATATGTGGGCAAGAAGGACAGAGTGAACTTCAGGGCAGATCTCAGTGGAGTTTTCTGGGTCCTTTCTATGATTGTGGAGGTTCAATTCAATAAATACAATTTTCAACGGAACCTTCCTCATTGAGACTTTGTGCTGAATATTGCAGTGAATGCAAAACTGAATAAAAGACCATCTCTGTGGGGCGAGGCAGATAGCTCCAAGCACTCTCTACCATTGAGCTGTCTGCCTAGCCCTACAGAGGTCTTCTTTGCTGGATCATATTCCCTAAAGGCCTCTCTCTTCATTAGTCAGTACAAAGAGAATCTGAGAAAAACCTAGTTTATTAGGCACTCAACTCAGTTCTTAGGTAATGTTCTTGTGCTTCTCAGATTCCATTTTTGGGAATGGGGAGAGTGATTAATTCTCACAACAATGAGCTGGTCAGGGTTTGAATCCAAGCACGGCCACTCTTATCGTATGTCCCCTTAATCTTTCTAAACTTCAGTTTCTTCATATGTCACAAGGAATAGCAATAGCTCACAGGATTGTGATGAGAAATAAATGAAATAATGGATATAGAGCACTTCTCATGGTGCTCAGCACTTGGTAATTTCTCAATAAATTACATCTGTAATTATTATTAGTTTTAAAGATATCATGGTACAGATGCTAAGAGTGATCCTTGAGGGTCAGGCAGATGATGAACTGTCATGTCATATAGCTAATTCAGACTTCCAAATGCCCAGCATATAGGAATCAGGTGGGACGATGGACTTAAAGAGAAATTACCATAGTGGAGGAGGTGAGAAGGTGAGAAGGCAAGAGGAAGTTCCGATGGCCAGGAGGGAAACTCTTGGCCAAGGTTTTGTCTTGTAAATTGTGTACTTCTAATTTGGACACTAAATGTAAGACAAAGATACACCTTGACTATTGTTTGTCAAAGATTTTTTTTTAACATTATGCAAAGATCAAATCTGAAATTTAGGCAAAGTGGAATTTCAGATCTTTTCACTCAGTGGAAACAATTATGAAAATTCAATGCAGAAATAATGGAATGTAACAGCATGTGAAAGCAAAATTTCAACTTATTTCTTGGAATTTATGGGAAGAAGTGAGAATCCCCTAAACAATAGCACATGTTAACATGGCTATAATAGATTTTTTGGAAAATAGAAAGGGTCCCTTGAGACTCATTTATCTGAATTATATTCTGCTTTGCTAGGGAATTCTCAGAACTGGGCTGATTAAGTCCATAGTATGTTTATGCCTATGATCGAAGTTCATAGGTTTTTGTGCTATTCAATCACTATTTTTAGCTAAAACCAAATGATGGGTCTGATATTTGATATAAGATTTTCAAGACAGGGGAGAGATATTAAGTAATTTCCATTAGTAAATTAATATTTTTTTTTGCTAAGTATAAAGGGACTTTCATGAAAGTATATCCCCAGAACCATGGATCCTCATAATGAAGGGCTGTCACCATGGAATTTCCATTGCCTAGTGAACCTGTATAAAAGTAGCCCAAGAAGGAGGCCAGTCATTTTCCTTTTTGCTTTTGATCCACTCCAAAAATTACTAGAAAGATTAAATAATATGCAGTCAAGTTCATTTTGTTGGCAAAGGCAAGATTTTATTGATCATCTGACACAGACATGTACTAAATAATTTAAAGATCTTTCTCATATCATCTATTTATTTTTGACAAAATTAAATTAATACAGAAGCAGTATTATCATTATTTAAGGAGATAAATTCTAAAACATTTTTGGTATAAAAACTGATGCAAATATGCTCTGGGTAGTACATCTTGAACTTATAATGACCTTTGTCCTACAGAAAACAGCAGTGCCTAATCTATTCTTGGATTTTTTATTATGCAGTAGACAGGACAATGTTAGTATAAAACACATTGTTAAAACTGGACAGAAACAGTCTGAATAAACTGTTGTAAACCTTCAATAAAATGAAGAGGTAACAATTTCTACAAAAGGATTGCTCCATTCTGGGCCAAAATTATAGTTCTGCAAGGGTGTAAGAAGTTCACCAGATGGGAGGCCACTTGAATTTGCAACCATATATATCTTTTTCTTCTGAAAGAAAGAGGCATTTGTTTCCTGACATGTTATCAGGAAAATTGTTCATTTTTATTCTTCATCTGTCACTCAAAGTTGTCACTACATTTAGTGGCTATTTATTCTGCACATCATTTCTACCTCTAATAGTGCTGTCAGCCTGTCTGGTATTCATATGCCAGCAACACATTTCTTTATACTTCAAACACAACTTCTGGAAAACTTCCTCCTTCTGTTATAAATCCCAACTGAGTCATTGCAAAAAGTTCTAGTCTGCTCTCCCTTGTCTCTCTTCCTTATTTTTAATCAAAATGGGAACTAGTGATATTTTCCTTGATGAGCAGGGCCTTGTTTTCAATTTTTCTTGAGTTGGAGTGTTTGATTCAAGCTTATCTCTCCATGCATTTCCACAGAGCCTTCTTTGTAAAATGACACCAATTCAAATTTGAGTGGTGGGAATAAAGAGGCAAATTGATCTGTAACTCTTATATCATAAATATTTCAATGAACTGAGCTCAATAGGAAGTATTGAGAAATAGTGAAATCAATTGTTATTACTCTTTTTTTTTCATATTTGTCTCAGAGCTCAGAAGCTAATGTCCACAATGAAGTCTGAATAACAAACTGGGAATTCCATCTAATGCATGATTTAATGAAAAGTTTTTTCAAAGTAAAACAAAACAAAAACCCCAAATCAAACCAAACCCAAACAAAAACCTGAATACTCTAGTTCTTTCTTTACCAGTAATGTACTGCACAACTGTAAATAGGCTATTTAGGCTCTCTGGTCCAGTAATTCTTTTGGCAATAAAATGAAAACCAAAGTTATTGTATACAGCAAAATTACTCAGATTATTCTAGAAAAAATTTTATTAAGCTTTCTCAGTTTAAAAGCAATTAATACTGGGAAAAGATAAAGATGAAAACACAATTGTTTGAAGCAATCTTGATAATATTCTGAAATGAATTATCTAAGTGATCTTAAAAGAAAAAATTCCAGATGGCTTCAGAATTCCAAAAGGCATTTTAGTGTTGGATCTTATCTCATTGGGATAGAAATGTTTCATCATATACTATGGTTCAAAAATATTTTCTAGTTTATGGTTGGTGAATATAGTCATAGAGAAGTCAGCAGGGCCAAAGAAGCTAAAAATCTATCTATAGAAAGAAATAATCTCACAAAGAATTGTATTCCTCCTCACATAAGTGATGATTGAATTATACAATCCTGGAAAGATGGATGAGAAGACTTAGGATCTAAATCCTCCTCCTTTTACCAAAAAGTCCCTACATGTAAAATGAAAGAATTAGGCCAGATGATCTCTAAACTCTTCTCCAACTCAAATGTCTTATCAGTTTGAAAACTAATTAATATTGCATACAAACATGAGAAAGTTTAAAATATATAATTCAAAAAAGTTGAGACAAACATTTTGAATGGAGAGAAGGCACAGGTTGTAGCACTATGCATTTAGCTAAAAATGACAAGATATGCAAATGGTACCACTCTGAATCTTAAAAATGAAATCTGTATCCTGTGCATTGGATGGTACACTAACACCTAAAAGTATGAAGCAACACTAATAATTTGACCTTAGGAAAACTCCGTTCTTTCTGAACCAGTTTCTCCACCTTGGCAATACTGACATTCTGGGATGGCCATTTCTCTGTTGTGGGGGGCTCTGCTGTATATTTCTTGATGTTTACCAGTTTCCCCTGACTGTATCCACTAGATGCCAGCATCAGCCCTGCTCCCCAAGTTGTGACAACTAAAAATGTCACCAGACATTTGTCTCCAGTTGAGAGTCACTTCTTTAAAATGAAATAGTGTTCTCTGGCTTCCTGTCTTAACCTATGCCAAAGGTACCAGAGTTGTGATACTCAGATGTGTTTGAAACAGGTACCCAGAGCCCTCTGTGTCATTTAGATTTTAAATGTTCACACACACACACACACACACACACACACACACACACACACAAACAAAAAAAATTTGGATTAGAATGTGAGGTAATAGATGTTCATTAGCTTGATTTAATCACTTCACAATGTATATACATTTCAAAAATTGTACCCATAAACATGAAATTTTCATTTATCAATTAAAATTAAGTAAATGAAAATTTAAGGAAAGACTATGAGAAGATCTTGAGGAGTCCCAAGGTTCAGCCCAAGGGCTTAGCTGAAATTTTGTACATGAGCAGCAAGAAGTCCCATAAGTCCCATATTGAGAGAGACAGTAAAGTGGAACGGAAACTATATGGAAATAATACCTCCTATAACAAGAGCTTTGAATGATATTGAAGATTATTCAAAATGCCATTTTTCTCCTGGGGTGGGGGTCAAGGTTATGATTTTACAGTTTTTCCTATTCACTCCCATCAAGAGATCAGTATGAAAACTTAAGAGTCTGGCCAGTTGAACACCCAACAATTTCAGAGATGCCAAGTTATTCTGTGACTAAACTCCCAGGTTGTGCAGCAGCTACATCACTGTAGGATGTTGACAAATCTACCTTCCCTGCCAAATGACTACCAAAGAAAGCAATGCCAGAATTATCCAGTGCAGGAAACCATATAGGAACCTGGACAGGGCATGGATATTAGAGTCCAACAAGTTTTAGGTTTGAATCCTGACTCCATTGTGTACTATTTATGAGATCCTGAGATTTCTCATCTGTAAAATGGGAATAAGTTGCCTTGGAAGGAATAAATGATAGGCTGGATATATTAGGAAAAATCAAACATATAATATTTGTTAAGTTCTTAGTAGAATATCTGGAATTTAGTAAGGACTCAATAAATATAAACAACATTGTTCATTATGCAACAATGTAGAGACTTCTCTTTTAGAGTTTTAAATATATATGTATGTAATCCCCTTTCTCATATAAGCATGTGCTATGAGTGTACAAATGGATACTTTAAAAAAAAAATAAAATGATACAATATAAGGAGGAAAGTTTTAGCTATGCCTAGAGAATAGAAAGAAGTCAACAGTGCGTTTTGATGTAAATAAAAGATCAGAGAAAGAATGTGAAGCTTCCAGGTTCCTGGAAAGGGTCATGGAGAGATGAATTCAAGGCAAAGCATCTGCATTTCTTGTGGGCCTGTGCCATAATGCAGAGTTCGGTGCTGCCCAGTCCCTTTGGAGGGGGTGGCATTTCTTGATAAGGGCTCTCTGAATTTGGATATCCCTGGGGGCTCTGGCTTCTCTATATTGTTTCCTTTTCTTCCTTGACTTCAAGGGAAATAGGAAGGAGGATCTTGAGCAATTCAAACTCATCCTGCTGATTCCAACCCCAGGAAGACAGCAAAGATATCTATCTGTCTGTCTGTCTATCTATCTTGTTTCAGTGTCATTCTCTCCCCACAGCCTTCTCATAGGAAGAGGTGGATGCTCAAACAGTACTTTCAACCCCCAAACAGAGGATTCTATGAACATATGTAGCTTAACCCAAGGCTATTCATCAAAATGGAGTCTGACCTATGAGACTGCAAGTGTCTAGGAGAGGAGAACCCAAATTTGAAGGCCAGACAAATTCCTGTGTTTTAGGGGGTTGGATGGGGGTAACTAGTTAATCAAACCCAATGTAATCATCTTAACTTCTGGGTTCTTCAACCAAGATGTCAGTCTGTGGATCTTGGTTTATTAGGAGGCACAGACAATGTCTTCCATCAGAGGCAGGTCTAGCTGCTGTTTTAAGACACTCTTTTTCTTGGAAATTCTGCAGTGAACCCTGGTTTCCCTGGGTGTTGGCATCTTTTTGCCTTTGTGCCCTTGCATCATATCCTGTCCTAATTTTTGTGGTTTCTTTTTCTTTTTTTTAAAGAGAGAGTGAGAGAGGAGAGTGAGAGAGAGAGAGAGAGAGAGAGAGAGAATTTTTAATATTTATTTTTTTAGTTCTCGGCGGACACAACATCTTTGTTGGTATGTGGTGCTGAGGATCGAACCCGGGCCGCACGCATGCGAGGCGAGTGTGCTACCGCTTGAGCCACATCCCCAGCCCCAATTTTTGTGGTTTCTTTGACTTATTTATTTATTTTTTGTAGCAGGGATGAACCCAGGGGTGCTTAACCACTGAGATACCTCCCCAGCCCTTTTTATATATTTTATTTAGAGATAGGGTCTTTCTGAGTTGCTTAGGGTCTTGCTAAATTGCTAAAGCTGGCTTTGAACTCACAATCCTCCTGCCTCAACCTCTTGAGCCTCTGGGATTACAGGTATGTGCGACTGCACCGGGCTCTTTGATTTTTTTCCCCCTTCATATCCTTCTATCTGCTTTTGTTTACTTCTGCTTTGGGGTTTCTGTTCAATGTGTTCCTATAATTCGGTTTCATCTTCTTCAGTTCATTTTCTGCCAAGTTTATACTTCTTCATTTCATAATCCACTGTTGGTCAAGGTTCAGTGGAACAAGAGAGAGTCTGTGAGACATCAGCAGGTACTGTCCAGTGTTCTACAAAAGGGGATAAGAGAGATGAGCATCGTATATTGAATGCATTCTTCTAAGCGTCCTTATACTGTTATAACTTAGCCAGATGCATGAACTGGCAGTGTATGTCAACTCACTGGGCGCAGACCTTGTGATGAAGGAAACACTGGAGAGGAAGAAAAGCTCAATTAGATAGAATTATATGGTTCTGAATGGAAGAAATCTTTCCTTCAGTCCTCCTCACCTCCGTTTACCTCCTCACTCTCAGGATAATACCAGAGTTCGCAGGCGCTCAACCTGCACATGGGATGGGCTCTTCATCTGTTTTTTTTTTTTAGCCAGAGGTCATTCTGCCATTTGATGTTTACTAAATATGGCATCTTATTATCACAGAGGATACTTTCCAGAGACCAAGTGTGACAGCAAAAGCCAATTCTGGTCTCGGTTCACCCGTGCTTTGGAAAGAACACATCCTTTTAACGGTTTACTTCCTATCTATTCCTTGGTTTAAATAAATGTTCTCTGACTTCCTTAAGATGTTTTTGGCTTAGAAATGCAATTACATAGATATATTTCGTGATAGCATATTAAAGACAATATAATTCCATGTTGGCTTTCTGTTCTGAGTTGTTCTCCTTTATCTCTTTCTCTTCAGTGTCTAGTAGGTCAGGTTCATGTCATGCTGGCTAAAATCTTATTTCTAAATAAAATACATCATTCTCACTACCTAAAATTCTGCTTAAAATGAAAAACTTGGATCGATTTTAAGGACTAATACCAGGCAAGTGGTTAAATTCAGGGCATATCTTATGGATAACTGACAACCATTAAGTCAAGATTTCAAAACCCGTCTAATAACATGGAAAATACTTATTATGAAATAAAAAAAAAGCAAGATGCAAAGCCATATAGATAGTATAATTCCAAGTAGTGAAAAAATAAAAATAAAAAAGAAAACATATGAAAAGTATTGGAAGGAAAGCAGCAAATGTTATGAATTTATATCTGGTATAAGTTTATTGCTGGTTTTAAATATTTTCCTTTGTGTGGTTCTATGCTTTCCAATTTTTCTTTTAGAAATGTATATTACATTATAATAAAAATTATAAATTTTTTGCTTAAACAGACCTCACTTATGATATATTTTCAAGTTACTTCTAGTTACAATTTCTCCAGAAACTTCTTCTCTTTACATTCATTGCCTTTTATATCTTTTATATACTAGGCATTTATATCTGGACAGCTCTCATCAGTAATGTATTTAATACTTCCTTGTTACTTGTGTGTACAATTTTGTGTTTTTGTAATAAATAATACTGCATATAGTGCTGCTTGGTATATGGTAAACGGAAGTGTTATTATTATTATTTTTAATCTTGGTGACCTAGAAGCAGAACTTCTAGCAAGGGGCAGCCTTCACCATAAGCTGGTAGCCAGACATCAAATTTAAATACAGTGTGGAAAGGGAAGGAGTGGCTATGGAATACTTCATGTGAGCATGTTCACATTCTCTCTGTAACTCACCTGAGAGGAAGACATTAAACCCTTTTCTGAGATGAAGAAATGAGGGCTCAGTGAGGCCATAGGACTTTCCATAGGGCACATAGCCAGTAAGTACCAACTCCTTTTTCTTCCCCACCTACCCCTTTACTTTAATTGGTTGTAAACAAATTAATCTGGCAATATGCATACATTCTGAGAGCAATCACACAACTGAAAAATTTGTTTGAAAATGCATGATTGAACTGGGGGTGCTTGTGCATTTTAGAATATTTACTAATTCAAATCACAGTGACATTTTGTCTATGTTGTATGTAGGTTCCTTGCTTTGTGTGCATGAATGTTTTTCTTATTAACTCACTACTGTTACCAGTACACAGTGGCTTCCATCCAGATTCTCAACAAGTGTGCTTACCTACCCATCAAATCTCACGATTTTGTATTATTCACAGAATACTACTGCTTTGGATGCAGAGATGGCTTGGTGCATTTCATTATGTTAGCATTATATGTAGATGGATAAATGCTAATGAGACAACAAAGATTTCTAGACAAAACAACTAATGTGGGAGCTATAGTGATAGTCTCATGTGCATCTTTATAAAATTGAAAAAAAATAAATCGGCCTATTTTTCAGTTAATTTTTAGTAAGAATGTTGGAAGATGAAGGTGTTATTAATGATACCGATATCAATACTTCCTAGTAGAGGACTCTCTTAAGTTAGTGATATTTTCTGAAATGTTAAGATTATAGTAATAGTCATTGAGTTCCATGTATATAGCTCAAATAAAGACACTTTGGTAAGGCCAACAAGGAAAGCTGTACTATTTAAATCACCCAGTGACAAGTATACATGATAGTTCTTAGATTCCAAGTGTATTGTTGGGACAGAATTTTGATAAAATAAATAACAAAATGATTATAATTGAAACACCACCAACAATCTCAAAGTTCCTGGGTATGCTTTCCATATACCTCTAATTATGTCCCTGGTGTTCTGTTGGTTATTACATAGAATACAAACATGAAAAAGATCACAGTTCCTAGCGTCAAGGATCTTAGTCTGGTAAGTTATTTGTGTAACAACAAGGAAGCAAATAAACCAAATGAAAATGGGGAAAGGAGATGGGACCACATGCTCTGAGTATAGAATGAGTCACTCTAAGGATATCAAGGAGTCCTGTCAAGTCCCCCAGAGGCAAAAAAATCCAGTTAGATGGTGGTGAAAGTGGTTTTCGTAACATTTCACTGCCCTTTCAAAATGACGTGTACTGTTTAAAAGCAATGAGCGCTGTAGTTCTGATCCAGGCCAGTGTTGTATGCAAATAGAAATTCTAGAATATCTCAAGTAATTTACTTGTATTTCTCAAATATCACAAAGGGGATACATAGCTCGCAGAAAATTTTCTCAAAAATTCCCCTTTTCTCTTTCCCATGAGCTGCTTTCACACCCCACAGCTGTCCTCACTCCTCGCCTCTTCCTGAGCCATTTCTCCACCCCCCAGCTTGGCCTGTTCTTCCTTTTCTATCCCCATCCCGTCCTTCTCTGCACCATAGTTGGCTTGCAGTGCTTTGTTAAGCTCCTCTCCTCTTCCTTTTTGCAAGTGCTGGTTTTCTCTGTGGGTTCTCTGACCTGATCTCCTCTGCTCCTAATGTTAAAAGCATTTCTTTGTTTTGACATCTTTTTTTTTTTTTTCCTTCTCAGAAGACAGAGGAGGGGAAGATTCTGTATGAAGCTAGAACCATCTTTAGCAAGTTGGAAAGACTCCTAAATGAGTAGTTTTTGTGTTTTTAGAGATATAAGAATCTTTTTTAAAAATCTACAAAATCTGAGGTCCTGCACATTTTTCCTTTAATCTTTTTGCTATGTAATTCTTTGGTGTGCAAAAGCAAAAACTTATACATTTTTGCATGTCTGTTGTTTTACACTTCACTGTAGCTGTGATTCACTCAGGAAATAACCTTCAACTCTAAAAGTGCAGGTCATGATCATATATATTTAGGAAGTCATTCAAATGGAAGATTAAAAGACAAGAATTCCTATTGTAAATTTCCTATTTCCTTAATCCATTCTATTATTGTTGAGTATTGTAAGTTTTGGTACTTTGGGTTTTCACGGTCTCATATGGAAAAAAGTGGTTTTTTTTTCATATTAATATTCATGACCTTGTATAAATGTTGTGACACAATAACCACCATGAAAGAAATTATTTACCAAGACATAATATTTCTCAAATTGCTCCACTGAGTTAATAGCTATGACCATCAACACATGTATTATAGAAATGAATCTGATCAAGTGTTTCTGGATTCTGAGCTGAGAAAGTTTTGACTTGCTAAGTTGCTCTGATTCTATGCTGTATAAATGGCTACACATATGATTACATACACAGAAATAAATGTAGCTTAATGATGACATGGAGTATTGAATAAAAATTAACGAATATGTATAAAAGTCTCATCCACCTTCTTTTCCACCAAATTCATCTCCAAACCAGAAATGCTAATAAGCTGAATGCTAGTAGATGTGAGCTTTCTCTACTTTTGTTGGAAATGCTAATGAACTGACAGCTCAACCAAACCCCAGCACACAGTAGTTTCTCAAAATTTCATTGAATGAAAAATGAAACCCCCAAATCAGAGCACAGAATGATGCAAAGTAGGAAGGACCTCAGGGTGTCCCGTTCATTTATACACTGCGTATCTGGTCCCTGCATAATCACAGAGCGGCTGAAGATGATTCATCTGAAAGACCTATTTAAGGAAGGAAGTGAAAGTCATAGGCTAAAAAATGACCCATAATCAGGTGCTGACAGTTGTGTGTTGAAAGATTCTATGTAAAGCCAAACTTTCCAACCACAAAAAGGGACCTGTTTTGTTCAACATTTTGGAGTGAAGAAATTAAGGGGAAAGCTGAGCTAACATGAAAGGCTTAGAAATAGTTTTAACTTTCATGCCTGACACAGAGAAATAAAAGGAATCTACTGAATAGATTAAACAAATAAATGTCCAATCATGCATTTAATTTAAATTCCCATGAAAATTTGCAGAATTTCTAAGAAGATGCCAAAGTTTATTTTTGATACAAGATAGGCCATATCATATGCCAAAAACTGAACAGCCCTATAAAATTCAGCGCAGGTATTTGACCACTTAGGGGAAGAATGCTCAGATTATTAATGCCCCTGCTGCTTCCTTATAAATTCACATATGCATTTATTTTCTCATGCACTTACTATTAATTTTTTGACTCAATATATAGTTAGTTACTTATTCACGCTGGGCATTGTGCTAAGTATGGAATATAAAAAAAAGTTTCCTCCTGGGTGAGGCAGCACATAATTGTAGTCCCAGCAATTTGGGATGCTGAGGCAAGAGAATCACAAATTTGAGGCCGGCCTTGTCTATTGAGTGAGACCCTATCATAAAATAAAATAAAATAAGATAAAATAAAATAAGATTAAAAGGACTGGAGATGTGGCTTAGTGATAGAGTCCCCCTGGGTTTAATCCCAGTACCACAAAAAGAAAAAAAAATGTGTCTCTCCCTTTTAGGGAATTTACAGTTTAAGTTTAGTTTGTGAGACAAGAAAATGGACTTTGTATAATGCTGAAAGTGCTGTGACAAAAATAAACCCAGATGCTAACTCCTACTGGGAAATTTAAGAAGGCTTCCAGGAAGGATTAATTCATGAACTGAGCTTTGAAAAATAATGGGTTTAACCAGATGCAGGAGAGGCAGTAGAACATGGTTGCTAAATGCATAGATTCTACAGCCAGTTTGTCTGGGCTCACTTAGGTCCTGGGTTTGCCAGTGACTATGGATGACCCTGAGCACATTACCCACCCTCTCTGTCCCTTGATTTTCTCCACGAGTGGGGATGGTAATAGTAACTACTACTCACCCTTCCTAGGGTTGTAGGGATGAATAAACATGTTAATATTTTCTAGTTAGAACTGTACCTGTCTCACATAAGTATAATGCCAATGTGTGGTGAGTAAATAAAGGGGGGGGGTAAGAGTGACAGGTGACAGGTAAACAGCTGGTGCAGTGGCCTGAAAGGGCATACATGCTACATTTAGAAAAGAATAGAGTAGGTATAGGTCCTGTGGCTGAGAAATACTGAAAGACAAGTCTGCATAGATTTGAAGGCTTTGGTGAAGAATGTGGTTCTTATCTTAGACACCATGAAGGACCTGAAAATATTTTAAGAGAGCCAGTGATAAGATTAGATTTGCATTTTAAACAGGTCAATCTGGCAGCACTGTGAAGGCAGGGAGGCAAATTAGGACAGTGTTTTCCCAAAGTACCTGATAAAAAGGCTCATCTGGGGTGCTGTTGAAAGACCCCTTCCAGTAGCCTCTGACACAAGAAGACTTGCACTATGTCCAATAATCGTCTTTTTAGCGAGCATCTCAGATGATTCGTGCCTTGAGAAAGCCTTTGCAGACACCAAGTTAGATGGTGATTATAAGCATTAAGATGAAAATGAATGAGAACTTAAAAATAATAGAAATGACGTGGATGGAGGGAAGGGGGCCAATTTGAAAAGGATGAAACAACAGGACATTGTGACCGATGGGGTGGAGCCAAGATGACACTTGGATTTTTTGGCTTGGGTGACTGGCAGAAAGAGGAAGAATGTGAAAGGAACAAGGTCTGGGAGTGAGATTAGTGAGATCAGATTCTGGCAGGTTGACTCTGAAGTGTCATTGGGAAGAAAACACAGTCAGAGGTTGCGTAGGCATGGCTGAAGTACAGGAAAGAGATTTGGAGTGGAGACATAAAATTAGAAATCATCAACATATAAGTAGAAACTGAAGCCTGGAAAACTGCAACATTTAATCAGTGGGTAGGGGAACACAATCTTATTTTATTTATTTTTAAAATTTATTCACTCAACCATCCGTTTAACAAACAAAATTTTAAGTACATATATTGAGCCAGGCACAATGCTACACACTTTTTCCATAAAGGAAACTGTGAAGAAATATCTAAGAAAAAATCAGGAAAAGAGTAGTGTCATTGAAGTCAACCGAGAAGATTATGTCAAATGACGCCAAGACTCCAAATGAGATGATGAATAAAAGTGAAAAACTTTCCTAGGATTTAGCAAGAAATAAGGTCATTGGTAACATAGGAAATAATAGAGCAAATTCTTCTGAGTGATGGATAAGGACATTGAATTTGAGATGTGCCTTGAGGCATGAATGGGAAGTGAGGAAATGAAGGTAATGAAGGAGAAGGAGGGATAGATGTGGGATGCAGAAATTGTTACTAGAAATCCCACCCTTCTGCATGCCCCTGTGCAATGTTTGTTTGCAGTTACTCCCATCAAGAGGGAAAGTCTTTTTCTTGACCCTTTAGTCTGGACTTTTTTCACGTGACTTATGGGCATTAACAAACAGAATCTTGAAAGGTGGTTGTGTATTAGGGTTTGCACACTTTTGCTGTTCTTGGGAACCCTGTGATTTCAACACAAACCTGGACTAACTGGCAGGAGTCTTCCAGCCAGTCATCCTCTCACCCTGCCGGCAGCCACAAAAACTGATCACCAGTACCAACCACCAGACTTTGAACCAGACAGTCAATCAGCCCCTGGTCAATCTACCCACTGACCAAAGCCTCTGAGGAGCTTAGCCAATTCTAGCAGAAGAACTGCCCAGCAAAACCCAGCACAAATTATTGATTGACAGAAGAGCAACTATGGTTTTAAGTTTTATGGTTTTGGAAAAGATTCATTATATAGAAAATATTAGTGTCATGGATTTCAAGTCCTGGGGTTTATATATTTGTCTCTAAAACTTTGGGTTGGATTAGGGATTAGAAAAGCTATAGCTATTTTTAGTCTGGTCTTTTTTTTTTTTTTTTCCTCTTCCAAATACCCTGTTCCACATGGAAATAATAAAACCATAGCATCTCAAAGTGGAATGGTTGGGACATTATTGATTCATGTCAGAATACAGAAAAATCTTAAAATAATTATGCTGAGTGAAAGAAACCAAGCCAAACAAATAAATAGAGTCCATTCTTTATACGTCCCTTTATATGAAATTAAAGGAAACGTTCACTCATCTATATTGACAGAAAATGGATTAATATTTTCTGGGGATGGGGTGAGGGAAGAAGGAGTAAACTACCAAAGGGCATGAAGAAATTTATATGGATGATAGATATATTCATTAACTTAATTGTAGTGATTGATTTATGGGGGCATACTATGTAGAGACTCATAAAATTGTACATTTTAAAGATGTGCAGTTTAAATACATTAATTATACTTCAATAAAAGTGTTAAAGAGAAAAAAAGGAACAAATAAAACTTTGCAATTGCATTCTTATTTTTTTTTTTAAGGTTTGTTTTTTTGATACGGGGATGGAACCAAGGGGTGCTTAACCACTGAGCCATATCCCTAGCCCCCTTTATATATATATATATAAAATTTAGAGACAGGGTCTCACTGAGTTGCTTAGGGCATTGTTAAATTGCTGAGGCTGGCTTTGAACTCAAAATCCTCCTGCCTCAGAATTCAGGATTACAGATGTGCTCTACTGAGTCTGGCTTGCAATTGGATTCTTATGAGTGGGAAATCAGAATAATGGTTCCCCAAGGATGTGCATACCTTAATCTCCAGAATTGGAAGTGTAAATATGTGAAATTATGTCAGACTGTAAATGTTGCCTTAGTTGGCAAAGAACTTTGCAGATATAATTAAAGGTGTGGACTTTGAGATCAGAAAATTGTTTTGAATTGACTGGGTAGGCCCAATTTAACCACATGAATACTTAAGCGGAAAAGACCCTTTCTGGTTGAGTCAGAGAGATGAAATAGAAGAAGAAGAAGGAGAGATCTGTAGGAATCAACCTACCATTGCTGGCTTTTCAGGTGGAGAAAGGGGGCCAAGAGTCAAGGAATGGGGTTGCCTCTTGGTGCTGGGTCTCAGTTTACAGGAAGCATGAAAATGGAGACTTTAGTTTTATCCTTAGAAAGATAAATTGTGCAAATAACTCAAATAAGCAAGAAATGGATTCTCCTTTGCAATCTCCAGAAAGAAATGGTGTCTGCAGACACCTCAATGAAAACCACATTGGCTTGTTAAGTTATTGAGCTATGAAATACTAAATTTTTGTTTTATGCTGCTAAGTTGGTGGTACTTGATTATGGCAGGAATAGAAAAACAAATACAGAAAGATTTCTGTGGGCAAAAAGTAGAAATTATTGGTTAAGGTAGCTGTTTAAATAAACCATGTTTCCTAGCCATAAATCACAAATAATCTAGTTTCTTATATTTTGCCTTCATTTACTAAGTACTTCTTTCTTACTAACATTAGGTTTTCTCACTTTTTAAAACAGTGGTGTGGCCACTTAGGTAAGCTGTCATTGGCTGGTTGTTGGGAGCCTTAGTTCTTTTAACTTCCTGGCCTGAACCATACACTGGTGACATTTTATTAAATGGATTAAATGGTCCCATCAAACACAATGTTGTAGAGTATGCTTTTGTTCTGCCTTTTTTTTTTTTTTTCAGACTTTGAAAGTCAACAGACTCCAAGGAAAAGCATTGTACATTTTTGGGGACTCAAAAATCTTTTCAGGTTTTAGAACCTGAAAACAAACTATTTGGATTGAAATATTAGCTCTACTCTCCCTACACCTGATAAGTTGCTTAGTCTTCTGTGCACTCATTTTCTCATCTGTACAATGGGAACAAGAGTGGAGCATTGAAAATAAGGACTAATATGGATCTATCCCTGTAAAGTACCTTTGGCAATGATTGCTATATCATAAGCACCCTGTGAATGTTAGGTTGTTAATTGTTAGGATGTTTTTGCTGAAGGGGAAATTTCAGTTTGTTTTTTTTTTGTGTGTGTCAGTCCTGCTAAGAAGATGCAGTTCACTTCCTCTGGCTTTTTTGCCCTAAAAGTTCCTGTTTCTGCTGAGCCAGAAGTAGGAAGAGAAAGTGACACAGTGATGTTTGCTGAGCGAAGTGGAATTCTGTCCAATGGACTTCTTTCTCTTCCGTGGAAGGATATGTTGCCAGATTATGGATTTTTCTTTTCACTCTCCCCATCTTTCCTTATCAGAGCAGGACAATAATCTGAAAGATTCCTAAAGTTCTGTTGTCTCTCAAAACAAAACAGGACGTTCCAACCCAATTTAAACAGAACCATTTACAACATTTACAATTCTATTACATATCAGCTTTCCTGTGTGGCATTTATTTAAGGAAAGGCTCTCTCGGATATGGATATGAGGGAGTTGGTTTTAGAAAATTAAATCAGACAGACTAAAATGATGATCTGATTCACGAGAAGATAGAAGATACATTATGTGATAGAAGAGTTATTTTTGGAGAATTTATTTTCATGACTTGGAGTGCACAGAGGAGAAAACATATGGACGGTTTTGCTAATTTAGTACCACGTTTGCTTCAGGCTCTGTATGCAGTTTCTGCAGACCAGCATGGCAATTCTTTGGTCTCCATTTTTGAATGGAGTGCTGCAGGAGATGCCGAGTGACATACAAAAGAGTCAACTGAAAATAAAGTAGCAGAGTTAATGTAGGTAGTTTTGCTCACTATGATTACGAGATGGCCTGGCCTTCCAGATACGCAGGCTGTACATTGAGGCGGAACTACATGCCAGTTCTAAGAGCTGCGTGGGCAGCCTCCCGAATGGGTCTTTCGATTTGAAATTGTTGTTAGTTGCCATAGTAATTGTCACAATTATGTGGTTTGTTCAGTCTTTGTTATACTGAACACCCTTAAAAACACCCAGTAAACAGTAGTTTTACTTTTTATTTTCTTGTATATACTTACAAAATAAAAACAGTAATGCATGACAAGATATTAAATGCAATTAAACAACAAAAATTATCACTTGCATATCTTTATGTAAAGCATGCTCATTTCCTAATAGTTTTTTTTAATAAGATTTTTTTTCTTAGTAGAAAAATCAGCAGGAAGTGATTATTTTTCTTTTTTTTTTCCAAAACAAGGAGACCTAGAAACCAAGGTTACAAAGTTTCAAAAAATGAACAGGAAAGTCCCCTCTCCTTATGAATATGTTGTGTCAGCAATGGTGTTGCTCAAGTTCAGACTATATAATGTAAACTGAATCAGAAGTACGTTATATCTATGCCCCTTGCAAGGTGATACTTTGGCCACCGACAACAGTCTCTACTCACTATTTCCAGGGCTGAGTTTTGCAGGTGGTTTTCAAAATACTGAGAAGCATCATTTGGCTAAACAAAATATTTGTATTACAATTGTTATAAAAACTTGAATGCTTATAGTTAAATCTTTACAACTCTATTTTCTTTTCTTTTTTGGTACCACGGATTGAACTCAAGGGTGATTCACCAGTGAGCAACGTCCCCAGTCCTTTTAATTTTTGTAAGTATTGAGACAGCATCTCATTAAATTGCTTAAGACCTTGCTAAGTTATTTTTATATATATAGATATTCATATATATACCTCTGAATATTGACTCTGAATCTAATGTAGAGATATAATAATTAAAAAGTAAGAATGCCTTCTTCTTTGGGTTATTTTCTTATTTTTATCAGAAGGGGTTAGGGCTGGCTCTGATCTTGACAGAGCTGCATGACATGGGAGCTGAAATGGCTCCATTGAGTGGCAGATTCACGACAGAAGGGGAATGTAGTGGTACTGGTTCATCTGGAATCAAGATAACTATGCATGTGGGTATGGGGACAGGTAGAAACTAACCACCTCTTAACCCATTGCAGTCAAATACTCTGAAAGAATTTGGGATAAATGAGTGATAAGTGAAATTTCTTACATTTAATATTCTAGACTTAGAAATTAATTAAAAATTAGATAGCATATCTAAACCATAGAATCTTTGTACAACCGTGGATTTTACAGCCTTTGATATTTATGGCCAGTATTTGTGAGCTAAGTGAACTTTTATTTATTATTAAAAACATGTTGATTGTGAAAATTAAAACAAAGAAATGTCACTATATACCTACTAGAATGGCCAAAATTCAGAATTTTGGCAACACTGAACACTGTCAAGAGAGTGGAGCAAGAGAGTATCTTATTCATTGGTAACTGTACATTGGTAATGTGAAATGGCACGGCCCCTGGGAAAGCAGTGTGGCAGTGTCTTTTAAAATCAAACCTATCCTATGTATGCCAGGGTACCATAAAGTGTGATCTAGATCCTTGGAATTTACCCAGTTGTGTTCTTTGGTATTTATCCAAAGAAGTTAAAAATTTATATACACACAAGAACTTGCACACAAAAGGATTATAGCAGATTTTTTTCCTAACTGCTCAAACTTGGAAGCAGCTAAATGTTTTCCACTAGGGGAATTAATAACTGTGGTATATCAAGAAAATGGGATATTATTCAGTGATATAAAAAAATATGAGCTATTAATTAAGCCAAGAAAAGACAAGGAGGAAAAAACGTGTGTCATTAACTGAAAGAAGCCAATCTGAAAAGACTGAATACTATCTGATTCCAAGTATATCACATTCTGTAAAAGGCAAAATGATAGAGATGGTAAGAAGATCAGTGGTTGTCAGGGAATAGTAGGGGGAGAGAGATGAATAGGGAAAGCACAGAGGATGTTTAGGGCAGTGAAAATACTCTCTATATAATACTATAATGGTGGATATATGTCATTCTGTATCTGTCCAAAGCCATATAAGGTAAAATACCAAGAATGAACCCTAAAGGAAACCCTCATGTAACTATGAACTTTGGGTGATAATGATGTATCAACACAGGTTCAGCAATTTTAACAAATGTAGGGAGATGCTGATCATAGAGAAGGCTATCCATATATGGGGGCAGGGGATAAACAGGAAATCTCTATACCTTCTTCCCAATTGTACTGTGAATCTCAAACTGCTCTAAAAAATAAAAACAAAAACTTTGATCATAACAATTCTTCCAATTAAAAAAAATGACCAAGAAACTATACTCTTGATGAAGTATTTTGAGTGAAACCATTTATAGTTTCAAAGTCATCGGTTTTGTTGTTTGACACTGTTATGCAATTTCCTGCTGGAAATGTTGAGGATTATGTAAATGTTAAATTTTTATCAAATAAAAGGGAATAGTGAGCTGAAGACTCAATTAATGCCTTCACATTTTACTAGATAATTTTGCTTAAATGATAGCTATAATTATGGTAAATGAAAAAAGCAATAAATCAGTGTTAGCTTCATTCCAAGTTGTTCTTTTTTATTTAAATTTTTAAAATTTAATTTTGAATAAGTATGGCATTTTTTTTGTGTGTGTGGTACCGAAGATTGAACTCAGGGGCACTTGATCACTAAGCTACATCCCCAGCCTTATTTTTGTATTTTATTTAGAGACAGTGCCTCACTTTCGCTGAGGATGGCTTTGAATTTGAGATTTTCCTGCCTTAGCCTCCCAAGCTTCTGGGATTACAGGCGTGCGCCACTGTGCCCTGCAGGTAAGGCATGCTTGTGGGTCAAAAACATAAGAAATTATATGGTGAAGTGTCATTTTTACATGTTTCTTTCATTTGCTCCGTCCCTAGTTCAGCCTGATGGGTAACAGCTATTAATTCCTGAGTATTCTTCTAGAATACTTTTTCACATTCGAAAGCAAGTGTAGATATATTATTTTTCTCCTTTTTAATAAAAAAGTGATCTATTATTTACTCTTTAATTTTTTCTTAAAAAACTCTATTTTACACTGCTCTATTTTCATGTAGTTATACTGTTTTTATTTAATATATCTTGAAAACTACTAGATTTCAGTACTTGGGGAGGCTCTGCATTCAGTTTTAAACAATTACCTATAATGACATTATATGAATATACTACTATTTATTTACCTAGTTACATATTGATAGACATTAGGATATTTCCAAATTTTTCATTACAGTGAATAATCCTATACATACAACATTTCCCATATTCCTGATATATGGTTTCCTAATAGTGAAAATATTTTCTAGACTAAAAGGTGAACATTTCTAGTTTTCATAGACACTACTATATTTCTTAATTTATACTCCCATCAGAATGCAAGAGAAAATGCCTTTCCCTCCAGAATCTTATCAATAGAGTATGCTAGCTAACTTTGGATTTTTGCCACCTGAGATGGCAAAATGGTCTTTAATCTGCACTTTTAATTTATGTTTCTCTTTTTAATGAGTAAACTACATAGTTGTTTCTTAATAGCAAATTTTATTTCCTTTTTCTATGTTTCAAAGGTTATGATTTTGTCAATTTGTCTTTGTGATAAGAGCTGTAAATATTTCCCTTAATTGTCTTTTTTAAAAGTTTGTTTATGATGCTTCTTTCCATAAAACAATTGATTTTTATGTAACAAAAATTACCAATGAAATAATTTCTGACTTGAGGATTTTGAGTCATTAAAGGTTAGCTAGTTCAAATTTGTAAAGAAAAATTTTTCAAGTTTTCTTCTGATTATTCAATGATTGTGTTGTTAAAAAAAACTTTGGTACATATGGAATTTATCATGGCATATGAGGTAAGGCATAGATATTACTTTACTTATCCCTATAACATTTATTGACTACTTCTTTTTCCCAGTGATTTGAGATGGTATCCTTTTAATGCATTCAATTTCTGTATGTATCTGAGTGTACTTACTTCTGGGCATTCTGTTTTGCTAATAGACCAGTATTATTTAGGCTTTTAAATTATTTAGGCTTTTAAAAATGCCTTAATGTGTTTTAGTGCTAGTCCCATTTCTATGTTTATTTTCTTTTTACTAGATTTAGCATCAGGTGACGTAGCTTAAAACTGTTGAGTTTTCAGTGAGATTTTATTAAATTTACAAATTAATTTTCACAATAATATGGTCCTTTTATTTGTAGAAAGCTATTTTTTTGCCTTCAGTGGTATTTTAAGTTTCATTTTTTCATTTAAGTTTTATTTTAATAGGTCTCATATTTTCTTAATATATTTTTGTTACTGTTATATATGAAATCTTTCTTCCATTAAATCTTCCAAAAGATTGTTTGAATATATGTAAACTACTGTTTTTTGTATGATGATTTTGTACTTGATAATCTAATTGAGCTATCCTACTGTTTGTAGTAGCTGTTAATAAAATATCTTCAATCTTCCAATCTTCCATTACTATGTCACCCACAATTAGTGGTATTTTAATTCATCTCATCCATTTTTTATACTTATAATTTCTTTCTCTTGGGTAATTGTTTAGACTAATAACTCTAACACAGTGTCAATTGTGGTGGTCTTACTGGTACTAGGCGGCACAGTGAAGAGGTTCTCATGAAGGTCAAGAATGGTATGATGGGGAGCTGGGGATGTGGCTCAAGCGGTAGCGCGCTCGCCTGGCATGCCTGTGGCCCAGGTTCGATCCTCAGCACCACATACCAACAAAGATGTTGTGTCCGCTGATAACTAAAAGATAAATATTAAAAAAAAAGAAGAATGGTATGATGGCTTTGAATTAAAATAGACACATTTTATCATGCTAAGATGCCTTGTTCTAGTTTTATATTATTTTTTTTTGTATTTTGTGTTCTATCAAGAAAGGCTGATAAATTTTGTCCAATTTTTATTTTATTTTATTTTATTTTTTTTTTATTTTTTTTTATTTTTTTACATTTTTTTGTGTCCAATTTTTAGTGTCTATGGAGAGATGCTTTCGATCTGTCAATACAATGAGCTGCATTAATAGAGTTTCTAGTACTGAACCTTCATTACAAAGATTCTATGGTTTAGATATGCTATCTAATTTTTAATTAATTTCTAAGATTCTATGGTTTAGATATGCTATCTAATTTTTAATTAATTTCTAAGTCTAGAATATTAAATGTAAGAAATTTCACTTATCACTCATTTATCCCAAATTCTTTCAGAGTATTTGACTGCAATGGGTTAAGAGGTGGTTAGTTTCTACCTGTCCCCATACCCACATGCATAGTTATCTTGATTCCAGATGAACCAGTACCACTACATTCCCCTTCTGTCGTGAATCTGCCACTCAATGGAGCCATTTCAGCTCCCATGTCATGCAGCTCTGTCAAGATCAGAGCCAGCCCTAACCCCTTCTGATAAAAATAAGAAAATAACCCAAAGAAGAAGGCATTCTTACTTTTTAATTATTATATCTCTACATTAGATTCAGAGTCAATATTCAGAGGTATATATATGAATATCTATATATATAAAAATAACTTAGCAAGGTCTTAAGCAATTTAATGAGATGCTGTCTCAATACTTACAAAAATTAAAAGGACTGGGGACGTTGCTCACTGGTGAATCACCCTTGAGTTCAATCCGTGGTACCAAAAAAGAAAAGAAATTAGAGTTGTAAAGATTTAACTATAAGCATTCAAGTTTTTATAACAATTGTAATACAAATATTTTGTTTAGCCAAATGATGCTTCTCAGTATTTTGAAAACCACCTGCAAAACTCAGCCCTGGAAATAGTGAGTAGAGACTGTTGTCGGTGGCCAAAGTATCACCTTGCAAGGGGCATAGATATAACGTACTTCTGATTCAGTTTACATTATATAGTCTGAACTTGAGCAACACCATTGCTGACACAACATATTCATAAGGAGAGGGGACTTTCCTGTTCATTTTTTGAAACTTTGTAACCTTGGTTTCTAGGTCTCCTTGTTTTGGAAAAAAAAAGAAAAATAATCACTTCCTGCTGATTTTTCTACTAAGAAAAAAAATCTTATTAAAAAAAACTATTAGGAAATGAGCATGCTTTACATAAAGATATGCAAGTGATAATTTTTGTTGTTTAATTGCATTTAATATCTTGTCATGCATTACTGTTTTTATTTTGTAAGTATATACAAGAAAATAAAAAGTAAAACTACTGTTTACTGGGTGTTTTTAAGGGTGTTCAGTATAACAAAGACTGAACAAACCACATAATTGTGACAATTACTATGGCAACTAACAACATTTTCAAATCGAAAGACCCACTCAGGAGGCTGCCCACGCAGCTCTTAGAACTGGCATGTAGTTCCGCCTCAATGTACAGCCTGCGTATCTGGAAGGCCAGGCCATCTCGTAATCACAGTGAGCAAAACTACCTACATTAACTCTGCTACTTTATTTTCAGTTGACTCGATCAATAGTACTTCTAATGAACTTGACAAGAGGTTAAAAAGAAGTACTCAAAGATAATTCATAGTGCAAATGTGTAAGACTATCTGAACATAAGCCTGTTCTATGACTTTGAGTTTAGCCTTAGTCATTTGGATTAATATGATGGGAAAGAAGTTGAAATCTAGTGGGGGTTAACAAGGGCATTAACATTTTTAAAACAGTTATGGGACAGACATTTCACAGATGGCTTCTCTTTTATTGTCATAGCACTCCTCATTCATTCAACAAATATTTGAATGCCCCAAAAAATCCCAGCTACTGAAGGTGCAGGAAAAACACAAAAAGCTCAGATCTCCGCTCTCATGAAGTTTACCAACTGGTGAGAGATCTCATTTCTTATTAAGCTGTAATACCTAGATATGATTTTTCTGCATTTTTCAGTTGAGTCCTGGGACTTAGAATGCATAAGTAACTTGCTCAATATCATATAAAAGGTTAGGGCCTAGATTCTAACGTTTCTATTGATTTTCATTACTGCATGTTGAAAATGCAATATTCAGATATGGACCTAGTTAACTATCCATGTAAATTGATGTAGATAATCCCTTGGAAAAAGACTTTTTTTGTTGTTTCTATTAGACAGCTTCTTCCACCCTTTGTTCCTTCCTATGTAGTTTAAATTAATATTTAATTTTGGCCTTTGCAATTACAGGATGCTGATGACAACATTCTCAATCAGGAATGAAGAAGTGTGTCTAACACTCTGGAAAACACACCTCCCAACTGCCAAAGTGCCTGAATTTTATGGAAAACAGAGAGATGTTCTTTGCTGTCAAGTTTTCTGCCTCTCACTTCCTCCCAGAGCTGTGTGTTTGAATATTCAGCAGCAGGGTTGGAGGGAGGAGTCAATTATTTTTGGTGGGCGACTCTACCTGCACTTTTCCCTTGGTGGTGGAAGCAAACCAAGTGTCAGTAAAAAACAGAGATTACTGAGATGTTTGAGTTCTGAAGCTTCCAATAGAAAATACATTTATAATGAATTATCTTAAATTAAATTTTAATGGCCTCTAAATTGTATATAAAGTATGAGCACAGAAGCATGTCTCCTGTGTGGATAAACATCATTAGTGTGTAAGTAGGAAAACTTCTTTGGCTTCTTTTTCCCTCCGGGTTTCCTAAGAGCTCCATGGATCCTTTTCTATCTAATGTGAATGCCAATATGCTTTTCTTTTTTGACTTTCCCTGTGAGCCTCCTGTGTTAATAGCTGGCTTTTGACTTGTCGTTAAAAAAAAAAAAAAAAAAGGAAAAAAAAAAGTGCTAGTTCTCTGCTGAGGTGAAACCTTACCTGCCACCTGCACATGCTCTTCTGGCAATGCCTCGTGATCCTTCAACTCACAGGAAATCCTTGGAGGAACGAAAAGGACAGGCCCACCTCCACAGCAGAGCAAGTTCCTGGCTTAGTCACATCAGTGGGATGAATGCTCACACGGTGTACTGACAGGTCTGGGTAAACCCAAGTGCTCCTGCAAATAGGCACCAGGGCTGCTTGGAAACCTGGCATTACCCTCAAAGGTGTGGGATTTTGGCTCCCCAGCTTGTTCTTCTGCTTGGAGTGGAAGCTTACCACCATCCAACCAAACTTTCTGCATTAAGTGGGGGAGTGCAAGAGGGGTGGGGGAGAACATGGAGACTTCCTTAACCACCTGGATTCGGAAAGTGCCATTACAGGAACATGGCCCTGTGGTCAGCTCACTGCTACCTCCCACGCTCATCTAAATGGCCACACCCTGAGTGGCCTGGTCCAGAGCAGCTGTGTGGACTGCTTGTGTGGTCATACCAACCCTCAGGAAGAGACAGCCTGCCAAACCCCAGGAAACTTGGAGTTTACGTCAACTTCATGCTTTCCCATTAGACTCTGGGAAGAAAGAAGGTGCAGACAGACATGTGCTCATGGCCGCCGGCATAACTCTGGTTCAAACATTTTCTGTTTTTGACAACCAACTGCTTTTTTTTTAAATGAAGATATTTTTAATTTTAAATTTATTTGAGCTCCAAGACAAAATAGCGTATGAATAAAAAAATGAATAAAATCAACAGCTTTCCATTGAAATCTACATATCACATTGTTTATTTTAACCAAATACATTAATATCCTTTGGTTTACATCTATGTTTTTTGGAGCGTGTTCTATAATCACCAGGCACCTGTTTTCAAGTTGGAAGTGGGCAATTTGGGGATTGGGGTTAAGGGCATGGTTTTTGGTGTCAGACAGATTTGTGTGTTTAAAACTTGCTCTTTTACCGTATCATCTTGAATGAGTTACTGAATTTCTCTCAGCCTCAGTTTCCTTTTCCAGAGAATGGATGTAACTAATAAAAGTGCTTCTCACATTGGATTGTTGAGAAAAATAACTGAGATCATGTGTTTGGAATACTTAGCATGATGCCAGGCACATAAAGTTCTGTAAGTAAATGCAGCTGGTGATATTGTTAGTGGGGCTGATGATGTCCTGCCATGCTAGGTTCCTCCCCGCCCCAACTTGAATAGAGTGGAAACCATTGAGAGAACAAAATCTAGTCAGTGATTGGGCATAAAAGATTAAAGTCATTAGGCCAATTTAAAGAGACAAAAAGTAGATCAAGAAATATATAATGTCCTTCATAGATGCATTTATAATGCAGCAAATGGATTTTAGCCAAGACTTGATACATGTTCAATGTGTTTTTGGGTGAAATACTCAAAGGTATGAAAATACACATGTCAGGACAATATTAAATTGAACAACTGTGCATATTTATGTGTTTTACTTCACTTAAGTTGCAAATTTCTTTTTCTTGCAGCTCGTTTTGACTGAAGACTCCAAGAAAAGATATGCTACATGTAAATACGTGGTCCTCACACATGGGCGGAATAGCATAATACTATAATATGATGGCAATTATAGGATGATTTTAATGTCAATGAAAGGAATGTCTTCTCACTATTGCCATGATGAACACTATTGGAACTCAAGAGGAATTTATAGAATAATAATTTCTATACTGATAGGGGGAAAATCTACTTAGTGCTTGAGAACTTAAAGGCGTGGGAATTTATTGCATCTTATGATGCCAAATTGACTACCTCCGAAACTTTTTTTAAAAAATATTTTTAGTTGTACATGGACACAATTCCTTCCTTCCTTCCTTCCTTCCTTCCTTCCTTCCTTCCTTCCTTCCTTCCTTCCTTCCTTCCTTCCTTTCTCTCTCTTTTCTCTCTCTTTCTTTCTCTCTCTCTCTCTCTCTCTCTCTCTCTCTCTCTCTCTCTCTCTCTCTCTCTCTCATGTGTTGCTTAGAATTGAAACCAGAGCCTCACACGTGCCAGGCAAGCTCTCTACCACTGCCTCACAACCCCAGTCCCCAAAACGTTTTCTAGAAAAAATAACTCCTCATATTTTTTTAGTGTTTTTATAAATAATTTTGAATCCATTATGAGCCTTTAAATTAGAAACACAGGAAAAAAAAAAAGGCTTGACAACTTGTCCTTCGGGACTAGCTTCTTTGGAAAAGGAATTTGAGAGAGTTGATAAAATTCTCCCTCCTTGGTTGAAATTCATGTCTCACTAGTTGTACAATACTATATTGGTTTCTCTGCTCCTTAAGAAACCATGTCTCAGTTCCTGGTGTTATATTGATATAAATCCATTCTGCCTTTGGCATGTTGCCAACCAGTTTGACACAACTACACATTTGAGTGAAATCATGGCAGGAACATTGGGAGAAGTTATAATTATCTCATGTACACTGGTGGGCATTTCAGATGGTCTTCTAACTTTTGATTATTCAAGTATTACTGACCCAGTCAGGAATTCTTCATCGGCCACTTTTCACATTATTACTTACAGAGAGTTGACATTTTATGCTAGCATATTTAAGATCAGCTTTGCCATTAGTCTTTCCAAAAAATGAAAATATCCTTTCATTTAAAGAACATTTGAAGATGGGAACTACCAATCCACAGATCCAAGGAGTTAGGGATCTGCCACTGTTATTCAGGATAAAATACTTGTTAGCATGTTTGTTGAGCAGGCTGCACCTATGCCACTCTAGTCCCAGTCTACCACAAGAAAAAATCATGCTTGGAAAACAAGGATGTTTGTAAGGCAATGGGCCAAAATGCCTTCAAAGTATTGAGGGTAGAAGAATGACCCATAGCAAATTATATATGCTGAGATTTTATATAGATAACATTAGATTAAATTTTTCAGATAGCTTAAAAGAGGAAATAAATTACATATATGAATGAATAGGATTACACGATTCTCCATACTTTCATAACTTTCCTATAGTTTACTATAACATGGTTTGCTGTATAATTAGTCATGTTTACATGCCTATTTCATTTGTTAGACAGCATTTTAAAATTCAAGAGAGTGGAACGTGTTCTCCCTTGAGTTTTCTTCCTGTCTATGGGTCAGCCCAGTGTCTGCAGCTTTCATGGTGCTCAGTAAGGACTTGTTGGCTGTGTGGGACGTGAGGATCTTGGCCTTGACCTTGGTGGAAGTTACATATTTTAGATCAGAGTTTGTACAATTTTACAAATTATCAAATATTTACAAGCTCTCTCTCCTCCTCATCAGACCTTTTTCCCTTCACTCCTCTCTGCACACATTAGGGCATTTTGAACCATCAGACCAAATGTGTTTACCCTGCACCCCATTGGCCATTGTTTTAGTGGAGCAGACTCCAAGATTTAGGGCAAGGGGCAGAATGTAGGGCTTGTATAAAATAAACTAGAAAACAACAATTGAGAAGTAATGGCCAAGAGAAAAGGAAGAACCATCTTTTCTGTGGATGGATAGATGAAGCACATAGTAGAAGAAATTGGAGAGGCATAGAAGAAGAGTAATCTGAAAACCTGGAGTTAAAGACAGAAGTGGACACACACACACACACACACACACACACACACACACACACCAGCACTCCATCCCAGGGCTGACTCTTGAGTATGTTCCTTGACTTGGCCTCTTCATATTTTTTATTCTCTTGCCCAGCCTTTAGAAATAGAGATATCTGACTTATACTTTCTTTTCAGAAATATTTTTCAAAATTATTTTTTGAAAAAGGCACTGCAAATTTCTATAACCTTCTCGGAGGCAATCACATGCTTTACAAATAAAGTGCTTATTCATAGAAGAAAGTTTAGATGCCAAATAAACAACCATCAGCTGTCAGATGAATTGCTTTTATATTCTCTCTCTTTTTTTTTTTTCTTTTATATTCTTTAGAGCTTCCTCTAACCCCAGGTATTTTCTCTGACTCTTTTTCCTTACATTTTCTTTTCTTTTCTTTTTTTAAATGAAGGAAGGGAGAGTGGTAGGATACCTGAATACCTGGTTAAATAAGAAAAAAGTTTTCCATTGTGTTGTATATTTACAAGTAATACATCTTTTTGAAAGGCTATTTATTTAATTATAAAAGTGCTCATGGATATCTATGAAATGTAAATCTTTCATAAATGAATAAACAATGACACGTGGTTGTTCTGACCAGGAGTATCTATCATATGTAATGGAAAAAGAAATAGGTCCCTATGTGACTTTTTTTGGTGTGTGTGTGTGTGGTGCTAGGAATTGAACCCAGGGCCTTTTGCATGATAGGCAAGCACTCTACCAACTAAGCTATATTCTCAGCTCTCTCTATGTGACCTTAAGAATTTATCAGTTAATATTTATTCATAGAAAATGTTAAGATTCATTTTAGAAATTTTATTTTGATCAATTTAATAACTAGTTAATTTTTGTTTTTTATTTATTTTTAAAATTGTTCTTTTTTGTTTTATATGACAGCAATATGTATTTTGACATATCACACACACATGGAGTATAACTTCCCATTCTTGTGGTTGTACATGTCATGGAGTTACACTGATCATGTTTTTATATATGAATAGAATTATGTCTGATTCATTCATTCACATTTCCCTTTCCTTCCCTTTATTCCCCCACGTCCAATCTGGTGAACCTCTAACAGAACCCCCTGCCAACAGTACCCCTCCATGTGAGTCAACATCTACATATCAGAAAGAACATTTGGTTTTTTTGTGTTTTGGGATTGAATTATTTCACTTAGCATAATATTCTCCAGTTCCATCCATTTACTGGCAAATGCCATCATTTCATCCTTCTTTAAGGCTGAGTAATATTTCATTTTGTGCGTGCGTGCGTGTGTGTGTGTGTGTGTGTGTGTGTGTGTGTGTGTATCACAGTTTCTATATCCATTCATCTGTTGAAGGGTACCTAGTTTGGTTCCATAGTTTAGTTATTGTGAATTGAGCTGCTACAAACATTGATGTGGTTGTGTCACTGTAGTATGCTGATTTTAAGTCCTTTGGGTATAAATCTAGGAGTGGGATGACTGGGTCAAATGGTGGCTTCATTCCAAGTTTTCTTAGGAATCTCTGTACTGCTTTCCATAGCTTTCATCTCTTTTATTTAGGTTGATTCCCGAATATTTTCTTTTCTTTGAGGCTATTATGAATGGGATAGTTTTCCTTATTTCTCTTTTAGTTGATTCATCACTGATATATAGGAACGCAATTGATTTATGGGTTTTAATCTTATATCCTGCTACTTTGCTGAATTCATTTATGAGTTCTAGAAGTTTTCTGGTGGTTTTTTTTGGGGGGGAGGGTCTTTTAAATAGAATCATGTCATTAGCAAGGAGGGATATTTGCATTCTTCTTTTTCTATTCAAATCTCTTTCTTTCTTTCTTCTGTTTAATGGCTCTGGCTAGAGTTTCTCTGACTATGTTGAATAGAAGTAGTGCAAGAGGGCATCCCTGTCTTGTTCCAGTTTTTAGTGGGAATGCTTCCAATTTTTCTTTATTTAGAATGATGTTGGACTTGGGTTTAGCATATATACCCTTTACAATGTTGAGGTATGTTTCTACTATCCCTAGCTTTTCTAGTGTTTTGAACAAGATTGGATGCTATATTTTGTGAAATGCTTATTTCTGCATCTAGTGAGATAATCATGTGATTCTTGTCTTTAAGTCTATTGATGTGATGAATTATGTTTATTGATTTCCAAATGTTGAACCAACCTTGCATCCCTGGGATGAACCCCACTTGATCATGTTGTAATATCTTTTTAATATGTTTTTATATACAATTTGCCAGTATTTTATGAATAATTTTTGCATCTATGCTCATCAGGGGTTTGTTGGTCTGACATTTTCTTTCCTTGAGTTGTCTCTTTCTGGTTTTGGTATCAGGGTAATACTAGAATGAGTTTAAAGGGTTCCTTCCTTTTCTATTTCATGGAATAATTTGAGGAGGATTGGTGCTATTTATTTGAAGGTCTGATAGAACTCAGCTGGTTATGTCTTTTTCTTTCTTGGAGGGATTTTGACAGTTCTTCAGTTTCATTGCTTGAAAATTTCCTTGTCCTCCTGATTCAATTTGGATAGGTCATATGTCTCTAGAAAATTGTCAATATCTTTAAAATTGTCTATTTTATTAGAGCATAAATTTTCAAAGAAGGTTATGATTATCATTTGTGTTTTAGTAGCTTCATTATTGTTAACATTACAGAATCTACTACATATATACTACATATATAGGTGATTACATGCTCCTTTTTTTCCAATACAATATTTGTGTTTGAAACAACAATAATTGAGGTGGTATTCAAGATGGTGGAATAAAGAAGTCACTCTTCTGGCTACTCTATGGCTGAAAGCAATAAAGCACACAGACTGGTTCACAGCAAGTGAGGTACTGGAAATCTTCAGGGACACTATAAATCCACAGGATAGAGACTCTACTGCCTCAGATCCATACTGTTAGATGAGTAGACACAGAAACAACATGAAAAAGAAAGGGAACAAATCATCCCAAACAAGCCTAGATACTCCAATAATAGAATTCATCAATTCTACAGTAAAAGAAATGTCAGAGAGGGAGTTTAGAATGTACATTGTTAAATTGATTTGCAAAGTAAAGAACAGTATAAGGGATTAACTGAGAGAAAATACAGGAAGTGAAAGATCACTCAATAAAAAGATAGAGATTCTGGAAAAAGAAAAAAGCATAAATCTTCCAAATGAAGGAATCAATAAAAAATTAAATCAATTAAATTAAAAAAATTTAAATCAATTAAAAACATTACAAACAGATTAGAACACTTGGAAGACAGTTTCAGGCAATGAAAACAAAATATATAATTTTGAAAACAAAATTGACCATGGAAAAAAGATGTTACAGTCTCTTAGAGACTGTGAACAGAACTTCCAGGAAGTATGGGATAAACTGAAAAGACCAAATTTAAGATTTATCAGGATAGATGAAGGTGCAGAGATACAAACCAAAGGAATGCACAATCTTTTCAATGAAATAATATCAGAAAATTTCCCAAACCTAAATATTGAAATGGGAAATCAAATACAGGAGGTTTACAGGACCCCAAATATACAACATTACAACAGACTCACACCAAAATACATTATTATGAAAATGCATACAAAATAAGAATAGAATTTTAAAAGCTCCCAGAGAAAAATGACTGGTATCATTTAGAGGACAACCAATCCAAATCTCAGCTCATCTCTCAACCCGATCCTCAAAGCTAGGAGGTCTTGAGATAATATATACCAAGCTCTGAAAGAAAATGGATGCCAGCTAAGAATACCTTACCCAGCAAAATTAAGCTTCATAATTGATGATGAAAAAAAACTTGCATTATAAACAAAACTTAAAAGAACTCACGACTAGAAAATCTGCACTACAAAACATCTCAATAAAATATTTCATGAAAGCCAGCAAAGTGAGGAACTACAATAAAAGAACAATGAATCTAGACTATGTCACTACTAATTAATAGATGTATTCCTCTGGCAAAAGTCATCTGGAGGATTCCGCTAATCCCACAGTTTGTGGGTTGCAATTACATGTCAGGAAGTGATGAGCCAAATAATCTCCATTTTAAATGCTTAATGATTATTTTCAAATGAATCAGATGCTTTACAACTTTAATTTAAAGTGATCCTACTACCATTGTCAGGACTGAAAAAATAGTTTATAAACTTCCTTTTTGGACATGTGGTGAAAGAGAAGCAAGTTATTATATATATTATTTAGAAATGGCAGGAAATCTCCACTGTAGTACAGTGAACCATAGTTTGTAGTTGATTATGATTGAAAGACAAAATAAAACAAAACAAAACTTGAGTGAGGGATTTTACCCAGAACACATTCTCTGAGTTCTAAAGCCGTGACTGTCAGAATGAATCCCAGGGAGTCAGTCAGCTTTCAACTTGACTTCTTCTCACTACATCAGCATTTTTTTTTTTTTTACTGATCAGTTAATTCATGTTAATAACCTTGGTGAGAGGGCACTGAATTTCCTCAAACCCTCACACACTTACACACACAGAAATATACACATAGAACAAAGTTGATCCATCCAAATATTTATTAATCCAGTATCCTTCAATTTAGAGTTCAGAAGTTAAGTGTGAAAAGTAATGCATTATTATAAGATTGTATTAAGTGTTTTTTTTTTTTTTTTTTTTTTTTTTTTTTTTTTTTTTTTTTTTTTTGGTACCAGGGATTGAATTCAGGGGCACTCAACCACTGAGCCATATCCCAGCCCTATTTTTTTGTATTTTATTTAGAGACAGGGTCTCACTGAGTTGTTTAGTGCTTCATCATTGCTGAGGCTGGCTTTGAACTCACGATCCTTCTGTCACAGCCTCCTCAATTGCTGGGATTACAGGAATACACCACTGTGCCCAGCATACTAAATGTTTTTAAAGCAAAAATGGTGGCTTTCATAATTTGGGAAGAACTTATGAACAAGAATATTTAAATAAAAAATTTCAGATCTCCTTCAGTCAATCAGAAATACACAAATGTACCAGGACACATCATTTTTGCAAGCTTTTATTTTTTTTTAACTCCAATCCAATTTTTTTATTTATAAGATAAAGCTACAAACAGTCATAGTAGCAGTATCAAAAACTGTCATTTTGGGGGGGCTGGGGGGGCTTGTTACATTCCAGGGCCTCCTGGCACAAATACTATGTAATTTTCACAATATGCCTGTAAATTTGGTGTTATTAATCTGATTTTATAGATGGAGTCTTGGATCCAAAAAGGAGCAGAACTGAATTTGAACTGAGTTCGACTTCATTCTAAGCCTGTGTTGTGGTTTCAGAATTGTGGCTCTAAAATAGCACACATGGTCATGCCCCATTTACTGGAATATTTGTGTTTTAGCCTAGTTTGTTATAAAGTGCATTTTTCTAAAAGAAATTCCACTTTGCCAAGGGCTCATGTTATATGCCTGAGAGTGTTTACCAGGACACAAGTTTTTATAAGAGTTGAGACTGTGTCTGTTTTTTTTTCACTGCAGATGAGTACCTGGCAGATGGGGGTGTTCAATGAATATTTGTTGAATGAATTAACTGTGGGGAAAATTATCTTGTAGACATAAAAGAAGCATAAGAGTTTGCAAAAAAAAATTAGTATGAATTTCAAGTTGCAGAACGAGATTCTAGTAAAACTAATATTATTCAAGTAGAGTCACATGTTCAAAATAGCAGTAAAATTGTTTACTATATTCCAAATAAGGACAAGAGTATTTCTGAAATTCAAATTAATATATCAGAATATGATAAATTATTACAGTATGATTTTGTCCCATTGTAAAGATAGTCAAGCCTTAAAATTTGGTTATTTAAGTTTTCATCAGCTTCATTTGGGGGGGGGATATATATAATTTAACATTCAGAATAAGTTTCTTTACTTTTTGCCACCATTGAAACTTGCTGACTTCTTCTTTACTCTGGAACATTTTGTAGCCATCTGGAACCCTCTTGGTAATCAGTCACTGGGAATTCCATCCCTTTGTAGGTGGGCCACTTGTTTCTTCTGTAAGCATTTTAAATTCAGGGACAATACAGTGTTCATCGTTGGATATTTAGAATTTGAGTAGAGACTCAAGAAGTTCTTGTAGGAAGAAAAGAAAGATAGGAAGAAAAAAGAAGAGTGATAAAGGAGGAGGAAAGAGGATAGAGAGGAAGGGAAAGCAGAGAAACAAAAAAGGAAGAGAGGGTAAGAAAGTTCTTGGAAGTGAAGAGATAAAACTCATAGGTCAACAGTGTTGAATCCTTGCTTCAAAATAAGAATCTATGGCAGGATCTACCAAAAACTTTAAATGTCATATAATTGCCCAGCATCCAGCAGGGATAGTCTATTAATCATTGCTGCTTTTGACAGAGGCTTGTGTCTTTACTGATCCTTCAAATAGCCTTTATTGAGCCTAGGGAATGGCTCATCACTTCCTGACATGTAATTGCAACCCACAAACTGCGGGATTAGCGGAATCCTCCAGATGACTCTTGCCAGAGGAACACATTTATTAATTAGTAGTGACAGAGTCCAGATTCCCCACGTTCTGGGAGAAAATAGTAAACTTTTGGCCAGTTTGAAGTTCTGTTACATTAATTTTGACTTGGTTTCACATACTCCTATTACATGTGGTTTGGTAATGATCTGTTCACATTAAGTGCTCTTATCTTGCCAAACGTTGACTCCTGTGTTTCTTTTCTTTCTCATGCAAGGAAATAGAAGGAGAATTTTCAGGAATATAAACAGAGCACAGGTTCTGTGACAACCAGTTGTAATGTTCACAAAAAGAATCTATTTCTAAAAGTCAATCAGGAAGGAATCCTTTGTTGAACACAAGGGTGAGCTGCCTGAGGCTCTTGAATAAGAATAATCTTCAGGATTATAGTGTGTTGGCCAAGGACTTGCTTAACTATGTCACTCAGGAAGGGAGAGATCTATTTATGATGACTTTCCAAACAGCTGATTGAAATACTTATCACTAATTCACCTTTTAACTAAAGATAAAATAATTGAATGGGGAATTTATGACGATCTCCAGTTTAGATAAAACAGATGATCAGTATTCTTATTCCTATTTTCTGGACGAAAACAAATAAATAATAAATCATTAGGGTTTCTTCCTCTAAAAATCTAAGGGCTACGTAAATTTTATATCATCTGTTTATTCCAGAGTCATTTATTGAGTACCTACTGTTCACTGAGGCTTCAGGGGTAAAAAGAAGGATATAAACAGCCATAATAACAGTAACAACAGCCACAATAGCAGTATTATTATCCCTAAAGGACAGGGGTAATAAAAATTCTGTAAAATTTTCTGATGGTCCTGTAAGTATGATCATGTTTTGAAAAGTTCTGCCCAAGGGTGCTTGGGTTTTTCTAATGGAGTTCAAACCTGCCTTATTTCCCGTTTTTCTTTATGTTGAGCCTATTATACATTGTTTACCAAGTACAGGTATTTCAAGCAATTGTCTTTTCTGAACCTTTAATTCATTCTGTCAGAGATCACCTGACATTCCTGAATTATCTATGGAGTAAGATGTGGTGGAAAAAGTGGGGTTTGAAATCAAATGGATACCAGTTTAAATTCTGGCTCTTTCACTCATTGATCTCTTAGGAAAATTCTATAACTCCAATGAGCCTCAGTTTTCTCATCTGTAAAATAGGCCTCTTTTCTTTTTGTTCTCATGGGGTTAATGAAAGAATTACAATGAATGAAGATGCAAAGTACATAGATAATGAACAACCAATAAAAAAAAAAGAGAGAGAGAAAAAAAAGTACATAGATAATTCTTGCCATAGATGAGTTATTCAGAAAATAGCTCTCTCCTTCTGGTTCCTCCCTAAATTAGGGAAGTGAAGTAGGGGAAAGGTGATATTCAGGGCTGGTGAGAAGCATAGAAATTCCAAGCAGTTGTTCTCTAATGAAGTTGATCATTAAAAATCCCTAGAATTAACCTGGAGACCCAGGTTAGCCTGGGCCTCCAGCTCATATTCTGTTCTAAGATGGACCTTATTAGGAAGATTGTAATAGGGACTGGAAATCCATGATTTATAACATTCTAGATTTTTAATGTTAAGATGGGCTGGGAACTTCTGAACAAAAGGGTGATGCCAAAGGCCATGATGGTAAGAGGAGACTCTTAGACGTCATATTTCTGGGATAAATGCTTGGGATAGACGTCATATTTCTGGGATAAATGCTTGGGTCTCAGCAAAACAAACGTATGTGGCTGTCTTATGAATGTGGAAGAGATAGTCTTTTTTAGGAGACGCATCTCATGACCTTACCTGGCAGACTCATCTTATCAGCCTCACCTGGCCTGTGCAGGGCTGGAATGTGACAGAGGCCTAAAGGGTGAGTTCCTGCTACTTTGGATAAAGAAGCTCTTAATTTTACAGGTGATGGAGATTTTGCAGAGGGGAATTGCTATGGTTTGAATGTTTGTGTCTCCTCCAAAATTCATAGTGTACCTTAATCCTCAGTGTAACAGTATTAAGAGGCAAAGTAAGGACATCTGGAAGTGGTAAGGCCATGAGGACTCCTCCTTCATGGATGAGATTAGTGCCTTCTAGAAAGAGATGGAGAACATTAGATAGGCCCTTTTTGCTCTTTTGTCCTTCTGCTGTGTAAAGATAAAGCATTTAAAGGGTCAACTTAGAACCAGAGAGCAGCTCTTCTCGAACAGTGTACCAGCTGGTGCCCTGATCTTGGATGTTCTACCCTCCAGAACTGTGAGAAATAAATCTGTGTTCTTGGTAAAGTAGCCGGTTTCAGGTATTTTGTTACAGTAGCACAAATGACTGAGGTAAGAATAAAGACAGGAAAAACCACTGAAATACTTGACCACAGTATGAGGAAAGACCAGCAGGTTTCAGTGAGTACCTAGTAATTTGCCATTTAAAGTGGGTGGTAGAGATAGCCACAGTTCCTACCCTGAGCTATGGGGAAGTAAAGAGGGGGGTGGAAAGGAGGATGTCCTTTAGTTCCTTTGCATTTACATGTACTCTGTTAATATCACTTCACTTAATGGCTTCCCTCCATTGCTGCCTTCCCCTGGAGTACTGCTGAAATCAAACAGAGCAGTACCCACACATTTTTTGGCCTCTTTTCCCTTCAGGCCCTAGAAGAGGATACTATCCCCCCATGTTCTCAGAGGAACAGATGTTCATAGATATTAAGTGAAAGGAGTTTCTACCATCAACCAAGTTTAGGAAGTAGCAGGTCAACAAAGGTAAAGGTAAATTTTTTTAGTTATCATTTAATAAGTTAGGGCTGTGGTAGGGACTCTCCCAAAACAAAGAAAAGGCAACATGGTTCACTTTGTGTGCATGCAACTCTGCTGTAAATCTGTCGTGATTCTGTTGAAACTCTGTTATGGGTGACACTGCCACAACTTTGTTGCAACTCTGTAGCATAAGAATACCCCAAAGAAATGTGTATTACCTTATATGGGAGACAAAGAATTTGCAAGAGTATATAAGGTGACACCTTTCTGTGTTCAGGGCTCGGTTTTTGTATAAAAATCCACCATGTTTGTGCTGGTACAAAATGAAAACTGCTTCCCATTGAATCCCCTGGTTCCCTGTCTCTGTGCGTGAATCCTACAATAGTGCCTATTGTAAATCTGCAAGAGACAGATATGTTTGAAGTATTTCCCTCCACGTTTCTGATTACAGTTTCTCTATTAAAGATTATGTCTGGGTGTGGTGGCGCATGCCTCTAATCCCAGCAATTTGGGAAGCTGAGGCAGGAGGATCACAAGTTCAAAGTCAGCCTCAGCAATTTAGTGAGACCCTGGGTCTCAAAATAAAAAAAGGACTGGGGATGTGGCTCAGTAGTTAAACGTCCCTGGGCTCAATCCCCAATACCAAAAAGCAAAAACAAAAAAATAAAGATTATGATTTTTTCTTTTCAGTGCTGGAGATTGAGCCCAGATCTTCCCATAAGTAAAGCAATAGGCTTTAATCTTGAGCTACATCCCAGATCCTCTCTTGGTATTTAGGCGACAGAAAACCAGTTCTAACAGGCATAAGCCATAAAGAGAACTTACTGGTATATAAATCCTTGAAGCCCAAGCATGGTTGAATCCAGAGTCTTGAAATGATGTTGCCAGTGTTTGTCTCTCTCCATCTCTTGGCTTAGCTTTCCTCTGAACGGTTGGCTTCATTTTCACAGTCTTTCTCTATGTGGTGGTCCTTGGCAGCTCTGGGCTTATGTCATATTTACCACATAAATTTCACTTTGAAAAAACTACACTAGAGAATGAAACTTATCTTAAATGAATCATTTTTTTTTAAAATTCAGAGGTATTTAAATCTTAAGCAATGAAGTTAAAATAAAAATATAAAGTCTAATTTCTGAATACCCTATTTTTATATAAAAGCCTTCTTGGAGACAATCTATGGTACTGGTATATGCTGGTTTAAGATACCATGAAATTGCCTAATGGAAGCTCTTGTTTGAAATACTAACCTGTTTGGGAACTTGATTAGCTTATCCATTCCCTAACATTACCCTTACTCCAAATTAGTGCTTTATAATTATGTCTTTTCTTGAATCCAAAGTCATTAGGAGCTACTTTGAGTTAATGAAATAGGTTATCAGCTCATTGACACGAACATATGACTTTATATATCCCATTCTATTTGAAATGGAATCTTAAAAAAAAAAAAAGAATCTTAGGGCTATTGCTCTCCATAACTTCTGGCTCTGAATCTATTTTAATTGATTTTTATTAGAAAACTACAGAAAATATATCTAGTCAAAATTTTTATTAGTTTTCAACTGGTCGTAGATTTATGGCTAGACTCCAGATATATTTGACTGTGAGTCACAGGATTCTTCATTAGTGTCTCAAATTGGTTCTAAATCATCACCATCACCACAGTGGTGAGAACTGCTGAGCCGTCAACATGAAAGATGCTTCACTTTCATCGGTCAACTAGTAATCATTTTCATTTCAAATGTATAATGGTATGACTTTATTTTTACATATGGGATATTTTGGGGGATTTTGATTTTTCTAACCTAAGGAAATTATTCTGTCAAACTAGAAATTGAATTCCCTGGAGAATGCTCATTTATTTTCTGCATGTTTACTGTGTTCTTATGGCCAGCTAGAAAGAACCACAGTAAAAGCAAAATCATTAGGGACTTTTATAATTGGAATCTGAAACAATTCTGTCAATCCATTCCATGATACTACTTGGCATTATTGATGACAGTATCTTGAGAGATTTTAAAGTTTTTCAGCAGTTTCTGAATCATTGAAAGGAAACCACTCTATGCTTCACTGTGAAAGAACAACAACATTAGTTCTTTCATTGTTTGAAAACTACTTATCTACATGAAACACATATGTGAACCTTCGAATTATTTGACCCAACAGAACACTCGGCAAGATGAATAAGATGAACTTCTTTGGGGATGGGGCTATAGCTCAGTGGTAGAACACTTGCCTCACACATATGAGGCTCTGGGTTCAATCCTCAGCACCACATAAAAATATATAAATAAATAAAATAAAGGTATGGTGCACATCTACATTAAAAAATCAATTATTAGAAAAAAGATGTATTTCTTTGTCTCAAACCTTTTAAATAAAAATGCTTCAGCTTTCTTCCACATCAAAAACCACTTTTAGGTCATAGATGACATTAATCCCCAAGTGTGTTATTCAGATTATTTAGTCCTTGCAATGATTATATGAAAAAGGTAGCATTTTTTTTACACCACTTTTGAGAGGAGGAAACTGAAGCATAAGGAGGTCAGGTGTCTAATTTTACCCACTTATACATATCAGGCAATCCAGCCCTGGAACCAGTGATATTAAACACTGTCATGATTGAGTATTTTACCTTTGAGCAGATCACTTGGCAGTATTATCTAAGGCACAGGAAGCATGGGAACTGTCATATTCATTTCCTTTGAAGGAGATTCCTGTGAGAAAACACACACACACACACACACACACACACAAACACACACACCCCCCCACAGGATTGCCTGATGGTTCAGCACAGTTTGGTTACCACATGGCTTTTGTTTTCTTGACTTGAGTTAAAAAGACTTTAACAAAGCTCCCATAAATAAGAGACCAAGTAAATAAAAATCTCATATTTGTACTGTTACACTAATAAGCTTAATAACAATAATCCACAAACATCTGCAATCATAAAATAAAAACTTCATTACCATTTCAATGCAGTCACTACAAATCCTCAGGTTAGCCAGTACACCAGCTGTGTCCTGGAGTTTCACAACACAAAACAGCAATTCATTCCAAATTACCACTCTCTGTTAGTGACTCTTGCTCCCTGGCTCCCGTCCCAAACACTCCTGCTGTTCAGGTCTATTGTTTCTCCTCACTAGAAGCCTTTTATTTCCTGGGAAAGCTTGAAGAATTGTCTTATGAAAAAACTAGGCTAATCTTTCAGCTTCCGATTTTCCACGACAATTTGTCCTCAACCATTCTGGACATATTTAGCGTTTCCTTCTCCTCATCCGATGTCATTTAGTAAACAGTTCTGGAAAGTGTTTAGAATGCTTTACCCACAGAATAAAACTGAAGGAGTTAACAGAGCTTATGCTATTTTCCAACTTTGTAAAATGAACTAGTTCTAGATTCAGATAATGAACTTCCGTTTCCCTCTAGTAGCTGTGGAGTGGACAACAACTCCCTCTCCATCTTCCCTGCCATGGGCCTCCAAATTATCAAATTCCATATTGAATTACAGAGAGCTTCCCTCTGAGAGTTTATGGCCTTGGAACAGCAGGTTAAAAACCAGACTGGTGGAAAATGAAGGATGGTCTTTGAGCCACATGTAACACATATACCAGTTTATAGAAACTTTATACTGCTTAAGAGATCCTACTTAATAGGCAGTTTATTTTTATGCCACAAAATACTTATCTATTCTCTTTCATCTGGAACTTAAACTCTTTGCAGTCCTGAACACAATTGAACAGAGGGAATGAGAGTATATTTGATCTTAGCCCTACTGATGATAGATAAGATTTCAGGAAAATATTAACTCTTTCAGTGCAGAAACAGCCAATAAATTGGTTTCTTCGGAAGATGGGAAAACCCAAATCTGAGACCTTTCAAAATGGAAGCCATTTAAATATTCCCACTATTTACAATTTCTAATATTAGAAAAGTACTTTTTCTGTATTATCTTCTGTTACGTTGTCATTACTCATGACAGGTGTCCAGGTGACCTCAAATTATTTTCTCAGTTATAGTTACTGTGGGGATCTATTTATAAAAGCCTGTTCAGATCTTCATCTGAGAGACTTTTATGGAGCAGGTGGACAACCAGTCAGAGCTGGGAGCTCATTTTGGTGACCCCTTGAAATATGGCAGCTGGCTGAGCCTGAGGTTAACCCTGAGAGCATGCACCACAGACATCTTGACCCTTTGAAGATATCTCTGTGTTGACATTGCCAATAAAAGAGGACAGCTCTTTCTGCTATCATAGGATGGAACTCTGCTTAGATGAAATGTGGCAGCCAATCATGACACTACACATCTTCTCCCAGTAGTCCCTTATACGAAGTGTTGTTATTATAAGATCAATTTGCAAAAGCAAGTGGGAAGAAGGTAGAAGAGTCTCTCTGTGGGATTGCATTATGGAGATAGCTAGTGGGGACAAACTGCTAACAAACAGGTTAATGGGATCATTTTCATAGATTTGAGTTCATTAATCTTTTCAAGGGCTGCTTTTAAATTTACAAAAGTTTTCTATCAAGAGGAATAGGCATTGTGATATGAGGAATGTCAACTGGACACTTTGTAAAGCTGACGGAATTTAAACACAAAAGCAAGGGGGAGCTAACCTGTTTTGGGGCTTCTCGCTCTACCAGTTCTTTAATGTAATCTTCCTTTGGTGGTTAACAAGTGATGTTTGACATGTTTCAAGATAGAAAAATAAGTGACACCTGTTTAAATAGCTCACCTACAGATCCACACATCCATAGGTTGTGGACTGTTTTGGCCATTTTTGTTTCTAAATATAGATTCAGGATGGATGTAGGCCTTCTTTGGCATGGTTAGAGTTATTTATCCCAGAATGCCTACTGGATCAACCTGTGGCACCTGAATGCCTGTTTTTAGGAGATCCCAACCAGGAGGTTGTAGTCATTTTGCAGACATCTCTAAGGCCCCCAATAGTTCTTAGATGATAGATTTCCATTTTGAACATGAATTCTTAGAAACAAGATTTAATGTAAAGAACTGAAAGCATCTATCACGAACGCACCAAGTGGGATCTTGTTTTACCAACTCAAAGTATTATATTGTAACATAGCACTGCAAATTCTCACAAAGATGGATTCAAAACGCATCACACTTAAAAGGAAATAAAAAATTTTTACTGATGTTGAACACCATCAGTCGGATGTCCGAACATTTATCAGTGCCAGAGTATGACATGAGAGATTCTGAATAGGGTATTTGATATATTCAACTTTTTACAGGGTATGGCATTCAGTACCATACGTAGACACATGATAGAAATAGTGGGTAGTTGGATAACTCTTGCTGAGATAGTATAAATTAATAAATTAATTATTTTTAACTATCTCAGTTAATTCAACTATCTTAAAGAAAACAGACTTCAATTAAAGTCTGCTACAGAATATACATGCACACACACACAGATACCACATTTTTGTTTAGAAAATGTTTTTATATTTGAAATATATTAAAATCCCCCAGAGACAGGGTAATGTTCTAGGGAGACTATATGATAAACCAAACAAATAAAATCTATATTACTTATAAATGCACATTATAATTCAGAGGCAAGACACTCTTAGACATAAAAGTAAAGGAGACAACAGAACCTTTTTAAAATAAGCAACTAATTTTGATATTTTATACAACACAGGATTAGATTAAAATGTCTTTATTTTGGAGTAGCATCTAACAGGCCTTTTTATAGTTTGATATTTGTTTCATCCTTTATTTTCCTATTCTTTACATGCTATCTTGACTTCATAAAATAGGTGATAAAGTCTCTCTTAACACTTTATGTCCTTCTAATCCTCCTCCTTTTCCTCCTACTCCTCTATACTAGGGATTCAATCTAAGGACATTTTACCACTGAGCTATATCCCCAGTCCTTTTACTCTCATTCTTTCTCTCTTTAATTTTGACACTAGCTCTTTTTAAGTTTCCTAGGCTGTGAATTTTTTATCTTCCTGCCTTAGGTTCCTGAGTATCTGGGTATACAGGTGTGTGTCACTGTGCCCAGCTCATTTTAACTTTTTCATTGGTAGATTTCTGTACAGCAATCTCATCTTTCAAAGGCTAGATAAGTTGCAGGAACATTAAAATTCCTTTTGATTTCTAGTGATGATGCATTCTAATTTGAAGAACTTTCTCAAATTTTATGCAACGAAGGGCAGAATAAATTAACAATCATTGTAAAAAAGGAAATGTGTAGATATTAGTCTTCTGCCAAAGACAATTTAGAAGTTAGGGATGAAGGCAGAAATGGAACTGGGGGCCAGGAAAAAAAAAGAGATAATTAAAACCACCCTGATTAAATTCAGTATATTAAACTATTTCAACAAGATGAGACAGATCATTCATGCCCTGAGGGAAAATTGCCATTCCATTCTGGATGGAATTCCTATTTTTGAGAACTGAAAATTTGCTAAAGTAGTGAATTCATCCAAAATTAGCTTGTAAAATGCTCGCAATAAGCAACATCTCCAAATCACGGTCAAATGGCATTTTGTACGGATATTCAGTGACAAAATATCTTACATAGGGTAGAGTACAGTTATGAAAACGTCTTCCATTTCTTCAGAATTTCATTACCATGCTTTGCAAATTTAATATAAGATACTGAGTTAATATGAGCCAGAAAAATAATATATTTCTGTGTTTGGCAAGGACACTCAGCTTCTGTACTTGAGAACCAAGGAAGGCTATCTTCAAAAACATGAGTTTTTTTTTCAAAGAGCAAAACAATACTAATGCCATGATTGATCATAGCCTCATAACTTATCAAATCAAATGAGAATTTAAAAAATGCCCTATGCTAAACCCTGTGAGGTAATGAGTAAATGAAACAATATTGGTTTAACAAAAAAGAAAAGCAAAAAATTCAAACCATCCTAGTACAACGGATAATACGTAGTAAAGATTCAATAAAAGTCAGTTTTCCCCGTGATTTTCATGGGGGGAAGGAGGTTGGGATAAAGAGAAATAAGAAGAAGCTAAACGGTATATAAGAGAAAGCTCTGTGGTTTTAGGTGTTCTGGTAATCAAGAGTGGAATGGCATTAAACTATCTGCAATCTTCCAAATCCATTGGTGAATCATGATGCAAGTTTCCACAAAGACCAGTCTAGTAAAAGAAGAGCTTGACTTCTCTCTTGGAAAATGAGACCAACATCTTATTTTCTCTCATCCTGTTTTTTGTTTTGTTTTTGGTAGTGCAGGGCCTCAGGAATGCTAGTCAAACACTCCACTAGTGATTTACACCCTACTCTATATATTTATTTATTTTTAGGAGAGCTGAGATACAATACAAATGAGTTGTGATTTTAGAAGTCATCTTTAAATTTAACTCTTTGGTAGACAGAATAAAAAGGAGTTCTTTTCCCTCTTAACAAGTGTACCTAAGTGGCACACTATACTTTAATTTGGCAGGATCTAGTGGAAAATTATTTGGGTTGTTTTTATATTTATAGAGTTCAAGGTAAATCCCATGCAGGGTCATAAACCACAGGAATTTTCAAGCCTACATGGCCCCTGATCTTTTAAATAGCCCCAAGGGGTGATAGTGCCCCTTGAAGTCAGATTCAAACCTGGGTAATTTGAGAAATTCTCATCGTGTTCCTGTGTTGAAGGAAATCCAAAAGCAATGAGTCAGGTTTTTGGGTCCCTGTTGGGATTGAGTCAATTGGGGGAAGGTACTTTATAAACAGCAATGGGATTACTGCCCCAACAATAAAACATTTGGCTTGTTTTTTTTTTTCCCTATAGATATGATCCTTTTAGATGTTGAGAAAGATCCTGAAGAAGCAGTCTTTTTCTCTTTCCCTTAAACTAAGTTGGTTAAGTGAAATGTTTGGGCAATAGAATGTGGCAGAAGTGATGTTGTCTAGTGACACATCTTGGAATGCTGAGAGAAGACCAAATGACAGTGAGAGGCCACATGGAGGAGAGCACTGGCTTTCTAGTTGGCAGCCCCAGCTAAGCTTCCAACTACATGAAGGAGCACCATCTTGGATCCCAGCCCAGTCTCATCTTTGGAGTAGTGCAGCCTCAGGAGATAGGACATGGAGCAGAACTGTCTTGTTAAGCCCAGTTAACTCATAGTATCATTAGTGACAAAACAATGATTGTGGTTGTTTTATGCCACAAAATTTTGGGGTGGTTTGTTACCCATCAAAACCCAAAGAAACATTAAGACTCTTCAAGTTTGCTTTGAAGTCAATGGCGAGCATTTGTAAGATATTTTTGAAATATTTTTTTTCTCTAAAAATAATGGTTTTGAGTGGATAAAAATCAAAGTCAGGGTTATGGCAGTATCACACCTACTTAGATAATTGAAAAAGCAGTGAAATCAAATGTTGTGAACACAATGATTGGTTTTAGAACTGTGTGATTGTGTGTGTGTATGTGTGTGTGTGTAGAAGTTTTTCTCAGCTTCATCTGGTCACTGTAACATGCTAGTACCCCCTAGGGGCAGCTCTTAGACTTCAAAATTCTGCAGAGATTTTTCAAGTTGTACAAGTAAACCTTCATTCTTTTATTATTTTCACATTGAATTAGAAACTCTTTTACATAAATATAATTTTCTTCAGCATCTGTTGATTTTTTGGACCATGAAATTTAGCAGGAAATTAAAAGCATGAAGATTTGCATAGCATAATGCTGAGTTATGCAAGTTTGAAATAAAACTTTATCTAATTCTGTCACAAAAATCTGTTTTTTAGAAGCATAAGGCCTGACAAGCTCATATTACTCACATCCACATTTGTGAATGCCACCTCACTTTCCTCCCAAGATGATTCTCTTGCTCACCAGTTTGATCAAAAAGTAGAAAATGCATTTGCCAAAAGCCTCGGTCAGGTGCCAGTTGCTTTTGGGCTCCTTTGACTGCTGTGTCCCTTCTGGAGAGGACAAGTTGCCAAAGAAGTAGCAGGAGTCAGGATAGAGTCAAGGTCGGGAGATAATAGACATGACATCCACCCTGGTGGGAATTAGCAGAGTTCATCTTGGGATACAGGCATTAGGTACCAGGCCAAAAATACAACCAGAACCATTCAGGCCAGTGTTGAATTTTATGGATGCTCATTCTCCATCTATCTTATGGTAAAGCAGTTATTAAATTCCAAGAGAAGGTGCTATCTGGAGAGCTAGTGAGATTATTGTTTCTCCCAAGCAGAAACAAGAGTAAAAGGCCAGATTTCACTTCACGGTGCTGGCCTTTGGTTCAGGGCACTGTGCCAATGGTGCTGGTGCAAAAGCATAAGGTGAAGAATGGACAGGTGGTAAAGGGAGGTGTGAAGTGTGAAGCCTGAGGAAGCCACAGAGAGCAAGAATGGAACTGGATACAAAGGGATGTCGGTGAAGAGACAGAGAAATCAGATTTGGGAAGCAGAATTGGGAAAGAGTCCAGGGAGCAAACTGGTAAAAATGGCAGGAAATTTAAAAAGTGCTATCTGTGAGAAAGGAGGGAGCTATAATAAGTACCAGATCACTGGATTAAGAATCAGGAGGCCTGCAAAGCAGAACTAATTTAGAAACTAACCAACTGAGTGACCTTTAGTAGGCCATTTTATACCAAGAAATGGAAAAATAAAATGGCCTTGTATTTTATCAATAATTGACTTTGTCCTCTTCCAATAGAGCATGTTCCACGGGGGTAAACTTCTAAGACAACTGGCCTACAGAGTATGCATTCAAATTCTTTGTTGTTCTTGGAATTTTTCTACATCTAAGATCTCATCTAGCTGTGACTTTTAAATTTTAATTTTAGTTTTGAATTTCTGAGTCAAAATTTAAATGGTTGGGCTGGCTGTCAACCTTCAGTCTCTAAGAAACTAAAAGAAAAGCAGAGTTCTGTTTATTGACATTAGAAATGTGTGTGAAGTTCTTATTCTCACTCTGGACCCAAGATTATTGAGTGAAGGGTATAACTCTGATACAGTGTCCTTGAATCATTCTTTATGAACCAAAATGAGAGAGGACTTCATGCTCATGGGTAGGAGGTTAGACTAGGAGTTCAGAGTGTATGAACTACAACTCTGTCTCCTGACACTCAAGGGAAGGGACTTGTTTTAGGGTGAAGGACTATTGATCTTCTGCTTAAATGCACACGTCTGCAGGCAGAGTCCGTGGTACATCAGAGTTCTTTAGTAACTCCTTGAGACAGACAGGGGACACAGAGGGCAATTGTTTTATATAGACTGAGAAATGTATCATCTTACACGAGCCACAGTATCAATCTTAGTTATTGGTCCTCTGAGAGGACAAAAATATTTTGTTTTTCCTTTTCAAATGTTGCACCAAAGTATTATGGGATGTATATGATGACAAAATACAGTAAAATTTCTTCTTCTCATTCATGGAGAGGATAGAAAAGTGGGTGCTAGATGCACCCACTCTAAACTTTACTTTTATACTTCATAAATATAACACCAGTCTTAGCCATACATAGTTTCAATTAGGCTGCTAAGAATCATCTTAATTATCACCAACATTAATGCAACTTCAATAAAGGTATTTACTTCATACCTGGCATCATGCCAAGAACCAACATACTGTAACTCATCAAATGCTGCCAAGAATGCTATGAGGTTGGTATTATTGCCCTTATTCCACAGATGAGGATTCTTTAGGTCAGTGGGCAAATGTAAACTCTTTAACAAGCAGTTGTACCCTGTCAGTGGCTAACCTGAAGTGGTGCAAAGTTATCCCAGTGTTGACAGATTGAAAATGTAGCCCTCATCTTCTTTTTACCCTCATCTTCCCTTATGTTTCTTTCTTGGTTATGACCAACTTTTCCTTCCAGTCTCAGTTTAAATATTACTTTTTTAAAGCTGTATCCATTCCCTAAGGGCTGGGAGTAGTGCTTCTTTGCTAAGACATCATACATGGTCCTGTTGAGGAACACCATTCATACCTCTATGGAGTTATTTACAGTCTGTGTTCTCACTAAGCATTGCTCTTTTTTTTGGGGGGGGGTGTTGGGGGTGGTGGTATTACCTATCAATTATCAACAACAGCAGTTAAGTTTTGTATTTTGAAATGATTAAAGAATTCTCAGTTATGTTAGACTCAAGCCCTGGCCCTTTAATTCTTGTGGATTAGTGAGAGTAGAACAGAAGTAAACCCAACAGGTGCATAGGCATTTGTGCTAAGTGAGGATCAAGTCGTGTCATAGTGTGATGCACAAACACAGATTTATAATTGCTCCTATAGAGTGTATGCAGAGGGGAGGGCACACTGTGTTGTGAAACTGGAATATGTTGTGAGTCACTGTTGGCTTCAACAAAGTCTCTTTTATTAAGCTCAATTCATGATGGTAAGTTGAATTTTATTAGTGTTGAAATTATTTATTTTTTACTTTAAAAAGATTTTCAGCATTGTAGTTAAGTTTTTACCCGTGCTGGACATTGTGCTAAATTGACATTTAGTCTTCCTAGTAATCCAGGGGCATAAGCATTACTATCCCCTTTTCACAATAAATATGCATAGGTTTGGGGAAGTGAAGTGACTTGCTTAAAGACACAATACAACAAGTGGCATGGTCTTGTATGGTGGTAGATGATACCAGTGACAGCAAAACCTGTGCACTTATTTTAGACTTTTTTTTTTTTTTTTTTTTGGTACTGGGAATTTAACCTAAGCATGTTGAGCTATATCCCCAGTTCTTTTTATTTTTTTTCCTTTTGAGGCAGGTTCTTATTAAGTTGCTTAGGGTCTTTCTAAGTTGCCCAGGCTGGCCTCAAATTTGCAATCCTATTACCTCAACCTCTTGTCACCACTACGCCCAGCATTATTTTAGACTTATGATATGTTTTATTACTGCATAAGAACTGGAGGTATAATGTGTTCACATCTATTTTTATGCGTATATGTTTTATGTAACATTAGAATAAATTGATTTAGTTCAACACTAGGTATTTGGGAGAACTTGTTTTTTGCCCATGAAAGGGAGACCTTTGTGTTGCCCAAGTCTGAGAAACACTGAATAACACAGTGACGTCCTCAGAAGCAAGACTTGTGCCTCTCTTGTTCGTTACTGTATTTCTACAGCTGGTAGTCTGCCTACTACTTGACACATAGTAGGTTTTCAATAAGTACTTGATGAATAAAGGGGAGACTAAACCTATCATCATATTGAGGACTCTTTCTTTTCCTAATCTGTCTACCTGTGTGTCTCCATCCTCAGAGGTTCACAGTGAATGAGATTTGATCATCTGACAATTTTTTTATCTTCCTGCTAACTTAACACAGGACCCTATGGTTCGTCTATTGCTGACAGCACTCTTGGAAATCTCTACTTTGCTGCCAGTCTTTCTGAGTCAGTCGTATAGACCTCCCAGCAAAAAAATACACACACTGTTTTATAAATGAACCATCTCCAGTCTCCTTTTCATACCAAACATTTTTAAAGTACTTTGTAATATGATCCAATTTTCCGAAAAATTTCCAGCAACTTTCAGGAGCACACCTTGGCATGAACATGGTTGGAACATTCTATCTGATGAAAACAGGATGTAATAACACAGGGTATTTCTTTGACACCAATTTATTTAAACCTCCAAATGAGAGATTCAACAAATAGCCTTAATATCTTTTAAATGCATTAATGTTGAGATACATCCCCAAAATATTTTACCAGGAAACAAAATGTTAAGAAAGACATAATAAAAAAAAAAGCTAAACAAGGTTTTTAAATGAAAAATGTTCTCCCCTTTAGTAGACTGCTAAAGTAATCTTCAGTGAAATAGATAATTGCTTCATGTCTGTTATGGTCTAAATATGAGGTATCCCCCAAAAGCTCCTATATGAGATAATGCAAGAAGGTTCAGAGGAGAAATGATTGTGTTGTTAGAGTCTTAACCTAATCAATAAATTGATCCCTGATGGGATTAATTGCAAGGTAACTGGAGGCAGGTGGGGTGTAGCTGGAGGAGGTGGTTAATTGGGGGTGTGGCTATGGGGTATATATTTTGTGTCTGGAGAGGGACTCTCTCTCTCTCTGCTTCTGATCACTCACGATGTGAGCTGCTTCCCTCTGCCACACTCTCCCACCATGATGTTCAGCCTCACCTCAGTCCTGAGGAATGGAGCCTGCCTTCTATGGTCTAAGACCTCTGAAACTGTGAGCCCTCAAATAAACTTTTCTTCCTCTTCAGTTGTTCTGGCTGGATCTTATCATCACAGCAGCGAAAAGGGTGGCTAAAACAGTGTCTCTATAGAGATGAGAAAGGTTGACATAGAAAACTGGTGGAATTGAATTATATTTTGGTGATTCACTTATCTCTAGAGATTTTTGAGTCTTTTGTTTAATTCTCATTGGTTTGTTGTGACATAATATACATGTGGAATATTTTCAACTGGAAAATACTTGATTTGTTATATATGTTTTGTAAATAATGGGTCAAAATCATTTAATTAGCTAGCTGGTAACTAGACCTGCAATTTGTTTACTTTCAAAGTAGCCATCTGGCTGGATGTGGTGGCGCATTCCTGTAATCCCAGGGGCTCTGGAGGCTGAGACAGGAGGATGGTGAATTCAAAGCCAGCCTCAGCAGTGGTGAGGCACTTAGCAACTCAGTGAGACCCTGTTTCTGAATAAAATACAAAATAAGACTGGGGATGTGGTTCAGTGGTTGAGTGCCCCTGAGTTCAATTCCCAGTACCCCCCCCCCAAAAAAAAAAAGGAAAGAAAGTAGCCATCCGAATTATTCTCCAACCACTTCAAATGAATTTAATTATTATACTCAGCCTGAAAGGCTGTCATGATGTGACCAGGAGATAAAGTGTATTAAAGTGCTAATTTTACTGGACTTCATTATTTAGTTGGGAGTATTGCATATGCAGTTGTGTTCTATGTGGCATCTGTTAAAATCGTCCTAGATTATGTCAATATTAAAAGTACACCTAAAGCATCAACGAAACAATGCAGCAGAACACAATATTGCATATAAAGATTTTTTTTCCCCTAAAATGTGTTATTTCTTATTCTCTATGAATTAGGTTTGTGACAGATGGGAGATAACATGGGTCATCTGGTAGTAGGAGGCTGCCATTATTACAAACACCTGTTCTGGAGCATCACCCTCCCTCTTCTTTTCTTCATAGTAGTAGAGAAATCCATTTAAAGAACATGTTTCAAAAGAAAAAAACAACAAACAACTACAAAAGACATGCGATGGCATTCATCATTGTTTTTCTACACCATTCTGGTACTACCTGGATGGATCGCAGCTCTGGGGCAATCAAATCACAGGGTCTTCTGAAGAGGGAGAGTTCCAGACCATTCTGCCACTTGGTATCAGAGATCTTAGGCAAAAGCTTCATAATTCTAAATTTCAGTATTTTTAACTATGATTTGTTGACTCAGTGAGAAAAAAAAATAAAGGGACTTTATAAAAAATGTAGAAAAACATTGAAGTAAAAGAATTTTATAAAAGCAGGATTCACAGGTCATAATATTTTCCTTAAGAAAGGTGCCCTTCCTGTGTCAGCAAGAGAGAATATCTTTATTACCAGGGTCTGGGAATTGACACCGAAATGGATCTGAACAAACATAGTATATAATACCCCTCACCTATGGAAAGGTTATTATACCTTTCTACTTGCCATTTCCTCACAAATTGTCTAAACAGCATATGAAATTTCTACTATAGTCTCTTTTTGGGGTTTTTGTTTTCTTGAGAAGGCCCAACTGTGCATGCTTTTCTCTCATTAATCCATCTTTATTAGTCAACTTTAAATACTTTTTTTTTAGTTATAGGTGGACACAATACCTTAATTTTATTTATTTTTACATGGTGCTGAGGATCAAACCTGTGCCTCACACATGCTAGGCCTGCATGTGCTCCACCACTGAGCTACAACCTCAACCCTATTAGTCAGCTTTTTGTTACTTTGACTAAAATATTGGACAAGAACAACTTTAGGGAAGAAGCTCATTTTGGGCTCATAGTTATAGAGGTTTCAGTTCGTGGTTGGCCTAGTCCATTTGCTCTGGGCCAGAGGTTAGGCAGATGATCATGGCAAAAGGTCATGGTGGAAGGGCACCGTGGGGGAAACCTGTTCTGTTCATGGCAACCAGGAAGCAGAGACAGAGATGGAAGGGGCCTCAGGAAATAGAAACTCTTCTAGGGCATGCCCACAGTGACCCACCTCCTCCAGCTAAGCTGTACATGCCTGCAATTACCACACATTCCGTCCACTCAAACTAGGGTGGATTGATTAGGTTACTGCTTTCGCAATCCAATATTTCACCTTTGAATGTTCCTGTGTTAACACAAGAGCTTTTGGGGAAGGTTTTGCATTGGAATGATAATACCATCTATGTCAGATTAGTTTTTAGGCCCAGATGGAGTCCGTAAGAGAGTAGAGGGAAAAAAAAATTTTCCCTGCACACTCTATGAACATCTGCTCTAAGCAGTTTTCAGACTTTGTGTAACAATTATATGGGGAACTTGCTATTAAACACTCAAATGCCCGGGTTCTACCTGCAAAGATTGTGATTAAATAGCTATGAGGTGGAGGCCTAGGATTCTACATTTTTGCAGAGCACTTCAGGTTATTCTAATGTCCAAGTTTTGTATATCACATATTGAGAAATGTGGGTCTGCCTTTCATGTCTCTGGTTGTATATTTGTGTCACTCAGGAAGCTCTTAACCATCCAGTGATACTGAGACTTTATCTACAGAGATTCTGGTGTAAGGTTCAGGGAAAGCCCCACTGTTGCCAGGTAGGTGTACCACTTGGGCCTGGGAACCATTGATCCAGCAGTCCCAACCTACCAAACAACAGGATTCACATGGACATGTTAATTAAAGCATGGGTTGTTCTAGGTCCATCTTCTAGAGATTCTGATTCAAGAGGTCTGAGCTGAGGTCCACAAATCTATGATTTTTAATAAGCCAATGAGCTGATTTTCATCCTTAGGCAAGTTTGGAATAAAAGGTAATAGATATCATGGATAAGTTTACCAGGTGATTCACTATCATGTTTTATAAAAAGACAGTGGTGAGACCTGGGTTAAGGAAGATATGACTAAAATAAAGAAGGCAAGACCAGAGTCTTGACTGGAAAAGTGAGCTTATGAGCATTGATGAGGTAAGTGGTTGAAGAATATTAAGAGCCATGAAAGCAAGAGAAAGTAAAAATTAAGAGAAAAAGTTATGCAGAATTTTCTATTTTGACATTTTTGCATAGTCCCAGAGTCTCAATAATCCCAATGGGAAGAGTTTTGAATTCTGCTAATATATAATTTATGATACCGTAAAACACTTTTTAATACAAATTTTATTTAATTTTTAAATTTGGAAAAATTAAAATTGAAAGCATTTAAAACAACTTTTAAAAAATTTAAAATATAAAAGTGTTATGTGCAGTGCCTTTTTCTTAAGGTCCGTGGTTTGCTCCAGACTGTAAATGGTTAGTGTTCAGGCATTTGAGTTTAATGTAGAACTCTGTGGCTCTCTTTATTATCTTTCACTGTAGCAGGGATAAAAATTTATTTATGTATATGTATGAACATACATAGATTCTTTATCCACTGCTGAACTTCATTATGGTTTTAGAATTTTTAGATTTTTAAAAGCACACTGTTTTACTTCACATTCACTAATTTGAGGGCAATGTAGCCTCTGTATGTATAGTTATACATACTATAATGTACATACTGTAGTGTGTAGCTGTAGAACCTTCTGGAAGTATCCACATATTCCTCATCATGCTATCTTTAGAGTCATTTGAAATATTTATTTTTCAGGAACATTTTACAAAATTGATGCTAAACACATTTATTTAAGGAAAGTTTGAGTACTTAGTGTCCTCAGAGGAATTTTAAAACTTACATTTATCTGATATGGAATTGTTCATAATGGATTCCCAGAGTATGAGAAGTAGCAAAACGGTTAAGTCAGTATGATTCAGTGGTTAAGATGTTTCAAATGTTCTTTTAGCTCTGAAGGACTGTATGAAGTTGTCCACTGAAATTCACTGTAACGGAGAATGTCCCATTTAAACCACTTCCCCTGACTTAATCCTCAGTTCCCCCAGGCTGCTTCTTATCTGTAGCCCCCATACTGTTTTGGCTCCTGGGTTTGTTCTCTGATCATCTAGAGGTTAGGAAAGACACACTGGTGGCAAGCAAGCACATGTTGGATAAATTCCATCAGGAATGCACCTAATAAACAGAGCTGATGGCTAAGTAAATACAGGGCATTTTAATACATGTGTAATGGCAAATACTTACTGAGGATTCAGGAAAAAGGGACCACTGAGATGCATAATTTCACTGGTAAAGGGAGTTAACCATGAAAACTGCCCTCCTTCCTGACTATGTTTCACTTAGTCTGTGAACTTGGACTTACAGGTCTTCTTTTCCATTCTCTAATCTTCATGCCCTCCTTACCCCCTGCCCACGAGAAAAAGTGTCATCCAATCTCTCCAAAGGGTTTGGATCAAAATGGCTGAATCTGAGACTCCCTGAAGTCACAGTCTCCTTAGGAAAAGATCATCTCCCAGATGGCCTCCACAGGGGCCCTGAGTGCTATTTTCATAAGTTATTTAGACCTAGTTCTATTTATAATAGTTGTGTGGTCTGTGGAGTGTTGGGAAAACATTGGTGGAAACTGCCAGGCCCACCATTATTAGAAATGTGAAGGATTGGAAAAATTAGACTTTTTTCTTTCTTTCTTTTTTTTTTTTGAACTGTTTTTTTGGTTTCTAAGGATTCTCTGTGTGAATATTTTCCAATTTTTGGGTGGAGGAAAAGGAAAAATGTAGAAGATATTTTCCTGCCATTTTTATTAAATACAGTTTTTGGGTCACGCCCTGAAAATTTTCAGAGTAATGTCCCTCAGTGTGTGTGCATGTCATGTTTAAGGAAAGCAATGTTAGCTTAGGCCTGTGATTTCAGGGCAAAAAAAAAAAAAAAAAAAAAAAAAAAAAAGCTGTTTTTAGAAAATAGCTGATTCAGCTTTATATTGATAGGAAATAAGCTTTGCGATTTAGTTACTTCCAACAGGAGAGCTGGCTGCAGCTGTAGACTAATCTATATAGATATGAAAAGTTCAGTGGAGAAAGTGCCAAGTGTAATAGTTTGAGCCTTATTCAAAAGTAGAGCCAAGAGACACAGCAGGAAAAATTCTCTATTCTTTATTCAAGTTGCTTTTTTTGTAGGGCACACTGGTTTTCTCTCTTGTTATGGATCTTCCATGGGTATCAATAAATATTAAACATGACCCACAAATGCCTTCTGGCCTATTACTCCACTTTCTAATTTCTCTGTATTTGCTTATTCTGGTGTGACATAAATTATTTAAAGATTTGATAGGATAGAGCAGAGTCTTGGAGAATCTCTACTCTAATACTTTTACATTGCAAAAGAGAAAACCAGGTCCAAGGACCCTCAGTGACTTTCCCAGTGTCACAAAAAGTGATGTCCTCTCCCCACCCAGTCACCACTGCCAATCTGTCTCCTCTAGCCCTCTGCTTGCTCTTGTCCTCCCAGAGAGGCAAACACTAGGGAGCCTGCTCAAGTGACTGGGGAGGTGGGAAGGAGATGAAAAATGTGAGTGCTCTTTCCCCTGTTACAGGGATACCTTTTTTTTTTTTTTTTTTTTTTTAATAAGCTTTCCAGAAAGGGCAGAGGGTTGCTTTTAGTAAAAGGAGTTGTTTATGGAACTCTGAAGTCTTTGCTAGCTAGGAGGAGGAGTTCAAGAATTGAATCTCCTTCATTCCCCCATCCCTTGTGAATTTTTAAAAATGGATTTTGTGTGTATGTTATTTCTCAAGGCTCCATTGTGAGTATGGAGCTTACAGAAGGTGGGATATGCAGGCCACTGGAACAGTGATATTAAGAAAAATTTAGTCCATACACACAGGTCTCTAGCTCTCTCTGTGGAATTTCTACTGGATTGGAAAGTCCTTGGGAGGGGGAAATTTGCTCATTGCTGTATCCCCTGTTCTTGGAACACTGCTCAGGTACACAGTGGCTATTAGTAAGTATTTGTCTAGTGAATGAATGAAAGAAATGGACCAGTATGTGTATATACAAACTGAAACAAAAAAAAAGCACACTCAGAGCATGCACCTTGCTCCTACCATTCGACTTTCCTCTTCCACTCCTGCTCAGGTAATAATATTGTATGATGACAGTGGTGATTGACAGCATGCATTCTTTGGTCACTGAGAAGCCATCAGCTCCTCTGCAGACTTACTTCTCAGCTTACATTTTAATTAAAAATTATAATTCCTCTAAATTGAAATTGCCATGAGAGCTGATGAGGCCCTATCTTTCATCAAGACCTTATGTTCTACCTTCCACTGCTCAGACAGCAGTCACTGGTTTTCTCCCTTTTGGATCCTTGTTCAATTGCTTCTGTAAGAAACTTATTTTTACTTTTGTCTCCAACAGAAAATGGAGAAGGGTCTAGATTTCCATTTCAGTTTTGGTTAAGAAACTAGTTAATGCTCTGAGAACCAACTTTAAGAGTATAAAGGGCAGATAGCTCATGAAGAAATTTCCAATGCTGCTACGAGAAAACTCATCTGCATCAGCTGATTTGTAACAAAGTTCTGGTAAAATAAGAAAGAATACTTTTGTGCTCTTAGTTTGGCATTTGGGATATTGTGTATATTTGGAATGATGCAAGATAATTTTCTATTGGAAATAATTTTAAACTTTCAAGAACATAGACATTCTAGGAATTGCCAGAAACCAAGAAAGGGAGTAAAGACACTTGATTGGTGAGTAAGTGAGATCAACAAGGTAGTTGACTTTCTCTCCTTTCTCTCAGGGCCTTGGGCAACCTGCTTATTCCTGTGGGCTGGGGATAACTTTCCTTATATCAACTCTTCTATTTTTGACTAGGTTTTGAAAATTCAACATTTGTACCCTTGAGTATGAAATAGCACAAATCTTTCAAACTCCTTTGTGGGATAGTTGGAAAAGTCATCTGAAATGCCCCTTTGCATGGTTTTCTTGGTAACAAGGCTCATGGTAATGTATTTAAATGCATAGAAAAGCAAGAGTCTTTTCCCATATTATTAAAATAGAAATTTAATGTGAATAAAATATGAATTTTAACATTTTTAATACCCACATTAAAAATAAAAATAAGCAGGTGAATTTGATTTTAATAATATATTTTATTTTTGACATCAAAATATCACTTTGACATATTCTCAATATAAAAGGTTGTCAATAAAATATTTTTGATACAAAAACTTTGAAGTACAGTGTGCATTTTTATAACACACAGTAGGTCTTATTTTGGAATAGCCACATTTCAAGTGCTCAATAGCATGGGGGGGGGGGTGCTACCAAACGGGACAGTGCATCAGTAGATAATCAAGGTTTAGTATGGGTGATAGAAAACACATGGTCCATTGATGTTTAAACAGTATTTTTATATGAATACATACATTTATATGAATTGCATAGCAACTCTGAGAGTGGTTTCATGGTGAAGAACTCAAGTTGAAAGATAATAAGTGAATTACCCAAATCCTGGCAGCAACACTTTTCCTTCAGTTAAATTGTTTTCCAGTAGCCATGACTCAGAGATCCACATCATTTGAGGGGTCTCTTTGGTTGAGAAGGGGCTCTAGAGAACAGATGGTCTTACTGACAGGTAAACATAGTGCCTTTACATATGGCCAGTTTTTGGAAACTGCAACAAAGGGAATGGTTTTTGTAATTCATTACAAAAGCAGTCCAGTTAACAAAGGTGGAATGTAAGGGGAGGAGACACTTAGCAAGTATTTGGGATAAATAAGTCTGGGGACAAAAAGCAATGAACATAATTTCACTTATTTATGAAACATATTGGTCACATGATGAGAGACATTGTGTTGCGAAAAGTTTTCCAGAATTTATTGATGCTGGCCAGTAAATAAAAAAGTATGCTTCTATTCAGTAAGTTTCATGACAGAGTTATGCATGAGATTCTATGGAAGCACAGAGGAGAAAGCCCTTACCTTTGCTTCAAAAAAGGGAGGTGATATTTGGACTGAGTCTTGAAGGAGATTCGCTTCACCAAGCAGACAAGGAGAGAAGGGTATTTCAGGCGGAGAGAACATTGAGTAATAATGAGGCTGACACTTATATAGAGCTTACATGTGCCAGGCTTTGTTATAAGCCTTTAAAAAATATAATCTAATTTGATTCTCAAAACAACCCTATTATACATTTAATTCTAAATGCAGTGGAAAGCAACTGGACAATGTTTTTTGTTTGTTTGTTTGTTTTTTTGTAGTGCTGGGTGGAATGCAAGGCTTCACACATTTTAGGCAACCTGTTTACCATAGAGGAGCTAAATCCTCATCCCCTGGGCAATGCTGAATACAACCTCCTTTACATTTTAAAGAAAGGTCCCTCTGGTTGCTGTGTCAAGAGTAATTTAAAGTGGGAAAGAATGGAAATAAAGAGGTATGTTAGTGTGAAGTTTCATTGTTCTAGAAGAGCGATGATGTTTGGACTTGCAACTTCCAGAAGAATGTCTAGATTTTGTTTGGTTGTTGTTTTTGCTCATTTGTTTTGAGTAGGGAAATCTAAAGTTAAAAAGGCTACATTGCATAATGTTATATAAAGGAAATAAAAATTGGTGGATAAAATTCAGAGCTGAGCAACCAAGGTACGTTAATAAAAAGGACGAAGAACTACTTTAACTCTTCTTCTAACACCTATGTCCTAGGAAAGGAGTCAAGAAAGAATAGGCTGTTCTTCAACATATCCCAAAGCCCATATGAGGAAAGGAATTTAGAACAAAGCAAAGATGCTTATATTGTATTTTAAATGACTACAATAAATCTGCTACAGAAATAAAGTGTATATTTTGGGTCACTGAAGAATTACATCTCCTAGCCGACAGCTCGCTTATTTCTGTCGCCATCACTTTACTGGTTTTTGCTAAGAGGTGCTATCACTTAGGATGCTCTCTGTTAGTGGAATTGGAGGTCTGATTTAAATGGATTTGTGAAATTGAATGTCCAGAGGGAGCTCTGGCTTTAGGGAAGCTGTGGTTCAGAGGTGCACTAAGGTGCACCAGTGACCTGGTTTCTTTCTGGCTCTGTCTTGAGATGACAGCCATCTTTTTCTAAGGCCATTTGCTTCCTTCTTTACATCTGGGGCATCTATATCCCAGGATCCTCAAAAAAGTTCTATGGTTCACCCAGACCATCTTGAGTTTCTGTGTCCATCTGTAAACCCATTGCTCATGGCAGGGAGATTGGGTCCTCTGGCACTGGGGTGGCAGTCAATCCTACCTTGATATGGCTGAGCATGCATGAAATGGGGATTGATTTCTTAGGGAAAAATTGGAATTCTCTTTCCAAAAGGTAGAAGTGTAAAAACTGGACAGTAGACAGCAAGCCTTCAGGAAGCCCAAATCCAAATGCAGTCTTGTACTCATTTCACGTTGTCTTTGTGCATTATGTGACCCTGTTTCCTCCACTTTAAAATAACCATTTTTCTTCATTAATGATATCCACATCCAGTTCTGGGTACCTCCGTACCTGGTATGGTGTTCTCTCTTCAGAATTTCATCTCCCTTTTCCTCTTAAATGCTAGTGATCTCAAGGTTCTTGTTTGTAGCTTTGATCATACCCCCCCACCCCCCCCCACCCCCCGGAGTGTGGCAACTCTCAGAAATTCTTGTGCTAGGTTCTACAAATTCTTAAAGAATCCAAGTCGGGTGGCAGGAGTTGATGAACCTTCTGAAAATCGCATGCACATATTGTACATATGCATAATAGTGAAAATCAATAGCGTTTGTTAGTTTTTCAAAATAGATCAAGAGCAACAGCTTAAAAACTACTAGTACTTATGCCATTATCACCCCAAAGTACTTTAGATCTCTATCTCTCCTATCTTTATTGTTTTCTGTGTTACCAGTGGGAATCTTAGTTCAGATTAATGGACATTTTCTTCTCTTTTCTTTTAGGTTAGGGGATAGTCATTCACTATTTTAGGTTACTCAGGGCTAAGAAATGGTCACTGATCTCTAGTGGTTTATAGTTTAGTGAATTGTATTGATTCACTTTGAACTCAATATTTATTTTCCAAAACTCATCTTGTATTCACCATTTTATTTAAAGATTACAATTGAGTTTTCTGCCCAAATGGGAAACTACGGAAGTTATCCAAGCACATGATTTTTAATGGTAGAAGGGGAAGATCAGTTCTTTTCAGTTACTGTGTAAATTGAATATTTATAGTTTAGATGGAATTGCAGTTTTATATGTGAAAACAAGTCATATCATTTTTTTATACAAATTCTGGTAGTTTGATAAAATATTTCTAGGCTAGTAGGGATAAGCTAAGGGAAGTGTTTTTTTTTAATTTTTAAAGTTTTAATATGTTATATATGACAACAGAATGCATTACAATTCATATTACTCATATAGAGCACAATTTCATATCTCTGGTTGTACACAAAGTAGAGTCACATTCTTTGTGTCTTCATACATGTTCTTAGGGTAATGATGACCATTGCATTCCACCATCTTTCCTACTCCTATTTCCCCTCCTTTCCCTTCCCTCCCCTTTTCCCCTTTCCCCTACCTAGAGTTCATTTAATACTCCCATCCCCCTGTCCCCTGCAACATATTATGAATCAGCATCCTTAAATCAGAGAAATTATTCTTCATTTAGTTTTTGGGGATTGGCTAATTTCACTTAGCATTATATTCTCCAGCTTCATCCATTTACCTGCAAATGCCATGATTTTAGTCTCTTTTAATGCTGAATAATATTCCATTGTGTATATACACCATTATCTACTGAAGTTTCTTTATCCACTCATCTACTGAAAGACATCTTCATTGGTTCCACAGTTTAGCTATTGTGCATTGTGCTGCTATCAACATTATGTGGCTGTGTCCCTGTAGTATGCTATTTTTAAGTCCTTTGGGTATTGACAGAGGAGTGGGATAACTGGGTCAAATGATGATTCCATTCCCAGTTTTCCAAGGATTTTCCATACTGCACCAATTTGCAGTCCCACCAGCAATGTATGAGTGTACCTTTTCCCAGCACTTCCTCACCATTGTTGTTTGTATTCTTACTAGCTACCATTCTGACTGGAGTGAGATGAAATCTTAGAGTAGTTTTGATCAGCATTTCTCTAATTGCTAGAGATGTTGAACAATTTTTAATATGTTGTTGATTAATTGTATATTGTATATCATCTTCTGAGATGTGTCTGTTAAGTTCCTTAGCCCACTTATTGATTGGATTTTTTTGGTTTTTTTTGATGTTAAATTTTTTGAGTTCTTTATATATTCCAGAGATGAGTGCACTATCTGACGTGCATGTGGTAAGAATTTGTTCCCAATTAGTAGGCTCTCTATTCACCTCACTGATTGTTTCTTTTGCTGAGAAGCTTTTTAGTTTGAATCCATCCTATTTATTGATTCTTGATAGTAATTCTTGCACTATAGGAGTTTTATTTTAAGGAAGTTGGTGCCTAATCTGACGTGATAGAGATTTGGGCCTACTTTTTCTCCCAATATGAAGGGAAGTGGTTTTTAATGTACACTAGAATGGAGTGTATTCCAATGGAAAGTACACAAGAATTTTGTTGCAGGAGTGGTGAAGGTATAAGTTTTTTTAATGGTGTTTTTTTGGGGGGGAGGGTACTAGAGATTGAACCCAGAGGTACTATACCACTGAGCTACATCCCCAGTCCTTTTTATTTTTTATTTTAAGGCAGGATCTCACTAAGTTGGCTAGGGCCTTACTAAATTTCTAAGGCTAGCCTCTACTTGTGATCCTTTTGCCTTAGCCTCCTGGGACACTGGTATTACAGGCATGTACCACCATGCCCAGCTTCTTCTACGTTTATTAAAAAAGGGAGGATGGTTTTAAAAATGAAAGAAAACTTTCCTAGGATATTCCCTGCCTCTCAAGAAGCATGTATAATTCCTACCAAGACCTATCCTCCCTGATTTCCATATTTTTCACAAGTTTATCTCCATCCCTTAATTTCCAGTGGTGCCACTAGAGTACCAGGCCATCTGTAGCATCATTTGTCTGGTTTATTACATTATTTGCAGAAAATCCCCTGACCTCTTTTGGCATTCAATCTCACTCTTTTCCTCTAGCCTACACAGGAAACCAGAAAGATCTTTTTAAACCAGAAATCTGTTTCTTTTTTGTTTTTGTTTTGAATATGGGTCAGTATAACATTGAATATTTAGTGTCTATGTAAAAATATTCACATACTTTAGCATATTGAATTGCTTTTATTTTTGGTGATGGGGGTTGAACCTAGGGCTTTGGACATGAGCTCTACCACTGAGCTATACCCCAGCCTCCTTTTAATTATTTTAAAGACTTTTTATAATCTAATTTTCCCAGCTGCTTCTTCTCTCTTCTTTCCAATTTAAAGCATATGTCTGAACTTTTGAGATGCTGTCTTCAAAGACATCCATGTCCTCCAAATTTATCTCGATTCTCTTGTGCACTACCCATGATAGACTTTTCAACTTTTTCACTTTATCAGTGTGAGAAACTAAACACCCACACCATGGCCCTTACCAGTGTTAATTTAGTAGTAATATACTCCTCTATAGAGAGAATGTTATTATCAATTTTTTATTCAAAAAGATTTTTCCAGGATCTTATCTTTCAACTGTACAGAAGTATTCTTTTTCTGATCTGCATTAATGAACAGAGGACTGTAGCATCATTTGTCTGGTTTATTACATGATTTGCAGAAAATAATAATAATAATAATGAAAGCATTTTTCTTGCTGTTACTTGCCTTTACTTGGAAGGAAATTTCTGCATCCTGAAATTTAAAATAGAACTACAAGATGTTATCATTTATCTGACATTGAACATTTTTTTTCTTATTATCAGTCTTAAACTCTGAATTACTGAGATCTCATATCTGTTGATCTGATACTTTAAGAGTTAGGGACAGCCATAGACTACAGCTGAGAGATAAGATGTAGATTAAAAGAACCATTAACTCACAATGGCATTAGGAGAAAGACCATGTGTTGAATTCAATTTGGATGCAGTTCAGAGGCAAGTGAAGTGGGAGGTGAGAGGCTGTAAATAGTTTTTAGTGCCCTGGAACTTGACTTTTTCCCTTGGAGCAGCAACAAAGGAATCTCATCACTAAAGATTAGGCAATTTGTTAGCTACTCTCCTCTCCTTCATGAACCATTAAATTTCTGCTGCTTTTTTTCAGAGAGACTGTATGTCTAGTTGTTAAGAGGGCACCAGACCTTCCTCAGTGTGCTGAGTGCCTGCATCTCCAGGTCCATCTTGCTTCTCTCCTCCTAGCAGAGACTCAGGGGACGAAGGCAAGAAGCCAGGTATTTCTGCAAAGATGAAACAGAATTTAGAAATTTATTGTTTGGCTTAAAGAGCAGAAAATCAGGCACTACAAGATTGAAGACAGAGGTAAATTGAGACCCACCCACAGCAGTGACTGTCCCAAATTTTTGAAAAGTATCTCAGAGATGTTAATTGCCCTTTTAAGAATCAAGATCTATAAGGAATGATTGATTGACTTCTTAGGTTAGTTGTTAGAATCAAATGTGCAGATAATGCTGAAAAAACGTCAAAGACCTGATAATGCAATTGCTATCAGTGCAGTTAAAAATACAGAGTCACTGATTTGTTTGAATGTAAATAATCTTGATTTTAATGTTTGTCTGATAACTTTGGCTAACCTTCAGATTCAATATCATGACGATTATCTTGTCATGCTTAAGGATGCTTATATTTTGATTCAGGTGCCCCCAACATAGGATGCAGTTGCTAAAGCAAGTCAAACAAAAGAGGGCTTGAGCTGGGCTGTAGCTCAGTTGTAGAGTGCATGTGTAGCATGTGCCAGGCCCTGGGTAGCATCCCCATCCCCACAAAAAAGTGGGCTTGCCTGTTGCTTTGCATAAAAATATTCTTGATTTAGACACAGGAGTTGCAACTTGCAATGAAGATGCTGAAATAATGCAACTACTGCCTGCAGAAGAGCTCAGAGGGTTCCAGACAAGCTGAGGAAGCCAGAGTGGCTGCCTAGGCCCTTATTGCTGATCCAGAGGCAGACCCCACACCACAAACAGGAAAGCATGAAGATGAACACATGAGCATTTCAGCTTCTCACATACAAAATAGGGAACTTCTTGTAGGTGCTTGAAAGTCAAATGTCACATTGTCAATGGAGAAATCCCAGAAAATTGATGAATCTCTGGAGATTTATCACCATTAAGTTTTCATTTAATTTCATTTATTTTTTTATTTACATTTTAATTTATTCTAATTATGTATATATTACAGCAGAATGCATTTTGATTCATTGTACACAATTGCGGCACAACTTTTCATTTCTTTGTACACGGTGTAGTGTCGCACCATATGTGCAGTCATACATATATGGTAATGATGTCCATCTTATTCCACCATCTTTCCTATCTGCACGCTCCTCCCTGCTCCCTCCCCTTTGCCCAAAGTTTCAAGTTCTTCCATTTTCCCCATGTTCCTCCTCCATTATGGATCAGCATCCGCTTATCAGAGAAAACATTCAGTCTTTGGTTTTTTTGGGATTGGCTCACTTTGCTTAGCATGATATTCTCCAACTTGATACAACTTGCAAATGCCATAATTTTATTCTCTCTTAATGCTGAATAATAGTACATTGTGAATATATACCATCTAGATTTGTTCCGCAGTTTAGCTAAATTGAGCTGTTATAAACATTGATGTGGCTGCTTTACTATAGTATGCTGATTTTAAGTTCTTTGGGTATCGACCGAGGAGTGGGATAGCTGGGTCAATGGTGGTTCCATTCCAGGTTTTCTGAGGAATCTCCATACTGCTTCCCAGAGTGGTTGCACCAATTTGCAGTCCCACCAGCAATGTATGAGTGTACCTTTCCCCCACATCCTAGCCCACACTTATTGTTGTTTGTATTCTTGATAATTCCGATTCTGATTGGACTGAGATGAAATCTTAGTTTTGATTTGCATTTCTCTAGTTACTAGAGATGTTGAATATTTTTTCATATATTTATTGATCAATGATATATCTTTTTCTGAGAAGTCTCTGTTCAGCTCCTTAGCCCATTTATTAATTGGGTTATTTGTTTTTGTGGTGTTAAGTTTTTTGAGTTCTTTATATATCTTGGAGATAGGTACTCTATATGATGTGCATGTGGCAAAATGTGCTCTCCAAATGTAAGCTCTCTCTTCACGACATTGATTGTTTCTTTTTCTGAGATATAAATTTTTAGTTTTAATCTATCCCATTTCTTGATTCTTGATTTTATTTCTTGTGTTTAGGAGTCTTGTTAAGGTAGTCGGGGTCTAATCTGACTTGATGAAGATTTGGGCCTACATTTTCCTCTATTAGGCACAGGGTCTCTGGTTTAATTCCTAGGTCCTTGATTCACTTTGAGTTGAGTTTTGTGCATGGTGAAAGATAGGGGTTTAGTTTCATTTTGCTGCATATGGATTTCCAGTTTTCTATTACCATTTGTTGAAGAGGCTATCTTTTCTTCAGTGTATGTTTTTGGCATCTTTGTCTAGTATAACTGTATTTATGTGGGGTTTTCTCTGTGTCTTCTATTCTGTACCATTGGTCTATTTTGGTTCCAATATGTGTGTCTATTTTGGTGCCAATACCATGCTGTTTTTTGTTACTATAGCTTTGTAGTACAGTTTAAGGTCTGGTATTATGATGCCTTCTGCTTCACTCTTCTTTCTAAGGATTGCTTTGGATATTCTGAGTCTCTTGTTTTTCCAAATGAATTTTATAATTGCTTTTCTATATTGATAAAATGGCCATGCTACAAAAGCACTATACCATTAAGTTTTTTAAAATAAAGTTTGTACAAAAGTGGGATATTGTGAAACATGCCTGTAATCCCAGCTACTTGGGAGGTTGAGTGAGGCAGGAGGACCAGCCTGGAAAACTTACCAAGACCCTGGTTCAAAACTAAATAAGTAATTAGGGCTTAGGGATGTGACCCAGTGGATAAGTACCTCTAGGTTCAATCTCTTGTACCAAAAAACAAAACAAAACAAAACAAAACAAAACAAAAAACAAAAAACAAACAAACAAAAAAAACACTCCCCCAAGAAACAAAAAAGAAACCAACAAACAAAGATTTACAACACGTGCCTCAAGCTGTGTTGAGAGATTTAAATAGACAATATGTGTAGAGTCCTTAGACTGTGTTAGTTAGCTTTCCCTTACTGTAACATATACTCAAGATAAATCAATTTAATAAGAGGAAAGTTTTATTTTGGCTCACAGTTGTGGAGATTGTAGTCCATCATAGGATGGACCTCTTGCTTTGGGCCTATGGCAGAGTTTGTAACAGAGAAGGTCTGTTCACATCATGGCTTGATGCAAAAAAAGAGAACGAGACTAGCAGCTCACAGTTTCCTTGGAGAACATTCTTTCAGTGACCTGAAACCTCCCACTAGGCCCCACCTTTTAAAGGTTCCACCATCTTCTAATAGTGCTACAGCTGAGGACCAAGCCTTTAACATGAGAGCCTTTAAGGGACCATTCCAAATCCAAGATGCTCCTCATAGAAATGTTCTACTTGTTTAGGTATTATTATTTGAGTATTATGACTTGTGAGGGGAATTGCTAATTATATTAATTTCCCCAGAGTTGTGAGGGAGATAATAATATTAAACACTAAGGGAGGCTTCCTTTGTGCTATAATACTTTCTAAGCACTTACATATATTTGCTTGGAAATGAGAAAACTGAGGCAGCCAGAGGATTGTAATCCACTTTGCCCAGGAGATATAATTTCAAACCTGACTGCCAAGTCCATCCTCCCAACCACTGCAATGAGGAAATGTAGGAAGTGCAGTTTCATAAGAAGTACTAACATTTTGAATTGGTCTCATTGTTTTCAAACTTCAGGTAGCTGGGCTTGAGCAGAGAAAGGTATCTTGGGCATAGGGTGCAGGTTAGAATTGCTGATAAGCTGCATGCAACCCAGAGTCTCTGTAATCTGCAGACAGAGTGCTGGTCCCTCCCCCTATAACACCATGTCCAGAGATGGTGGTTAGTTCAGCTGTGTCACGGACAGGTAGGGTATACTAAACTATGTAAAATGTAAATTTGGGGTGAATTTGGGGTGGGAGGATGAAGGTCTAATAAAAATCAACTGTGTTGTTTTGGTCATCTGGAATGACTTACTGAAAAATTGACATTGATGATGATTATTAAGAAAATAAGTAATGGTAAATGATTAAACAGCTTGGAAGTCTCTGTGCAAGATTCATTTTATTCTGGTTGGTCTTATAGTTAGCTATCCATCTGCTTTTCTAAGATTAGAAACTATTTGAGGTAGAGGTTGCATCAATTGTCTCTGCCTCCCCATACCGCAAAATGAAATAAACAGACATAACGAGCTCAATCTATATTTACAGAATTAAACTGTCCTGAATTTGACACATATATTCAGAGAGGGAATGTGTGCTGGTGAGGTTGTGAGTATATCATTGAGCAATGGGAGGATTTTATCAGGGACTCTCTATTTACTATGGATCACTTTACTTCCAGAAACTGAAAATTTAGCTTATTGAGCAAACTCTGATATAATATGCCTCCTAATTTCTTATCTTTTCTCTCACAAAGAATTTATCTAGCCAGGCATGAGCTGGGTTGCATGCAGCTCATCAGCAATTCTAACCTGCACCCTATGCCTGCCGCAGTCTGGCTAGGCACAAAATCACGAGCCACTCAAGCAGGAACAAACTTTATTTTTTGAAACTGCCGCCAATGCCCCGTATGCCCCCCCCCGGGAAGAATCCCGATCAATGCACTTGGCGTTCTCCCGGATCCTAAGAGGAAGTTCCTCCTCTGGAAATCCCTCCTACCGCACTTCCCCAACCAATGGGAACTCTCCAGGAGTCCCGTAGCAGGCTGAGGTGGACAGCAGGAGTCCAATATCCATATGAATGCAAATCTTAACATAATCATATCATCTCAATGGCTAGCTGGCATCACCTTTCAACCCAAAATGCCATGCATCATATTACTTGGCTGTGGCTCTTAGCGTATGCCCAAGATATGCATGCTTGTAATCCTAGTGGCTTGGGAGACTGAGGCAGAAGGATTGTGAGTTCAAAACCAGCCTCAGCAACTTAGTGGTCTTTCGTTAAATAAAATATTAAAAAGGGCTGGGGGGCTGGGGATAGAGCTCAGTTGGTAGAGTGCTTGCCTCACTCTGGGTTCAATCCTCAGCACCACAAAAAAAGCGGGGGGCAGGGATATATATGTCTTGGTGGTTAAGTACCACTGGGTTCAATCCCTGATTACCACCCCCTACCTCAAAAAAAGAAATTTATCTATAGCACCAAATTATAGTAATTTGACATATATGTTGGTAATAAGTTAATATGCCCTGAAAATGATTTATAGATGATCTTTGCCAAAGCAGGCAATAATTTGAATAATTTTAGGATTATAATACTGACACGTTATCAGATCTATACAGAATTAATTTCCTATTAGTTTTATGACAACACTGTGGGAAAATCCTATTTTTCTTCCCACTTCCTTCTCAAAAGGTAGGGATCAGCTTGTGCAAAGCTGTTGCTGCTACTTTCTTTAGAATGCTGAATGGCAAGAAGGATGAAGTGAGTTTGGAATATCTGAAATGATCAGTCCATGTGTACAAAGATTATGCCAAATTGGTAGCATGATTCAGCTCTCAAGTAAAAGTGTAGCTATTCCTTGTGGTATAAACACAGATCCCAGTGGCTTGAGACAGATGTTTCGGGAACAATGTTATTAAGTTCTTCAAACATTTTGGAAGGGTATTTATTTTAATCACTGTAATCATAACAGGAATGTGTATAGTTGCTTAAAATAATATAAATCCACCTATATGATATAAATCACTGTGTAGTAAAATGGTTTCCCAAACTACAAATAGTCAGGATAACAACAAATACACTTCATGTTGAAAATTTGGGTTGCTTTTATATCAAAGAATAATTTGGTGGTGACAGTAAAAAAAAAGACTTTAAATAAAGGTCTAAGGTTTAATCAGATTTCTGAAGATTGTTAATAATAACAATCTATGATGTGTATATATATATGAATTTTGGATCTGGCTATGAACTAGTAGGAAAAAGCATAAAACAGGTGTAAATATTAGTAATCTGGAAATGAGTCATAAGTTGAATACTTAAATTTAAAGGCTTCTAGAAGTTTTAGCATCTAAAAATGTAGGACCATTCAAGTCAAAACTCTGTAGAGAGTCAATCCGCCTTGGGTAAGGCATAGAATTAAGCGAGAGTAGCAGGGTACCATGATTCTAGGCTTGTGAATGTCATTCAGGTGTTAGACTTGTATTCTCAACCTGTGAAACTTCCTTCTTTCTCAAGGCTGTGTTCCTTCCTGTAATGTGGCTAGTCAACTGTACATACCTCCTAAATTCTTACTAGATTTCTAGGAAAGACTAGAAGATGAGACTAACGTTTAAGTTTGAGTGATTCGGAAAATGTGGAGGGAAAAATGTAGCTGTCCTGTATGAAAGCTTATTCAGCTGGAAATGTGCCTTAGTTTCATTTTCAGACACTTATAAGAATTAAATCAGGATGTTCTGGTATGTCCTGGACATATGGAACTAAGGTCTGACTGAAAATTTGCATTGACGTAATGAAATTTGGACTGGGCTTAGGTAGAGATGAGAACTTAAGTGTAGAAGTCCATACATTCCTAAGAATAAGAACACAGAGAAAGAATAGCTGAAAATGGAAAATTAAGCCCTATTTACTATCCAGTTATTTTTGGAGATTTCATTATACCTGAATGGGAATTGGAGGTTATATGTTACTTTACTCAAAAACATAGCCTGTTTTGTTAGTTAAGCACTACACCAAGCCAGGAAATCTAATCTTTTCCATGGTTCCCCATTCTGCTTTGTCTGTTTAGAAATCCCTATTTGTCCTTTGGGGAATGTGGAAATAGGAACTGCAGAAGTTGTGGGGTTTAGCTGTGGGGGCATATGTATTTTCTCTTCTTCTTGTACCTCATCCCATACTCTTCTTCTATATTTAGACCTGAAGTGAATTATTATTGTATTCATATGTCAAGACCTGAGGATCATCTGTGAGGGGGTAGTAATGGACTTGGTAGATAGCTTAAGTCACCATTTCTTTTTCTTTTCTATCTAATGACTAAAGATAGTACTACTTCTTCTGCTTCACGGGGACCTAGTGAAAACTAATGAGAACAACTTGGGAAAGGCCCAGGGGATGCATATCTATGGATATTTCACAGTACACTCAGGCAGCTTATTGTCTTTAGTTCCAGTAAAAATAGCCTGTTGGGGATAAGTTCAAAGTCTGTGAAATCTGGTGTTAATACAAGGAGACTCTTGATTTTGCAAAGGAATATGCTTTTGAACTCTCTAGAACTCTGATGTTTTATGAATATGGTGATGATGATAATGAAGCTAATAATTGTAAATAATAATTTTATGGGTTAGAAATTTGTCTTCTTGATGATATAATTATTCTCATACTCTTCTCCTAAATTTTAATTATAATATGCTTCTGCTCTCAATGGAAAGAGGCAATGGTCTGATAAGACAATGTGTATTGAAGGTGTTTCCATTTCATACTCTATTGGTTGCAATCATTGTGCTATTGGTTCTCTTTTTGTTCCAAAGTGGACTGATTTCCAAAAGCAGAATATCATAGTACATCTTGGATCCAAAGAGAAACTGGCAATGGGTAAGATTTCTGTTGTAGCTTCCACTGAAATCCCAGCCCCCCTCTGGGAAAGGTTGTACCACATGAGAGAATACAGTGACCCACAGGGGCATTTCAAAAAATTGGACCACTCTGATATAACAAAGCCTTTTCAATCCTGCAATCAGTGGCCATTTAAAAAGAACAAGTGAACAATTTAGACTGCCACTCAAGGATTAAAATACTAAGGAGATGATTTTTAGATCTGTAATGTCTCCTAGTAAGTTATGTAATAATAACTTAAGAAAATCTACTTCGGAATGTACTTTTTTTTTTACATCTCTTGGGAAGACCATAGTGAATCAAGAATTATAGTTATTGATAAAGTGCAGACAAAGTTCAGCATCTAGAGTGACATTTATGTTTTGTTCCTTTCATTCAAGTATGCTTCACTGACAAAGTGGCTTTTAGTGATGAAGGATAAGTCCTGGGAAGCAGAAAGAGCCTGAGCTTACCAGTCAGTTCTGGATTTAAATTCCCACTTGGTCACTTTCTGCTTTAGTCAAATATTTAATCTGATTTTTTAAAAAAATTTTTGAAGTGTAAAAGGAGGAGTAATAATGACTATTAATGAGGTTCATGTAGGCTAACCAAATGTTCATAGTAGAAAGTGAGTATCTCTACTTGAAGATATAAAAATTTATATGACATCATTGTTTGTTTTTTTTTCCTGATTTTAGAACCTCAGTATTGGAAAAATTCAAGGAAAACAGAGCTAGCGTCAATGTTTGTTTGAATAGCTGCAACATTATGCAGCAAATAGACACTGATCTTATATGGGTTGTTCTTCCCAAAAGTTAATGGAATGATATAAACCAGTAAAAAGTCTTGCCATATGTGGTCTTTTAGTTTGCAAGCTGGGTTTTGAGTATTCCCACCATGGGAAACATCCTGACATTTAGGACTTGTGAAAGAGCCATGCAAATTCCCTGTCAATGTGCAGGAACGTACCTGGATAAAGCACTTAGCGCAGTACCACTCTGTAGAACTCTTCCTCCTCCTAGAACCTGGCCCTTCCCTGATCCACTCAAACTGATTATGTTTCATCCTCAGGAAAGAGCACTTATCTTTGTAGTACTTCCTATATGTTATTATTTAGGTCATCCATGGCAAGGCGTTTGTTCTATCAAGAGGGGACCCCATTCTGCTGCCCCTTCGTTGCTGTCACAGGTATTTTTGTTTCATTCTCCAGCCTGTGTATCTTTCTATCTTTTTACCTTCTGTAATGAATCAAGCAGTGAACTGAGGAAGCAGAGTTCTACTTCACATGGTTTTGATAAGTCCTCCTCATTTTCACTATAGATAGAAACTCTCTAGTAGTGAGACTGCCTGGTCTTATATGGATACCTCTGCCTGTATCTATACCCATACTGTACCCATACACATACCCATATCCATACCTGACCCTGTGTCCACTCCTTATACCTATTGGATTGTTTTGTTGTTGGGAGAATGCTGTAGAATACAAAATATAATGAAAAAATATTGATATGTAGTCAAGGTGTCCTCTTGTTTTTCTTATTTTGTTGCTAAATTATGTAAGTGATCTTTACCTTTCTTGGGTCTAACTGGCCTTGTTGGTTTCTACCTGGGTCTCAAATGCTGGTTTCTGGACTTGAACTTTATTAAGACATAGGTTTAAAATCATTTTTGTGAAACTTTTTTGTTTTCTGAATGTCTAGGACTGGAGTCAAGAATCCAGATTAATAAGGTTCTCAGATGATTCTGTTGAATATGGAGGTATAGAAGCCAGTGGGGTCTTTCCAGTTTTTTTCCTCTGTGCAGATACTAAATCTCCATTAGTTTCATTTTCCAACTAGTCCTTTATGTATTATGGAGGTGGCTATTCCTCTGGTTGCCAAGGAAGGACAGAGACCTGGTAGATCTTTTTTAGAGGTCATTCAGGACAATCTGGGATACAGGAGGAGCTTAGTAAAAAACAATTTTGTGAATCAAGTCATTTGATTTCATTGTTGGCATAGACTTCTTTGGGTGGCCTCCAAATTTCTCAGATATCAATTCTTCCTCAGTTCTTAAGAGAGACAAATTAGCTTCAAAAAATTATTGCTTGAAGTTCTTCCAAATATGTAAATATCAATAGTGCATTGAGGCCTTCACAACTGATCTTATCATGCCTATTAACGATACCGGGGCTAGACTAGTGCACAATTGCCTTTGGTTGGAACCAACGTGTTTAATTGATTTGGGAAACAGATTCTATCCTATTAATATTGACATACTAAGGTATTGATTTTTTTAAGCTCTCAAAATGCAAGAAAGAAGTACTCATTTTAGAATACTTAGAAGGTATAGAAAATATCAGGAGAAAAATGGAGATTACCCATAATACCACTACAAAGAAGTAATAACTAATATTTTGATGCACATTTTTTCAAGTTATCCATATATACAGAATCAATATTTGAGCTATCCAAATATATAATTTTAATGCTACTTCTCTTGTTTAACATTTTGTATTGAATGTTATTTAATTTCTCTAAAACAAACATAAATTTAATAATTATAATACTATTTCCACAATCTGAACATACCATAATTTATGTACTTTCCTTCTCATTGTTTGTGTTTAGATTTCTTCTTATTTATTGTTATACTCATGTGGTAATGAACTTTTTAGAAATATTTTTTCTTGAATTTGTTTTCCTTGTGTTTTTTACCAAACAAGAATTACTGAGATGATCTGAATTTTTTAATGTTGTTGATATTACTATAAACTATTTAAAAAAAACAAAAACAGGACTATTAGAATATAAATTTTCATAAGATTCTTCTTGAATACAAGTTCTTATCATCTGTTATTTACAACTTGCATTTCTTTAAAAAAGTTAGTGAAGTTCAGTTTTTTCCGTAGCTGTTTTTTGAACCAATTATGTTTCTCCTGTAATTAAATTCTTTTTCCTCTTTGATTAAACTTATTCATGAATGATTTCTATATAGTAATCAGATTGGCTTTTAATGTCATATTGTTGGCAGGTATTTTCTGGCTTGTTGATAGATACTTAATTTGTGATGATGACAACATTTAATGTTATGTTACTATATTGTATGTAAAGACTTATCTGTAGTTTAAAAAAAAAAGGCACAAATCTAGATAGTGTAGATTTTTGGTGCATTTGAAAAATGTTGTGTGTTGTACATGAATCGACTTTATACAGACATACGCCTCCTAATGCTCCAAGAGGTTTCATGGGTTGTCTCACTTTCTACCCATTAGTCTGGTGAGGAAATGAATGTGAAGTAAGGACATGTTGCCTCTGCATGTCAGGCATTATTTTTTCTCTCTCTCCCTTTTAATAGGGAAAGAGAAATAGACATTATCTTGCTCTTCTTACTAGGAATCTAATAAAACCCTAATTCCTGGATCCCATTATAGAATCAATCTCTGGTTTCCAGGTCTCTGAGAACTTGAAATAGGTATTTTAACAAGTGCCCCTGGTTTTTAAAGCATCCTAGTGCCAGGGAGTTCAGATGCTCCATGGTGAATTTTATCTCACATAAATAGCTTCTTGATTTTCTTCCCCTCAGCGCCCAGGTATTCAATTTGCATTATATTAGATTGTACTCTTTTATATGTGGGTTCATAACAGTTTTTAAGTGTGTGCCATGAATCTGAAGCCAAAGTTAAACTCATTTAAGGCCGGAGACCACTTTGCATAATGCTGCAAAAGTAGCTGACTCATCATTTGAGACATCTAGTATTTTAAAAATATAAGCCTGTTCTTTGTATTAGGAAATGGAGGTACAAAGTTTCAAAGTGTTTCAAAGTTGGTCCAGTTTCCTGGTTTTTGATTTCTTGCTTCTTTTGAAGTGAACAATGAACTTTGATACTACTCCAGTGATATTTTAAACAGTATTTTTATTAGACATTTCAAAGGTGTTCCTTTTGTAGCAAGGAGATATGAGACAATAAATTAGAATTTTTATTCTGCTTAATTCAGCAAGAATTTATTGAGAACAAATAACAGAGAATCAAAAACTGTCTTACTTTGATCTACAGTGTGCCTAGCTCTATGTATGGAACAGTATATCTGTAACAGTCACATAGAACACTGTCCTTATCCTTGATTGTTATATATATATATATATATATATATATATATATATATATATATATATAACACACATATATATATTTAAATTTTTTTTAGTTGTTGATAAACATTTATTTTTATTTATTTATATGTGGTTCCGAGGAGCCAACCCAGTGCCTCACACATGCTAGGCAAGCACTCTGCCACTGAGCTACAACCCCAGCCCTGATTATTATATTTTACTTGTACATAATTTATGGTACTGTTGTGTATGTAATTTTATTCTCTATAATTATCTGTAATATAATTATATTTCTGGAATATTTGCCTTGTTCTTGTGTGCTTTGGTAGCACTGTTGCTGATTTATATTTGTGCATAATTGTATATTCTTTTCAAAGCATGTTTACACACATAGCTTAAGGGAACCCTCAAGAACTCAATATAATATACTATCAATAGATTTCTTTACTGAGTGTGCATGAACTCAGAGCTCCACGGAGATTTTATTCCTGAATTTTCATGACAACGTGATGAGATAGGCTGTGTTATTATCCCATTTACCATGTGTGAAGAAAAAGCTGAATAAAGTTAGGTTTGTTCAGGAGCCTGCAGTCTAACTCAAAACCTATAGTTTGTCTTAAGCCCCAGAGTCTTCACCATTAAGCTCACTGATTTCCCAGTGGTAGTTGTAAAACAGTTGGAAAGAGGAGGAAGTTCTTGTCAAACTGCTTATATTGCTCAGTTAGAAGGAGCATGTTTTCTGAATTCACTCTGTAATGCTCAGAATATTTTCTGTGCATAAATATAAGTCCAGGATAGTGGTGAGAACAGTGACCAGGACCCCACTTAATTTCCCTAAAAGCACACAATATATTGCCTCCTTTTACCAGAAGGCATCAGATATCACAGCTACTAAATATGCAGAGCAAAAACTGCAAAACAAAAAGTGAGCAATTTTGATACACATGTTTAAGATTAGATCAAGTGGAGAAAACAGAAGTAATAAATAGAAGAAATGAATTATATAGTCAACAAAATCTTGTTAATAGCTACATACAGAATCTTACATCCTTCAAATAGATCATGAGATTTTTAAATCTCTGGGATATTTACAAAAATTGGTCATGTTAAAATAAAAATTGGTCATTAAATAGAAACTTAAAACCAAAGTAAAGATTTCACAGTTTCTCTGATAGCTATATAACTCAGAAATTAGGAACACAGTAAAAATTACACTCAGATGAAAGTTAAAGCTATAATTGGCATCATTATTAAAGGATGATAAAAAACAAGGGAACCTTGTACTTGCCCTAGAAATTTAATTACTGTAATATAAGCCAGAATGTACTAAATATAAAATCTAAAAGTCATGAAATAGAAAATAAGTAAAAAAGATAGTAAGGATATATAAACCTGGAATCTGGCTACTTGAAAAGAGTGATAAAATGAATAAATCTCTCATAAGCTTGATTTAAGGAAAAAAGAGAAGGTGTAAATTATCAAAAAAGTAGAAAGGAATCAAAATCCCAGATGTGGAAGAGATTATATGGCATAAGAAAAAACTTCATGAACTGTCTTGATAACATGGAAGAAAGGATGTTATGATAAATGTAAATTACTAAAATTGATTCAGAAGAAGTTTATGTGGTGAATGCTATAGAAAATAAAAATTGAATTGCTATGTGCATATATGAATATATCACAATGAATCCTACTATTATGTATAATAATGTGACAAAAAATTTAAAATTTATGTAACACACAAATATACTTGAAGTTTTTTTTAAAGAGAAAATATTGGAGAGGTGAATAAAAATAAGCCATTAAAGAAATTGATAGGAGCAGATGGCTCTGTGCTGTGTTTTATTAAATCCCAAGAGATTATGCAATCCACATATTTAAACTATTCCAGATCATAGTGAAAGATGTAAATCTCCTCACATATTTCATAAAACCAACATAATCTTAACACAATTATGGTAGTGAAGATAAAATGCTACAGTCCAACTTCTTATGAATATAGTAGCAAAAATTCAAATTAAAATATAATGAAACTACATGTAGAATGGTATAAAAATACAAACTAAAACACATTATTACTATGTAGCATTAATTCAAGGTATGCAAGAATGAAATCAGGAAAATTGTTATCATGATTTTATATGTTGAAGGAGAAAAATCATGTGATTTTACCAATGAATATAAAATGCTTAGAAGGCATTTGCTAAAATTTTTGGTGCATTTCTAATAGCTAAGTAAAACAGAAAAAGAAATAAATTATTGACTTATGATTAAATTTTTAACAAAGCTAACAGTAAACAATTAAAATTGTGTATGCTAATCCCTCCATAAAATGAAAACAAGATAGTAATTACTTACCCTCAACAAGAAAATCAAATAATTGGTATAAATTTATAAAAGGAGAGAGAAAATTACATCTTATTTCAGATATTATTATTATGTATCAGGGAAACCTAAAAAATTCCAGTATTACCAGGTAGAAGCAAGGAGAAAATGCAGTGACTTGATGGGTGTTAGTCATCTTTCCATTATCATGACATATGCCTGAGTAATCAACTTATAAAGAAAAAAGGTTTATTTTTGTTCACAATTTGGAGGTTTCAGTCCATGGCCAGTCAACTCCATTGCATGTGGACCTGTGGCAAAGCAGCACATCATTGTGCAAGTACATGGTAGAGTAAAATCATTTTACCTGATGGCCAGGAAGTGAAAGAGAAGAGGAAGGGACTCGGCTCCCATTATCCCCTTCAAGGGCACAACCCAAAGACCTGAAGACTTCCCATTTGGCACCACCTCTTGGAGATTCCATCACCTCCCAAGAGTGGCCAAGTCTTTATCACATGAACCTTTGGGAAAACATTAAATATCCAAACTAGCAATTGTTTATATTGTATTTCAAAGAATCTAAGATGTCACGATTTTTAAGACACCTCATTATTTTATGTGCCACTAAAAAGGAAAAAATGTTTTTCCAATTATATTTAAGTTGTTATTATTATAGGATATACCCCACTTTCAACAATGGTAAAATATGTTTCAGAGCCAATGAAAAAATATAATTAAACATAGTTTTTCTATGGATAAGTAATAACCACATTTACTATAGTGACAATACTTCGGTTCTGTGTCTTTGGGGATAAAATTATTCCTATGAAAAAAACCTAAACTCTCATATTAAGGTAGAATTCAAGACATCTTAATTTTAGTTGAGAAAAATTGAAATTATGAAAAATATGTTCTTGAAAATCCATATAAAAATTTGATTCAATGCTATATTAAAGCCCTCAGTATACTTGTGGTGAGTAATTTGACAAGATGATTTTAAAAATCTCCTTGAAGACTAGCTGGTTAGCATATCCACTAAAATTAAGAAAGCAAGAATAGTGAGGAAAGATTAAGTATGATGTATATAAGAAAAAATTCTACAAAGACACCATAATCCAAATGAGGAGGAACTAACATAGAAATCAACAAGTTGAATAGGGGCATTAAAAAGACATTCTATTTAAAAATTCAATGAGGAAAAGATGGTTTGTTCGTAATGGTGCTGATAGACCTGGATTTCCACCTGGAAGAAAATAAAATTAGACCCTTATCTTTCATCATATGAATTTCTGGTAGGTTAAATCATTACCTATAAAAATAGCATAATAATACATAGGTGATAAGTGAACACCAATATTTGAAAAAAAAACTTTGCAACATAAAAGATAAAGTGCTATCAGAAAATACACTAAGAGTTTGCAAATTAATAATAAGTCGAACACAACAAAGCCTAATGGAGTATGGATTTGAATAGAAAATTTATGATGAGGTAAGTTTAGATGGACAACAAATACAATGATCAAATGATTTTATAAGTCAGAGGAATATGAATTAAAAGAAAAATGAAAAGACTTTACACATCAACATTGAAAATTTATAAAGGAAGATTACACCTACCATAACTGGGAATTTGGAGAAAAGATATTTTCATGCATCGTTAGGGAAGCAATTTATATATATATAAATATACTTAAAACAAATTTCATTTTCAAAAATTTTAAATAAAAATAGACACATTGTTTGACTCAGAAGTTACATTCCCATGATTCTGGGCCATAAAATAAAAAGAGCAGGTATTCAGTGATGTTTATTGCGTCTGTGTTTCTAGAGGTATAATATTGAAAAATAAAGTGAAAAACCAATTTTGAGCAAGAACATGAGAAAAAAATGAAACAAAAATAAGAATAAAGCAACAAACATACGAAATACTCTTAAGAGCTTGGAATTAAGTGCTGTGATAGAAGACCATACCATTACAGGGTTGGAGTAAGTACAGAGTCAGACAGAAGAGAACTTAAGGAAACTACCCGATACTCCACTTAATAATACTAGTTAAGAGTTCATTTTAATTTCCTTGGCAGAAACTGGAGGCTGATTTCACAACCCACACTCCGATCTTTACTTTTAGTTGTACAGGTTTGATAAATGTTTTGGAGGTTCCAAAGTATAATTTTAAAATGTGATGATTCCTTAGTTTACCTGTCAATTCAGAGACTGTCTTCAATTGGCAAAATGATAGGCAGATGATTTTTCTTTCATCTTGTTGATATGATCATGGGGGAAATATCATATTTTGTAAATTCTCAGCATTTTCTAGACATGAGAGTTAATATACTTTGTTACTGTTTTTTTTTATTTTATGCTTTGTTATTTTGTGCTTTATTGTTAGAATTCAATAGTTCACTCAACAGGATTGAATTCCACTTTTTAAAAGAGTGCTTTCCAGTTGAGATAAGTCATCAAAGGCTGAAAACAGGAATTCCCAGTTCCAAGGACCCTAACTAACATTCCTCCTGATGCAGAAGATAGACTATTATTTAAGTTTCAAAAGGATCTGCAAAATGCAGACCTGCAGTCACAGCGAATACCAGCTTCAACTTCACTCAAGTGTATGTTTGGCCAGAAACAGGTGATTAAACCCATCAGGGTATTACCTTGTTGACTGGAGGCATTCACCACATTCTCGTGGTTTCTAAGGCAACTGATTAAAGAATTTAAGAACTGAGGCCTCATTTAGGCTGATGCCCTGGGAAAGGTGGGATTTCTTTTTCCAGCAGGCTATACTGGGAGACAAGGCTTATTTGTTTTAATGTTTTCCATTTCTCTAAATTTCACAACACAACGTGCTCAGATACCTTTTTGGTAGAACCTTCTGGAAAATGTTACCAATATAAATATGTAGAGAGCTCAGTTTTTGCCAATCCAAAAAACACTTGGTGTGATTACTGGTAAATAGAAGGTAATTCAATGAAAACTCTGTTTTTATTTTAGCCTCATTTTTTATTTACTTATTTTCAACACAAGTTGTAAATGTTCATATTGATGGTTTTGGGCCAACACCTCTGTGAAGGACTCTCTTTTAAAAATCCATGGTGTTGGATGGGTCCAAGACACACAGGCTTTTCATGCAGTTCTACTGTTCAGCTTTGACACCCACCTTGATGAACTATCATTGAGAAATGCAGTGGTTCTCTGGAATGAGCTCTTTTGGTTTACAAAATGGCTTCCAAGGAGACCTTGAGCTTCCAGTGGAAGTAAAGAAGATTTTTTTTTCTTTCTTTTACAAAGCAGTTCATTTGAGATGCAACCAGAAAATTATTCACACATTTCTACAGAGCTTCAGCCTTGGCCATAGCCCTTGCTTTCTCTTTATGGACTCATTACCAAAATCTCTAAGATGAAGCAATTTTTTTTTCACTAGCTCACTGAAGTATAACAGGAGCATTTCATTACCACATAAAAGTTACTACCTTTGTTCTTTTCTCTTGCAAGCTAAGTATTAAATCTTAGCTATCAGATGTAAGTGGCAAAGTTTGCTGCTCTTTGATGGAAGAACAATATTGATTACATTTCCATACATTTTCAGAGCAATGATAGTTGTTATTATGACTAAATTCCCAAGGTAACTTTAAAATAGCAATAAATTCACATGTTTTATGGAATGACTTTATCATGTGAGGTTCAGACTAGAATGTAAAATCTGAGGTTTTACTAGTTTGGTTCTTTAATTTATCCTGGTGTCTTCTGTAGCACTGGGCATTTAGAAAGATCCTTCATAACTGTTCATTGAATGAATGACTCAATGGGGTGTCCTGTATTGGGAGCTGGCCCATGGTGAGGCGAATATGGTATGCCTGCTGGGTATTTGGAACCATATTCACCCATCAAGGAAGAAATTGGAGGGACCAATCTACTAGAAACTTCTAGGGGACTCTGTTTCAGCAGAAAGAACATGATATAGTTGTTTGGTTTGATTAACAACAACAAAAAAATGGTAGTAATGGTCGTAAGCTATCTTCCATTTTATACACATTGCAATTAATTAATCCACAAAAAATCTTACAATGTGAGAAATGAGTTCTTGGAGATTTAATGACTTTCCTAATATTACATAACTAGCAAGTGGTAGAGCTGAGATTAAAAATCCTGGCTGCTTTCAAAATCCATGCTCTTTTTGTAAATGAACATGAATCACAGGCATTGGATGTAACAAGCTTGTATTTAGTAAGAGGCAGAAGAGTCCAGTGATCAGGCATCCCTAGAATATGTAAATCAGCAGCCTGGATTTCAGGAATTTAGGTAGGAGTATAATCCCAAGGGATTATACTCCGAGGGAATCTTTTGAACAGGTAGCAGGAACCCAGTCTCTGGGCTGGGAATTTTGGTGAAGGGATAGGAGCATTGAGTACGAGGAAGGCATGACTCTCTGAGGAACTGAGTTACCAGATAGCCACAATGATAATGTCTCAGGCACAGGTTGGACGGGTTTTCTATTACTGAATAATAAATCACCACAAACTTAGCTTGCTTGCGATGGTAGTTAAAATTTCTTTCAAAAATAACAAATACCCGAGACAAATCAACTTACAAAGAAAAAAAGTTGATTTTGGCTCACAGTTTTGGAAGTTTTAGTCCACGATCATTTGGCCCCATTGCCTGTGCTGAGGCAGCACATCATGGTGGAAATGTGTGGCAGAGTATTAGTACTCACCTCTTGGTGAGAAAGCAAAAGAGAGGGAGAGGAAGGGGATGGGGTCCACCTATCCCCTCCAAAGCCATGTTCCCAATGACCTTTGGACTTCCCACTAAGATCCACATCTTACAGGTTCCACCACCTTCCAATTGTGTCACCCTGGGGAATAAGGCCTTCAGGGGACATTTAAGATCCAGACTATAGCACTCACAATAGGCTCACAGTTCTATAGGTCATGTGCCCAGACAGGCTCCACTCGGTTCTCTTCTTGGGATATGTCAAGGCCTATATCAGGGTGTTCATCCCATGAAGCTCTTATCTGGAGGCTTTGGGGAAGAATGTGCTTCCAGGCTCAATCAGTTTGCTAGTGGGAATCAGTTCCCTGCGGGTGTATGGCTGAGGTTCCTGTTTCCTTGCTGAATGTTTCTGAGGACTACTCTCAGATCCTAGTGGCTGCTCTCAGGTCCTGGCCTCTGCCGGCTCTATTCAGCCATGGAGAACCTCCCTTGCATTAAATCCTTCTCACACTTTGAATCTCTCTTGCTTTCTCTTCTTCTACTAGATGGATAATGATGGCTAATATGATAGGAACAGGCCTATTCTAATTATGTCCCTGTTTCAAGGTAAATGATTAGTAACCTTAATTGCATTGAAAAATTCATTTTTTTCCCATGTCAAGTAACATAATTGTGGGCATAATATATCATCATATTCACAGGCCTAGTGAGGAGGGAGGGAAGTTTTGAAGGGTCATCTTAGAATTCAGCCTAGTAAGCAAGGAACCTTGCTTGGGACACTGAGTTGCAGTATATGGAGCTCTTTCAACTTCTCCTGCTTTAAGCCAATGAGACCAAACTGTGGACATAGAACAGCTATGGCCCAATCACCAGTCCTGAACTGAGTTTCTTTTGCAGGCTTGCTGGCAAGGTGGTTTAGGAGAATGATGAGGAAGTTGCCCAGGCATGTATACATGTAGAACACATTTGTTTCTGATGTCCTTGAAGAATGGTGTAAAATGTGTGTGACTATTTTTTGACATTGAGAATTTTGCTGGTGGAAAAGAAGTATATAATAAGGATGAGGAAGTCTGTGTCATCTCTGGCCTTCTCTGAAACCTGTACCTGTACATGGGAAAAAAAAAAATAAAGAAAGAAAAAAAAAATCTATATACTTGCCCAAGGGCCTATTCACCTGTTTCCAGCCATCATTTTATTGTTCATAAATAGGAAGGGACTCTTGCCTGAAGAGTGACTTTATAGCAGCCCCCACTTAACAATCAGATTCACAACTAGACATCCCAACACCGAGGAATGATAATTTACAAGGACTTGGCTATTTTTATTTCTTTATGTGGCAGAAAGAAAACTCTTTTTTTTTTTTTCAGAATAAATTCCCTCCATTTAGGCAGAGAACTTTTGCCAAAGGCAACAACTAAAAATAAAAATCTTCCTTTCATGCCTGTATTCCTGGGCTTCCTCACTTAATCAGAAGATTCTACAGGGACAGTGAAGTAGACAACAATCCTAGAATAGTTTAGAATCACTGAGTTCCCAGCTGGTACAGAGACTGCATTGTATTGAGTGCCTGGCTAACCAGTTTGTAATATGTGGCTTATAAAGCAGTCTGGATGAGACAATTTAATATTCTTGACAGTATTAAATGTCAGCGTCAACTGTTGGGCAGAATTCAGATTTCCTTCCTCCCACCTTCAAAACATGCTTTTTTTATGAAAAGACTTAAGCTCTGCATTTTCACTCATAATCAAATGAGATAGATCTGGCTAGTTGAATCCTCAGAATAATTGCTAGACTCTTGAAACAAGCAGCCACCCCCAATTAACCTGTAAGGAATGTCAGACCTGATATCTCTGAGTAGACAGACAGTTATGGGGATAGTTCACACACTTGGTTTGCATGTCTGATAGTGAGAACACAGTTGCTTCTCTCTTCACTCTGTTCTTTAATTTCCACCAGACACCAACTGATGGGTACGATAAACCTTCCTTCTTTTTACTTTGAAAAACTATGTTGATAGGAAATTAAGAAATCAGTCACACAGTGGTTTAGGGCCTCTGGGTTTAATCCCTGCTGGTGGTGGGGAGGAGTAATGCTTTTTGCTCAGATATCCACACTATTTCACTCCACAAGGACATTGCAAGGCAATGTCTCAGAAAAGAATTCTGCCTCTGTGGGGCCTTGATTTTTCCAAACAAATGCCACTTTGTAATGAACAGTTTAGTCACCCAACTGTCCCATAAAGTATGTGAAACTTACGGGCTTTTATATAAAAAGCTAACTGATGTGTTGTGAGCATGATTCAGCTCTTTGACTTGCAATACCAAAATCATGTTTGAAATAATGTTACAGCTTTTAACCTTGTGTTTTGCTTTATTTTGCTTTTGATACATTGAAGAGTTACAGTGTCCTGGCCACCCTCACTGTGATCAGTGAACAAAACGCCTGTCAACCCTGTGCCTGGTGGTGTCAGCCCTATTCTCTGGGAAGGGCTTGGTAAATATTTCTCTGAGCATCAGACGGACATAACCCCAAGTGGTGCTCCTGCCATTACATTGACAGGGACACATGAATGGAAACCCTCTTTCTTGTCTGTGGGTTTTGTTAATGATCTTGGGGGGATGTCACTGATATAAATTAGCTCTGTGAGGCTGCTGTAACAAAGTGCCACAGAGTTGGTGGCTCAAAACAAGGTATCATCTCATAGTTCTGAAAGAAATCTGAAATCAGGGGTCACTAGGTCTATGCTCCTTTTGCCTTATTTAGCTTCACTTCCAAATAAGGTCACATTCACAGGGACTGAGAGTTTCGACTTCAACATATCTTTTGTGGGGGACTTAATTTAACCCAAAACATTTGCTTTTTCTGCACAAACTCACTTTTTAAATAGGAATCACCCACAAGATCTCTTTAGGATGGGAGCAGGACAAAATCTATTCAGCTTTATTACTTTTTTTTTTTTTTTTTTTTTTGATGAGCCGCAGTGTCTCTGTGTATACGCTCACTCCTTAAGAGGAAAAATAAGTTTTCTTTAATTCCAATTCTGAATGTGGAAAATAGACTTTAGGGAATTTTTATGAAAGCTCTGTTTTTTAGATGAGGCATGGATCATTTAAACACAATGATCACACCTATGTTTCAGACATGGTGGTGTTTCTATTCAGCTTATTTAGGGAGTTAGCTAGTAACCCTGTGCCTTCTCCTAGTTATGAATGGTCTTTGGATGTATCCTCTGGAGTTTTGGGACCACATATTGTTATTTCTGACTGCCCCATAGGAATATATTTCTGATGCTGTAATCTCTGTTGCGCCCCTTTTCTCTGAGTTTCTCCAACCTGTACTGGAGTTCTGTCTTTCTAATAGTCTCCCACTGTATGGTAAGATGAATATTATTTATTTTGTTGAGACAATTTACATGTTGTTCTTGAGTCATTCATAATACTGTAATTCCAGTTTTCTTCCTTGATTAATTTCAGTTTTGTTGAACTCAATATTTGCTACCGTGTTCATTTGTTTAACTTTCTGTGTACCTGTCATGCAGCAATAGCCAAACTCTGGTCTGGACCTCTTCTTAGTACCTTCTAAGGCATTAGCAAACTGAAGCCTCATTGTTTCTGGAAGGATCTTCTCCCACTTCTTCCAAGAGCCCTCCACCCTCTCATTTAAAATGTGGATGGTTGCTCTCTAGACCTGCTGTGTGGTCAGCGCCCTGAGACAACCCTACACCCTCATCCTGGGTGTTCCTTTTGCCCCTCCCCTACACTGGCTTCTCTGCCTGTCAATTTTTGCACTTACTCCCTCATCTTGGTTAAGCATCCTCTCCAGGATTGTCTTTAGGAACATCATATTGAAGGTTAAAAAATGTGGCCAGTTTACATATCTGATAATTTAGTTATCTCTAATTAAAGGTAGACTGTTTAATCTTCCCTCTCCTTGATTGATAGTGTGGCTAGGTACAAAATTCTGGGTTGGAAGTTATTTTCCCCTTAATTTTAATGGCATTGCTATATTATCTTCTAACTTCCAGTGCTGTTAAGAAATCTGATCTAATCTATTAGGCTTTCTCTCTGAAAGTGGAATTTTCTCTATGTGTATTCTAACATTTCATGAAAAAAATATATTTGGGGCTTATTGGTTCTCTCAGAAAATTAATGTCTTTAGTTTTTAAAATTTCTTTTTATTTTTTGGCTGTAGTAATAATTTTCTCCATACATTTTCTCTGTGCTTTCTTCCTATAACTCCTACTAGCTAATAGTATAGTTTTCTTACCTGTTTCCTCCATTTTTCATCTTTTTATCATTTTGTTCAACCTTTCACATTTCCTCAAGGTTGTGTTTTGATACTCTGTTGTGCTTTTCACTTCTTTATTATAGTTTTAATTTCAAAGAGCCCTTTTATATTCTCTGATTATGTTCCTTTTATGACAATCCCATTTAACTCATGGATTAAATGCATTATCTGAGGTGACTAATTATAATTTTTGAGTTTTTTGTTCCTTTATTGTGAGCATTTCCTGTGCATTTTATTTTATATATATATATATATATATATATATATATATATATATAAATAATTGTTTTGGTCTTTTTTTAAGTTACTGTTTTTCTTTAGGTGTCTGCTCATCTTATTTCATACTTTAAAATAAGGCAATGAAAAACTCAGGGAAGCTCTGTTTTCATGGACAGAGTGTACTAACTAGTGGAAAGCTTGACTGTAAAGTGGGTTGAGACTTAGTCGTTTCATTGGGTAAACTCCAATGCCAGTGTCTGTAATTATAATTGGGCTCAACTGCTTCTGCAGAGATGAATCCATTTCCCTGATTTGTAGCTCCTTAATTTAAGAGGCAAAGAGTGTGATCGTTTAACCTGTAGGTTTTTATTTCCTCTTCTCATTTTTAATATGCTGCCTCCTGCCTGATCTTAGCTATGGCTGGTATTCCTGTGTCCAGACTCTCAGGTTCTGTTTTCTAAAGACTAATTCTACTTATTTAGGGAGAACTAGATGAATGGTTTATGAGGGCAAGTAGAGATCCTACTTTCAAGAATCTTTCTGATTTTAATCTCACCACTGCTTTGGGTATCTGCTACCTCAGCGCATGTACCATGAATATAATTGCTTTTCCCCACTTTAGTAGAAACATTTATCTCTCTCCCCATGTTTTGGTTCATCTTTCTCTACCCTGTTAAATTAGCATTCTTCTCTCTCATTTCTAGATCTCAATATTTTATTGACAACTTTCATCTGCTGTCCTTTTTATTTATTCTTTTTAAAAACTCTAATTTTTGTGGTGTTTTTAGAAAAAAAAAAGCTGATAAAAGTTATTTTCAAAACCCTCATAGGTCCCGCAAGACTCAGTTTCCTCATTTATAAAATGAATGGATCAAGGTTACCAAATGCCATTTAATATATCTGAAAGCCGACTGCTGCAGAATCACCTAGGGAACGTGCCAGAGCAGATTCTTAGCTCCTTCGCATCTAGAAATATAGGTAGTCAGCCTGCTTTTATTGGGCTTCAGTCTCCAATTTTTAAAAAAGCATTCCAGGTGTTTTTAATTGTAACAAAATTTAGGAACTACTGGATCAATGGTCTCTGTGACCTTCTGGCTCTAAGAATTTATGGTGTCTACTCCTTGGGTCTTGACTCTGTTCCCTAAGCCAAGGTATAAAGGACTGATTTGCACTGACCTCCATGAAAATGGAGAGTTCCTTCTGATTCCACAGCTCTGTGAAAAGTCTGGTTTAAGCACATTCAGAAGCTCAAGTTAACTCTAAGCTTTGGCCCCATTTTAACTTCTCTCAATTTTACAAGTTTCTATTTTATTCTCATGAGTTATTTAGTTTTAAATTTTCCTGGGACTCATCTTTTCTATTTCCTCTAAAAATTAGAGAATACACATAAGTATACACATGTACACTTGAGACAGAGGCCTTCTTCCCTCACTGAGACTCTCAGAGGCAGCATGGGCTTTTATGCACAGAGTTGGACCATAGTAGTCTTTCCACCAAGAAGCAGAATTCAGACACACAGTTTTCTCTACAGAAAAGTGAGAATTTGTAAAGTGGTTTGTCAAGGATGACACGATTTTTGCAATAAGTAAGGTGACTTATTTCCCCCTCTCCTTAGACTGATTTGTGTGGACTTTTTAGGCAAACAACAACAACAAAATGCCATGGTAGGGTATATTTGTGCCCATTATGTATACCTGGATGTTTGGATATTTCCTTGCATAATATCTGTCCATTGCCTTGCTTACAGAGTGCTTAATAAATATTTGTGAACATGAGAATAGGTATCTGAACAGCTGACTGATAGAAATACAACTTGTTTCTTATCAGTATAATTCCTTGAAAGTAAATCTCATGACTTTGGATTATTGGCCTTTCAGTACTTTTTCAAGTATTATCTTAGGTCAAAGAGTTTAATGAGATCTTCAAAGACATTAAAATTCTTCTTAGTGGTAAAACTCACTACACCTACCACACCTTGCCCTGATTTCTACTATACTCTATCTTAGAGCTGAGGGAGTAGGCAGTGATTAATGCTGGTTGTGGTTAGTCTATATCTTACTAATAAGAGGTTAATTCCCAAGTGATCATTAAGTACCCACTCTGTTCCCAGCCTGTTCTAGTTAGTGTTAAGAGATAAAGAGGTAAAAGAATTTGGACCTTTTCTTGGTAGAATTTACGACCTAGCTAGATGTATTTACAATTAAGGAGTTTATAAGCTCTGCTCCCCCACAACCACCCACCTTCCTGTTTATTCTGAAAGGCTACCATTGGCCTTTCCCACTGGTTTCTCTTCCCTGTCACCCATGAGTCATCTGTTCAGGCTGTGCCTAGCAGTATGAGTAGTTCTCACTGAGCTGAAAGAAAAAGTGTCACAGATGAAGACACTGGATCTAAATCCCATTTCTGTCATTTGTTAAATCTATGACCTTCAGGAAAAAATCAGTCAAACTAAAGGAGTTTCAGTTTCCTCCTCTTTAAAACTAAAGTGATGATCCCTAGCAGAAATGACTCATAGATAGCATGTGTTATGTGCATGGAAAATGTTTAATATTATTGACTAGAGGCACAACTACTGAGAATGCTAAATGTTAGTGAAGAAGCAAGTAGAAAATGGCTCCAGTTCCAGGATGTGCTTTTGAAGGTCATGAGGGCAATAGAACACTTGCGTCTGATCAAATTTAAGTTGCTCATGTCCATATCATTATTTTTATTAACTGATACTATTATGTTCATTGCTGCTTCCACCTCACATTTCTCATACTAAAAGGAAAAATAATTAGGAAATAGTGGAATTCTGTTCAGAGAAAATAACCTACCATGTGTCTCTGTAACCCCCAAAGTGAGTGAGATTCTTTTTGTTCATTAAACAATTATTTACTGAGTCCATCCTAAAGACTTGGCAGGATGGAAGTAGAAGATGTTTGAATGATTGAGTAGGGGGTAGAAAGTGATGAGAAATGAAGCTGAGGAGCTACGTGGGGGGCGGGCGGGATCATCTGGGGCTTTCTAACCTACATTTTAACTTTGTACTTTATGGTAGAGAAAAAATTAAAAATGAAAGGGTTTTAAGTAAAGTGAATTTGCCTTTTTATTTTTTTTTTTCATTTTGTAAACGATATGAGCTAGTGGTATTTATGACTATTTAAGATAGTCATCAAGTAGCAGCATCTCAAGAACTAGGGAATGGTCATCAGCACCACAGCCGGAGAGAGAACATAAAAGATGGGTACCTGTGTGTCTCTGGAATTTAGCAAGGGCTGTTGGTGACCTTGGAAAGTATATAAGCGGTGTGGCAAGAAAAAGAAACCTAAATGCATTGGGTTAGGGAATATAAGGAAGGTAAGAAAATAGAATTTGGATATCTATTTGCATATCTATTTTGTCATGCTGGTTAAATTGAGATCCATCTTGCAAGTCAATGAGCATTAGAATTGGTAACTAGATACCCAAAGTATAAAAAGATAAATAAGCCATATTCCTTGCCTCTAACAGTCTGGTACAGAAGACAGACCAAGGGGAAAAATGATTAAGTCTCTTAAAAGGACTGTTTTAAAACATCTTAAAATCAGAAGAACACATCTGAATTCCTATGGAATTTTACAAATACACCCAGGCTCTATCCTTGAACATTTTGATTAATTAGGTCTCAGGTGGAATCAGGAATCTGAAAACTGAATAAATTCTAAGGTGATTATGATGAGATAGTTCAGGATAAGGAATATACATTTAGGAAACAGTCATGAAGAGATAAGAATTAAATGTAGGCGAGAGTGAGAATGGAAGGATGGGAACAAGAAAAACTGAGAGCAGAACTTGCGTGAGTCCTGTTCTACATGAAAGAAGAACCCAGAAGGGGATATGAAATAGATATACAAGGCTTTGGGAATTACCAAGTGCCACACAATAAAAGAGGTGGCTTCCTAGAAAAGGGCTTTGAAAAATATTCAAATAGAGGATATTTTAAACTAATTTCCAGTTTGTTTCTGATTACAAAAAATGTTACAGAGAAGCACAACAGAGAAAACGAAATTCCTGATAGGCCTATATCCATTGATAACTACAGCTGATTTTTTAGTAAATACCCTTTCTGTCTTTTGGCAAACATTTTAAGATATGTTGATGGAAAGACCTGTCATTTATTTAGGTTCACATTAATTTCAGGTCAAAGTGTAGGGTGAATGGATTGTTTTTGAATATGAACATGAGGGGACATGACTTTGGAACCTTTCTAGGTGGAGCTATAGCTATTCTTTTTTTTTTTTTTTTTTTTTTTTTAAGAGAGAGTGAGAGAGTAGAGAGAGAGAGAATTTTTAATATTTATTTTTTAGTTCTCGGCGGACACAACATCTTTGTTTGTATGTGGTGCTGAGAATCGAACCCGGGCCGCACGCATGCCAGGCGAGCACGCTACCACTTGAGCCACATCCCCAGCCCAGAGCTATAGCTATTCTAAAGAGTTATAGTGCAAAGTGTAGGTCAGGAGCTGGCAAAGGAGAGCACTTGGGCTGAGTTCAGCCCACTGCTTGTTTTGTCAGTAAAGTTGTACCTGGGCACACAGCCACACCCATTTATTTATGTAATCTCTATGGCTACTTTCCCACTACAGCTGCAGAACTGAGTACTGTGACAGAGACTAACCAGCCCATAAGGCCTAAAATACTTATGAAATGGCCCTTTACAAAAAATAATTGCTGAGTCCTGGTACAGACCAAAGATTTCCAAGTATTGTTCCATGGCATTTAGTTTCCCATGAATGCTAACAATAAGCATTCTTAAAAAATCGGTCCTGTGTACAAATAAGTTTGAAAAATTTGGATTAAGCGAGGTAAACCAGATGTCTTTATGGTTGCACATTTAATAACTATGCCCCTTTATAATTGAGAAGAACAGGGTATATTATCTATAGCTTGTCTTAAAATTATTTAGACTTAGAACACCTTTTTCCCCCCCAGGAATATCTATTAACATCAAGTAGCTTTGAAATCTTTGTTTGGGAGGTTTTGCCAGGATCATGTAATGACATAAATTTGACGCCATGGTGTAAGGAACGGTGGAAAAGCTCCATAAACTTAACAAGCCAAAACAACTGTTTACCTGTCTGAGATTTTATTGGCAGGACCTTAGCGGCCAGTCACAGAAGAGAAGGGCGGGGGGAGAGAAGAGAGAGAGAGGTAGAGAGAGGGAAGGAGTAAGAGAGGGAGAGAGAAAGAGAGGGAGAATAAGAGAGAGAGCAAGAACAGGGTGTTGATATTTATGGGCTTAATGCAGGATGAGGAGGAGCAGGGCAAGTAGCTGTTACTTCTTCATTGGCTGAGAGTTTGCACAACTTCAGGGATTGGAGATGCGCCATTCAAAGTTCCCGCCATTCACAGGGATTGGAGGTGATGGTTCCCACACCATTCAGTGAGTCAGGGACCTGAGCTTCCCGAAGATAAGAGCTCTGGGCGCCATCTTTACCAACACATGGTGCTTTAATTCTAGGATGTTTGTACAAAAGGCCTGCTTGCTTCCAAAGATCCAAAAACTGTTGTCTGCTGGTATATCACCTGAGCTATCTTTGTGGTCTGACCTCTACAAAGGAAAATTCAGCCTGAAGCAAAATCTCAGAGAGGGCTATCCAGAATGGAGATGGGAGATATGTAGATTGGCCTCTGAGGTGGGAACTGGGGCTAATGCAGCAATCCCTTTCTGAACTTATCAGCTTTCTGAATGCCTTAGGGTGGAATTGAGGGGTAACATGTTTGGGGTACTGTTTCCAGACAATATGATTTTCTTGTATGCTGGGCTCTTTGGCTTTTGTGTTACCCTTTATCCACAAAAAAAAAGTAGTGAAAGCTATGTTTTATTACAGTGTTGGTATAAAGACAAATATAATTCAGGCAGGATACATTCTGGTTTTTTTCTTCTGATTTGAAAGGTATTAAAATTAAAATTAAAATATCTCATGGTTTCCCAAAATATAATTGGCCTAGACTTAGTGCTTACTGTGCCTGCAGGGTGACTCAGCCCCGAGAATTGCCATGGTATAAAGTGTCTCCTACCAGCATGAAACCTTCTTGAGGCTTAGGAGCTTGGTACTCCATTCCTATATTAGCCATTTCAAATCCCTTGTACATATTATTGGTTCAGTAATATCTACTGAATGAGTGAATGAGTGATTAATTTCAAGATTCTCAAATACCTCATTAGAGGATAAAATGGAATAGCTACACACATACAAAACAAAACAAACAAACAAACAAAAAAAAAAAACATTGAGAGATGTAACCAAACTAATGCAAATTAGTAAAATAGACCAACATGTGATGGAAAGAACTCTAGAAGTTGGGTTTCTTGTCACTAAGCAGCAGTGAAGCAAATCATTTCATAACTTGGGGCCTTAATTTCTTATTTAGTAAGAAAAAAACATTAACTGAAATGAAGAGGCTCTAAACGTACTTTAACCAGAGTCAGAGAAAAGAGGTAAAAATTTCATAATAGGGTATGAAATACTTACCTGGTTTTAAAAACAGTCCAAGTGCTCATCTTCCTAGTTCATTTAAAAATTAAATGCTCTCCAAAATGTTAATCATGGACGATATGGTTATAGATGACATAATATGCTTTCAAAGGACAGGGCAGGAGCCCCTGCTAAGAGCAAAACAAATCAGAAAGTTCTTAAAATTTAATAAAACTCCTAATAAGTCACCTAACTCAATTTTCTTCTAATACAGGCCTCTTCTTAGAGAGTATCCTTACCTGTCTTTTGTCATATCCTGTTTGAGAACAGTAATACCCTGACCACAATGTTTTGCTTTTACTAGGAATTTTGTCTTATCCAACATACAATTAGTAGAAAAGAAATGGTGCCGTTAATATATCACAGAGTCAGCAACACCCACATAGGATTATTTGAGTAGAAAGATTTTTAAAAACAACTTTCAAAACAAATATACCAACTGCTCTCCATTTGTTGTTAAGTCAGGATGAAAAGTACTATTTTATCTGATCATAGTTTCTGATTGAATCAAAACAGCCTGTCACTGAGCAAAGGGAGGCTGGGTCAGTCCTCTTTAAATCACAAAAATTTCTATCATTTTCTCCAGTGGAATAATAAGTAACTCTGAGGAAGGCCAGGCTGCACTTCTAAAATACAGAAATGGATATATGTGCTATTTCATCTCAAGAGTGGGAGGGAGAGGTAGAAAGACTTGGAATTTGTTTAGTTTCCTCCACAGAACTCTCTCCTGTCTTTGTAGACTGTGCTGTTCTTGACTTAGAAGGGAAGAGCCCTATAGGACAGTGAGACTGCCCCAAGACTCTTATGCATTTTCTGCCATTTTCCTTCATCCTGAATTAAAAGGCAGTTTATCAATCAGTAGGAATTGAATGAGACTGTAGAGGGCATTTGACTCTATCCCCCGAATGTCACTTTATAGACGGGCTGTCTACTGTGCAGATCAAATGCTTTGGATATTACAGGAAAGTATGGATTTGACATGTTTTTTTCCACCACCAGGCACATGCTGTTTTGAGTGAAGGGAAGATAATCCATGTAACCAAAGTGCATATATGGTTGCCTCCACACTTTGGTTATGGATGATTTGGAGAGAATTGTAGGCTTTACCAGAGTCTCAGACATCTTAAGATGGAATTTCTCATATATATGATCTTATATAGGATTTTTTGGGGGTAGGGTACTGGGGATTGAATTCAGGGGCACTCAACCACTGAGCCAAATCTGCAGCCCCATTTTGTACTTTATTTAGAGACAGGGTCTCATTGAGTTGCTTAGCACCTTGCTTTTGCTGAGGCTGGTTTTGAACTCCCAATTCTCCTGCCTCAGCCTCCTGAACCACTGGGATTACAGGCGTGTGCCACCACGCCCAGCTCTTATATAGATTTTCCATCTCAATTTTCAATAAACTTTATTGATGTAGTTCATTTCATGAAGACTCAAGGTGATATTGCTTTGAAATGCTCCAGAGAGCCTTCTCGAAATACGTTGTTGATGTGGAAAAGAACTGGAGAAAAGTCAGTGAGCTGCAGAAGAGAAGCTGTTCAGAGTGGATCTTTGACCCTATAATCAACATTATCTTGAATTTTCTTTTTCTTTTTCCTCTTGAGGCAGCAGTTTGTATTTTGTCATGGAAGGAATGAGAACAATTAGAATGCTTACTAGATTAGATACCAGGTGTCGGAATACAGGAGATGTCTGTTCTGGCAGATTGATCAATTTTCAATTCCAAGTATAGTACAAAGTTTCTGGTTTACAGTCTCCACCTTCCCTGGTGCCTGGTTGCTTTGCCTGAAAACCGCCCTCTCCGGAACCTAAAGTACTGTTTCATTTCGGCTATTGCATCTGGAGCAAAGTGCTCCATTTCAAAGGTCAGAATATAATGAGAAGGGAAGAGTCAATTTCTAGTAAGGTACGAAGTCCTCCTAGGACAATATTTGAATGCTTCTCAAATTGTCATTCTAAAGCAAAAGCTTCCATTTACTTGTGTTTCTTCTCCTTAATTTGATCATCTGAAAGGTCAGGATCATTGGTATTAAATTGGAATCCAATCTGCACTGACTTTGGAGTCTCCAGAATAGTTTGGTGCAGGAATGTAGCTGGCCCTTAGGGTATCTGGATGAGTTGTCACTGACTGTGCCTTTACTATATGGCCCAGTTCTGAGAAAGCGTGTGGCACATATTCAGAATGTTGAGCACAAGCTGAATCATTGGGGATTTTAATTCATTGGACTGTATAGGCATGAAACTTTTGAAAAGCCAGCGAAAATGCTCATGATCTGAAGAGGAAATTATAGGTTGAAAAATAAGGGAAAGAAACACCAAAATAAAGCAATTTCAAAAACAAAATTATAACAATGTGTTCAGTGTTTTAAAGCAAAAATGTTCTATTAGGATGAGATGGGATGTGTATTAATATTTTGGTAGAAGGATCTGGAACCCATGAAACTTTTACTATGGCCCTGGGCATGGGCAGTTTGAGGAAAAGCAATAGATATTTTTCTTGGGTTTAAATTAATACCTCCTCTTCTTCTTTTTTTTTTTCCTGGTTAGAAGTCTATTGTTTTTTGTTTTGCCCTTTAGCAAGAGATGCTAGTAATACCAGATTAGATATAAAACAATTTCTTATGACAGATACTTAACAACATCCTGAAATTTCCACCACAGTGATGATTCTGTCTGTTAAGAGGATTAGCTTGTGTGACCTCAGAGAAGAATTTTAGCAAAATGCTGATTCTAATCCTGGTAGCAATCTTTGGACTCTCAACAGCTCTTTGTGTGGGCTCTCCCCTTCCCCGTTTTAAAACTTGCAATTAACCCTGGGTAAGGAGCCTTTTTATTGAAATTTAGTTGAGGGACCCATAATTTAAGTGTACATCAGGAAACAACAGAGACAGAAACTAGGAGTTTTGCCAGACACCTGGGAACTGCTCTGTATTATCATAGAATCTTCAAGTTGGAGGGGGCCTTAGAAATCTTCCTGCTCAGCCCCTGCACTTTAGAGGTGAAGGAAGGAAGGAAGGCCCAGATGGGGAGTAACTTGCTTAACATCTTAGAGGTGATTTGTAGCAGAGAAGGGATTAGCAAAAAGCAGCTTCTGACCTTTTCTCTTACTCCTTGCTAACTGAGCCTGGAAGGAATAATAAAGTCCACTTTGGTGTGGAAATGCTTTCTACTAAGATTAATGAATCATTGGATTTAATTTTTTTTTTTCAGTGATTCAGAGCAAACTACATAGAATATGCAAGATACAGGAAGAGTCCTGGGGCTTACCATTTAGATCCTGTTTGTTTACCAAGTGTGGATAGACATGGGACCCATAGTTTCTGCCTGTTTAATAATTGTACTTTTTAGAGTCTCCACAGCCATATTATGTTAGGCTGTGTGCCTTATGGTTGGTGAAGTCTCCATGTATCCATGGAAGATTCCTACTGTACATAAGAAGAACTGGTACATGTTCTGCTCAGGGAATTTCCAAATTGAATAGGCTGCACCCATTTATACTCACTGCTAATAGGAGTGGTGACAGTTGATGGTATAATGTATCCTAGAAGTGGAAAGCATTTTACGTTATGAAATATCATCTTATATAGTTTTGCCAAATATAACTTTAATTTTTATCTTAGTTTTCCAATAACAAAAGTTAAGAGAAGATAGATCCTTAAAACTTTTCTCAAGGATAACATGGTTAGTAATAGAACCTATTTTAATTTTAGGAATCTCAGTGAAGGATTTTAATATGTGGCTTCCAGTTTAATTTTAATATGTGACTTTTAGATCACCTGTCTCGAGGCCATTTTATGATACACAAAGTTTTTAATCTAATGCTTTATCAGTTGATTTGTTCCAATGAGTCTGCACTTTCCCCATTAGGTGTTAAATTGATTTGGATGCCAGAGTTCTGCTTTTTTCCTAAAATATCTTTAGATTTTTGTGATGGAAAGCTCAGAATTTCTTTTCAGGAACATCCTCTTGCTTTGAAGCTCCATTTGCTATTTAGGCAAGGAAAATATAATTCAATGGTGGGAGATGGAACTCAGAGCTAATCGTCTGCTTTTCAGAGATGTTATTTCCAAGATATTGAAAGAACTCTGTCAAGTTCCTGTGCAAAGTGTGAGGAGAAGGATGTCGTATGAGGCAGAGCATTTTCTTAAAAACGTGCTGCAAAAAATCCAAGTTATCTTTTGCAGACTTGAAGATAACAGTTTAACCAAGATAAAAAGCTGTAAGGGGCTATTTATCTACAACAGCAATTACTTTTGCGCTAAGACATGGTTTTCCACTAAGCACAAGCTTGATGTAGGAACTTTCTGAGTTTTTCCATTGAATGAAAGCACAGGGCTCTTTCCACTAATGTATAGGCACTTTTTTTACTTCAAGAAAAAAAAAAAAAGAAAGAAAAAGCCCTGGATTTTTGTATACTCTTGTTTCTCTGATATTTTGCTATTATTGGCACATCCCATGGCATAGTTGTCCTCGTCTTTGTGTTTTTAAAAATCAAACTTTCCCTAAGTTGCTAGCAACTAAGTTTTAAATTACTTCATAAACAACTGAAATAAAAAAAAAAAATACTGTTTTTTTTTTTCCTCGAGAGATTTAGAGCCTTTTAGAAAAGTATTGACTGGCTCTCTTTGTGACTCTAATTTCAATTTCCTCCATCAAAAATGAGAATAACAATATTTCTTCATAGGGTTATTATAAGGATTAAATGAAATAATATGTGTCTGACAAAGTTAGTTCTTTGTCTCTATAAATGATTGAAACAGTTTACTCAAGTGAAATCCATATTGGCTTAACTTCAGCCCTGGATTGTGTACTGATGAATACCTTTTATATTTTTTTCTTTCCGTGGCTCCATCTGGAAGTCTATAAGCTTATGGATATAGTTGTTCAAAATCCTTCTCCTTATCTCTGCCCACTCTCAAGGAGGTCTGTGTTTTCAATCCTGTTCTCTGTTTCATTTACAATTATCACCAAACTCACTTTTACAGTTCCTTTTTACTCCCCAAGAAGTGGGGAATAAGCTAAAAATTCCATGAGGTTCATTTATGAAGCAATAAAAGAAAGTTAGTCATCAAATAAAATAAAATGGTAAAATCAAGAGACTTACTTATTTAAACTGTCTACCATCTTGCAAATAAAGATAAAAATGATTTGATAGAAGACAGATATGGAAGCAATAAAACTTTTCAGTTGCCATTTGCACCTTAGATTGGACCGCACCTAGAAGCAATTTGGAATAGAGTGATTCGAATTTACCTGTTGACTCATAATCTGGGCAAGAGACTGTTCATCCGTCCTTTCCTGTAGTTTGCTGACTTCCCGGGAACACTTACTGCTCTTGAGAGCAAGCAGGCTCCTATGGTAACCAGTGAACAAAGTGGACCCTGTTGCCAGGAAAGGTACAAGAAACAAAACCAAAACAAGGCAAAACAGGAAGACAGGGGCTTCCCCTGTGGTTGAGTTGAGAGATGTCATGGGAATTGTAAAAAATACAATTATGAAACAGCTCAGTGCAGTGTTTAATATCAATAGTCACAACAATAGTAGTAAAATATGTATTAATATTGGCATAAAAGCTGCATCCTTTTTCCCCTTTGAGGACTTTGCTTGTGACTATAGAAGTGCAGATTTCTATGACACTGTTCCATAACTCGGACCTACTATATGGTCAGGAATTACACATTTATTTTTTTTCCAGAATCTTTATAGTCACATTAAAATTGTATATTGTTATATTGGTATTACAGGATTCTGAACTCAGTTTAATTATCAGTTATCCCTAAGGACCTATTTAGGTCCCTCAACCATATGGTCCGATGGAACCCACTTTATAGAACACTGTTAATTATGCAATTAATGATTTAATGCCTAGTGTTCATATTCTCTGCTGGCTTGTAGAATGAGGTATGGACCATGCTTTGTCTATAGCTCATTCTAGGAGCCTAGCACAGTGCCTGGCACACAGAGCTTATTCAATGGACACCTGTGGAATGGATGATATATAAGAAGACCATGGCTCAGGGGAGTGGTGTTTGCTCAGTTACACACAACTACTGAAACCACAGCCAGAGGACTTTTCACAAAACACTCTGCCTGGGATGTTGTTTTTGCCAAGAACTCAGAGTACATAGACATTCCTGCTCTTGGGTATTAATCACACTGCAGTAATCTAAAAGGAAGGAATGCTGTTTTTCCTCTATTTTAAAGATGCAAACAAAAGTTCAGTGTCTTGCCTAAGGCCACACATGTTCTATAATAATAAATAGATGATAATCATCACAGTAATGACAGAAAAATATTGCAAGACTGCTCTCCTGACGTCCAGCTGTATATGCCTGAGACAAAATTCCCCCAACTTTCCCTTACCATAATGTGAAATGCTACTATGATTATTTGTAATTTGTCATTTTTTTTTTCTTTTGCACTTTACAATGAGCTCACTGAGGGCAGCCCCTTTTCCTCTCTATATTCCCAGTTTAGATCTTGGCCCTTTCATGACGGCAACCCAATTAATCCATGTTACCCTCATCATTGTGACTGAGCTCTGATTAGCCGATTTCTTCTTCAGTGTATGCTCCTGTGGTTCAGGCTATGTTGAGGTAGCAGATGTAAACAATTCAGGTTGTTTCTCATTCATGGTGTCAGGGACAATTTTGCTTATCATGGTCCCATAGGGACTCAGGCTGAAGCAGACTCACCATCTGATGGTAATGCCATTTAGTCCCCAAACTTCAGGGTTTACCACAGAAGGGATGAGAAAAGAGCAGGCAAGTCAAGCTCAAGCCATGACACTTCGGTCCAGGGCACCCACCAGTCACCTTGCATCAGCTCCAGCAAGTCACTGAGTACATCTGACTTCACGGGAGCATAAAAATGTTGTTCCATGTGTAGCCAAAAGTGAAAGAGAATTTGAGGTTAGTTGTAATACAACCATCATCTAGGACCTTAGGCCGAGTAAAAGCGCAAAGACAAAGGAGTGGGGGAAAAAAAAAAGAAAGATCCAGGGAGGAAGAGATGAATGGTGAGCAGAAGAGAAAAAACTCAGTAGGTCAGTAGGGCTTTTCTGGCAAGGTTTGTTCCTGTCCTGAAGTAGTGTGTCTTGTCTTTTCAGTTTCTCTGCATCCATCATGCACACGTCAGTAAATGAATTGTTCTTTGACCATTGTGGGTCATGTTCTATTGATGTTCTGCCAGCATTGTGGGTCATGGTTTATTGGGAAAGGTGATCACTACGGTTTCCTGAATCATCTCTCATGCATGAAGCATAGAAGCATAAAGACTCTTGCCTCAGACTTGAGGTAGGTGTGACAAGGAAATGAGAACAAGAAGTGGAGGTGTCTCTGACAAGGGACTTATGACTCTCTTCCTTGTATTTCTCTGTCAATTAAATCTCTTACAATATTCCTTCCCTGTTGGAATCTCAAACCACAAAGGAAGACTTATGGGTGTCTTATTCATGGTTGTATCCCTAGAGTCTACAAGCACCAGGCCCATAGACAGTGTTTAATAATAATTTGTTCACTGATGGCTTAAAAGAGGCAACTTAGGAGGATGAGTTATAGCACTTATAATTAAAGGTTCATTTCCCAAAGAGAGCCCTTCGGGGAAACTGCAGAAATAGTAAAGTTACCATTCATCTGATTAGTTTTGTTGTCGGCGGGCGAGTTAAATAGGGAGGCTGTTTTTAATCTTTGGGTTGGTCTTTGGCAAGATCTGCTCAGTCATTTTCTTTCTAGTTGGTAGTTTGGAGGTCCCAGCAGTATAGCTTATGGCTGGCAGTCAATTAGTTGTGAATTTATTTTTAATCTTCAGCAAATGTCCCTTGTGAACAAGTACAGGATGCATCATAATTACCATCAACTACTATCTCTTCCACTCCCCTGTGTGCCTGGCAAAGTACTTTGCAAAACAGACAAAACAGAGTTCTAGTCTAAAGGGTCTGACAGAACAAAATAAGGATCCTTAAGTTTTGCTATACTTAAAAATAATTATTTTATGTGGGGGAGTGCTTTTCTTTTCTGATAAAGTGATTCACGGAGAACTAGAGTTTTCCAGAAGGTTATGAAAGACAGAACAATAATAAATCATGCAAATATAAAAAAAATCCTTGGATAACTGATAAATTTGGTAATAAATAATACAATTGCTAGAAGGTGATGATAGTTTGTTGACAAGAGTAGAATGTTTTGACTTGTATACTGGTACTTTTATTCTCCACCGGCCTGTCCAATTGCTATGGAATGAAGATCGGAATGTATTTGATAGCCCAGTTATAATTCAGAGGCTACTTGACCTATTAATAAACGAAGAGGGCTGGGGTGGTAGTTCAATGGTAGAGCACTTGCCTAATATGTGTGAAACACTGGGTTCAATTCTTAACTGATTTCTAATTTTTGGACAAAGTTGATTTTGCATCCTTTGGAGTAGCTGGTTAGTTATTCCGTTTGTCAAAATAAAATAATTCACTGGTCGATGAGAAAGGTGGATGTCATTAAGGCAATGTATCTGCCCTTTTAGCCTAAAAATATTTCTTAAGCAAAAATCTGGGAAATATTAATCATTAGCAAAAAGCAAGATGCTGAAAAAAAAAAACTCCCTTTTTTTTCTCCCCTGAAAATAAGAATGCATTAAGACAGATGAGACATACCTGTTGTTTTATTTCCTGCCCTGGCAGAAGAACAGAACCAAACTTATCCTTATGTATCCCGGGAAGAACAGGCAATTCTAAGGTTGGCCCCATAGACAATTTGAAATGCCAGAAATATTAAGAGGACAGAATTGGAAGAGATGAATAAACTGTTTTTCCCCTATCAACTGTATAATAAGGAAATATTTAGACTTACTAGAATCTTGTATTTCTACATCATTTTAAATAAGAAACGTTTGAGGTGTACTTTTTTTATGTGAGGCTCTGTTGAGATTTGATACAGAGCATAGTGTTCTGTTATTTCAGAAATGTGACTAAAAAAAGAGAAAGAAAGATCTGTTTAGAACACAATAAAGAGCACAATGGAAAATATATGTGAATGTGAGCACATTTGACTGTTTCCGTTCTTCCTAGACTTGTGCTTGCTGAAACTACTGTTTTGCAAGAGGGCAGTGCCCTTGCTCTGGTGTGTGAGTGACTGTGAGGTCACCCTCTCCACTTTGTAAAGGTAGGATCTTTCCACCAGACTCTGTTTTCATTTACTCTTAGGGAGAAAGCATGACAGTGGAAAGATCAAGAACTCTGAAGTCTGTCACACCTTATAAGTTGAACTTTTCATTATTTCCTCACCATGTGACCCTTGAGTCAATCCTGTTGGCTCTCTGAGACCCACTTCCTTACCTGTAAAATAAAAATAATAATATCTTCCTTGTATTTTTTTTGGTGAGGATTAAATGAGATAATACACAAACTATTTCTAGTGGAATGACTCAACATAATGTCTTGGCACAATGCGATCAGTTTTGAACTATATTTGCTCATTTCATCATTCACAGGATTACTTACTCATTTGAAAACCATGAATTGCACCCCTGCTACATGCTAGATTCTGAGTCTACAACCGTGGGCCAGACAGACATGGTCTGTAATTTTTGTGAACTACAAAATCAAGGAAGCAAATGATAGGTAGACAGTAATTATAATATAGTGGGCTGTATTAGGTTTTCAAATAATTGGTAAGCACTGGCACATTGAAGTTTGAGAACAATTTATATTTAAATAATGTATTTAAGTTAATAGTTATTATTATTTTATTCTCCTTTATTCATAGCCTGCATGTTTTTTTTTTTTGCACTAAGAAGAGGAAGTAGAAATACTATGCAATAATACCCCTCCCCAGGAGTCCTTTGCTGCCTAGCATATCATTGGTGTTAGGTGGAGAGAGTTGAGGAGGAGAAGGACAGTGACTTGAAGCAATGGTAATGGCAGTGCAATCCTGGAAATGTTTTATTGAGACATTATGCTATAAAAGTTAACCATAGGACAACTCAGATACTCTATGTAATATTTTTCTGGCCTATAAACTCAGTTAAGAAAATAAAGGGTTTTCATCCATAAATATTAACTATGTATCTCTAAAAGAGTTTTTCGTTTTAAAATTATAATTGCAATGACATTGTCAAAGCCAAAAAAAAACATTTAAAATAGTTATTTAGTTATAAATATGCATATCCACGAAGTATTCAAATTGTCATAGCTTTCTTACAGCTATTTCTTCCTTTCTCTTTTCTCCCCTCCCCACCCCTTCCCTTCTCTTTCTTTGAGTCAGAATCCAAGTCCAGTTCACACAGTGTGATTGGTTGATTTGTTATTTATATCTTCTCCAAATTGTGGGTTCTGCCTCCATTCTTTGTTTACCCCTTTTCTGGTCTCTTTGTTTAGTGAACTGGGTGGTTTGTCCTGCCATGTTTCCAGAGTCTGGCCTGATTGCCTCCCCACAGTGTAGGTTAGCAGGTTTTTGTATGTTTTGTATTTCTTGCAAGCAGATGGTTAGGTGTACAGGCTTGATAGAATCCAATCCAGGTGAGATTTTTTTTTTTTTATTTTTGTTTTTGTTTTTGTACCAAGAATTGAACCCAGGGGTGCTTAACCACTGAGCAACATTCCCAGCCCTCTTTATTATTATTATTATTATTTTTTTATTTTGAGACAGGGTCTCACTAAGTTGCTGAGGGCCTTGCAAAATTCCTGAATCTGGCTTAAACTTGCAGTCCTCCTGCCTCAGTCTCCTGAGCTGCTGGGATTACAGGCATGCATGACTACACCTGGCCCAAGGGAGACCTTTTTAATGACATGTCTACTTCATAGTGATGCTGGGCTTCCTATCAGGAGGCATAGGTTCAGGATGTTTGTTTGGCTGTGAAGTCAGCAAACATTGATGTTCAATTAATGAACCATTAATTCATTACAATTTACAAAATTGTGGTGTTCTAGTTTTATGATTTATTATTCATTTATTAGTTGAAACATTTTTATGAAGTGAAACATCCCTTTAATTACTCTTTAGATAGTTAATTTTACATAAAAATCCTGGATTAAAAACTTGATTTTTCTCTTTGCTTTTACTTACCATTAGTGACAGTTCATTTTTGTGGTTGTTTGTTAAAAAAAAAGTCACCAAAAATAGACTTTTCTGGGTGGTTTTGAAAATATCTTGGTAGTAAATTACTTGAATTTTGTTTTATGTTTTATTTTTAGGAATTGCTTTAAAATTACTTTGTGATTATTAAAAATTTTACCTGATCCTGAATCAAATATCCTAAATAAGGAGGATTTAAGAAATTTAGTTTGTTTCTCAATCCTCTCCTTTTAGATAATTTAAAAATTTTGTTTTATTTTTCTGTTGCTTTTTAATCGTAAGCTTCTACATAAATATTCCCATCTCCCTTTTTGAATTTCCCCCTTTCTTAAATAGTTGTACACTCTACACAATTTTTATTTACCTCTTTTGTCTTTTTTCACTTAATGATGTGTTTTTCCTTTGGGGTCAGTTTGTTTTTTCTAATGTTTAATTATGTATTTTGGGGTCTTCAGGAATGATTGCCCTTTTGTTTTAATAGTTGCCTTTATACAAACAATTTTTTAAATACCCATTCCTCCTTGTACCTCCTGCTTTTTTTGTCTTTGTGTCCAAGCTATGAGATATATTAATACTAACTAACATTGTGCATCAATTTAATCAGTAATAAAATATTTAATTTAATATCTTTTAATAACTATAAGATAATCAGCAAATTTCCTCTACTGTTTAGATGACCTCCATGGGTTCTCCCACTTTTAATAATTGCACTATATATATTTTGTCACAGTGAATATCAAATGCATATTGCATTTTTTTTCCTTATAGCTGTCATTTTGCCATGGGACTGCAAATGTGTATGATGGTTTGTCCTCTACTGCATGAATTTTGGGTTACGGGGAATGTCTTGTCATTTGATTTCACTTTAGATGTTTTGGTGTATTAATTTGTTTATAAGAAAGATTTATTTAGGGACATTAAAAAACTATGCCACAACCATCACTTTTTCAGTATTCTCAAAGTCCTGTAAGTGCTGAGTGGTTTTCTCCTACCTCTTTATTTTATTTTTTAATGCAAACTTTTGCAGGATATGCTTTTTGTAGGCATGTAAAAAAACACCAGAAATGACTATTGTGGCAGCACCTCGTCCTCAGAAATAAGCACAACATTTTGGAAGAAATAACATATGTACTTTGAGCAGTTATTATTAAATAAATATTATTTCTGTATTTTTTTCCAACTTGCATCTCCAGGGAATGGCATATTTTTGGGTACATAAACATTAAATATGTAATTAGAAATAAGGAGAAGGAAGAGGAAGAAGGGTAGAGGAAGAGAAGAAGAAAATGTAATATTATACCAATAATCGGTGCTTTACTCATGACTTTGAACTTTGTTCAGATAATTTATCAGTTCTTAGTAGAGTAATAAAGCACTGGATTTACATCATTAGCACTAATAATGAGATTTCTTCCTTTAAGCAAATCCCTTATTTTAGAAGAAAAGTAAAACGTTAACTCTTAGGAATCATTATGCAATAACAAAAAGAGCAGTAAAATTTTATAGCAGCTGGACTAAGTCCAGTGACTTTCTGGATTAGGAAAGTTCAGTGAAAATTGAGCAAATGGCTCACATAATGGGAAGTTTAAGTAATAACAAGGGGAGGATGGTAAGGTGAAGAAATCTCCCCTGCCATGTGCACAGTAGAGTATCTACTACCATATGGAGGTTTTCACCATTAGTCTAAGGGTTAGTCAGTTTCTATAAAGGTGTCTTACTTGGTGTTCCCAGAAGCATGAGAGACACAGATGAGAACAGTGATCTGAAGAGAAGTTAGGCGACTTGCTCAAGGTGAACCCAGATTAATCTGACCCTTGAATTGAGCCCTTAGCCTGTGTATGAAGTGTTTTCTAAAAGCCACATAGCTTAAAATGGTGAAGCCTTCAAAGGGATTCTATTCCTGTCCAAGTTGAGTTCCATTTAGAGAGCCTAGGAGAGGGTACACTGTACCAAAAAAATATAGTTCTTGCCTGAAGATATCATAGTGCCCATTCAGTTGACATTAGGCAGAGGATCTGCTCAAATGCTCACCTGGCCCAGTTCAGTAAGCACTTCTAAGTGCCACACAATGTACCAGACTTGAGGGACACAATAATAACAAATGAGACACATCTTTCCCCTTGTGTCCCGTGGAGGGGCAGGTTGGGTAAACAGATGCTTGCCCAAAAAAGTGGAAGCTCGGTTCTGGGGAACTGCCAAGTTTCATTTGTCAACTACAAGTCGGGATGTGAGGAGGGAGATGATGGGTGGTGGGAGGTTTTCCAAGGATGATCAACTCCTTCTGGTTTGCTTGGGACTTTCCCAGGTTTGGTATTGAAAGTTCCACATTCCAGGAAATGCCTTAGTCCCTGGCAAACGGAAATGGCTAGCCACAAAGGTCTTTGCTGGTTTGGAGCATTACCAGTTTTCCCAGTAAGGGAACTGGTGCATCCCCGTCAGCCCTGCTAGGGAAAGTGACATGTATGATCACTTTTCTAAAAATGGTGTTTCAATCTTCCCTGAGCTTGATTTGCTATCTTATTCAGATTGGGAGTTCAATGAGTTTGTTTTGCTTTCCTGCCTAGTTAGGAGCCCTTGTCATCAAGGAATTTACAAGCCCAGTGTGAAGACAGAGGCAACCCTTTGTGATAATAGGTGCACACAGACTGCTTATGAAGGAGAGGTTTTTTTTTTTTAATTTTTTTATGAACAAGGAACTAAATGAGACAGGCTCTGTGTTCAAAAGTCAATTGGCAAGATTTCAATAACAACCTCACTCCTAGAACAGTCCTGGGCGTGCAATCATGTCCTCTCTGAGCAGGGTCGCCAAGTTTAATGCACCCATTTACAGCTCATGAGGCTTGGGGTTTACCATATAAAGGTACCCTTTTATTATTTTTGAAATATGTGGTGTTACCTTAGTGTTTTATGACACGGCTTGTCTATCAGATTGCTACTATAAAAATGTCCAGAACTTTTCCAAATACTCAATCACATAATTAAAAGTTTGTCATTCTTTCTGCCTTTCCCTTTTCCCCTCCCTTGAAAACTCATTCTTTGTTTTTCTCCTCTCCCATTCTTTCTTCTCCTCCCATCTTCTTACTCATCTCTTTTTTTTTCCTCTTTTACTTTCTTTCTCCCTTTATTTCCTCTCTTTTCTCCTCTTTCCTGGTTTTGTTTGTTTGTTTGGAAAACAAAACAAAAACAGGGAGATTTTGATTTTTCTTCCCAGGCGACCCTCATTCACTGCCACATGTATCTTATTAATGATAAAGTGACCTTCTGGGAACATAACTGGAGTTTTATTTCCCATTGCTCTTGTGAGAGGTCTCCCTGATTATCTCAGTACAGCAGATAGGTGGAAGGAAGTTATTGGCCAGAAAGAAGGCACAGGAATGCCTCTGCCCTTCTAAAGAATGTGCAGATCTTTGATATTTCATGGCTTGGGCACTTCCTGAGGGGCTCTTAAGTTTTCAAATACAAGAGAGCAGTTGGATGCTGAGGGGAAATTAAAGGTTTTTTTTTTTTTTTTTTTAAATGATGGGAAGTTGAGGTGGGAAGGACAAAAGAATAGGAAAATTCCAGAAGTTGGATAATTCTAACAGTTGAGTCTTATTGCTGAGTTAATTCTGAAATTGGTAGTTCTAGAAATTTGTATGTCACAGACCCCAAGCTGAGGTCATAAATGCCCTAGAACAATATGATCAGAAAGTCCTTTGAGTACCCAATCTTGGACACCTACTAGAGGCTCTGGCTGCCCCAGCGTGAGATACACTCCTTATCTGAGCTGTGTTTCCAGAAGTCCACTGCGAGTTATCATACTCTTCCAGCAACACATCATGACAAGTGGACACCCAGGGGGCTGCAGAAGGTGCTGGCTTGTCTGTAATCTGAGGGCAAAAATGGGAAGCTTCTGTGCTTCTTGAGAAAAGAGCATGGCCTTCTCTGTTGTACATTAAGAACTCACAAGGAAGGGAAGATGACTCATCATATATAGGTTTGCACTGTATTAGGAGTATATGGAGACTGAATCTAGAAATGCAGAGGAGTTGAAATTTTAGCTCTGTTGCCCTCTGGCCACCATTGGCTTGCCCTGTAAAGTTGGTAATAAACTGAAACTCTGGTCTTCAGTGGTTGTTTCTGTTGCTGTGTTTTCCATTTGTGGTGTCATCTCTTTGAGTCTCTTAGTTTAAGTTCTTTATTCTAGAATGTAGGAAGCTGATACCCTTCAGGAGACTATTATTCAAAATAAAAATTATATGCAATATTAACCTTTTAGATTTTTCTAGACAAACTTTGTCTACCACTCCCACCTCCTGTCTAGCTATGGCTGCAACCCTTGGGATGTGAACTTGTGAATGAACCCAGCTGACTGCAGGTATCTCATGGGTGATGGCACACAGCTTATAGGAGAGTCTGATCAAGAAGAGCTCACTCTCCTCTTGCTGATACTTCATTACCTTCACATTCTGGTTACCCTTGTAAAGCAGCTACTGTGTAACCAGTTTGACCAGGTCCGCCTCCAGGAAGTCAGCCCCCACCCCCACCTTGTTTTCCTTTAAAGCATAGATTCTTGACTAACTTGTAAAAGAAAAAAAATCAGTTCCTTGCCAAAGAATTTTATGACGGTGCTACTATCCAATAAACTAACTATGAAAAATGTTCCACACCTTTACTGGCAGAGGAGTGGAATGACTGACCAGTGAATGTACATTATTATTTTATACTTACAATTTACACTCCACTGACTGTGGAGAATTTCTCCTCTGCCACAGGAACATTATTGCATTTTACTTAATTTTTCTGTAAGATGCCTGAGTAAAAATACCACCACAAACTAAATAACATTTAAAACAAGCACTTTGAATAAAGACAATATCTCCTTATGAGATCAAATATTTCACAGTTGAGAAAATAGCACAAAATGTTGGGTAGCTCTGTCATTGACATTTTGGTTTAAGAATGAAGAAAATCATAGAGGAGCTATAGAAGAAAAACAAAAATTTTCCCTAAGAAATTATACCACAGGCAAAATTCCCATGTTCCTGATGGTGGTAAGACTTCAGTCCTGTGGCTTGGCTAGAAAAATAGCAACAATAAAATAAGACACACTAAAATTAGGAATAATGGGAACATGGCAACTATACTGTAAACTTGAATTCTAGGGCTTGGTCTAAGAAGATTTAGTTTTATGAGCTCTAGTACAAGAAAAAGGCAGAAAAAAAGCATGATAGTGATTTACTTCAACTAATTACTAGGATGCCTTCTTGAGCATTGTGCCCATGTGCCCAAATTCCCTAATTGTCTGTTTCAGATAGCAAACCAGAAATAAGTGTCATCTCACTTATGGAAGGAGAAATGGAAAACAAACAACAACAACAAAAAACTCTGAAAGACTCCCTTTCTTTCTGCCCAATGAGACATTTTCTTCCTGGGGACATGTAATATCCAACTAAAAAAGAGACACAAACCAAAACTCAGGTCTGATCTGAGATTCTATGGAACATAGTTTGATGACAAGCTTTTCACTGATACTTCCAATCCAGTAGTTAGAAATTTAAATGGATTTTTTTTTTTCAGATAGTGCATACATTGAACATATAAGCATGCTCTTAAGAATCAGGCAAAACATTGACTATTCATTTATCTTATTAAAAATTAATGATAACATACTTTGCTGCTAACACTTTACTCATTGTGTGTCCAGTGTTATGTAGAGGGTGGGGATTATACTAAGGAAGACAAAATAATGAGAAAAATCTGAGGAACATGCCCTTAAAGGATCTGATCAGAATCAGTTTTTGTAAGGGTTATGAATTCTAATAACAAGCAGAAGAAATAGGTAAATTAGAGTGTTCAAGAATTTTACTCTCTTGCTTTTCAGCACTGGACAGCACAATGATCCTAAACTCCTTCATGGAGATGGAATACAATTCTTTTCAAGGCTTGAAAACTTAAAAAAAAATTCTTTTCAGGGGTATCACTTCTGTTTATGCATATGTACCAAGAAGAGAATTAAATAAATTCAGTAGCATCTCATCATGTTGCAATATGTACAAAATATTCACAGGCAGTTTATGATAGGGGGAAAAAAAAACCTTTATAGCAATGCATAGATAATCACAAGTTATTTGGAAAAGGCAAGTAGAACTAGGTACAGAAAAAAAAAAAAATCTTGGTTTTTCTGTTGCTACAAATGATCCCAGCACTAAATACTCCTTAAAGAAGATGAGCAGGCCATGATGGCTGGATGTAAGGAGAGAAGCCTGAAAGTGGAACAAGGTCCAAGATGGCTTTCTTTTCCCCTCCTTTCTTTTTTTTTTCTTTCAGTTATTTTTTAACATTTACCAAGCATCTATAACATGTTTCATACCACATCAGGTCTGCTGTGGATGAGATTTGCTGGAGAACAGACAGGTACAAAGGCAGAGAAGAGAAGTACCTAAGAAGACAGACTAGGCCTGTACTGTTGAGAACATGGAATGTCAGTTATGATAACAGCTAATATTCATTTAGTGCTTGGTTTTTCTGAATGTTTTATGTGTGTTGAATGTAGAGGTTCCTTCAACTACCTGATGAGGTAAGTGCTTTTATAACCTTGATTTTGTAAGTAAAGAAACTGTGAAGTACAGAGAGATTAACTTGCCCAAGGTAACAAAGAGGTACATGGAAGAGCTAGGATTTGAATTCCAAGCAGCCTAGTTTTATAGTGTGTACTTTTAACCATGATGTCACAAAGCAAATTGATTTCAGCTTTGATCTGTGGGAAATCAGCAACCATTTTGTTTTTGCACTTAGTATTTTTAAGTCAGTTCCTTCACCTCTCAAGTAAAAAAAAAATAAAAATAAAGAAATAAAATAACCTACTTCATAAGGTTATAGTCAGGATTATATGAGATAATATATGGAAAATTGCTTTTGAAAATTTACTTCAGATTGCTTTGAGATGTGCTACATGGCCTTATGAATTTTGTATTCAAATGGTTAATAGAAAACAAGTGTTCAGGGCTGGGGATATAGCTTAGTTGAAAGAGTGCTTGCCTCATATGCACAAGGCCCTGGGTTCAATCCCAAGCACTACTAAAAAGTAAGTACTAAAAAAACAAGTGTTTGAATGAAACCTTGAATTATTGTTTACTAGCAGGTACAGCCTTACCAATATTATTAGCTGTGTATCAGCCTTGATTGAATGAAGGAACACAAATTGGTAAGAGAAGAACAGATTTTAATGACAGGATGATAATGATATGATGGTAATGCTGCTGTGGGTACCGTGATCCAGGTGACAAATATTGTTATTCTGTAACAGAAACTTGTCTTGATTCTACAATGATCTCTGCCCTTATGTACTTGCAGTTTCATTAAGATTTATACCCCACTTCACAGCTCATGAAAGGCTCTCAAAACATTTATCCCATTTGATCCTATCATCCCTTGAGAAATTTGCAGGGGAGGTGAATATATTCTATTTTCTAGATCAAGAGTTTGAAGTTCAGAGCACTTGAGTGTCTTGTGTAATTCATACAAGTATTACAGGGAAACGTTAGGACTCACATCTCTGACTCCACAGAATGCCATTCTTTCTGCAACACCAGGCTGTTTCATGTGATGATAATAAATAAGCACCTGCTGTATTCGAGGCATGGTTGTTAGTGCTTTACATGAGTTAGCTCATTTGTTCTTTGCAACAAATCTCTGCGGGATTTATCTTATACTGCTTCTATACTAGGTGTGTGCTGAGGGAAAGCAATGTCCTTTGACACACATTGCTAGATTTTTCTTAGCTTGATATTACCTTCGGTGAGGACCTTCAGTTCTATCATTAATGAGTCTGCACATTTGAGGTGTGTGTGTGTGTGGGGGGGTGTGTATGCTGAGCCTAGAGCAGTGAAGTCTTTCCAAAGTGTGTTCGTGATAGTAATAGAGAGAGAGAATGTTCTTCCTTTCTAAGAGAGAAGAAAGATCAACATTGTCCATTGGTTGCGGTCCTCTTCTCAGAACTGTAGCTTGCATTCCTTCTTTAGCAGAAGTAGCTTGTCTACATTTGGACAGAATAAACCTCCTGGCTAAGTCTGCATCATCCACAACTGAGATGTGAGAAAGTGGAGCAGACCCCTCTCCTGATACACTAGCCTGGATGGAGGACAGAGCATGAATAGCTGCAAATAAGAAGAGTGAGGATTGGCGCCAGCCAGAAACCTGAACCTGGCATTCCTTGACATCATTATTGGTAAATGTTCACTGTTTGAAACTGAAGGATTATTCAAGGGGATGGTGATAACTGATAACTGATGATAATTAAGCAGTCATAAGGAGAATGAAAGCTAAAAAAAAAATAAACTCTAGGATATTTCTTAAAGCTTTCATGGGGGTAAAGGTCACAGCCTGTATTTAACAGTAATTTTCCAAAGGTGCTTAGTAGAAGAGAGAAACTTTTGAGATATTTGATCTCCGCCTCCTTCTAACTCCCAACCCTGTAACCCTGGGATCCCAGCCATGGAATGCACAGGCTTCATGCCTCTTCTGCCAAGGAGAATTGCATACTAATTCTCTAGCAAAATGCCATGCTGAAAGAGATGTCTAGTTGGAGAATTGATACCTTGTTTTTTACATTTTTTTTCCTTAATGGTACATTCTATTCTCACTTCTAAAAGGCTGTGTGTGTCTGTCTGCCTGCCTATCGGTAGTGATGGAGGTAGGGGTGATATGGGTTATGGTATGTTATATCTCCACATTAGGAGTAAATTTTCATTTTATTCATTCCATCATTTAATTCATTTAATTTTTATAAGGATTCAGTTTTCCTTTTTGCTAGCAGTGTGACTGAGAAATCAAAGCAACTAATTCATCATATTTTTAAAAAAATGTTTCATTTATAGACATTAGAAGAAAGATGAATGGAAAAGAATAGAACATTTCCACTAAACAGAAACCTGTTTTTGAAGTTAAAAAAAAAAAAAGTGTTTCTACTAACTAAACTGTAACCACTGGGTAGGAATTGAGATGTTTACTTTAAAAATTGAGGTAGATAATTGTGATGTTTGGCATAACTGATAAAGAGATAGCCCTGTAGCTAAAAAGATGTTGGATACTCAAAAGTGAATTTGAGTTATAAAAGAAACCAGGAAAACTTCTCACATTCTGTGCCTTAGCCAGCTTTGGCTGCTATAACAAAATACCATAGATGGGGTGGCTTAATCAATAAATATTTATTTTCTTATATTTCTGGAGGCTGGAAGTCCCACCTCAGAGTGCCAGTATGACTTTGTTCTGATGAAAGCTCTCTTCCTAACCACTATGTGCTCTTGTGACCTTTCTTACTGTGTGAACTTGGAAAGAGAGAGCCAGCAAGGGTACTAATCCCACCATGGAGATCACACTCATATGACTTGATCTAAACCAATTGTCTTCCTAAAGGCTCTTCCTCTAACTACCATCAAATTGGGAGTTCAGGCTTTAGCATAGAATTTGGAGGAGGAGATACAAACATTCTATCACACTCTAAATTATTGTAGAAAAGAAACACTAAGTGAATGGATCAAGTAAAACAACTTATAAATGCATTTTGGTTTACTCTGTAATAAATAACTAGTAATAAACTGTTAAAACATAGGAGTTTTTCCTGGGCTTTTGTGTGTTCTAAAGAGAGATCATCTTCTCACCTCCCATGAATTAACTATAGGAGTGATATGTAGCTGTTACTTTTGACTTTCCAATATCTTTTCTACTCTCCCCTGCAATATGAGGCATTAGTGCAATTTGACCTCAGTTCCAACATGAAAACTGACTTACCATATACAATCAGAGAATCTTACTCCTTTTGCTAATGGTTACTTAAGGTTCCATAACTGAGCCAATCTTCTTATATGACTTTCCTATGGAGCCAGTTAATGGCTCAGGGTTACTTGGTAGCTCCATTGGCCAAATCAGATAGTTCCATGACAGGGGAAGAGGCATACTTTATTTCTCTCTAGATGTGAAAAAGGAAGTATGTAACCTTATTTTTTACTTTTATTTATCTTGCAATCATAAAGTTGGAGAAAAGAAAGAATATAAATCCTTGATGATATTATTGACCCATCTGATCTATGTTGGCTGTTCACTGTATATTCATTGTTCTAAACCAATAAATTTTCTTATTGAATTTTCAGGTACTTGTCTTAAAAAATGTTCTGGCATATGTACAAGTATTACAATTTTTGGTAATGAACATTGTGGCTCTAAATAGAAGATTGAAATTCATACAATATTTGTATATCCTTGTGCAAAAGACAAATGCCAATTAAATTTTTAATTTCAAATTTTTTAAACTAAGCATATTAGATTTCACTTTCAGCAGTAGTCACAGCCTGGCTGTGACTGCAGTGTAGTCCTGCTAAGGACATATTTCTGGATAATCACATTCTTGAGTGCTGTGCAATAGTTCACCTGACAGGCATGAGGACTAGGTGGAGACAGAGTGTTCAAGGCCAAATGCACAGTATGTGCAAGAGCACAGGTAAATGGAAAATTAAACCATGGTATGATTAAGAAAATGTGTATAGCATAGCATTTTTAGAGGAGAGAAAGGAACCAACATTTGTTGAGCGGCTAAGTCGTGTTAAGAGGCTGAGCTAGATTAACATCTATTGTCTCATTTAGATCTCACAACAAACACTTCATAGATTAGGAATATGAGTCTCAGATGGGTTGGGTAGCCTGGCTGTTCTGTGCAGTTAGTGAATGGTAGGGCTAGGATTTAAATCTGGGTTGTCTGGGATATTTGGGATTAATCCATGAAAATATGGTGCCTAAATGAATCTTAAGGGTATGTAGGCCATTCCATGATATAAAGCTTAAAATTTAGGGAATGTCAGATATGAGGGGTCTTATGTGCTACATCTTTTACTAAAGACTGGAGCATGGAGGTGTCTAATAGACACTTGGAAACTGAGGCTGAAGTAAAGGTGATAGGCTGCTGATAAAAAAAAAATATAATTGGCAGTTGCCATTCTCTTGATTATATCCATCACATATCCATAGTCAGAAATGTTATCATTTAGGGTGAGAAGGAAGAAAGTTAAAACAAAACTTGGGGGAATGCCAATCTTCAAGGGGCATTTGTGGAAAAGGAGTCAGAAAAGGAGACTGACAAAGAGTGGCCAGAAGGTTAGGAACAGAACCAGAAAGGGTGGTGAGATGGGAATCAAAAGAGCTCACAGTTTTAACCTAGAGGTGGTTGTTGAATATATCGATGCTTTAGAAGGTAAGAGTTATTTAAGATTCAATAATATAGGTTTCCTTATCCCTATTCCTGTTGGATCCTAGTAAGTGATGGGTAGGTACTACCAAAAGGAATTCATTCCCACTCAAATATGTAAAAACCATTCTTACAACTAGAAGAATAGAACATCCCAATGGAATGAGCAATATCAGGAAACACTGATATCAGGAATCCTATTAGAGTCTCAAAACTGGAAGAGACATGAGAGTATCTTATGTCATGTATAAACTGGCTGGGTACATTGGTTAACACCTGCCTATACAAGCATACGAGAGGCTAGTCTGATATCACCAAAGTTAGGGCTTACAAGATGCCTGGAGTTCTTTGTTCACACTGATTATTCTCTTTTTGAAACACATCAGTCATAACAATGAAAATGATAATTTACAAGTTGATGGTATCTTTATGGAATCGCACAGGTTTCCGTTTACTTTCACACATCTTTATGATTTATGACTTTCACACATCTTTATGACTTTCCAGAAGTCTGTGAATGAAGCAGAGACTCCAAGTATTCCACTTTATAGATGAGCTCACAAAGGCTCATCGAGGTTAATGCAAATTAGCTTCAGGACTTTCAGGGATTAATTAATGAGGTCAGAAGAAAAAGTAAGCTGTGATTCTAGTCTTCTCTGAGTCACAGTTCCATTAGATGATTATATAATCTTGTGTACTGGGTCTGTCTCTTTTCCTCACTGTTTTTTTTTTTTTTTCCATGTAAAGCTTGTTTCTTCAATTCTGCAGCAATTCTCAAAAAAAAAAAAAAAAAAAAAAAAAGAATTCCATTTTTAAGATGGCCCATGACCAAAAGTCTTTCACTTTTCAGTTACCTGGTATTTGAACCACTTTCCCAGGCTTGCAGTGGAGATTAAGAAATAAATGCTGTTTATTTAAGTGAGTGAGCTCTCCTTTATAGTTGGATAAAATGGAGACATAGTTCTATTTTCATAGCATTTAGGTGAGAGATTAAAGAGTCATCTGGGTAATTTAACTGCTATAGAAAGCCAGTCTGGGTATTTCAGACCTACTGAGGAGGTTTTCCTTTGGCTTTAATTCTCTACACAGTTCTCTGTTCTGGTCAAATTAATGAGACAGCTGTTGAGCTTGACTTTCACAATGTGCTGGGGAGAAGGCATCACAGAGTATGGACGTACCATCCCTCCAAATCAAACAATAATAAAGAAAAAAATTCATATCCAAAGATATGACTTTTATTTTTCTGATTTTTTTCCCTCTATAATCTAAGAAGAGAGTTGGAGTCAGATTTCAAGTTTTGACATTTACATGCCTTGAGATATATAGAATTCTTCACTTAAAAAAAGGAAAGACTCTCCAGAAATGTAATTTCCATGGAGAGATATCTTCTCATGAACCTATCTTGGTGGCTGTGCTCCTAGTTTGTGAGTAGGTTTCCACTGTTTTAACTGTGGGTCTTCTCCTTCTGCTTCTGTCTATTCTTTTTATCTTTAGAGAGATCATTCAAAGACAGGAATACATCTGTGACCTTTGATTTAATGTTTCTCCCTAGATCATGGCTATCATAATTACACACATACACACATACTGCTAGATCTCTGTGTGTACTGTTAATAAAAGGAAAGCAAAGGGATTGTACAGGCCTCTTCTCTCGTGGCGTTTACATTGCCCACATCCTCTAGAATGGAGCAAAGTGCTTTCCTCCTGTTCTGTTTTATCTTGCATTAACTCATTGTCCTTTCCTTGACTTCACCTCCTCCCTCCCATTCTAATCTCAGTGCACCGACAATTGTGAGCTGCTTGCCATCTCCATTCAAGCTAACTGTTCCTAGTGCCTACCCACGACTTGGTTTCACTGTGTAGTTAATCTGCATGAGGAAATATCTGCAAGGCCACTTGGCAAGACAGGAGATTTTCCATTCTTTTTGAAAACTAATGAAAAGGCAATTATTGCCTCACACTGTTCTGAGTATTCCACAAAGAACCACTTCTGTGCTTCCTGAACAGAGTCCTTGGCTGCTGCTTGTTATCCCCAGCCACTCCCTGACTTCTTGGCCTGATATTATCTTATCAACACTGAGACAAACATGTCTTTGAGTCTCAGGAAGTGGTTGCATTTATGTTAGGAGTAGCCATCATACAAGCATGAAAACATTTGTTGAATGTCCACTATGTGGCAGAAACTGAAGGGTGTGGAGGTAGTTGAGATAGTCCCTGTTCTTTACAAAAAGCTACCTGTGTAATAGGTGAAGTTGTCATGTAAACAAATATAGCAGTTTCCATTTGTGAGGCCCTCAAAATAAATTGATATTAAGTCTAGGATACAAAAAAATAATCTGTAAATAGCTTTGGGGGTGGTGGGTAGAGGATCATGAGATAGATTTTAGAAGACAAGTAGGAGCTAGATTTTGTCAGATGGATAGAAGAGAGAGTAGGGGATGAAGCAATGGGGGGAGGCTTGGAAGGAAATGGTATTTTTAATAAAGGCCAGAGGGTCAGTTCATTTTGAGTTTTGGGGAAGCATGATCATATTTGTAGTTAAAAATACTAATTCCATTCAACCTAGATGATAGGATTGAATATTAGTTTTGAGAACAATCTATTTAAATTTGTGCTTGATAAGAAACCTCCAGAACCAAATCTGGCCCAGAAACTGTTTTTGTAAATAAAGTTTTATCACAACATAGTCACACCCATTTGTTTATGGATTGGTTGTGGCTGTTTTCACACCATCAGAGAACTGAGTAGTGGTAACACAGATCTTATGTCCTACCGATACCACTGGTACCGGTGATGAGTCCTGCTTCCTCACATGTTGACATATAACATTAGAGAAGCACACTAAGGCAAGCATATAGAGCAGGGTTTATTTTTAAAAAGGGGCAGTGTAGACGTCTCCTGGGAGGGAGAAGGAGGCCATAGCTGGTATCTTGGTATCCCAAGAAGTAAGGGCATTCTGACTTTTTTATATGTCCTAAGCTTCCTTTGCTCTCCTGTTCTCTTCCCCTTATCTCTCTCTTTCCTGTGTACAGGAGATGCTCGGGTGGGATGGCCAAAAGGTCAGAAGTAGACGGGGTGGAGGGGCCAAGCAGGAAGGGGGCCCAGGGTCCATTAACAATTTTTATAACTCCCTGTAGGGAGGGACAATCCCTGGGACAGGTTACCTTAGCAACAGGTTGGAGCAGGGGCAGGTTTTCTTGGTAAGGGTGGAAGAAGGACTCTGAAGGCATTAACATTTCAATCCCTCTCCAACTTCCCAGACCCAAATTGGCCTCCTTGATCCAATTTGTCCTGATGTACCTATCTATACTGACTGCCTCTTTTAATTCTGGCTTCACTACAAAGCCAAATATATTTTCTATCTAACTTAAGTAGTGCAAGAGTCAAGGCAATAGAAGATGACAATTTCAGCTGAACCTGAGGTGGTGAGAATAGAGAGAATAGAAAGCTACACAGAAGATAGAATTTGGAGACTGGACAAAAGGAAAAGGCAGAGATTGTGAGAGATACAGGAATCTTGCAGGTTTTTCTACTTTCTGGGACTTCATTTGATATCATTCCAGCATTATGTCTTGTATAAAGATGTGAAAGAAGGTTTCTTTGCCTTTAAGGAGTTTCTTACATATAGTAGAAAAAAAAATGTTATGTCCACATAAAAATCTTTAAGACAAGTTAAAAATAATGAGGCTATGGAATTTAAAGGAAAAGAGAGACCATCAAGTTTAGTTGAAAGTTTACCTAGCCAGAGCCATCAGGCAAGAGAAAAACAAAAACAAAAACAAAAACAAAAACATCCAAACTGGAAAGGAGGAAATCAAATTTCACTGGAGGACATGATCATAAGTTTAGAAAGCTCCCAAAGACTCCACCAAATAACTATTAGATCTAATAAACAGATTTAGCAAAGCTGCACTCTATAAAATCAACATTCAAAAAAGAAGCAGTATTGCTATGCGAATAGAAAATATTCAAAAAAAGAAATCAAGATAGCAATCTCATTTATGATAATTTAAAAATATCCTAAGAATAAATTTATTTAAATTGGTGATGAAAGATCTTTACAATGAAAACTATAAAATGTTAGTGAATTGTTTTGTGTCCTTTTCTTTTTTTTTTTTAAAGATAGAGTGAGAGAGGAGAGAGAGAGAGAGAGAGAGAGAATTTTTTAATATTTATTTTTTAGTTCTCGGTGGACACAACATCTTTGTTTCTATGTGGTGCTGAGGATCGAACCCGGGCCGCACGCATGCCAGGCAAGCGCGCTACCGCTTGAGCCACATCCCCGGTCCTGTTTTGTGTCCTTTTCAATGAAAAGTATAAAGGAACAGAAAGGCATCCCATGTTCTTGGGTAGAAATACTTACTATTTTAAAATGTCCATACTACATTAACCAAACTAAAGATTCCATATAATTCCTAACAAAATACCAATTACATTTTTACAGAACTAGAAAAACAATCCTCAGCTTTCTGTGGAGACACACACACACACACACACACACACACACACACCCCTCCCTACCTGAGTAGCTGAAACCACTTGAGAAAAAGGAGTGAAAGAGAAGGCACTGAACTACCTTATTCAAAATATATTCCAAAAGCTATTGTAATCAAAACAACATGGTATTGGAATAAAACTAAACACATAGATCAGTTAAACAGAGTAGAGAGCCTAGAAGCAAACCTGAGCATTTATAGCTAGCTGATCTTCAATGAAGGTGCTAAGAATATACATTAGGGAGAGCATGGTCTACTTGATAAATGGTGCTGGGAAAATTGAACATCCACATGTAAAAGAATGAAACTAGTCCCTGATCTCTCACCATATTGAAAGTCATTAATGGAAGTCCTGAAATATGAAATCAATAGACAAAAACTTAGATGAAACATTTTGGAACACTGGAATGGGCAAGGATATTTTGGATAAGATACCAAAGCCACAGGCACAAAAGCAAAAACAGACAAGTGGGATTACATCAAACTAAAAAAGGAAAGTAAAGGAAACAGTCAACAAAGACAAGCTAAAGAATGGGAAAAAATATTGGCAAACTATTCATCTGAGCAAAGAGTTAATATTCAGAATATATAAAAAAGTCAATAGCAAAACATACCCACAAACAATCTGACTTAAAATTGGGCAATAGATGTTTTTCAAAAGAAGACATATAAATGACCAACAGGGGTATGAAATAATGCTCAACATCACTAATCATTACAGAAAGGCAAATATATGGTATATTAAGAACTATGTAATGTTTTGAACAACCAACAATAAAATAAAAAAAAAAACCAAAATGAGATGTGACTCCAGTTAGAATGACTATTATTAAAAAGATGAATGATTTGATCACAAGTGCACGTAAAGAAAAGGGAAACATATACACTGTTGGTGGGAATGTACCTTCACATATCCATTATGGAAAACAATATAGAAATCCCTCAAGACATTGTAAATAGAAATAAGATCCAGCAATCCCACTACTGGGTACATAGCCATAGGAAATGAAACCAGTGTGTTTCATGGAGACATTTGCACTCCATGTGTATTGCAGCATGATTCCCAATATATGAAAACAATTGATAATGGTAAAGAAAATGTGGTCCGTATACATAGTAGAGTACAATTCAACCATAAGTAAAGAGCTATCATTTGCAACAATGTGAATAGAATTGGAGTTCATCGTGTTAAATGAAATAAGCCAGGCACATAGAGAAATACTTCACAATCTCCCTCAGATGGGAGTCTACAAATGTCGACCTCATAGAAGTTAAGAGTAGAACAGTGGATGCCATAGACTGGGGCAAGCAGGAGGAGCTGAGAGATGGGAAAAGTCTGGCTAGCAAGTACTAATTTACATTTAGAGAGAAGAAAGTTCTGGTGTGTGCAGCAGCACAGTAGGATGAATATAGGTCACACTGTATTGTGTATTTTGAAAAGCCAGAAGAAAATGTTTTTGGTATTTTCATCCAAAAGAAGTGATAAATATTTGAGGAGCTAGATATGCTTATTCTGATTTTAAAATTTTGATGCCTATACCATAGCAAAAACCATATGGTTCCTTTATAAATATGTACAAATTTTATGTGTCACTTAAAAATAAATAAATACAATAGGAATTTATTAAAATTAAATTTAAAAAGTGATGATTCATTGGAAGAGAATTTATTGAGCTTTCGAAGAATACAGAGGACTTGGACACAGGGGTGAATGGGAAGAAGAGCTGTTTGGAGAAAGCTGTTGTAGAAGAACAAAGATTTGGATCCAGCTGGGGCAGTTCAGGAGGGTCAACTTGAGGATTTTGCATTTCAGGGGATAGATCTGGGGGAACTGAGCAGCACCTGAACTTTGGTCACTGTGGTAATGAGATTAGAGTTATTTGATTAAGGACGAGACCAAAAAGAAAAGGAGACCCACATTTGTCTTTCAAATTTTAGCTTGGCTGGCCCTCTCAGCAAATATTTGTCCTTCCTTTATGTTCCTATCACACCTCAGGACTCCTTGAACCAGAACACTTATTATGCCACATTGTACTTGTCTACTTATCTGTAGAACCTGAGGAGTCCTGGCTTCTTACAGGAAATGACATTCTTATAGGAAGTGTGGTGTAGTGGTTAAGATCTGTCCAGGCCCAACTCCTATTTCTATAAAACTGTTTTTAGTTTATTTATTTTTTGAATTTACAAATCAAAATTGCTTATGTTTATCACGCACAGTACCAGTTAACACAGCATTACTGCATATAATTGTGATATTTTTGTGGTGTGAATACTTAGTATCTACTTCCTTGATGAAGTTTTGAGAATACAATACATTGTTATTGATTATAGTCAGTCAAATAGGAGTGACTATTTACTTTTTCTATTTCTTGGTTTCCTCATCTGAGCATAATAATAGTGACTATTTATTTATTTATTTATTTTTGGTATCTGGGATAAGAACACAGGGACATGTAACCACTGAGCCACATCCCTAGCCCTTTTTATGTTTTATTTTGAGACAGGGTCTCACTAAGTTGCTGAAGCCCTCAGTAAGTTGCTGAGTCCAACTTTTAAATTGAGGTCCTTCTGCTTTAGCCTCCCAAGCCACTGGGATTACAGATGTGCACCACAGCACCCCACTAATAGTGACTATTTTTACAATCATAATAATTATAAGTTTTTGGTATAATTATTTAAAGAGTTAATATATAAAAAACACTTAGGGACGGGCAATACAAATGTTAGTGAGGGCCAATACAAATGTTATTATTATTCTTGGTTCCTATCTCAGTGTTTGAAGACTAGTAAGGATTTTTCTTGCATGAGTGCATTTAAGTGCCTATAATGAGATGGACATCTTGAATGGGTTATTTTGGATTATCCTCATAACACACCTGTACGAAAGGTATTATTTCTGAATTTAGAGGATCTGAATGGGATTTGATAGTAAATGACAGAAAGTGACTTACCCAGCCCTGTTAAGTGGAGGCAGGGGAGAGTTTAGAGAGATGAGAGTCATGAACGGAGCAAAGCTCTGGAGGCTATGGGAGGGAGAACAACTGCATTAAGAGTCCATGTGAAGGTCTTTCACTTCTTTCCTGAGTTAACAGAGAAATCATGAATGATGAGGGAACCTAAACCTGTAGCTGATCAGGAGACAGGTGGGAGTGGGAAGCTGGCTAATGGGGCAGTCCAAGAGCTTAGATGACTAGAGGAAATAATGGTGCCATTTATAGGGACAGAAATGGGCATATTTAGTCTTAGGGGTGAAATTTAAGAATGAATTTGGGATCTAAAAGTTGGATACTCTCCAAATATTGAGCAATCCCTTGGAAATATGCCTCTGGAGAGAGGTGGGGCCTGGAGGTCAATGAGTGCAAGTCATTGCCCAGAAGGGAGGGCTGAAATCACAGGCATCCAGGAAAAACCACTGCATGAGTCAGGCCCGTAGGTGGTTCTTGACCCAGCCTGGGTAGGGGCGGCCACCAGAACTTGTAGACCATCCCCCAATACACATCCCCTGGCTGATTTGTTGACCAGTGGAAATACGGAAAGTGACCAGAGTCCAAAGAGCCATCTCTCAGGATCTTTCCATGTGAACGCAAGGCAGTGACTAGAAGCAGGGAAAGCTCTGTAACACGGGGAAAAGTTGGAGGCAATAAAGATGGGCCTCAAAGAGTTGGCTCCTTCTTAGCTTTTGATGCTGGTTGCAGAGTTAAAGCTCTCCTGCCTGCTCTAAGCACAGAGCTTTGTACATAAATTTAATCTGTTTAAAACCATTCCCCTGCCCCCTCGAGGATCCTATGCAAGTGAACGTATTTGGTCAGAGAGGGTCATAAACACATCATAAAATCTGACCTCTCCAAGAGGGGATTATCTATAAATAACTGTGGTTATCCCCCGAGTGCTAGGCATAAGCCTGGTGGAGGGGCAGAGAGGAGAACAATTTCCCCAGCTCCCGGGGCATCATTCTGAGAGGTGAGCGGCAGAAAGGCTTTGCAGAGGCTCAGCTATAAGCCCTCGTAGTCATCTACCCAATTTCCTCTGGCAGGGCCACTGGTGTTTCAATGGGGCTCCCTCCACTTTGCTGAGCAATGGAATGAGACTACCGGGAAAAGAATATTAAGATTTCTGTTTCTAAATATGTCACTGGTGAAGCTCCTTTTAAAATATTAATTGTGGCAACATTGGAAACGCATAAAAGAACTGACAATCATGCTTGTTCAGACCACAGAAGGTTTAATTTCCAAACGTGGTTTTGAATTGCTATTTTTTTCTTCTGTCTGTAAGCAATGGATTCATCAAAATCCTTTCTTCTGAATAAAAGAAGAGCCCCTTAATGGTGCCCATTCAGTGTCATTAATGTGGAGGAGGTGAGTGATATGAGAGGGGTCTGTATTATTTATGATGAGCTGATTTGTGAGCCAAATGAATTTCAACAAGGCCTTCTAACTAATAGTGAGGTTATAAAAGATGGAGAGGGGAGGCAATGGAAACCAATGGGAGGGGCTGTTAACAGATCCACTCCCTTGAATTTCCAAGGTAAGAACAGATCTAGCCTGTTTTTAAGGGCTCTGCATGCAGAGATCTCCACAAGGTTGCTCAGTAACCTAAACCAATAAAACTTTTTCTTGTTTCCTAAATAGGTAGCTCATTTCTCCCTTACAATTTTGGTTTAGTAATCTTAAATACACCAGGAATTGGAAATATAGGATCCCGTGGCTGGGAGTTTTTCAGTGGTGTAAATTACATCATTTCTCTAAGAATAGGGAGTGTGTCTCATTCATTCTTTTTCATTCCAGTATTCACAGAACCTAGAAAATGTCCATAAAGAAAATGGAGGAGCTTGCATCACTCTGGGGGAACTTTCTTTTCTTTATTACTATTAATTAATTTGTTTATCTTAATCGGTATGTATGAGAGCAGAATTCATTGTACACAATTGCAGCACAACTTTCCATTTCTCTGGTTGTACACGTCTGTAGGGGAATTTTCACCTCAACCAGGTGAGTGATATAAGGGGTGAAAATTGTTCTTATATTCTATGTTGCAATGTTTTGTGGCTCTTCAAAACTTAAATCTATGTGACAAAAATGTAGGGTTTATTTTGTGGGGCTGATTAGGAAAACAAAAGTATAGAAAGGCTTTGGGGTCACGGGAGACTTTCATCATTATGAGCAAAAAAAAAAAAAAAGAAAAAAAACGTTGAGAAGATCTACAGAGAAAACCATCCTGTATTTTGGAGTTAGAAGGACTTTATGCAGTCTCCACCCACTAGCTACCAAGTGTGGCTTATCTCCCTAAACTTCAAGTGTCTTCATTTGTGAAACTGATCATAATACACAGGTGCGATTCATTTTATTCACTCCAGGGTCTTGTGCTTTGCCCCTGATACAGCACTAGTACAGTGTAAGTTCTTAATAGGAATTTATTGACTGAATGATTCTTCTTCAGAGGGTTGTTTGCTGATTAGTAGAGATGATAATAGTAAAACTCCCAATCTAGTACTTGGCACATTTAAGGTGTCCAGTAAATGACAGTTGCCTTTCTTCTCCCCTTTCTCCAGCAGTGTCCTATGCATACAGACCTCATGAGTGTAGACATGAGAACTAGACAGGGCAGATGATTTTCCTAATGTCCCTGCTGAAAATAAAGCTATGAAGTCATCAACTTCTATAAGCACCAATTGAGTTTTATTTGATAAATTATTGCAAGTATTTTCCTAGAAGATTCATGCAATATTCTCTATATTCTTGGAAAGAAAGTTCTTGCATCACTGAAGTATAATCAAGCCATATCTAAATTGATTTTGATCGGATACCATCTGGATGCACTAAGCACAAATTTGCAAGCTTGGAGCAATAATGCCAGTGCTCTGACCTGCAAAAGGAGAGGGTCTTGACAGGAATTTTGGGACTCATTCTGAGGGGCAAGCTGACACATGGCACCCTTTCCAGTGTAACATTCAGACAAGGAGATAGGAGGGCTGGCAGGCGTAACACGAAAGTTTGGAAAAGCCAAATATCCATATGGCAGAAGGCTGGGTAAATGAGGATGCACTCTTGGTACTCCACTAAGGGTCTTCCCAAAGTTGCATTTATAAACCTTACATTGTGTATCAATGTAGTCATCCAAGTATCATAAAGTCACTTTGGGAAGGTGAAATCATCTTTGAAAATATGAAGTCATCAATTTCAGCAACAATCCAAGTGGGAAAATACACATTGTGCTTCTTTCTCTGCTAAAGATTCTGTTTTCACACAGCTTTATGTGCTTACATTTTTTTTTTCTTTTTTTAAAGAAAAGCAAATCCAATTTGAGGGCAGAAACTTTATCTTAGGTCTTTTGCATAATTACTCTGATTTCTTATCTTGCCTATAGTAGGTCTTTAAAAATACAAATGAACAAATGAATGTGTCTTGCAGCTCAACAGAAGAGAGGGCAAGTCTAACATTCATTGACCATCTTCTAGGTACCAAATGTCTTTGTTTGAAAGCTGTGAGTTCTCTGAGTTGTCTCCAGGTCGATTTCAGGAAGAGAACCCAGACCTTTCAACTCCCTGTTCAGTGTGTTTTCCTTTCAGTTCACAATGTTCTTTTGTATTTATATCTTGCTAGTACAATACAATTTGAGAACTTTTCCTCCCACGTTGGTATTTTAGGTATTTCTATTGTAATTATTTTTCTTTGAATACATTCTATTCCCTGCTAGTGGTATTTGATCTGTGACCACTTCTCCAGTTTTATGGTATAAAATCACAATCTAATCTCCAAAATTCAATTTTTTATCTTTTGATTTGGAGTCATCTAGAAATGTGGGGAGCAAGGACTATGTATAAGCCTAGAATTTTATCTTGTTGGCCTCTGAATTATGAAGCATAGCTCTTGTTTTAATGTTTATTTTTTTTAAATACTTATTTGTTTGTTTGTTGTTTATTTATTTATTTAGTGGTTCTGAGGAAGGATCCGGTGTCTCACACTGCTAGGCAAGTGCTCTACCACTGAGCCACAACCTCAGCCCTAAGCATAGATCTTTCATTCCATCTTTTTTTCTGTGGAAGATAAAAGTTTTGTTCTTATTAAATTTTGTTAAAATGCCTTTTGGGGGATGCAAGAGATTATGCTAAATAGTGATTTTTAATTACCATTGCTCCTTCATGTGGACTATAACATACACATGCTTAAAATATTCCCTCCCTCTCTTAACTGTGGTGAGCTCTAATGAACTATGGTGAACTCCAGCCTCTAGTTCTGACTAAAATTCTTAGGAATGTACTTAAGCCCTTTCCTCTTATTATCCTCATCTAATCTATCAATAGTTCCTCTTGGTTCTACCTTTAAAATAACTCTCTCCTGGAATGAGACCTAAACTCAGCCTGCATTATTTCAGTAGCTTCTTCACGGGTCTTCTTACCTCTACCTTGGCTCCCTTATAGCTTATTCTCCATACTTTCAGTATGGAAAGCAGATCATGACAGTCTGCTCTGGTCTTCTATGGGTCTCCTAAAGAATCCAGAGTATAAGCTTGAGTCATCAGAATAATCTCTAGGGTCTGAAGCTTTAGCTTCTTATTTCACTCTGCTCCAGCCATATTCACCTCCTCACTGTTTCTCAAAGTGGCAGCCACGTCCCCTCCCTAGGGACTTTGCACACACTGTTCTCTGTCTGGAATGCTTTCCCCCTAGATATTTGCATTGCTTATTCCCCTCCTTCCTTCAGGTTTATGCTCAGATGTCATAATCCCAGAGAAGGCTTCTTCAACTACTGTATTTAAAATCGCATCCCTTCCCATCTCTGATATTCTTGGTCCCTTTTATTTCATTATTATTTTTTTTCTTTGTAAGCACAAGTCTCATGATCATTTGAAAAACCATGGTTAGTTTTCTTTTAGATCAGTCTTATCCCACTATAATAAAAATTTCATGAGGACAGGATTTGTTTGTTTGTTTATTTAGTACAGAATTCCCAGGGTTTAGGACAGCCCATGGAATGTGGTAGGGCACTGAATAAATATGTGTTAACTGAGGGAATAGATGTCCTGCCTCCTCACTCATCCCTCAAGTCCCACTTAGAATATGAAACCCTCATCTTTCTGTGAAGACTTCCTAGCAACTATAATAACCACTTGTCCTCTCCTTTTAGCCACTTTAGATCTACATGTTTTAGAACACTGATCTATGGTATACCTTTTCATAAATTTCCCTGAAATGTTTTTCTACACTATGAGCAACTCAAAAAAAGTGATAGTATCTGATTAATCTATGTACCTCTAGCATTTAGAACAATGCCTGACACACAAAGGTGATTCAGTAAGTTCTTGTTGGTTGAGTAAATTGATTAAGGAAAGGCCCAGGAGAAACACAGCTATCAACAGATGTGTTTGCTACTTTGGAGTGGTCGATGGTACACAGAGATATCAGCAACAATGTGAATGAGACTGGAATGGAGCGTCTCTAGAATTCCCTCAAAAGTACCAATTATGGTTTAGGTTCTTGACTTCTGTTTCTTTATGGCCAAGAGTTTGGGGGCTGAAAGGCAGGTACTGGTCCCATGGGCTAGTAAACTGGAGTGGAAACTTATCAGATAATCAAGGTAAATCAGTAATTATCAAGGTTGGTCAAACAAAAAGTTCTTAACCACATCCCTAAGATTGCCTATGTCTGACAAGGAAGCCACTTAGTGTAGTATATGCTATGGTATGGATGGCTGTGTTCCTGCCAAAATTCATAGGCCTAACCCATAAGGTGGCTGAATTAGGAGGGAGTACCTTGGGAGCTGATTAGCTCTTAAGGGCAGAATCCTCATGGCTGCTATTTGTGGACTTATAATAGAAACTTGTTCACCACTTCCACGATGGGAAACCCCTATGAGAAGCTCTGTCTGTGAGGAAATGGGCCTGAATCTGCCAGAAACTTGATCTTGTGCTTCTTAGCCCCCAGAATGCTAAGAAATGAATTTCCATTATTTACAAGCTATTCATTTTATGGAATTTTGTTCTATAAGCCCAAGTCCCTATAAGTAAATTATTTGAGCAAGATTTTTTTCATTCATTATTTTATTTTTAAAGAAAGTGGTTTATCTAAAGAAACAAGGGTTTAAGAATTTTATTTGGTATTTTTTTTTTTTTTATTTCTAAAACAAATCTAAAGACCTAGAAAACACTCCGGTGACATACATATTAAAGGAGTATTCAAAATCGAGATTGCATAATAAAGGTCAGGGAAATGGAGTGTTGAATGTTGTGATACTACCAATCACCTTACAAGATCTGTAAGAGTCACCATTGTAGATGTGGCAAAGGAAATGCCACGTATCTATCTACCAAAAGTCGCATAAGGCTGGTGCAATGTTTCAGCATAAGTGAGTAGGAGAGGATAAAAAAAATGCCATTTTGATTTTTTTGTTGTTGTTGTTCAACAGGCACACATATTTATCTGGTTTTTACAAATCTGGTAGTTGCTAAGTTTTCCCCAAGAGAAACCACAAGCTTTTCCTTTGTTTAAAAAATAAAAAAATTCCCAAGGTAGGGCAAAAAAAGACCAGAAACCAGTCAGAAAAGGAATTCTGTATTTTAATGGTGTCCTACTTTCCCATTTTTTTCTTTATTAAAAAGTCAACTTCAGTTGAACATGGAAAGTGAAAACATGCCATCTCTCTGATGTATGTAATGAAGTGGTCCTTAAAACAAAAGGACACATTGTGACCTGAGAATATTCCGTCTAGTTATGAAAGTGAATGATTCCTTGCCAAGGGAGTCAGCTACAAATTCAAGAAAACTCTTTGTGGAGTTCAGTGGAGGCATTAAATCTGTGTTTTGCAACAACAAAACTTTGTGTATCCATATCTATACCATATATGGATCTTTGCTTCTTATATTAAAAAAAGCAAAAACAATAAAACACCACCAATAAAAATGCTGCCCCAGATGGTGTGCCCATCCATGTGGATAAATGTTGCGGAGAAGACTGGAAGCAAAGCCTGTGCTCCGTGTCCTCCCAGCTGGCACCAGCCCTTAGTGACTCTCTGCTGTCCCTGGTTGTGCTTCCTACTTGTGGAGCTGCCTGCTCCCCTCACACTCTGCAGGCTTCATTTGCTCTGAACACTTTTCTGTTCGCTGCAAACCAGGTTGGACAGCACGGCTGTCGCTCCTCAGCAGTTATTGTGCTGTACCTCTGGGTAGCTGCCCACTCTTGTCACAGTTACTCTGTCCCTTCTGTTGGCCATTTGGCCACTGTTTGACACCAATACTTGAGTTAGTTCCCTGATTAATGAGAACCATGGCATGGAGGGATACTAATGAAGTGGCTCAGTAAGTTGCCTATGAATTTGGCATCATTTGAGGTAGTCACAGTCACAAGCTACATGAAGGATTGGCTTTTCTGGAGATATTTTAAAAAGGGACTTTTTTTGTTTTATTTTCTGGTTTCCTTTTTAAAAACTTTAAATTTTTGATTAATGCATGTTGATTGTATATATTAATGGAATCCAGTGGGATATTTCAATAAATGCATATAGCATGCACTAATCAAATCCAGTCTTTCCTTATGATCTGCCCCTCTTCCCATCCTTTAATAATGAATGATCTATTTTTAGGTTGATTTTTTTTTTAAGCTTCTACATACGAGAGACAACTTGTAGGATTTGTCTTTCTATGTTTGGTTTGTTTCACTTAACATAATATCCTCCAATTTCATTCATTTTGTTGGAGATGACAGAATTTTATTTTTCTATATAGATGAATACTATTATGTATATATACCACATTTTCTTTATCTATTCATCCATTAATGATTGCATACCTTAGCTCTTGTGAATAGTAGCAAACAAGGGCACACAGATGTCTCTTTGACATGCTGACATAATTTCCCTTGGATGTATATACAGAAGTTGAATAGCTAGATCATATGGCAGATCTATTTTTAGTTTCTTGAGGAACCTCCATATTCTTCCATACAAATTGTACTAATTTGTATTCCCAACAACAATGTATGAGAGTACTTTTTCTCCATATCCTTCCCAGCATTTGTTATTATTTCTCAATAATAGCAATTTCTAACTGGAGTGAGATATTACTACATTGTAGAATTGATTTGCATTTTCTGGTTGGCTAATGATACTGAGCATCTTTTTATATACTTAGCCATTTGTATTTCTTCTTTTGAGAAGTGTCTGTTCAGATTGTTTGGTTATTTTTATTTATTTATTTTCCCACAATTTTTTAATTGGTGTGTTATAGTGGTACATAATGGTGGGATTTGTTGCTGCATATTTGTGTATTTGTTTGCTTATTTTTTAAATTGTATTACTTGTTTTTAGTTTTGTTTTATGAATTCCTTATGTTTTGCATATCAATCTTTTGTCAGATGAATATTGGTAAAAAGTTGTTCACTCTTTTGATTGTTTCTTTGACTTTGCAGAAGCTTTGTGGTTTGCTATAATCCCGTTGTCTGTATCTACTTTTGTTTCTGGTGTTCTTGGGTTCCTATTCAACACATCAGTGCCTGCACCAATGTCTTGAAGTGTTTCACCAGTGTTTTGTTTAAGGAGTTTCATGTTAAAAAAAAGAAAATTATTTTAAAGGCCTCGTTCTTTATTTTAGCCTTCAGACCTCTCTGTTCCCACCATTCCTAAGTTTCTGCCTACTATTGCTAATCTTCCTAAATACTCAGCGAAAGGAGTGTACTCTGCTAAAAACAAAACAAAATCTACCCATTATATAACCTGATCCCTTAAGCTTGGCATTCAAGGCTCCATAATTAGATGAGTTATAAGAATAATTCCAGTAACATTTTATCTGTGTCAATAAATGATGAAATTAACAATACTATTGTGTGTTTTATGGGGCCTTATTAATTGTAAAAAGAGTATTTGCTTTGATTGTCATAAAAAGCTAATTACTACCATCCTTTATGTGAGAAAACCAAGCTTCAAGATATGCTAGCACATGTTTGGGAGCCTCCAGCCGGCCTTACAATACTCTGCATGAACAATTGGGAATTCTGGAGTACAATAATGTGCCATTCATTTATAAAGCTAAAGGACTTTGAATTATAATCCAGAGACTTGAATTATATCACACTAGGCCAAGGTTCTCTGTTCTTTGCCCACTGTTGCTGAGTCGATCTAATATTCTGAACTGATTACTTGGGCTTGCTGCCTTCCCTTGGCAATGCAGACAGACTCTGGAGTGTTCTCTGAGATATTCCTCATTTACACATCTTCAGAATATCATACCTATTGAGTGTTGAGACCTCTGGAGGCTGTGGTATGCCTTATAATGTGAATTTTGTAGCTAACAGTAATTGTTTCAAAAACAATCCCAACCAAGATATACTATTACTATTTTATCATTATCTTGATAGAGCTATGATTGCTGAATAGAGTCATAAGGAGATGAGAGGCAGTGCTTTGATAATGGACACAGAGATCATTGTCATCTTTTATTGAAAGCTAGAAAACAAAGACATGCTCTTAAAAATATAGCATAATGCAGAGGACAAAATAAGTATTCAATAATTATTTATAGGATGTTGAAACAGGTGGAAGCACTGAGTCATCTTCCCTCTACACTTGGTGGTGATGAGAAGGTACCATTGCTGTCTGGGAAGCCTTTATCATCCATGCTTAACCACCCAGGATGATGCTCTCAGATTGAGGGCTTTCACACTTCTTGGGCTCAAACCAAAGTATAAATTTAGACATTCTCATTTTGTCAGTTTCCCTGAATTGCTGAGTGTCACATGAATAAAAGAGAATGAAATAATGTGGGGAAAGAAGAAATGCTGCCTCTGTCTATGACTTTCAGAATTTTCATTTCAATCATGAATCTCTATATGGCAGTCCACTCAAGGACTGCTTAAGCTCTAGTTCTCCCTCAAAACTAATTTGGTGCAATGATTATCTCTAATCTACAGATAAGAATACCAAAAATCATGGAGGTGAGATAGGGTGTTCAAGTGTGCTGAGCTGTAAGGGTCTGAACTAGGATTCTGTTCAGCTTTGTCTAATGACAGTCTGCTATCATTTGGATCCTAAATGTCCCCCAAGAGCTCATAGCTCACTTGTTAAAATTTGGCCCCTAGATGATGGTGTTATTGAGAGGTGGTAGAATGCTTAGAAGATAGGGTCTAGTTGGAGGGAGTAGGTCATTGGGGGTATGCTCTTGAAGAATATATTGGGACCTCAGCCCTTTCCTCACCCCCTTCCTTCCCAGCTGTCAAGAACTCAGTAGATTTACTCCAGCATGAGCCCCCTACCATGATGTTTTGCTTTATCACAGGCCCCTAGCAATGGAGGCAGCCAACTGTAGCAAGAAAACTCTGAAACTGTGACTCAAAAATAAATCTTTCCTCCTTTAAGTAGATTTTTCCAGGTATTTTGTCAGAGCAATGGAAAACTGACTAACACCATGCCATTCTGTTTTGGAGGGTATAAAAATAAAGGAATGAGTTGAGAGTCATGTTCTGTATTGAGTTGATCTTGACTTTTCTCCATAACTCTATAAGATTGGTGTTACTCTTTCCATGTATAAGTTAAAAATAAAATGAGACTTGGAAATTGTGAGTGAATCTTATATAATTTAATTTTCTATATCAAGATTTTCTTGATGATAACTTTTAAATAGCTATAAACTTTGGTCATGGTATGCTGCATGAGTTTTCACGACTTGGCTTGTATACATATATATGTTCAAGATTTTGAACTCCAGACAAGGAAGATCTGTATAGGGTGGATTAGACAGTTTATAAAATAGCAGAAAATATGAAGTTGGAAAGTGGTTGGCAGAGTCTCTTCTTAAGTATTACTTGGGGACTCCAAATTTAAATGTGCACTGCTGAATGTAAATCAAACAGTCTTTATATTTAATTTCTTTCTTTTTAATATGTCTTATGTATTCCGTATGAAAAAGAAACAGAATGGGATAATAAATGCATGCTTCCTTGGAAATTGATTTCCAGTGTTTCAATAATCTGTGCTTCAAGGAACAATCTGGTGCCTGAATGATTGCTTTCCATGGAATGGACTCTACTCTGTTTGAATCAGTACTAGAAAATGGGACCTTTTCATATACGAGGCTGGTGGTACTGCTGTTGCTCAGCTGTTTATAGATGCTTTCACTCTATAGGAACTTCACCTTGAGTCATTAAGTTAATGGCTTGCCTGTCACTTTGTGATTTATCAGTAAAATTGTTCCTCTGAGTGCAGGGCATATAAAAAAGAATGGTCAGCTCACAATTCATGCTGTTGCACAGCGGCAATGATCATGGATAGGACAAACCCTTCAGAAAGCAAGGCCTTTGGTAAATGCTAATTTTTCTCCACTGTAACACGTACCATAATGTGGTCTCATAGATAAAGTGGCATCAACTATTCAAATATACTTTAGCTTTTGTAAACAGAAAATGTGTTCCCGGAAATCAGGAGAGATTATGTGGCATGCTGGATTTTGCTTTTGGCATCTCATGGTCCTTACACTCTGCATGAATTAGCAGGTTGGAGGTTTAGTTTGGGCTTTGAAAAAGCAGATCATCCCTTTTCTATTTGTAGTGACATTGGATTAAGACTGACAGCTGAATGTGCCTAAATAAAAACAACTCAGATTTGGGAGTGTGGTTGGATTATAAGGAGGCTTCCAGAATATTTCAAGCACCTATATAGCAGCCAAAGGCATTTTCGGGCCACAGGGGACACAGTAACCAATTCCACATCTTTTCTCTTTCTGGCATATAATCTGAAGAAGCTCAAGAAGTAATGAGGAATACCGTCAGAAAGTTTTTAGGACTTCCATGTGACTGCTTGTTTTGGCCCTATCCAAATATCAAACAAATTTCACAGAGAATCAAAAGAGTCAATTAGTCTTTTAAGATTTTAAGACTAGGGTATATATAATAATATCCTGGTCACTTATTTGGAATACAGGAATTAGACTACAGAACTCTAGATGGATCCATTAGCATGCATTCGCTGGTCAAGATTGTGGCACACCCAACCCTTCATGGAAAGAGACTCACCCATTTTAAGCCACCCACAAATACTTTCCTTGGTTTATTCAGGACTTTTGCCTACATTACATGTTTTTCTCTTACAGACCACACAGCACGTCCTGTGGGTCGGGAGAAATATGGAGAATGTCGTACACTAGCTTCCTGCTGGGGTGTGTATCCTCTGTCCAGATTTCCTTCAGCTGCCAAAGTCTAATCACTTCCATTTGTTGGATATCCTAGGAAAGTCTCACCTGAGAACATGTCAGATTTGCTAAAAATCACTTCCAGTGGAGGACAGCTATAAGTTAGATGGCATTTGAATACACAATAATTGCTTTAAACACGTTTGCCGCATGGATTTATTATCACAGCTACAGTGAGAGTAATTCTCCTTATTGTACAAAAAGATAAAATAGGCCAGCCTGGCCCAATTCTATTGAATAGATGACTCTTTTAAATGACTGTTCCTGTTTTGATGGCATGCTTAAGTTTGCTAAGCTTCTGTTATGGTTTGGAAATGAGATGTCTTCCCAAAGCTCCTGTGTTAATGCAGGAATATTCAGAGTTGAAATGATTAGAATATGAGAGTTGTGATCTAATTGGTAGATTAATTGATTTGATAGATTAATAATTTGAATGAACTAGCTGGGTGGTAACTTTGGGCCATTGGGGCATAACTGTAGTAAGTAGGGCATGCCTTTGGGTTACATATTCCTCCTGTCCTCTCTGCTTCCTGGCTGAGCAGTTTTCTTCTTCCATTCTCTTCTACTATGATGTTCTGCCTCATCTAAGGCCCAGAATAATGGAGTCAGCCGACCATGGACTGAGACTTGTGAAACCATGAGACAAATAAACTCCTCCTCCTCTAAGTTTTTTACATTGGGTCTCTTGGTCATAGGGAAGAAAATCTGGCTAATGCAATTGCTTTCTAAGGTGGACTCCAAATTATTCTCCTGTTCTCACATTTGTGCTCTTGTTTTACCTACTCCCTTTGCATGTGGACTGGACATAATGACTAGGCTTTAACAAAAGGAATATGATAAAAATGATGGGATAATCATTTCTGAGATGGGTTTATAGGAGACAGATTTCTGTCTTGCTGGTACTGTCTGGCTAGTTCACTTACTCTGAGGAATCCAGCCTCCGTATCAAGGGTTGCACTGTAGAAAGATTCCTGGGTCAGTGAGGTAAGGGTGACCAGCCTCTGGCCAATAGTCAACCAGTCTCTGAAGCCTTTAGTCAAACAAATGACAAGGAACTGAATCCTGCAAACAACCACTGAGTGAGCATGGACGGGTATCCTGCCTCAGTTGAACCTTGAGATGATCATAGTAGTGAATGACACTTGGCAGTCTTGTGAGAGACCCTGACCTGGAGGATCTAGTTAAACTAGCCCTCGTTTTTTTTTTTCTTCTTAAACTCATAAAATCTATGAGATAACAACTATGTACTATTTCAAATGGCTAATTGAGATAATTTTTAATAGAAACCACCAATAATATGATAGGCACTGAGCCAATCCTTTTCCATCTCCTCCTTTCCCTTCCATATCTCCTTACTTCAAATGTTGATTAAGCTTCTTCTGTGTGCCAGGCACATTGGTAGGCATTGTGAATACAACACTGGACACAGCAGACTGGCTATGACATGAAGGCTACATTCATTGGGTTCACATACTTTTTAGAGAGACTAACATTGAACAAATGATCTTATGAGTGACATAAAAATAAAAGTAAAGAGCACTTTGGAAAAATAACAGGGGGTGCTTAATTATTTTGGGAGAGGCTGGCTGTTAGGGGAAAACTTCTCAAGCTGTTATGTGTGAGTGTAATACTTTCAAATTGGTTTCCCATCAAATATGACAACCGGGAGAGGATATTCTTCCTAGAGGATATTCAACTACCTAGACAGTTACAGTTATCCCTTGGTATTCATAAAAAATTTGATCTAGAACTCCCCATGGATATCAAAACAAACAGATGTTGAAGTTCCTTATGTAAAATGACATAGTATTTGCATATAACCTAAACATATCCCTTGTATGCTCAAAATCATTTCTAGATTGTGTATAATACCTAATACAATGTAAATGTATGTAAGTAATTTTTATACTGTATTGTTTAGGGAAAAAATGAAAAGAAAAAATTCCGTACATGTTCAGTAAAGACATTAAAATATTTTCCCCAAATATTTTCAATCTATAATTGATAGAATCTGCAACTGCAGATTCTGAAAATAAGGAGGACTGACTCTGTCTTTCACTATGATGTGATGATAAAGCATTTGAGAATATTTCCTATAATGACAAAAATTTCTCTATATACACACAAACACACATACATACAATTACAAGGACCATTTGTTGATGCTCAGATTCTTTGTTAAGGAAAGAATTTGTGTGTGTGTGTGTGTGTGTGTGTGTGTGTGTGTGTAAGTGTAAGAGAGAGAGAGAGGGAGAGAGAGAGAGAGAGAGAGAGAGAGAGAGAGAGAGAGAGAGAGAGAAGAGAGAGATTTTGACCTATCTGTTGCTAAATTTATTGTCTTGAATGCTAGTTTCCCCATACTGTCTATACCCCATCCCACCTCCAAATGTGTGTCTTGTGACTCTACAATTTAGCAGGAAATTTCTATGATTATTTGTTAAATTACAAGTGGCTTTGAACATGGAGGAGCAAACATGATTGCTGATTATCTCTGCCCTACCTTTTTATAAGAAGAAAAAGAAACTCCCTAAGGTCAACTAATAGTAATTGTGTCAGCCTCTTCTATCAAAACACACACTTGAGTTTTATTAGAATGACAGACTGTGTGTATTTATTTTCATTATGTCAAACTCAAACTACAATATCCTTATTGTCTCTCCCAATAATCTGACCCTGGGGTATATTCAAAGGTCACTGTGGAAGGACACCAAGATTCTACATGAACTTGAAATTCCTAAGAAAGGTTATAGTTAAAGGGGTGAGAGCCATGACATTGACTGGGTATGTTCAATGTTCAAGTAGTAAAAGGTGATAAAATGATATTGATGATCGTGATTAAAAAATAAGAAAGATGGATGTTTATTCACTTGGGAGACAAAGAATTTTGAATGAGGGAAAAGGACAGAAAGTAGTAATGTAAAAATTATTCCTAAGGACTAAGCCTGTGAGATTCCTTAGAGTCAGATATAATAATAGTAATTAAAAAAAAAGAGCTATCTTGAAGCAATCTAGGAGACAAATGTGGAGTAGACACGTGGAGCTGGAACTTGAAAATAAGAAACACATAAACATAGATAAAAGAGAACCCCATAATTCTAGATTAATATGCTATGCTTGACAGAATGGTATGCAAGGTTAATGTTCCTGAAAGTAAAAAATAAGGGGAGCAAATCAGGGGAGGAAGAGGGAAAATCAGAAGAGCTATAGGTGCCAGCAGAGGCAGCATTCTCTCTACTTCTGCTTAGGAGTTGATAAGATCTCTATTGAAAGCTGTCTGGTTATTGTTTATAGAGAGGATTGAAATATGAATATAATCAGCCTATGCCCACATGAGGCCAATAAAAAGTAAGATAGTGTTTTAGGCATACAGAAAATTCCAAACTTCCTTAATAATCTTCTTTGTATAATTCATTGCACGTATTTTTGGAACTCAGGGGAAAGTAAGCAGAAGTTTAAGGCCTTAGGAAAGAAGTACATAAACCGATTCCATGATGCAGGTGGTGACATTGTAACCATGTAATTGTGGTCAACTATGGACATATCTATTAGGAATATTTTGATTGAAAATAAAAGAGAATATGACTCATACTGCCAAGATAAAGTTTCTTTTCCTTTCTTTCTTTTTTTTTGCTCATGTGACTGTAAAGCAAAAGCATTAAAGAGAGAAGTCTGGATCTACCAGCTTTACCATAGCTTGCCCCTCTCAATGCATAATGGCTATCAACCCTCTTGGAGGCCATATGTATCCTTGTTCATATCCATTAGGAAGAGTTCATATCCATTATGAAAAGAAAAAGAAACTCCCTAAGGTCAACTAATAGTAATTATGCCAATATCTCCTTGTTGTTGGTCTGCACTGGGTCACCATCTTTAGGTCCAACACAATCAGTATGGACATCTGAATAGGCTTTCTTAATTGGACTTAGGAATAGGGAGGGATCAGTTTCCTCCTGAAGCACTTTGAATGAATGAGAGAGGACCTTATTGCTAGGAGCCACAAGCAAATAATATGATGCATGGCACCTTTGGTTGTAAAGTGACGCCAGCTAGCCACTGAGATGATATGATTATGTTAGATTTACATTCATATGGAAATTGGACTCCTGCTGTTCACCTTGGCCTGCTATGGGACTCATGCTACGGGACTCATGTTACGGGACTCCTGGAGAGTTCCCATTGGTTGGGGAAGGATAGTAGGAGGGAATTCCGGGGGAGGTGGGGGGGGGCGCTCCGGGGGCGCCGGTTCCGGTAGACCCGCGCGTGGGTGGACCCATTTTGGCTTGCCGGCGCCTACGGAGTATTGGCGGCTTTTTCAAAAATAAAGTTTTGTTCCTGCTTGAGTGGCTCCTGATTCTGTGCCTAGCCAAGACTGCGGCACCTTATACTTGAACAAAACTCGGGATATTATTTTCACATTAAAAAAATGGATGCATGATGTCAGAATTCAACAAAATCCTCTGTAATGGATAGTAAGCTCATTTGAACTGGAATGGAAGGTGACGGTGGTTCCCTCACCTCTTACACTAGGTACATGTAGATTGTATGGTATGACCTCTCACCTAAAGGAAGTAGTTTCTCCAGTGGAACAACCCACAAGTTCCAAAGGTGGAACTTGTTAAAAGGTGGGGGAGGAAGTGTGAGGGCCATTGGACTGAATTTTGGAAGACTGGTTCCCCCAAACAGGTGCAAGCACAAATTCAATATGTGACTGGAGACTTAAGTTGCTGGACCTCTGGTGTCAGGTGGTTTCTAGCTTTAAACATTCAGCCTTCCTGTGAGATAAGTGGGTGTACACAGCATAGGTATGGATTATCTGTTACAAGCCTCAGAATGTGTAAGAACTTAATGCCATTTTTCGAGCTATGAATAACCCAATGGCTGGTAAAAGGAAACATAGGCTATTATTTCTTCCATAAATGATTGAGACAGGACCATAATTAATCAACAGTCATAGAAATGCCAGAAACTGGTAAAGTGGTTTAAATAGGAGGGAAGAAATCCTCCACACCAACCCACAGGTGACCTTCTGCAGAGAAAATGGGTTTCATGCCATAAATAAACATAATAAGTATAATGAACAGGAAGTGGCTCATTGTTAAAAAAACAGAGATCATCTGATTATCTCTTGCTGATTATATAAATGCCAGAGAACAATTTTAAGTATTCTAAAGATAACTAGAATAATTTACAAATGCCTTTATACAGAGGAGCAAAGGAGCAGCATGCACATTAGCAAAGTATGCTGACCTTGCCAGAAGACCTTTGCAAATCAACTTGTGAGGATGTAACAGGTTCTGTTACATCATCCTCTCATTGATCAATATTTGAAGCAAGACTTGTTAGCTAATTTTTGATGTCTGAACAAAAAGGTAAAGAATCTTTTTCTAGGAAACAGATGCAATTAAAAGAGAAAAAATAATCTCATCAGAGTGTTTTAACAGTCTTAGGTCCTATACCATGAATTCAAACTTTGGAGTCCAATCTTTCTGAGATCAGTCTCAGTTCCAGGACTTAAAATCTGAGGTTTTGGTAAGGTGATGCATGTTTCCAAGTCTTGGTTTATGCATCTAAAAATTGGGAAACATTGTGGAAATTGCATAAGACACTGTGTAGTAAGTGCTCAAAATTTGCTTCTGTGCAAAGAATTTCAGGGACTGTCATACTTCAGGGATCCACATTATGGGTTACCCATTTTCTCATTACTCACCTTTACCCACTTTGCAAACAAAACACATACCATCCCAGGCATATCTGACATGGTTTTGTTCATAAAATGCCTGGATGCCCAGCACTGAGTCAGCCTGTAGTAGCATGTAATGAACAGCTGTTATCACATCTACAGACAGATGGTTAGTCTGGACACCTGGGCAGTTGTTCTGTCTTGCTGGGTAGTGATGCAGATGAAGCTGGTTCCCATTCTGGCTGAAGGGGGGGGGGGATCTGTTTTTTTTTTGTTTTTTGTACATTTTCCTCTTAGTTGCCCAGGGTTTGAATGTTCCCTCAGTCTTCCTGCCTGTAACAACCCCACTCATATACCTCCTTTATCCATTAACAAATTCCTTATTTCCTTTGACATGATGTTTCAAATATGGTCTTAGCATAACAGAGCAAGTGTTCTTCAACCATTGCTGGAAAAATATTTTTATGACACGAGAAATGAATCCCTGAGATTTCACTGTCTTCCCAGCTTTCAAATCAGAGATCTTTACTTACAAGTGACAACATTTTATAATTTTATTTATTTATTTTCTGGTTTCTGCAGCAAATGAAGGAAGCTGCCATTTCTGAGTATCAAAAATGAGACAGCATTATATGAGGGGCTTTTACATACATTATATGATTTATCACTCTTCACAACCTGAGTATATAGCAAGTATTAATATTTTATTCTATAAACTAGGAAACTGTAGATCAGAGAACCTGAATAAATTTTTCAAGGTCACAAAATAGCAAGAGCCCAAACTGGGATTCAAACAGAGTTCTACAAGGTCCCAAAGTCATGCTATTTCTGCCTGATTCCCTGCTTTCTCTATATTATATGCCTTTGATTATTTTCATCACAAACTCTAGTCATCTTAAAGCTCAGGTCAAATGTTGCACATTCTTTTATGCCAATGTTTCTGACTTTGTTAAAAATACCCCCTCCCCCCCATTTTGAGTGCAGAGATCTAACTGGCATTCTAGAAATAAAATAAATCTCCCAATTCCTTAGGAAGAAACTGTATCATAGAATGCAAGAGCATAGCATTTGGAATCAGATAGACATAATTATCATCATCCCTGGGAAACTATGAGTCATCTTTCTCAGTCTTAGTTTCCTTATCAGTAAAATGGACATGCTGATAGCTCATCGAGGTGGGGTTTGGAGGACTTTGGGAGGTAATGCACATAATGTATTCACTTCAGACTTCAAGCAGTGTGCTTCCTCCAAGAACCAGGACACTGATTTGATTAGCATGTGGCAGGTTGAGGCAGTTTTTTAACTTTATGTGATCCTTGTGTTTTGATTCCAAGAGAAAAGAAAATAAATATAATATGGCATGAAGAAAGTAGAAAAAGCACCAATTCTAAAAGCTTTGGTGCCTAAGGTTTTTAGTAGCTTCTTCTAGGTTGCAAATATATTCAAAAACTTGAAAATTTCAGTTGCAAATCTACACAGAATTAATAAAAAGTGGAAACAAATGTCTAAACAATTTAGCAATCTATGAGGACAATTAGTTTTTACCCAGTTTTAGTTTCCTTATCTACCAGTTCACTTAGTACTGAATATGAGCTATACTTTACCTTATCTTCTTTCATAAAAATTATGTGATATGCTTGACCTTTAAAATCACAAATGTCAGTAGAAAAAATTTCCTTTTTTCTGCCATTGCAAACAGAAAAATGTGTCTCTCCAATTAAGAAGCTTGAGAACTGCTTTTGAATGAAGATAAATAAAACAATTATTTTTATTTAGCATTTGTCTATGTCAAGAAAAAAAAGAAAGAGAAAGAATGAACATTTTTTTTTGGTTGTCTATTTATTACATCAATTTATTTATCTTAGCCACATTATAAGCCATAAGGTTGGAGGCAGAGTGAGAGTTTGAGCAAACAACAACATATTCTTACTAGAAAGGAGAATATGCCTTCTTTTCCTATCTAAGTAATTTTGGAAAAAGATGAACCTCTCAGTAGGTGATGTTGACAGATCCCATATGTGAAGTTCAGAGCATTAACAAGGGGGTCATTGTGGTTGGATGTGAGGTGTCCCCCAAAAGCTCAGAGGTGAGACAATGCAAAAAGGTTTAGAGGAGAAATGATAGGGTTATGAGAGCCTTAACCTAATCAGTGAATCAATTCTATGATGGAATTAAGTGGGTAGAAGCTAAAGGCAGGTAGAGTGTGGCTGGAGATGGTCACTGGGGGCATGCCTTTGGAGTATATATATTTTGTATGTAGCACTGCTTTCTGATCATCATGTGAGCTGCTTCCCTTTGCCACACTCTTCCACCATGATGTTCAGCCTTACCTCGAGCCCCAAGGAATGGAACTGGCCTTCTATGGACTGGGACCTCTGAAACTGTGAGCCCCCAAATAAACTTTTGCTCCTTCACAATTTTTCTGTTCAGGTCTTTTAGTCACAGCATTGAAAAAGCTGAGTAAAACAGGGGTAAACGTTGTACCCAAATGAATCTGATTCCTTGGAATGTTTCTTCCTGTCTGCCACATGCTCCTACTCAGATCTATAAGCAAAATACTCAGATATATAAGCTGAAATAGACCCTCCTCTTTGGCTCTTCCCTGGACCCTGTTCCAGGTTAACTTCTAGGAAGGTGGTTTTGGGTGGATTCATACCTTCCCAGGATGACCTGTATGTGTCACTGTCATTGGATGGGGAGTTCGTCCAAGGTAGGCATTCTTTCAGTTCTCTGATCCCCATCGACTGCCCAAAGATGTTGACATAGCTGTTGCATCCACTTGACTAAATGAGCAATTGAAATTTGGCTAATTTAGCTTTCTTTCCTTTGTTTTAAGGATTGGTTATTTCAGTTCTTCGCTTATGAGTCTGCTGTTGAGATTTGGTGGGGTATTTCTTCTGATCCATATGATTTGGCTGGGGTGGTCTTGATGAGGTTGGGAAATCCCAGGTGGCCTCAGTAGGTTGATTAAAAAAATTATGGAGTCAAGGTGGTTCTTTTATCCACACATCCTCACAAAAAAATCTGGGGTCTATGTGTCTTCTCTATTTGGCCTCACCTGCTACTGGAATAATTGACTGCTTAGTGGTCCCTGAGGATTCAAGAACAGGATTCAAGAGGGTAAAAGTGGAAACTTCCAAGCCTCTAAAGAAAAGATCAGATACTTTCTCCCCATTCTGTTGTTCAGACAAGTTGAAAGTCCAGCCAGATTCAAAGGGAAGGGGAAATTGACTAAAAGAGGGTGTAAGAAATTGTTGATGGTCATTTTTTTTAGATAATCAACCACCTTCTCTCCTTGTCACCTCAGATCTAAGATCTCTGCTGAGGACTGAGACCTACCTTGTTGTCTGAGTTCCTATGGAAGATTTTAGAAATATTACTTTCCATTAGCCAGTTTTGAGTATGTATGTATGTATGTGTGTGTGTGTGTGTGTGTGTGTGTGTGTGTATGTGTGTGGGGTTATTGTGGTTCTTTTCTCTGAAAATCTCCTGTGACAAGATTTCTGGGTTAAAATTGTCTATAAAAAGAAGAAATTATAATTGCCTTTTATGACTCTTTCCTTACACATGTATCCCTGGGCTTTTGGGAATAATCAGATTATGAGAAGTCATATGAAATTAAGTATCCTTTAAATTGTAATCCAATAAAAGGGAACATCTGCACTAATTTTACATATGGCTTGTGCTCTGTTTATGTCAGCCTTATTGTTGCTGTGACCAAAAGATTTGACAAGAAAATTTTAGAGGAGGAAATGTTTATGTGAGGGCTCACGATTTAGAGGTCTCAGTCCATAGCTGACACCATTCCTTAGGGCCCAAGGCAAGGCAGAATGTCTTGGCAGAAAGGTGTGGCAGAGCAAAGTGGTTTGGGAAGATGGTACCAGGAAGCAGAAAGAGAGACGCACTCACTCTCCAGGGACAATATATAAACCCCAAAGTCAGGCCCCCAATGACCCACCTCCTCCAGCACTCTACCTGCCTTTAGTTACCACTCAGTTGATCTCCATTAGGGGATTAATTCACTGATTGGGTTAAGGCTTTCATAACTCAATAATTTTTACCTCTAAACTTTCTTTCATTGCCTTACACTTGAGCTTTTGGGGGACACCCAATCTTAACTGTAACATACTCATTTATTTTTCATCTTTGCCACTAACATATGATATTCTCTCCATCCCCCCAATTAGTTATAATATCCTTTTCTTTTAAAGTGAAGCTGTTTTTATAGTTTCCTATTTTTTAAATGAAATAGCTACATAAAATAAAGATGAAAAATAAAGTAATCACACAATTACTCAAGTGCCTACTTCAGTTGTCTGCTCTCTAGAGCCAATTAACAAGACAATTTCTTTAAAAGTAAAGGAAGTGCCAGGGTATATGGAATATTAGGGTTGGAGAGAGAGGCCCTATCATCATCTTGCCCAACACCTTCGTTCTGTAGATGAGAGATAACTCTATAAGTTACATGAAGCTAGATACAAAAAGTCAGAAAAAAATATTATTTAGAGAAATGTGTTAAAGAAGACAATCACAGAAACCCATCTCTGAAATGTTACTTAACTCCACATAATACCAGTAGTAGTCCTGGGGAAAAATGGAAGAAAGTATATATGAAGGCAATTAAAATAAACAGAGCTAAATAAACGAGCTTGGCATGTGAGTTTAAAGTTCTGGTTGTCTTTTTTTGAATAAAAGCTAGATATGAATTCTTGCTTCCAGATAAATTATAATTTGGAAATGTTCACAATTTGTAAAAGCTATTCCATATTTAAAGTCTAGGATGATACTAACTTCAATAATACTGGTAATACAGTAGAACATATATGCCTGTGTATCTGGCCGGTCATTTGCTTCACACAGACCTTACTTACGCTCCACTGATACTCCCTTTTCTTATAATAAAAGTTTGTACTCTAAGATAAACTTTTTAGCTTCAGTACTTTCTTACTTTGGAGTGAAGCATGAATATATGCTAAATATTCTATAACTTCAACATTTCTGAATGTAGATACTGTGGAATGGGAAAATTCCATTCTCTGAATCTCTTTCTATGGTCTTTGCCAAACTGTAAAATATCCCATTTATTAGCATTGTATCCCCCCCCAAGCTACACTATAAAAATTTTGTTGTACTAATTATCAATGTCATTATTATCATCATGATTTATAATTTTTCCAGAGTTATCTCATATATCAGTAGAATGTACCAGTGATAGAATGCTACTAGAATATTAGCCTAATAACTGTAAGATAACTTTCACATTCACAATGGATATGCCCTACTCTCTTTTTACAAGTTTAGTTCATTCTTCAATTTCCCTTAGCATCTTACTTGTATTTTCAATAATGATTAATTCCATTTTATAGCATGATATTTCTCTGTAACAATCACTAGACAGTAGATTGTTTGAAAGTAGAACTATGCTTTATTCATTCCTTTATCTCCATAACACCAACATAAATTAATCAGTAAATATTTATGCAATTAATACTTTATTTAATATTTGACTTCATCAAATGCCTTTTAAGGCAGGTGGTGTAGGTGCTAAATGCATTTTTTGGACAAGAACTCACTAGAGGTTATTATGCATTGAAGGCCACAGTGCTTATGAGGAATCTACTAAGAACTTGAATTTGTACCCTGTGACTCCAAGTCCAGGGTTCTTTCTCTAAAACTATATCACCTACCTGCATGTATCTATACTTTTTATTGTTATGGGCGTGTCTTCATTACCATTCTCCAAAGTCCCGATTTTCTTTGCTTATGTGAACTTTATTTGCTTAACCCCGAATTGACCTTTTAACTTTTACCCTAATTCAATAGCAGAAGAGAGATGGGAACAAATAAGTTATTCTGTTATTCTTGTCTAAGAGATAAGTCATAAGTGTTTCCTTGGATTGTATACTTTTGATAAGCTTTATGCAATAGAAAGTTACACAGTGCTAAGAGAATTCTGGTGCTAAGAGTAATTATAGGGAGATGATTTAGGGGAAATTTTAATAACACATATTAATACACACATACACAGGTTCTGAAATGCTAGAGTTTCATTAAGAGGTGTATAGAAAAAAAGGCTGAGAAGAAAAGAAATTGAGAAAAAACAAGGCAGGCTGAATTAAGATTTTAGTTTTCCTGGACTAAGGTCAAAGTATGGTCATTAGACCATCTGAGGTTCTGGTTAACAATTCAGGGGGACATCCAAATATACAAATATCTAATTTACTGAATCAGCAACTCTTGGGGTGGGATTTAATAATCTTTGTGGTAATAGCATTTAGGTGATTTTTGTGTCCAGTACAGTAAAGCATATGAATTAATGGATAAAAGCAGGGTTTTCAAATTAAATAAAATTATATTATATATAAATCACCTGGAGATCTTAATATACAGGTTTTGAGTGAATAGATCTGAAGCAGGGCCTGTGGGTGTGTGGCTAGCACATTCCCAGGTGATGCCAATGCTACTGGTTCATGGACCACACTTTGAGTAGCAAAGATATTAGGCATTGGGTAAGCTGCTGTGATATATGTGCTATGGCATATGAGGTGGAAAAAGTGGATTTAAAAAGCTTCACTGTGATTCATGACAGATTTCTCTTTTGCCAGCTCATCAGAAAACTTTGTTAGGGATTTTAAATTGCTTTTCAATGTTTTTGTGGGTGGGACTCTCTTATGGACTGGCCAAGAAGCAGCTTGGTTTTCTGCTGTTTCAGCTGTAAAATTTTAGATGGGAGACCAAGAGAGATTCAACGTGTTTCTGATGGAGCCTCTTGTCCAGCATTTTTCTAGTTTTGAATAGTTCAGAAAAAAATGTAAATTTCTTTCTAGTTTAAAATAGTTTTGAAAAAAAGAGAATTTTTTTTTTTTTTTTTTTTTTTTTTTTTTTTTTTTTTTTTTTTTGTGCAGCACATCATCTGGGCTAGTTTTTTAATGCTCATCTGTTTTATTCCTGCCAATTAAGAGCAACAGCTGTCTTGCAGGGATGGTGGTCGTTAGGAAGTGACACAGCTGTGGGATTTAGATGAGATAACAGTTGTACAGCCAAGATAAGGCATCATTGGAATGCAAACTGCCATCGCCTGATTTATAGCATACATCCAAGGGGAAAAACCTTAAACCAAAATCAACTAAAATAACAACTCACCCAATAGGGAAAACAAAACAAAATATCAACCCAGAGATGTTTAGCCCCAAAGTCAAGTTTTCTCAGACTATTTTAAAAACAAGATTCGAACTAAAATTGACGTAGAGATTCCAATTACCTCAGTTGTCTACAATGCCCAGACTTGGGAATTTGTATCTAAGATTTAAACATCTATGCAAAATCGGGCCCCACGTGGTTCCATATAATTTTGAGATTTCCAAATCTCTTGGCCTTATTCTGTGACAAAGAGAGTGGACCTGTTAAAACAAACAATGGTCAGCAACAAGTATTTGGAAACTTGTATTACCCTAGCAAAAATGTCATCTTACCAATATGATAACCCAACAACCCAATGAACTTGATGAAAATAACTATTTTCTCTTTAAGTGTGGGAATAGAACATTATTATACTTGCTTATTTCAAAAGGAATGTAATAGTCATGATCTCATTAGTCATTACAATTAAATTTTGTCACCTAATGTTCCTTATACAGCCTATGGTATTTCAGACTTCCACATTTAAAAAAAAATTCTCTTCGTCTTGGAATACTTCATTTTTATTATCCCTGAACACATAAATCCTACTCATATTTCATAAACTGTATCAAAACCAAATACTCTATAAATCCTTTTGGCAGCCTCTCAACCAGAGTTGGTGTTTTCCTATCTTGAACTCTCACTGAGTTTAGATCTACATTGCTTATGCCACCTACTTCTTTCTCCTTGGAATCACAGACAGTTAAGCATATACTCTATCTTCTTTACTAATCTGTAAGTCCATTGAAACCAAGATCTATGTCAGACTCACCTTTGTATTTTAGGGGCTTAGTTGATCTATTGAGTAAGTATTGACTTAAAAAAAATGGTTTGAAAAGTTCCCTTGGAAGCTCTGGAAGGGGAATACCCACTTATTAATTCAGTTTTGGATGAAGCAAAGGACTTGGATTTTAAAAAGCTGAACAATAGGGGCTAGGATTGTGGCTCAGCCGTAGAGCTCTTGCCTAGCATGTGTGAGGTACTGGGTTTGATCCTCAGCACCACATATAAATAAATAAAGGTATTGTGTCCACCTAGAACTAAAAAATAAAAATTAAAAACTATATGTGTGTGTATATATATATATATATATATATATATATATATATATATATATACACACACACCTGGGTACATCATGTGTGTGTGTGTATATATATATATATATATATATATATATATATATATATAAAAGCTGAACAATAAAGGTGAAAGAGAATGGAAAACTTTGCTTTTTTTGAGAAGATTAAATAAACTAGCAATCCTGAAATAGTCTAGTATATGTCCTTAGCAGTAATAGAAATCATCTTGCTATCATTCATTTGTAATCATTCCCCCAATTTAACACAGATATAAGTAAAATATAATATATAATATGATATAGGACATAAAAATCTCGGGGAAGGGGACTTTTGGTGGTGATTATAAAAGAAGGCTTCATTTATTCATTAATTCATTCAGCTAGTCAATAGTTATTGAATGCATGAATTTCAGATCCTTGACCACAATGAGTTGTGGTCTAATGGTCTAATTGGAGAGATAAAGCTCTAGTCAATATAATCATACAAATAACTGTAAAATCACATATGAGAGTTATATAACTGATGTTTTTGACACATTAACTAGTACTTACTAAACAAATGTTCAAAAATATCAGCTATTTTAATAATTAGACTTTAACCCTTAAGAAATGGGGTCTTACCACAGGTGTTTGAGCAAGGTATGAAAATAATCAGGCATGAAATGATCACTTTTCTAGTATTTAATCCAGGATTAACTTGTTAGAAAAACTGAAGTGGAAAATGACCTGAATTGGGGAATCTGTTCTTTCTCAGTTTCATATTACCATGTCATAAATTAGGGTATCTTCACTGGGAATATAGACGTGGAAACCTGTAAATGTTATGAGGTGAAATTGGCAAAGGATAACTAATTTGAAAGAGAGCAAAGAATCACTGAGGCTTTGGGCCTTGAACTTTGTAGGATGTTGGTAATGCCGAGAGAACTGGAAGACAAGCCTTAGAAGCAGGTTTACAGCAGGGAGGATGAATTTCGTTAAGACTCAGGTTGAGATGAGGAGATGTCCAGTGGAGGCTATCAGAAAGTGGTTTATATTTGGGAGTCACCTGCATACTATTACTCTTACTATTGGAATATGTAAAATTGCTTTTGGAGGACGTAGAAGAAGGACAAGTATAAGGTGTTGAGATCACCCAAATTGTGGGTTGAGATGGGGGAAAGACCTTGGAAAGACAAGGAAGGAAAACAAAAAAAGATCTCTGAGTGAGCAGTTATGCAGCCTAGAGGACAAGGCTTCTAGAGGACAGCACTGTCAAATAAAAAAGTGCCACAGAAAGCTTGAAGTGAATAGCAGTTAAGGGCTATATGGAGTTGGCCATAAGACATCTTTGATGATCATTACAATGACAATTTTAGAAAAATTTCAGGGGTTAAACAAATTACAACAGTGAACATGGACTGCGCGGAAGAATCTGGGTGAATAAAAGAAATTTTAAAACAAAGTAATTAGATTAAATTAGATTATTTGGGCTGAGGGAGTAGCAAAGGGAAAGACGTTTTCTTAGAATGTAGGGCACCTAAGCCAGGATCTACATTTGAGATCTGTAATATCTTGAATGATTTGGTTTTGTTATTTGGCTAGATTAGTTAATCTGAAATGGGTGAGTTTACAAGATAAAATTGAAGCAGAAGTAATCAAAATTATCTTGAACTTGGTGCTGTTCTGATTTGTTATAGAAAAATGATGTTTATTCAAAATGGCTATGGAATAGCTGACTAAGCCTCTAGTGGTAATCCATTCTACCTGCTAGAAATGGCACATCTTGAGCAGACAGAAAGCACACATCCTAGGCTTCTGCTAGTGATATCAACCAGGATAGTTAAAAGTTTGCCACACCATCTTGGAATTCCAGATTTCCTAACAATCCCATTATAATGGGCCCACAGCTATAGAAGTTCCTAATTTTAATATAAAATATGAATTATTGACTCATGTTTCTGTTTGGAACTGGAAGTAGTATTCTCCAAGACAGGAAGAATAAATACTATATATGAATGAGTACATGAGTTTGGTTTATATATAAACATACATGTGTGTATACATGTGTGTAGGTATATATACCTATAACTATTGTTATTGAGTGTTAGTAATACTAGGTTTCAGATATTACAAAATGTGTGTTAAAAATATCTATAATCATCATCTCAGCCTTGTAAAAAAGAGAGTATAGTCCTGCTTTTATTCATGAAGAAATATTAGATGTTAAGTACATTGTTCAAGGTCACACAGTTAGTGAAGGGCTACAGATGGGATTCAACCCAGCTTTGCCTTGCACACTCTTCCTCCTTTAGGACACATAAACAGAGGACAAACATGGAGGTAGTGTGTATTTCAGAAGGGATAGGAGGAAGCTCTTTATGGAAATTGTGTCCTGCATTGCACTGAATTCATGAAGAGACACAGTCTTCCTTCATCTTTTAATGGAACTTGTTGCAGTACATTGGAGTTGGAAGAGAATTTAAGGAATTTTATTTCTAGAAACTGAGGCTAGAGATTTGCTCAGAATCACTCAACCTACTCCCAACTGGGACATGACCGTGATTAAATCCTCTGTGTCTAAATTCTCAGCCTACTGTCTTAGGTCTACCTCAAGAAGTCTGAAGATAGGCGAATCTCTAGATTTCTCAGGGATTTGCTTCTATTGTTTAGGAGGCTTTTTAGTATTCTGGGCAGAATCTTCTTGTAAACCTTGAGTGGCTTCAACTCATGTGAATTTTGTTAGGCTAAAAAACGTTCTCAGTAGAGTTCTACCCATTATGTTTTTGACTGATATTTCATTGTTCTTTTACAAGCTGAAAGATACAAGGACTATAAGGTGCAGGGTGTAAAAGCAGTTGTTAAATAAAGAATGATGGCATGTCAGAATGATTGATATTGGTAATATAATTGGAAATACTGTCATTAACATACAACACTCCACTTGATATGGGTTTTATGTACCTATTAAAAAAGAGAGAGTAACTTGTATACATAGCAACATCATCCAACATGATCAATATTCCATTTTTTAGTGAAATTTTATTAAGGTAGCATTTGTGGGGATGGTTTTTAGAGTCATTTATGTTTATCTAGAATAAAGTCTCGAGTCTTCTCAAAGAAATTGCATCCTCTCCTCCATCGGCTTGCTATTATATAAGGCACAATTGCTTCTTCCGTTGTGGCTAAACTTTAGAAATAGATGCTGCAGAGATAAAACACCACCTGGGATATTTCTCCCTCAAAGCAGGACAGTAATTGTAACAGGCTTGGTGCTTTTGTGAGTTTATTTTAAACATTCCCAAAAAAGTAGGGTTTGTAATTTTCCTTCAGATTATAAAGTGACATTTTGAAGAAAAAAAAAAGTATCAGGGAATGCAGCACTTGTGTGTGGTGGCAGCTGATAATTACCATAGTGAGTGGGGCTCGATATAACCCAGGCATTTTAAGAAACATGGCTGATTGCAGTGCTGTAAGAGTAACTCAGTTCGGGAATTTTGCTTTGTTAGGCAAATTGAACTGTCTTGCTTCACCAATTTCATCTCACTTCCCTCTTTTGCTTTCCAACCAAGAGCCACCTTTATGTCTTCAATCACAGGCTGTTCCCAGGAAGAGCTATGTGTAAAATTCAAAAGTGTAATGTCGAAAACCTTCTAGAGGAGGATGCCTCTGGTAGTGTTCACCCTGCAATACTGTGTTGCATCATTTAAGATGTTTACACTGCATTTTTGTTGGAGTGGTTGTTTCATGGTTATTCTCGTGTTGTTGCAGAGAAAGTGGAGGAATCATTTGTGGTTAATGTGTCAAAATAAGAAAATAACCATTCACTGGGCTTAGACATGTGCACTGCCAGGGAACTGATACCCAGGATATCAGAAGAGTTAATACCCAGGGTATGAGAAGAGATGATAGAAGGATGGTTCCCCATGAAAGGAAATTTGGAACATTCTAAGCAATATATTTTCAACTATAGTTACTAAGCATATACAATTCACTTTTTAAATTAATTGCACAGCTTGGTTATCCAGTCCTGAATACAGATATAAAAATAAATATGGGTGTGTGTGTGGGGGGATTGAAAGTCAGTTGAAGGTGCATAGTTGCAAGAATTCAGATTGTATTAACTGTTCTTTCAGGCTTTCAGTGAAAGGCCATTGACTCAAGTATTGTATTTCATATAATATATGCATTATTTCTTGTAAGAGAATACTCAGTTTTAGGATCTGGCCCAAGAAATGCCCCAAACCCCTCTTTCTAAAAATGATTGAATATACTTTAAATCAAGAAGCAGATCCAGGTTTTATGGAGTCTAAAGTCCTTTTAAAGGAAAAGAAAACTAAACCACGAATATAAAATCAGGCCAACAGCCCTGGAAAGGACCCTGGGGGTTGCTGAAGCTGAGCTTCATTTGCTTTGTGGCAAATCCACCTTACATGGGAAATGGTCTAATTTCTAGGAGACCAAGACTGAAGCCTATCCACAATCCCATGCTCCATCAGGGTCACCAGGGCATTTCAGGCAGACCTGGCTCCGCCTTTGTCAGTCACTTCCCTCCTGCACTAAACAGTCATCCTACCCTGTCTGCTTTATTAAAGTCTATCTTCTCTCTACCAAGCCCGGACAGATAAGACCCTGCTTTGTGCCTCTTTCTCTACTTCTCCAAGCCTACATCTTCCGTACCTACTTCCTATTGCATTCACATAGCATTGAGTCAGGATCATGGCCTGAACTGTTTCCCCCATTCATGACCCCAATCTCTAGTACCCTGAAATGTGACTGTATTTGGAGATAAGCATTTTAAAGAGGTGCATAAATTAAAATAAGAGCACCAGGGAGGGCCTTCATCCAATATGACTAGTGTCTTTATAAGAAGAAATTTAGACACCTGCATGAGACACTTATACACTGAATGATCATGTGAAGAGGCGCCAAGAGGGCCTTTGTCTGCAAGAACAGAGGCCTCTTAGGGAACAACCCTGTTGGAAACTTGATCTTAGACTTCCAGCCTCCAGAATTCTGAGGAAAAAAATTCTGCTGCTCAAGCTACTGAGTATTTTGTGGAGGCTTCAGCAAACTAATATGATTAGCTAAAACTTATCAAACTGTCAAACCAATATCATCCTCACATCAATGTGTTTAACAGTAACACATAAAGCGAACCAACTGCCTACAGGCTCATCAAATATATTGGTCGAGTAAAAGAATAAAGGTTTAGAAGCAGGCAGCATACAGAAAATGTATTCTTCTGTCAAATATACCTAATTAAAATAAATAAATTAATTGAAACAAAAAGAAAGGCAGTCTTAATTACTTTCTTCCCTAGGAGGGTTGACTACTGGGAAAGATGGTAGTGATGACATAAAAAAGTTTCAACATGTCTTATTGGTCATCCAATATTCAATGAGTCCTTACACTGCAGATATTGAAGAAATAAGAGGTGAGTAATATTTCCTAAGTGTATCAGGATACTAAAATTATGGAAGGTATTATTTTTTTGTGCTGAAAGTAGTGTCCACCAGGTGTGAGGTACATCTTCATAGGGAGATATGGGCCAGCTAAAAGCATCTTAGTTTGCTCTCTCAGATGGTGAGGCTTCCTCAAATGTGGGCAAGCTAGTTCATTCAACTCACATTATATAGGACAAGGGATTGATCTGTGATTAGTTTTAATCAGTTAGAAATTACTATCTTGTAAGAATTTGGGAGAACTAGTTATTGTTTGTGCAGTTGCTTGGTGAAAGCATATTAAGAGCAAGAGAAGTAGTTCTTTTTAAAGAAGTTTCAACTGGCTAGCAAGGTCTTCTGATGAATTGGTCTTATGTTTTCCGAGAATATTTCATTTGAATTTGGAAAAGTTATTCATCCATTGTACTATTCTCTTAATGAACATTATTTATTGAGCTGCTTTAATGTGCCAGACATTGTATTGGGAATTGGAAATACACAACAAAAAATAAAGAAAGCATCCTTGCCTACATGTAAACTTATATTTGAATTGTCATGATTCAGTTAATGGATTTCATTCATGCATCTCATTGATTAACAAGGCTTCTTACTACTTTGGCTCAGGGGTGCTGTTCTTCACTGTTTATAGCACTTAATTCTAAAACATGTATCAAAGTCTTGTACAAATCTAATAGAACCCTCCTCAGGAGCATAGTTTTCATTTTCTATAAACATTTGAGGTATTTCCAACTGAAGTTCTCTTGGTCAACACTTTACAACCGAGGCATCATTACACAATCAAAGTGACAGAAAAATGAATGTGAACATTGTGTATAAAGTAAACACATTTATTTCATAGTTGTTCAATGCACAATCAAATATTGAGATTTGTGTACCCTCCCATGTTGGAATGAATCTCCTGGGCTAATTCTCTAAAAGCTGAAAAAAAATCTAATTTCTACAGGTTTCTATTGAAAATATTTAATCCTATACCTTCTCTTTCTACTTACAGCAAATCAAATGAAACTTTGACTTGCCTGGATTCTATGTGTGGCTGGATTCTTCTCTCCAAGACTTCCTTTCCTACCTAGCTACTTACTTAGATTAAATTGTCTAACCTTGACAGGCCATAGTCAGTTCTTGATGTTCACCCACATATGAAATCACCAGCTCGTTTATGATATTAGGAGGAAAAAAAAAGTAAAATCTCCGAGTTCAAGGTACCTTATATTTTCTGCTCTGATTCTGTCGATTTTTATCCAAGAAGTGAGCTTGTAGAGGAACTGCCCAAGGTGGAAGGGATGAAGGCAGAGCCCTATGGATGCGCAGCCTTTATCTCGACACATTGCCTCTCAGAAGCTATAACCTCTGCGAATAGGATAAAGTGGGCTGAATGGCGCAATAGCCTGAAGGGTACAAAACCCAGACATCTAAAGAGGCTTTCTTGTTTCAAGGATATGCCTAACCTACTTTAAAAATATCTCTTTAGCAGGGGTTTAAAGGAACTTCCTTTCTGTGATGAGGTCCATGGCTCCTTAGGTAGCCCTTCTCTTTTGTCATTTTTGATGACTTTAAACGGGATATTGTGATATTGGCTCCAAAAAGAAGCTTTTCCCTTTGGCTTGCAAATAAATTAGATATTTTAAGAAAACCAATTTTCTGCTTTTGAACACTACCTACTTGTAATTTCTTATTAGAGTCTGAACTAACATTTAAACATGCTACCACGATGCACATAAATCCTGTTGGCAAAGCTTTTATGGCTACTGATGACACTATAAAAATATGCCTTCATTTTAAGAACTCTAGAGGATTTGTGCATCTGCATAAGCTTGAGAGTTCCCTGCTTTGTGGGGGAAGAACTGATGGGGAAGATGAAATCATCGCCTACTTCCATCCTCGTTTAAATTCGTGGGAAGCCTGATTAGAAAGTACTTTTCCTCACTGTAGGTCTGCTATCCTCAGTTTTATTGCCCTCATAAGCTTATGAGACACATATTTTTCCTTATAGAGGAAATTTTTAAGTCATCATTGTTTAACCCCATATATTTGGTGCAACATACCTCTTTTTTTTTTTTGCATGCATACAGGGATAAACATTTTATTATGACTCCAAGTCTTTGGATGCTAGTTAAATATAGAGGGATGACATGCACAAACAGAATCATTTCAAAGGCCTTTGGTCTCTTGGTTTTAAAAATTTTCTTTCTTTCTTTGTTTTTTTTTTTTTTTTTGTAATATGGATGGAAAAGCCCCAGCCCAGGGAGAGGGGACTTTGATTCTATGTTTCACGCAGGACACTTGCTTGCTGTCACTGATCAAGCCTCTGGGTTTCTCAAAACCTTAGTCTCCTTGTCGGTGAAGTGAGAGTGTTGCTTTTTTTTTCCTGATGCTCTTTAAGTTCTTTCAGCTGTAGAACTCTGTAACTTTCCCTGCGAGGTTATCAAGACATATTATTGCACACTGTAAGGAGTTTTATTTCTCCTTCAGCACAATTAAGCACCTCCTGAATAGTGGCTTTGCTGTATTCTTGCCTGAGGATTCTTAGGAGTTTCAAAGGGCAAAGCCAGTCTCTCAGATCTTCCACACATCTGTGAGGACAGATCTAACTCAAGGGTCACAGTAGAAGGCTCACTATCATTTACTGAAGTATTTTAATGAAATTTAACATTAAGAACTTCCATTCTGGCAAAAATTTTCTGAAACTACCTACAGAGGGACAGAAATTCATTCAACATTTAATCAGACTTAACCTTTTGAGAATAGAGTTGGAAGAAAGACTGATTGGTTTTAATATATTTATGTACTTTTTACTCGTGTTTATAACCAAAATTCAACATAAGGACATTTGAATACTGCACTTATGGTGGTTATTTCCTTCTGTTTATGTGTTTCTATTTCTAGGCATTCAGAGCTCATCAATTAAAAAATAAAAAACAAAGATCACTTCTTTGGAGCTATTATTTCTAGTAGAGGATGTGTATTACATATAACTGGGTATGAAATACAATGGGAAAAAGGAGAAAAAAAGAGAAAAGTCGAATATGGTTAAGAGGGATTCTGATGTTGAAGGAGGAGGTTTCTGATTTTAAGACCTATTAGACAGTTTGCACTTGAGAAGGACACATTTGAACTTGAAGTAAAGAGAGAATGAGCTATCTGGCTATTTAGAGAAGGGAACAGAAAATGCAAAGACGACAGGGACACAGTGCCTGACACATTAAGCTATACCAGGGTGGCTAGGGAAGCTCAGCAGCAGGACCAATTGGAGGCAAAGGGCAGATCAAACTGGACATTATGCTGTATGTTTTCCATTAGCTTCTTCTTTTCCCAATTCATCCTGTATCTTCCCATCAGACTAGGAATGATAATAGCTCCTGACTGTTGCTAGCCTCAGGGCTGGACACCAGCTGCAATATTTATTGACTCTCAACCTCACCTCTATGAATATCCCCTCCCATGGTTTAATGCTTATATCTCTCCCAAATGCTTATGCTGAAAATTAATCCCCAGTGCAATAGTAGAGGTGGGACCTTTCTATGATTAGGCCATCGTCTATCAAATGCAATTAGTGCCTTCATGCAGGAGGCCTAAGAGGCTTCATGTGCTCCTTTTACCATGTGTAGATACTGCAAGAAGAAGAGGCATCATAGACAAAGTGCAGATAAATCCTACCAGACTTTAAATCTGCTGGAATCCTCCACATGGGACTTCCCTGCCCCTGGCACTATAAGAAATGGATTTCTATTGTTAATAAGGTACCCTGCCTATGACAATTTATTTGTTTAAGCAGCAGCAACAGAATAAGACAATCTCTTGATTAACTCTTTCCAATGACCAGTCTAATCACACACCTATTTTTCTAGGAGAGCCCTGAATGATAAAGGTGTTACAGACCATTATGAGACTGTTGGCATTTAGTGTGAATAAGATGAGGAGAGACACAGAAGAGCAGCCTCTATTCTAAAAGAAACAGTCCACCTGTGGTATTGAAATTAGTGTCTAAGAGGGCAACTTGAAAGCCTGGTAAACAGCTGGGAGACAGCAGCTGTAATCCAGGCAGGCCTGTCTCACTACATCTGGAGGACAGTGTCCTGAATCAATACCCAAGAGATCAAAATACATCTCATAACCCTGATAAGAAACACCACATTCCATAGCTGATAGTCCATGATGGCTTGTGACAAGCAATTTCTCCAAGTTGGTAGGATAACTAGTGACCACAAATAGAACTTTTAAAATTGATCTAAATACCCATCCCTTATTAAATTCCATTCCGTTTCTCCACAGGTCATTTACTCCCAATTGTAAGAATGAAATGTAGACTCTGAAAAGAGCCAGGATGGAAAGATACAGGAGTTTTGAGAGGCTCTGAGAAGGAGACCTGTTGAGAGCTAGGGAACTCCAGGGAGACTTCCTTTGAAAAGCCATGTGAGTTTGCAATAGATGAAACTATAGAAGCTGGATGCTCCTACCAAGGAAGTGGCTTTGCATTTGGTACAACCAGAATTCTTTTAGTCATTCTTCCACTTGGCTTATTGGAATGCAACATAGAGATGATTCCTGGTGCAATCAAAGCCATTGAGACAGAATATCATCTACTTGTTATGGCTATGCTGTTATCCTAAGATTGGACTTGGTCAGGGCCACTCCTAGATACCTGGTGTGAAGTTATGCCTGTGACTCATTTTCCCCCAAGCAAAATCTGTTGAGTTCTAAGAGGAGGGGAAGAATCTCCACACACTGAGTACAAACTCTGTGCTAGGCACTGTTCCAGGAATTTAAGTGCTTTCCCTCTTTGCCTCACAACCCACATCTAATTCAGTCTGTCAGCACTGCAATGAAAAATACATCCCCAATCTGACAACCTCTGTGTCTCCTCTTGGTTTAGCTCAGCATCGTTTCAAACTTAGAATTGTATAATAGTGTCCTAATTGGCCTTCCTGTTTCTACTTGTGTGCCCACATAATCAAGTCTCCATGTGGCAGTTAGAGTGAAGTTAATCAGAGCATGTCATGTCCCTATTCAAAGTTCTCCCAGGGTTTCCTTTTGCCCTGACAAGAAAATGGGAGCCCCTTACATAGCTCGCAAGATCCTGGATGATCTACCCTTTGATTTTTTTCACCCACCTTGTGTTGCTTTCAGCCTCTGTCACTGTGATCTGGCCTGTGGCCATTCTTGGTTCACCATTCCTGTCCAGTAGCCATTGCGCTTGCTATTGCTTCTGCCTGGCCGCACATACTCCTCAAACATGATCTCACAGAACTCATTTTTTTCTCCTTGTCAGACGTCTCAAATTCTTTGAGAAGCTTTATTGATCACCCTTTCCAAAATGCTTGTCCCTCATCCATGCTTTCTAAACCCTTTCTTTCTCTTTATTGCCTATACCATCTTCAATTCAATGTGTGTGTTTGCATGTTTTCTAGAATATGAACTCCATGAAGATAGAGACTGTGTTTTAGATCACTCCATATTTTCAGAACCAGGCATGTTGCCTGGTGTATCACAGTACTCTGTAAATATTTCCAGAATAACCGACTGACTTATCTCCTTCAAAAGTCTGCCTTAGATGATTTTCAAAGGCAAGTCCTGAACCACCCCTGTATAGCATGTGTCCTTTGCCTTGAGAGCTGTGAACACAGCAGACATTTAGCAAATATTTCTTGAATAATAATTGAATGCCATCATGAATGTTAAACTTTGCAATTTGCTGTTCAGAGGAAATCCAGTATAAGTGAATGCAGGATTTTTGTGATTAGACAGGGCTATTTAAATTTTCTATCTGCCACTTGCTTTGTCAGACTGAACCAATCATTTAATCTCTCTGAGCCCAGGTTTCTTTATCTGAAAAACTGGACGAATAATAGGACTAGTCTCACAGGGAGGATTGCTGTGAAGATTAAGTACAATGAGGAATTACTCCTCATTGGGCCTGTACTTGTTATCAACAAAATATTCTTGTAGCCTGGGTTAAGTGCCCTTCTCTACTCCCCAGTCACTTTATGTACTTTCTTGTGGCAGAACTTTTATTCTTGTTAATATTTTCTGTGTATGTGTCTATCTCCCTACTAAATTTGAGCCTTAATTTCATTAATCTTTAAATTCCTAGGATCAGCACAATGAAGGCCCTCAATAAATCTCCTTTGAATGGAATAAGACCAAATTAGAGGAGACAGGCCTTATTTCAGTACAATAACACTTTGACCTTGATCAAGGTCAATTTCAATGAGTCTTTAATAAGTATTGATAAGGGACAGGTACCTACCACAGCAATGTTTGTGAAAAGTACTAGCAAAATCCATTCTGGATGAGCTATAAATCTAGGATATTAGTAGTGGAGGTGGAGGAGAAAAAGGAACAAGGAGGAAAGTAGTCCTTTTTAGAGGAGTCTGACTTGATACAGACCTCAGCCCTTTCTCTGCACTACTGACTTTTGCCAAAGCTTTTTCCTATATGTTCCAGTTGGATCTGTTTTATCAGTTTCTAGGAAGAGCCAGTTGTATCAGTTGAAGTAATGGAAATTTCTATTCAACTTATAAATAGTTGAGAAGCCTGTCTCCATGAAATGTGAAACGAGCAAATATTCCATTTTCTCCCAGGAGGGTGGACTGGGATTCTGTGTATGATGCTGTCATGTCAGCCGTGTCAAGGCTGCTGTTCACAAGGCCATGCAGCCATAAGTTATTCATGTGAACATAACAAACAAAGACACAGCCTTATCAAATAATGAGCTTTCTTCTCCTGGAGCTTGCTCCCCAGCTCAAGGCTCAGGCCTGCAAGGTCACTCTGTCAGAAGCAGAAATGGACCTCACAACCCTGCAGGGTTGGTGGACTTTTTAGATATGAATATGATGTACTGAGCTACCCAAAGGAATCTTCAGGGGAATTTATGATCTCCCTGGGGAGCTGGGGGTTTCCCTCTTCTTTTTTGAGTAAAGGCAGAGAAGATATTTTCAGTTATCTTATCATATTTCTATGCTGGCGGGATATCAGTTTTTTTTTTTTTTTTTTTTTTTTTGGTGAGTATCTTAATAGTTCTTACTCATCTACTCAGGTCGTGTTTCTCTGGTCTCTGTTAGAAGGTCTGGGAGCAGAGAAATTTGTCAGAGTGATATTAAGTTATTTCATGTACAGTGATTACCATTACTATTATTATTTAAAGAGGATATAATTTCATAGGATGCATGAGGATTTGTAGGAGTCTTTAAGGTGGACAAATGGAAAAGAAATATGGATATTGGAATCAGATACAGGCTCAAGTTCTAGGTCTTCCCTGAGACCATAGGTAGGAAGCCTCGCTTCTCTGAGTTCTATGATAAGGGAAATTAAGCCTTGGAAAGTTCTAACTAAACGAGTCTCAGGCCCAAAGCACTGGGCATGTGTACCCTGTATAATAGATGTTAGTTCATTAATAAATACTAATCAACATTTCTCCTCCAACTTTTCCCAAAAACAACACTCTCTTCTTCATTATGAACTTATTTGAATATCAGGTACTTAAATTTTCTGGTCATCTTACAGGATACACTCACTATTCCTTTGCCTGCCCTTCTTAGGTTTCTTGAATCTGTGGTACCTCTACCCATGGGCTACTGAGGTCATTTGGGGTAAGAATTCAGACCCTGGACCTTAATTGTTTGCATTCAAATCCCTGCTCTGCCCTGACTGTTGTGTGATGGGTTAGTTACTCAATATCTCAATGGCTCGGCTTTCCTCACTGGTGAAGTGGGATTTATAATAATTCCTATTTCAGAGGGTGTTTTGAAAATTAAATGAAGTTTTGCATGTAATGAGCTTATGACACCTGTAATGAGCTTATAACAGCACATGGCATATTGTAAATACTAAAAAAGAAAGAGGGAATCTTACAATTAAGTTCAAAGGACCAGGTGTGGACTCAGACTAGGGCAGGGTACCCATAGGCAAGAGGCATAATAAGATTGAAAACACTTTTTTTACCCTTCAAAAACTGACAAAACTAAAGATTTCATGTCTCTATAAAAAGTAATATCACTGCAACTTTTCCTCCTTCTCCCCCTCCTCTGTAGAGTGGGTGAGTTTAGTGACAGACTGTTTTGGAAGGAGCTAGAAATATCAGTTTGAAAATGCTTGGCAACCACTTGAGAATGATTATCTGACTTTAGGAGAAAGGGAGAATACTGAGGTATTCCTCTTTAGCCAAATTTAGAAATGTCATGGAGGCACCATGAATCATCCCTCAGAGGCTTTAAAAACATTTTCCCATTCTAAGCTCTGCCTATTGCATACCATGGCTGGCAATTTTGAACCTTGAAATAACGAGCAACCCCTATGGAGGCTGCTTTGTCTGGGCACTGAAAGATCTACCTCTGCTTTTGTTTCTTTGCCACACTTTGGTGAACTTTGTGTTTGGCTTTTTAACCTCTTCTGTAACTTATGGGTTACTTGATATCATTCAAGGTAGCCTCATCTCCCTCATTAGACATCAGCTCATGTGCGGGCTAATGCCATATGAGGAACTGGATTTTGGAAAAAGAGCAGAGTCTTTCTTCTCCCTCTGGATGTGAGCTAAAAAGCATGTTGCTCTGATGGCTGCTGGCAGCCATTTTAGGACAGACAAAGCAACGGTGAAGATGAACTGATGCTCTGATGGACAACTCAGAGAGAGGGGAGGAAGTGGGTCCTCTGACATGTGGTTGAGGCATGCCCTGCCCCAACTGCATTTCCTTTTCTGCATTATACCAAATTTTCTTACTGTTAAGCTGGTTTAATTTGGGTTTCTGTTATTTACAGCCAAGAACGGTTATAAACCGAACTCACTCATGGCACTCCCACGTATGCCTGATAGGCAGTTCCTTCTGCAGTGTGGGTGTCCCTAATAGGTTGTCCATGACTTGAAAGTAGTAGCCACATCCTCTCCATTTTTTATTTCTTCAAAATACTCAGTCTAGTGTCTTGCAAATAGTCCAAATTTCATTCTTCATTGATAAGTACCAGTGTTGAAGGCAATATACCCTGACAGCCTTCAGCACCATTTGCAGCAGTGAAATCTCTATTTAAAAAAAAGAACTTGTTTGTTTATTTTTTGGACTTGTAATCATAAAAGCCAATACTTGGAAGAAGTGAATAAAATCGTGGCTGGCCTTTCAGGATCTTTCTAATGTTGCTCATGCAGTAGTTATATATAAAAATCTTATTACAAATTAAACCATTGAATTATGTTTTCATAATATGAAACCAAGTACATTCCCCCAGCTTTCCCTCTATCAGGGCTCATTTCAGGCAGTCTGTTTATAGAGTGAAGATGAATTTTATTGGTGACAAATGCACTCCCGCATTAACAAATTAAGTGTGCTCTCAAAGGAGAAAAAACAAACTCCGAGAAAATTGGGTTGTCTGTTCTTGAAGTCTAAAAAAGAACTTCTTTCCTCAGGGGACATTCAGTATTTTCGTAATCACATAGAAAGGAAAACATGTGCCTCTTGGGTATAACATTAAAATAAATTAATTTTGCTGCCTTATTCATAATGGCTAATGGCAAACTGGGAGTGTTTATTTCTAGACTTCTCTTGCACATAAAACGAGGTTTCCCTGTGACCTCCATCTCACTGAAGATGAATAGCTGTGTCAAGTTATAGGAGATGAAGAATGTGGTCCCTGCTCCTCTATTTTTGGCTTGTTAATAATAGGTGAGTGGTCATGGGGACTAACAGGACCCTAAAGCCTCAGAATCTTGACTTCATATCACTCGAATAGCATCTTCTTTCTTTCTTTTCTATTGTTTTGGGGATGCAAAATGTCATTTACTCATTAGAAATATTCTGCCTGTGATCAGATTCTGATAATAGCTGTAGTTATTTCCCTCTTTTCAGCCCAATTTGTGGTCATTTTCCCTTGCTTTCTTCTAACATACACCAGGTTTTCTTTCATTTGTTTTTCTGCATATTTACTTTCTGAGACCCTAGTAAATCTACTCAGTCATGTATGTGTTTTTTGGTATTCTCCAAGTTGGGTATAGAGAGGCACTAATCCATTGTAGTGGATTCATGTATGGAATAGGTCCAGCTAGATGGCTAGCTTTGAATTCTCATTATTTTTCACTACAGGTCTTATAATATTAAATACTTCACTTTTGTGATGCTAAAAAGTATTGGAGAGGTGTGAATGACCTCTGCAGGAGATACTGGAGATACCAAGAGTCTGAAAAACAAGCACTCTAACTTGGAATTTTGCCAGGTGAAAATTTATTTTGTAGAGAAATGTAGTAATTGATGAAAGCCCTAATATTTTCTTACAAAAATAATAACAACAACAACCCCCTCCCACCACCAAAAACCCAAACCCAAAACCAAGTTTCTGTGAATAAATAGCTATCATGTGCCCATAGGTAGATTTGCCCAAGTCTGGGAGTATTTTGAGAGCTCACACATATGAGCGTTACTGTTGTATTCCCATTGGCTTTTCTCCCAAACTTTATTAATGGTGATAATATTTAGCTAAGAAGCAGCACTCTCCAGGACTATTTTGTGAATAGCCACAGGTCAATGCAAGGTAAATAATTCTGCTAGTTGATTGCAGAATACAGATCCATTTGTTTTTAAACCTACTTAGTTGCATTGGACTTGTCTGAAAGAATGATTCTTATTTGCAAGGCAGAGTTAAGCCTGAACAAAAGCAGAATAATCACATTTACAGGAGAGGTTAGTCATATAACACTAAATCAAGCTTCCCTTTGGAACTGAATCTACCTAATACCTTGCCAGCTAGGAAATGGTTGAGTTGCATCCCAAATGATGGATTCTTTTGCCTTTTCATAGACGAGGCAGAGGCAGGTGGCCAAATATGGGAAATTAGACCCACAGGAAACAGATATTTACCTGCAGAGGTATTTAAGCAAGGATAGGGGGATGTGTCATGCAATTTAAAAGAATTCTTTATATTTCCAGGAGAAACCATTTTTTCAGTAAAATGTTAGCGCATTTCTTGAAAACATTTTTTTTTCTGACCTTCAGCTTAAATTTTAAGTCAAAATTAAGAATAGAGGAGGTTGTCTTATTGCATATTTCTACCCCCTAACCTGTTCCTGTTAGTTTTAAACATGATTAACCATTTGACATGACTACATAAATGATAGACTGTTTGTATTAAACACATATTACAATTTATTTTCCTGTGTATAATTAGGAATAATCACTGCTGCCAGAATGTAAAATGACACATCAATGATAAGTAGAGATAATAGCAGCTGCATTTGAGAAAAGGCATACAAAACACCTGAAGCTTATAATTACCTCTCTCTCCCCACCCCTTCTATTTGTGTCATGATGCATCTTAGGTAGCTTAGGCCTTACATAGTCATTAAAGTCACATGAATATTCTGCTAGGACTTCCTGCAAATGCATAGGTATCCTTTGGGTACATGATGTTTACAATATTGAAAAATGTCAGTCATTTGAAATACTGTGTAGTGCATCTTACCAACATGAGATCTCATTTAAGGAATGTTGAATTATGCATTCAATAGTTTATCCACTTTATGCTAAATATACCACTAGTCACTTTGGAGGATACACAAAACAGAGAGGCACTGATTTCCCTTCAAGACACTTACAATCTCCCTTAGTAGTAGAAATAAGACAAAAGAGAGGAAGCAGGAGAAATAATATACCCACCTAATTTTTCCTAAATTGTGAAATGTGGAAAGCATAGGTTTGTAGGAATTTGGAGGAAGAAAATTAAAAGGAATGTGTAGAAGATGTAAGCTTTGCTGAATTTTGAAAGATAAGATTTATATAGGTATGAAGTTAGGTGTCAGAGTTATATCCCATGATTCATGAGTACTTTCTAGTCTTAACTAGATTTTTCTTCTGTTTTCTGGGCTAAATTACATTGTCTCATTTAATGAGCATTATCTAACATATGTAGATAACTGAGGTTTATATTTGGGACACAAAAGAAATGAAAAGCATGACCCCCAATCTGATCTAGTTGATAGAATATAGATTAATCAGCTACTTGATGATAAAGGACTTTAATTTTATCTCTATTTTAACTGCATTTGTATGGGGACCATATGGCTTTAAGCTGCCTAACTTTTCTTCCACTCATAACTCAGAGAGCATTGCACAGTAAGCCAAATAGGTTTTGGACAATCCAAAAACTTTACTGGATCCAATTTGGGGCAAGGTTTGTCAGGTTAGTTTTTCAGTTTTGTTTTTATTTGACTTCCTGTAAATGAAACTTAAACATATAACCAAACTCTCTTTTAAACCTAAAAGAGAGTTTGTAAAATCACAGATTGACTCACTTACGATGTTTTGCCGGCTTTATTTCAATATATCAAACCAGAGATTTTTGCAAAAAAAAAATTCATGAACATTACCTTTTAGATTTGATATTAAACAGTATTTTGTTCTAGTTGGCTACTTACATGCTTTTATGTGAAAAACAGAATTTGGGCATTTTAAGGTGATGACTTTATTGGGGTTATTTATGCAAAATATCTTAATCCAGTTTTGCCTAACACTGTAGCTAAGGGCTAAGTTTAATTTTAGTGACTTAAAAATGCTTTATGACTTTGATTTGTGCTGACTTATGCAAGGATAATAAATTCCCTGAAGAGGCAATGTGATTAGAAACTGATGACCCTGCTTTTTCCCTTTGAGCTCTCTGTGGTCTTTGAGGACTTTGAGCAGCTGTTTTTGTGAGAAAAGTTACCCCAACCGTCTCTGCTCCTCCAGATGTCAGAGTAGTGAGGCTTGGAAGGGGGCAGGCCACACAGTGCTAAGTGTAGGGGGCCACTTCGAGAGCAGCCGATTGGAGCCTGTGGGATTTTCCATGCCATGGGAGCTGTGGTAAATGGTGTTCTTGTGCCTTGGCAAGGGGACAATCTGAAGGAGGGACTCAGAATATAAACTCTTCGGGATGCTCATCACAGATTGTCTGTGTGCATTAGCTCAAGTGTTTTCATGATTCTCGTGATTTCATAACCACAGCGTGTGTTGTCCAGATGATGTACCATGAGAATCCAATAAAAAGCACGGTTTTCACATAGGCTCCTGTAAAATCCCATTACTTAAACCCTGTGTAGCTCTGTATCACCACTCTATCACACAAATACAATTATAGGATATAAAGTAATATTGATCACATTGATTAAATTATTGTGAATTTGAGTCAACAGGTAATATAATACTGTCAAGATACCATGTCTTACGAGAAATATATGGATGAACACAGAAAGCCTGAATCTCGGAAAGAATTCAAACTCTGGTAATCTACATGAGGACATGTACTCACGCAGTGTTACAGAAAAGAGATAAAGACCTATGTACTTTGAAGCTGTGAAAAGGTCCTTGAAGAAGATGGAACTAGAGAAGAGAGATATGGTGGTGGGAAGGGGGAGAGATGTCACCTCTGATGTGGGAACATCAGAAAAGAATCTTATGATTTTGCAATCAACTTCTTTATTTTCTTTCCTTGTTTCCCCTGTAGAGTTCTGTTCCTGGAAATGGTTCACTAAACAAAAAATATTCCAAGAGACCCATACCTTAATGGCTGTGCCATGTAATTATACCATTCAAGATGTTGTGGATCATTAAGTATATTATGTGATTTTACATACTGTGATTGTAATACTGTGAATATCAGGCAATACCTGACACTGACCATACTTAAGAGAGAGTTGAAGAAATGTCCATACATATTGCCTACTGACTAACTATAAAGAGGTTACATTATAATTACAAGTTGCTACACTGGCTATTGTTTATTTATTTTTATTTATTTATTTATTTATTGGATGTTCACAACATTACAAAGCTCTTGACAAATCATATTTCATACATTAGAATCAAGTGGGTTATGAACTCCCATTTTTACCCCAAATACAGATTGCAGAATCACATCGGTTACACATCACATTTTTACATACTGCCATATTAGTGACTGTTGTATTCTGCTACCTTACCTATCCTCTACTATCCCCCCTCCCCTCCCCTCCCATCTTCTCTCTCTACCCCATCTACTGTAATTCATTTCCCTCCATGTTTGTTATCCCATTCCCCTCATAATCTCTTATATATAATTTTGTATAACAATGAGGGTCTCCCTCCATTTCCATGTGATTTCCCTTTTTTTCTCCCTTTCCCTCCCGCCTCATGTCTCTGTTTAATGTTAAACTTTTCTTCCTGCTCTTCCTCCCTGTTCTGTTCTTAGTTGCTCTCATTATATCAAAGAAGACATTTGGTATTTGTTTTTTAGGGATTGGCTAGCTTCACTAAGCATAATCTGCTCTAGTGCCATCCATTTCCCTGCAAATTCTGTGATTTTGTCATTTTTTAGTGCTGCGTAATACTCCATGGTGTATAAATGCCACGTTTTTTTTATCCATTCATCTATTGAAGGGCATCTGGGTTGATTCCACAGTCTAGCAATTGTGAATTGTGCTGCTATGAACATCGATGTGGCAGTATCCCTGTAGTGTGCTCTTTTAAGGTTTTCAGGAAATAGTCCGAGAAGGGCAATAGCTGGGTCAAATGGTGGTTCCATTCCCAGCTTTCCCAGGAATCTCCATACTGTAGAAATAGATAAAGCAATCATGAAATTCATATGGAAAAATAAAAGACCCAGAATAGCAAAAACAATTCTAAGCAGGAAGTGTGAATCAGGTGGTATAGCGATACCAGATTTCAAACTATATTACAGAGCAATAGTAATAAAAACAGCATGGTACTGGTACCAGAACAGGCGGGTGGACCAATGGTACAGAATAGAGGACACAGAGACTAATCCACAAAGCTACAACTATCTTATATTTGATAAAGGAGCTAAAAACATGCAATGGAGAAAGGATAGCATCTTCAACAAATGGTGTTGGGAAAACTGGAAATCCATATGCAACAAAATGAAACTGAATCCCCTACTCTTGCCATGCACAAAAGTCAACTCAAAGTGGATAAAAGAGCTAGATATCAAATCAGAGACTCTCCGTCTGATAGAAGAAAAAGTTGGCTCCGATCTACAGATTGTGGGGACGGGCTCAAAATTCCTTAACAGGACACCCATAGCACAAGAGTTAATAACAAGAATCAACAAATGGGACTTTCTTAAACTGAAAAGTTTTTTCTCAGCAAGAGAAACAATAAGAGAGGTAAATAGGGAGCCTACATCATGGGAACAAATTTTTACTCCTCACACTTCAGATAGAGCCCTAATATCCAGAGTATACAAAGAACTCAAAAAATTAGACAATAAGAAAACAAACAACCCAATCAACAAATGGGCCAAGGACATGAACAAACACTTCACAGAGGAGGACATACAATCAATCAACAAGTACATGAAAAAATGCTCACCATCTCTAGCAGTCAAGGAAATGCAAATCAAAACCACCCTAAGATACCACCTCACCCCAGTAAGATTGGCAGCCATGACGAAGTCAAACAACAACGAGTGCTGGCGAGGATGTGGGGAAAAGGGTACACTTGTACACTGCTGGTGGGACTGCAAACGGGTGCGGCCAATTTGGAAAGCAGTATGGAGATTCCTGGCTATTGTTTATGAATCAGTTGTAGGCATGCTGAGGTTAGGCTGCTGTTGATGCCCCTTCTATAGAATGGTAGCATTTTGAGGCTTGAAAAGGTCTTAGAAGTCTTTGTGTCTAAAGCTTTCCCTTTATGTTCAAACAGAGAGAGGCTGTCTTACCACTGAGAGTAGAACTAGGATGTTAACTGCATTCTCAAAAACTCAGTTTCCTAGAACTCCTTCTGCTAGGCATAAAATAAGATCCCCCACCTGTTGTCTGGCTTAACTAGGTGTTTGTCAGCTATTGAAATATGCAGTATCCGTAGTAATTGCAGCAATTTAATCACTTACTGTTTTGACCCATTTTGCTCTTCAGAAGACCACTGTGAACCAACAAAATACCTTTCTGAAATAGCAGTCAACAACATTGTGACGTGTATGAAAAGAGCTCTATATAATGCAGTTAAACCTGAATACATTCTGAAAAACTCTAGACATACCCACTTTTATGTAAAGGGTTATGTTTCAAATTTCTAAGAAGTCTTTCTGTTTGAAGAAATACACATACTCTCTTATCAGCCATTTCCTTGGTGATTCAGGTCTAATATTTACCTCAATTATACAGACTCAATAGAAGAATTTTATTTTGTAACTTTACTACCTGTTTAAAGGTATACTCATTTTCATTTAATATCTTATCTACATGTGAAGCCATACGAAAAGATTGTCTCATTGTACTTTGACTCATACTATGCCAATTAGTTCACCTTCACTCTGTTATATAGGAAAAAATGACTGCAGATAACATTATAGGTTACTGAGTTTAAACCTATTCAACTTTAGAGACTGTTTTATAATACATTGTGTAAACAGAAAAAAAAAAGTAGAAGGTCAGTTTCCTATAAAGAAATAAAAGCAGTGTTTTTTATAAAACCCTTTTTATTGTGATTATCTTTATAAAATCTCACAGGTAGCATTACAGGGCATTGAGTTGAAGAAGGGAAGCCACTTGGGTAACCTTTGTGCTTTGTGGAGACACTCTGGATGGCTCCAACTCTAACTTTTGACTCAATAATTGAACTTTTAGCATTTGATCACAGGTAAGTAATCTAGTAAAGAAAACGTGTTATTTATTTTATATCATCTATAACCATGCATAATTAGAAAAAAGTTCATCCATTAAGACGGAATGTTTAGTAATGTATAGCATATTCCATTAGCTACACAGAATGAGCTGAGTGATTCTTAAAGCATGTTCTCAAATATTTCTATTATCAATAATAAAATATGACAAAATGTAAAAGTAATGAGCAATCTTTAACATACACATGCCTTTTATGAACAGTACTATTAGTTCTGATCTTCCATATTAAATTGGGCTCTAAATGCATAAACTACTTTACTTTGTTTGACTTTGAAAGAAAAATGAGAAAATAAGTGTAGTTTAGTTTTGATTTCAAAACTAAACACGTAGGAAATTTAAACATCCTATTTTCTAAAAAATGACTAAATAGTACCATTAAAATAATAGTATTACATAAAGTTATAAACCATATCATAAACCTAGATTACAGTACTTGTATCAGGTTGCAAAGAAATGTCTTCCAAATGCTAACAGGTGCATCTCGCATTTCATTAAGTCCTAATTTTATGCCAAGCTCTCCATGCACTGAAATAGTGGCATCTACTGTGAAGAAAGGAAACATGTCCACAGGAAACACACTTGTTCTCACTTGACTTTGAATTTTGTCACTGGAAGCCCAAAGCAGACACAGTACCCTCAAAAACACAGTACCCTTATGAGGTGCATGGGAGAGGAAAGGTTATGTTGAAATTAAAGAATCTGACTTGGTAAACCAAAGGCAAAGCTTAGTAGTAACTGGAGGTGCTGGTTGTACACCCTGAACCAGAGAACATGGAAGAGCCATGAAGCCTTTGCACAGCTGTTTTTCCCATGTGGAGAGAACTTTGGGATTTTTTCCAGGCTTGAGAGAGGAGGAGTTCAGGAAGAATTTTCAAAGAGGAGCTTGAATGAGTCCTAGAGAAGGAGGAGGAGATGACACCTTGCTTCTTATCTAGAATTCTGGAAGGAAACATCTCTCGGGCTCTTCTATCTGTGTGGGGATGCCTTAGGAGATAGAGATGGTGATGTGATGCTTCAGACAGAAGTGTCTGAGTTACCTTCTACTTCTTCAGATGTATCTAGGAAACCTGGAACAGTACCTGTGCTTAGGGGCATAGGAATTGAAATGGAGAACTGAGAGATATCTGTTTGCCAGAGATCAGCAGCAGCAGGTTCCTGAAAGAGGAAGGCCTGGATAGCAGAGAAACAGGCTAGAGAGGTCTCAGAGGGTCAGCAGCTCCAGCAAGTGCTGAGAAGGCAGTAAGACAGCAGAGAGACAGAGTCCTGTCACTACCTAGAATCCTGGATGTATACCCTAAGATAGGGAGGATGAGCCACACAGGGGAGGTCAGAACATAGGCCCTTGCCCCCAGGCTGCATGATACCTAAACCTTGAGAATTTAGATCTCCCTTGGAGAAAGGAAAAGAACTTTCTCCCGTGGAGAAAGTAAAAGAAAGGAGGGGATTGATTCAGGGAGAGCAATTACAGAGATGCGTTTGAAAATAGAATTCCTTTCCCACATTAGGAGAAATGGGGGTTTGAGGACTAAGGTTACCTTTAACTATGGAGAAAGTGAAGGTTTCTATTTCTGCACACCTGTCTTTTTGTGCCTCAAGAAATGAATACCTGCTAAAGCTGTGATGTGTGCGTGCGTACATATACCTATATATATATCTCAAAGAGAATGAGATTTCATTAGCGATTCCTTGCCTTCAGGCAACACACTGAGGCCTGAAATTGCAGTAGATGAAGGCTGCATTGAACACTGAAAAGTTTGTGGTGGTAGCAAACATAAGGGCTGGAAGAAAGAGAGAGTTTAGCAGGATGGATAAGATGTGGCCCAGTAATCTCAAATTCTGTTTCTACCCAGACGAGAATGTTATACTGGAAACTGGGGAAATTGCTGGCAATTTGTCTAGTCGAAGATAAGTCAGGATTTGGTGTGGAGGAGCAATCAACCTGTCTAGATAGCTTAGGGCCAGGATCTAGGAATTGAGGAGACTCAGAAAAGATCACAATCCATGGTGTGTGAGGCACATTGCCTCATGGGTTATTTTTATGTTTTGTGTTTCCCACAGAAGCTAGGAATGTAATTGGTTGGTCCCTGGGCATATGGAGGGAAATGCTAGCAGCTGGTTAAGAGTAAAAGAAATACATTTATAAGTGTGTACTACAGTTGGGAAGAAGTATGGTATACAGCAGAGTGTCACAGAGAAGCGAAAAATGTGGAGTTGAATGCAGGTGTCCTCAGTCTGGGATTTGGGTGACCTTGGGCCCATCAGTTTTCTCATTTGTAAAATGGGGACAATCACACTTGCATTGCTTGGGTTTTTGTAAGTTACAGGATGATGTGTGGGAAGCATGCACCTCCTTCTCTGGTACCTACGTGGTAGTAGGTGGTTGTTAAATAACAGGTAGCAGTAGAAAAAACCACATTCTTTCTGGGTAGAGACTGTGTTTCTATCACTTCTCTTTTTGTTTCCCGTTTTCACCCATTGTATTAGTTTTCTATGGCTGTTGTAATGCACTGCCACAAACTTGGTGGTTTTAAAAGTTAAATTTATTCTCTAGAGCTGTGGAACCCAGAAGCCTAAAATTGAGACACAAACTTCCTCCAGAGGTGTCAGGTATAAATCCCATACTTCTCTCTCTAGGGGCTGTGGACATTTCTTGGCTCATGGCTGTATTTCTCTCTACTCACATTGCCTTCTCATCTGTGTCCCTGTCTGATTCTCTCTCTCTCTCTCTCTCTCTCTTTCATCAGGGTCCCTGTGATTGTATTTAGGTCCAACCCCTATAATCCATTTTCTCTCAAGGTCATTAATGTAATCACATCTGTTGTCTTTTGCCATAGAAAGTAATAGTCACTCTTTCTCCAAATAAGGTGATATTCCCAGATTCTAGGGATTAGAAGGTTAATATATGTCTGGGCTCTTTTGTTTTTCTAGGTACCATGCCTATCTACATCTTATAAGAAACTTTTTAAAAAAATAAAGCCGAAACTGGGCATGGTGGTGAATTCCTACAATACCAGTGACTCAGGAGGCTGAGGCAGCAGGATTGCAAGTTCAAGGCCAGCCTGTACTATTTAAAAAAAAAAAAAAAAAAAGGAAAAGAATTGGCGATATAGCTCAGTGGTAAAACACCTGAGTGTTTAATCCTTAGAATGGAAGGCAGGGCTGGGGGAGGTGGAGAAAAAAGCCTAACAAGTAAGATTACCCAAGCAAGTTTGACTTTGCTTTAAAGTGGGCTGAAGAAAGGGTGTGTGTGGATACAGGAGACTTAGTTGCTAGAATTAAAGAAAAGAAAACCCAAAAGACGAGCATCTGGAATAAAACCCACTTTTGGGAAAACAAGGTTGAGATTTAAAATAAGAATATCTTTTAAAAATGCAGTTATCACTTAAATTTCCAAGTTATTCCAACACATTTTTGCTCTAACATGAATACCTAAAAATCAGATTCCATTTTGCTGCTGATTTTTACTGTATAATTGGAGCTATGCATCTGTGGAAAAATCCAAGTGGCCAGTTTTCAGAGAGCCATGTTCATTGCTGTAGCATTGCTTCTGTTTAGATGCAGACATTCTAAATGTTACTATACTTTCTTGCCATAGTCTAAGAGTTATTCTGAATTAAGAGAGTGTCTCCTGGACCACGGAAATATCAAATATACATATATTTATATTTATAAATATTTATTTATATATTTTTATATAAAAATATATTTTTATTTATTTATTTATTTTTAATGACACTGGGCATTGGACCCAAGACCTTGCACGTGCTAGGCGAGCACTTTGCATACTGAGCCACATCCATAGCCCCTGGACTGTGCATTTTCAATGGACTATACAGGACCTTGTGATTTCCAATGAGGTGGAATTTTTTTTTTTGATGATCACCTGTGACATCTAGTAATTTTAATCTATAGACCAATAAATGTCAAGTATTGCTGGTTAACCACTGTAAGGTAGAAAGATGGTTTCCTAGAGTCTTTATGGGGCCTGTGGTTGTGCAGACATTTTGATTTCAGATTTCTGGACTCTGTAGCTATGGGAAAATAAGAATAGATTTTCATTGTTTCAGCCAACCTGTTTGTGGTACTTTGTTACCATAACCCTAGGAAACTAGGACTATCTGTGTGTTTGAATGTGTGCATATGTGTAGATGTGTGTGAATGTGTGGTTATGCATGAGAGAGAAGTCATCAACTATTTCAAATTTCTGCCATGTAACTTTGTTTTCAGTAAGTGAAATTATTAGATAAATAAAAATTCTCATATGCCACTTAACATTATATTCCCTTATTCGAGGTAGTTACTTGGATATGTCACTTTTGCATAAAAACATAATTGCTTTACATAATTGCTTCTAGGATGATGACCCAGGACAGATTTTCTTGACCTCTTCTGACTCTGTCAACAGTAACTTGATGGCACACTGCAGGAAGCTGCCTCAAACTTTTCAACAAGACTTAACATGATTCAGGAACAAGTGGCTGTTGAGTTTCAGAGCAGAGATTCCCTTTTAGTGGATTCACGTGGGTGCTTCATTAAGACGAAATGCATCTGGGGTTTGCTGAGAGCTAGGTCAAGCCAGCACATATCCACGTTTGTCCCTCCTTGGCATCTGCACTGTGTACTGTGGTCACATAAAACCTCTTGGTGAGACAGCAAGCAGATGCACTGGAGACATTTCCTAAGACACAAACAGATGGGTGGTAAAGGCGTTTTCCCTCTTCTTTTTTATTTTATGCATTTCAGGGTTTGTCAGGGTGAGCTGTGCTTTCATGTAGATGATAATGCACTGCTGTAAAGGAATCAAATCAAGCAAGATTCTCTCTATGCTGTAGACTGGCTTCCTGTTATTTTCTTGAATGTGTTCTTTTACTCTTGGAAACAGACAGTGAACCATTGAGCAGGGAGGCAGCTTCTAAGCTTGCCATCATCATCATCCAGATCAATGTGGAATCAAGTCCCACCCCCCATCTCTTCTAATTTTGATGTACATTCTCTGTTGGCCACTGGCCACAGCAGAATTCAGGAAATGATAAATTTATTCCCAGACACAGCAGTTTGTGCTGAGATGGGAGACAGCATTTACAGTCATTCAAACTCTAGTATTTTTTTTTTTTTTCATGGGTGTGTTTATTGATGTCAGAGGGGATTTATGTTGGTTTTATATGTACTAGGAATGGTCAACCTTTGCTAACTTTGAAAAAGGATTTGTCTTTCTTAGTGGCTCTCCTGGGCAAAGATCTAAGCTTTTCTTCTTCAGATTTCAGGAATGATTTACAATACATGTGTCAAATTAGGTTTAACTAATGCCGTTTAACACCTACTGACCATAACCAGGTATCAAATAGCTGACTAGCTTCCTTTAGCTGATATGTCAAATGCCAGAAAAATCCAGCCAATCTTAAAGAAAATACCTTCAGAAGAGGAGAAATACTTGTTTGTTCTAATGCTCAAAGAGAAAAATAACTCTGATTTTTGTAATACTGAACTCCTCTTGGTAAATTGGTCAATTAAATAGCATAGTGTTTTTTTCTTTTGAAAATATGACCACTTCATATTTCTTAAGCTGTCACCAGACAACTGCTGGTCATCAGGTTGAAGGTGAGAGAAGAAATATAATCCTCAGAGCTGTCAGTATCCTGATGTGTTTTAGTGTATCTGATACTCTGAACTGCCTTCAACCAGATATCACATAGCTTAGAAACATCTTATGTTCTGGTATCTGACAAGCCCTGAATGTGTCAGGGCAATTAGTTGGCATAAATTCAAAATCCTGCCTTGGCAAAATTATAGCCAGAACTAATAGGGGATCTTAAAGATAGTAACTGTCCTTGAAATCAGGCCAGCCATAAATCGAAGGTCAGACCCTCCCCCATCATATGTCTTCTATTTATTCATTTTAAAGTTAAGGATCGACCGAATAGGGAAGAAAGCACAATTGTGTTGGTTTGGACAAATATGCAGCTGTGCAATTAGCTTGAAATTACACAGGTAAAAAGCACACTGACTAAATTATCATTTAATGGTTTGTAATAAACAGATATGCTTGCTTGCTTTCAAAACAAAACCTAGAACTGGGAATGCGAGGTATGTGAACGTGACATGAAAGCATAGAATGACTTTTTGTTGGATGAAGCAAGACAAAGCCCATGAAAAATTAGAGAGGTGATTCCGAGTGATGTATAAATATACAACATACACGTTAAAACCAGCCATGATACCTGGAAATGTAAGAAAATGTAAAAAAAAAAAAAGCATAAACAAATTTATGTTTATTGAAAGATTGGTTTCTGGTTTTCTCACCCATTTTTTCCCTTTTGAAAATTATGCAGATCATTTATTTATTCTTTCTGTCCATTAAGGTCAGTGACACTTTTAGCAGGAGAGAATATTTATCTAAACCAGAAGAATATAAGGAATGAAAACTTTTGGGGTAATGATGCAAACAGAGGAAAAGAGATACTTTATGGTCAAATTATGGTGAACTGTAAATTACACCGTTATTTTTCCTTAGATGCTTATTACAGCATTTCCAATGATGCCAGATGATTGCTAAGATGTAATGCAGTCCTAAAAGTAATTCAGAACTATATTTTGATTCTATGACATACTCAACACTGTCAGGCATCTGATACCAACATGGTGCTCAGAAGCCAAAACCATTATAAAAAACTGGATGATTTTCAGGTAGTATGTCTAGAGAGGTAAGTGAAATGTGCTTCTGCTTAGTAACTGTATGATCAGAAACATTTACTTAATCTGACAAAATTTGAGTTTTCTCATCTCCAAAATGAGGATGATGGTAAACCTGAAATGGTTTAGAAGGCTTTGTAGTAATGGATGTCACTATAGTTTGGATCTGGAATGTACCCCAAATATCTAGGTGTTAAAGATTTTGTCACTAGCCTGTGTGCTTGTTATTGCTATTTGACAGCACTTTTAGGAGGTGGGGACAACTGAAAGAAAGGTCACTGAGGACCCCCTTGTAGGGGATGTTGGAAGCACAACCTCTGCACTTTTTCTGTTTCCTAGCCACCATGAGGTGAGCAGCTTTGCTCCACCATGCATTCTCTGCCACGATACACTGTCTGACCACAGGCCCAAAAGCAGTGGTCCAATCAACCATGGACTGAAACTTTTAAAACCATCAGCCAAAATATATATTTCCTCCTTTAAATGAGTTTTCTTAGATATTTTGTTACAGTGACAGAAAGGTAACTCACAGACATGTAAGCCTAAAACAATGGCTAGCGCATCATTATGGCTCCATAAATGTTAGGTTGAATTAGTGTTGTTGTGTTGGTTTAACACTAATTTTCAAATGACCCATGCAGAGCTTGATCTGGGAATTGGGCCATGATGTAGATGAAATCACCAAGGGCTTATTTGTTTTTGTTTTTATTTGCATGTATAAGGGAAAGTGGGGTCTAACATTAGTCTGTAGGTCATGTAAACTAGTTCTTGAGCACTTGACATGCCTCTCTTTGCTCTACACTGTGTGGCAGGGACCTGCAGTATGAGAGCTATACATTTGTTTGTCTCTTTTGCCAGCAGGACTTTGAGTTTGTATTAAGTTCCATCAGTGAGATATATTAGTGCAACATTTGGAAGGCGGGGGGGGGGGGCAGAAGCAGTGATGTGTTGAGCTAGCTCATACAAGTTCAAAGGAACTGATTGGGCACATCTATTCTCAACTATGCATTTGTGGCTTTAACTCAGTTGTGGTAGGAGTATTTAAACTACAGAAATTACAGAAATAGGAAAATACTACACTTTTTTTTTCATGCCCACTGAGTCAGTTAGATATTTTTAGTATACCACTAGGTAAAAATGATATTATTGCTTTACCAGCATTGGCAGGCAAATAATTGGGCATTGACAGAAGTGAGATTTTGCAGTGGCCTTGGGAATGTTCCATTGATTATTGTCACTTGTATCAATGTTGCAGACATTGGTGACCACCAGGATATATAAGTGAAATTTCTAGACTGAATTACAATAGTAAATTTTTGATGGCCAACCTGTGCTAATGGAAATTTTCTCTGGCCTTTGCCCTTCCAACAGTTTTGTGAGCACCAAATATTCTTTGTTAAATTTTGTTCTTCCTAGAACATGATGTATATATATGAATGTTGGTATGGTTGGTTGGTTTATTGAGGTGCTGGAGATTGAGCCCAGGAACTTACACATGCTAGGCAAGTGCTGTACCACTGAGTTACATCCTTACTCTGAGGGTGGTTATCTTGTCACGTGTGTCAACTTGAAAAAAAAAATTAATGCTTTGAAAAAAATCAGTGATAAATACTGTGAGTATATCTATGAAGGTGCCGCTACTGAATTTACCTGCATCTGAAGATAAGATCAGTGGAACCAAGGAAATAAACAAATCTAAAATAGTGCCCAGAGGGCATTCCGACTTGGAAACATTAACAGGTTTTATAAAATTTTAAGTTAAAGAATTGAAAAACCTGTTAGCACTTTGAGTGAGGGACTTTCCTTTTTGTTTTTCAGAAGTCAGAGAGTCAGTAATCTATTATATTTAAATAAATCTAATTCTAATAGAACTGAATTTATATATCAATAAATAATCTAGAGTTACAAAAGAAATATTTTATGAAAATCTTCTATGTTGAGCTATTGTGGTTGCCTTCTATAGGAGTATAGATAACAAAAGGTATAATTCCTGCTGTTAAAGAAATTTTAAAAGAAATACTAAGGTATAAAACAAGATGGCTAGATGTAAATTGCTTAGGAAAAAACCCATGCCCAAGCTAATGTGAGAAGAGATTGAATAATTAAATACTATTTATTTAGTTTTATAAAAAATAGACTTTTTTTAGTGCAGTTTTGGCTTTATAGCTAAATTGAGCAGAAAGTAGAGACTTCCCATATACCCCCAATCTTACATAGCAAAGCTTTCCCAGTCATTAATATTCCTCTCCAAAATAGAGCATTTGTTATAATCAATAAACCTACATTGAAAAAGTATTATCCCACAAAGGCCATAATTTATACTATGATTCACTCTTGGGGTACATTTCATGGGTTTGGACCAAAGTATAATGACATGTACCTACCATTATAGTATCGTACACAGTAGTTTCACCACCTTAAAATTCCTCTCGGCTACACTCATTCATCTTTCCCTGCTACTCAATCCCAGGTAATCTCTGATGTTTTTATTGTCTCAATAGGTTTGCCTTTTCCAGAATGTTATCCAATTGGAATCATGTAGGATATAACCTTTTCAGACTGGCTTCCTTCAATTAGTAATATGCATTTAAGTTTTTTCATGGCTTGATGGCTCACTCTTTAGTGCTGAATAATATCTCATTGAGGATGCAGAGAAAATTTAACAAAGAGTATTTGGTGCTTACAAAATTGTTAGAAGGCATCAACTTTTATATTGTTCATGGGATTGTGAATTACTACAACCACAATAGAAATCAGTATGGAGGTTCCTCAAAAGACTAGTTATGGAACCACCATATGACCCTACTATACCACTTCTCAGTATTTACCCTGAAAAATGAAGACATCTTACTACAGCGATACATGCATACCCATGTTTATAACAGCACAATTCTTAATAGCCAAACCATGGAAACAGCCTAGGTATCCACTAATGGATGAATGGATAAAGAAAATGTGGTTTATATACACAACAGAGTTTTACTCAGCCATAAAGATAAATAAAATTATGGCATTTGCAGGAAAATGGATGGAACTTGAGAATATTATTTTAGCAAAATAAGGCAAACTCAGAAAGTCAAGGTCATGTTTTCTTGCATATGTGGAAGATACAGAAAAAAAGAAAAAGAAAATTGGGGAAATCTCATGAAAATTGAAGGGAGATCAGTAGAAAAAAGGAAATGAACCTGAAAGAGAAGAGAGGAGGAACAACATTGGATGAATTATTTTATTATATTGTGTGTGTATATGAATAAGTAACAGCATATCTCATCATTATGTACAACTATAATACACCAATAAAATGTGGAAAATAATAAAAATTAAAATGTCTTAAAACAATCCTAGCTCCTTGTTTGGTTGCACTATAGTTTTATTTATTTATTTTTTCCCCCAGTATCCTGCTGAAGGACATCTTTGTTTTAAATTTTGTCAATTGTAAGTAATTTTTTGGTAGATATTTGTGTGAATGTATTTTCAAATTTTAGAGGTAAATATCAAAAAATATGGCTGTTGAATTATATGGTAATAATATATTTGATTTTGTAAGAAACTATCAAAATGTCTTTCAATGTGGTTGTACCATTTTACACATGTACTAGCAATGAATGAGTGCTCTTTTTTCTTCATAACCTCACCAGCACTTGATACTTATTGGTATTCTAATTTTGTCCCTTCTCATAGAATTATAGTGGTATCTTATTGTTGTTTTAATTTACTTTTCCCTGATGACATATAATATGGAGTATCTTTTCATATCCATCTGTGTATCTTTTTTGATAGTCTGTTTGCTTGTTTTCTTATTGTTCTGCTTTGAGAATTCTTTGTATATTTTGGATAATAGTCTTTTATGAGACAAGTTGTTGGTAAATATTTTCTTCCATTTCATGGCATCTCATTATTGTCTTGATAGTGTCTTTTGCAGAGTAGAAATTTTTAATTTTTGTGAAGTTTCTCAATCTCTTCCAATCAAAATCTTAACAGGCTACTTGCTGAAAATTGACAAACTGATCCTAATATTTATATGGAGAATAACAAACAAAAGATAGACTAGCCAATAAAAAGGAGGATAAATTTGGAGAACTGGCGCTATCCCACTTCAAGACTTACTATAATGATACAGTGATCAAGACACCATGGTGCTGGCAAAATAATAGACAGATCTATGGAACAGAATATCCACAAAGTGACCTGTTAGGATTTTGTTTGGGGTTTCACTGAATCTATAGATCAAGTTGGGAAGAACTTAGCAATATGGAATTTTTGTATTCATGAATATAGACCCTCTATATACTTAGTGCTTTCATTTCTTTAATCGGAGCTTTTTGTTTTCCTTGTATCTATCTTGAACGTATTTTGTTAGAGGTGTTATTTTATTTATAAGGGATTCTAATATAATTGGTATTTTATTTTTAATTTCAAATTCAATTTGTTCACTCATAGTATATAGGAAAGTGATAGATTTAGATATATTAACTTTGTATCCTGCAAACTTGTTATAATTGTTAGTTTAAGGAGTGGTTTTTGTTTGTTTTTTTTTGGTCAGGTCTTTCTGATTTTAAACATAGATGATCACTTCATCTGTGAACAAATACAGTTTTATTCCTTCTTTATTAATCTGTATACTTTTTACTTCATTTTCTTGTCTTATTGCCCAGCAAGGATTTCCATTATGATGTTGAAATTCAGGAGTGAGAAGGAACATTCTAGCCTTGTTATCTTAGTGGAAAATCTTTGAATTTATCGTTACTGAATAGTTACTGCATATACTGTTAGCTATAGGGTGTTTTAAAGACATTCTTTATGAAATTGAGGAATTTTTTTTCCTAGTGTACTGTGGGTATTTATTATGAATGGATGTTAGATTTCGTCAGGTGTTTTTATGCATGTATTGATATCACATGAGTTTTTTCTTTAGCTTGTAGATGTGATAGAATATAGTAATTGATTTTTGAATTCTGAATCACTCTTGCATATTTGAAATAATTCCAACTTGGTTATGGTATATAGTTTTTAGACATTGTTGGATTTGATTTGCTAATATTTTATTGATGATTTCTGTATAAATCTATTTTAATGAGAGATTGGCTTATACTTTTCTTGTACTATTTGTTGTCTGGTTTTAGTAGTAGAATAATTCTGGCCTCATTTAATGAAGTATTCTTTCTATTTCTATCTTCTGAAAAATATTACAGAGAATGATGTTTTCTTCCTTAAATATTTGGTGGAATTTACCAATGAATACTATCAATGGATATTATCAATTGTTGACTCAACTTCTTTAACACATACAGTCCCATTAAGATTATTGTTTTTTTATTATGGTACTGAGAATCAAACTCATGAGCACTCTACTATTGAGATACATCTTCAGCCCCTTTTTCATTTTATTTTGAGAGAGGGTTTGGCTGAATTGCCAAAGTTTGTCTTGAAATTGCAATCTTCCTACTTCAACCTCCCAAGTAGCTGATGGGTGTACCACTGCATGCAGCAGATTATCTATTTCTTCCTGTGTCAGTTTGGCAAATTGTGTCTTTCAGGGATTTGGTCCTCTTCATCTTGTTGATCAAATTTGTGGACACAAAGTTGTTCATATGTTCTTTTGTTATCCTCTGAAGATCCATTGAACCTGTAGTCTTGTGACCTCTTTTCATTTCTAGAATTAGTAATTTGCATCATCTTTTTCTTTCTTAGTTAAAGAATTTATTGATCTTTTCAAAGAAGCTGCTTCTGGATTAGTTGTTTTTCTTATTGATACCTGTTATTAATGACATTGATCTTTGCTCTGATTTTTATTATTCATTTTCTTCTATTTACTTTGTATTAATTTGCTTTTGTCTGATTTTCTAAGATGGTAAATTAGATGATTGATTTTATATCTAATATCTAATATTATATAATATAAAATATCTTTCTAATATATAATACATATATTAATGTTATAAATTTACATCTAACAAATTTATCACTCATCCTTCATTATGCCTTCTTGATAAGTTGTGTGTTTTTGTCTTCATTTAGTTCAAATATTTTAAAATTTGTCTTAGGTTTTCTGGTTTTGGCCTATGTATTATTCAAAATGTGTTGTTTAATCTCCAAGTAGTTTTTTGGATTTTCTGGGCATCTTTCTGTTATGGATTTCTAGTTTAATTCTATTGAGCAATTGATTGATGTTTCTAAGTTTGCCTTGTCCTTACTTCTTTCTGCTTTTGGATATATCCACTTTTGGTAGAGAGGTTTATTTCATTTTTTAGGCCAAGGCATAAATCAATTTAAAAAAATTGGAGTCAATCTTTGAGGTTTTTGGATGCCATAATAATGTGGTAGAAAGGCTGGGTAAAAATTGAAAATAAAAGAACATATTCATTCCATAATTAATTCCTAAGTGTAGACCATATGCCAATCTGATTTTGCAGTGATGGTCACCATGGATATAATCATCGCCTTCATGGAGCATATAGTTCTGAGAATAAGACTGGCAAGTTAATGAGTTGAATGTTGTCTCCCTCCACCCTACCCCAAACTACCAGATAACACAGAATTTGAAATAATGTATTTATAGATGTGATTAGTTAAGAATTTCAAGATAAAATCATTCTGGATTTAGGGCATTCCAGAAGAGTGGAAGACTCAGAGATACAGAGAAGGTCATGCAAAGATGGAGACAGTGGTTAGAGTGATGCTGCCACAAGCCAAGGAACTGCAGGAACCACAAATAGCTGAAAGGGGCTAGGAAGGATTCTTCCCTAGATCTCTGAAGGAAGTGGAGCCCTGCCAAAACCTCAATTTTGGTCATCTGACCTCCCAAGAGTGACAAAAGGAATTTTTTTAAAAGCCAATACATGCATGAGACTTTGTTACAACAACTTTAAAAAAACCAATAACACCAAATAAACAAAAAAGAAGAGTGAAATAAAATTAAGGTTAGCTCAAGCTTTCTTGAAAAAAAAATGACATATAAACTTAGCCCTGAAACATGCTCAGGAGATAACAAGTCCAAGTTAGTACCCAGAATATTCCAGGTAGAAAAACTACATGGGAAAGTTTTGGTATGAGTGAGGCCTAATGAGGTTTAGCAGATTCTTAAAAAGAATCATTTTGGTTCAAATGTGATGAATGAGAGGAAAACCAAGGTGAGGCTGGAGAAGTGAGTAGGAGCTAGATGATAAAGATAAATTTAGGCTATTTCAAGAAATCTGAACTTTAACCTGGTAACAAGGAGAAGCAGTTGAATGCCTTTGGAAATACTTGAAACATTCAGCCTATCTCTTACTGAGGCAATTTTGAGAGTAGACTTCTGGGCATGATTAAGGGCAGAGAGATTGCCCTGGAGACTTTGGAGAAGCTATGAGGATGTCCTGAACAAACCTTGTGGCTCTAAACACATAGAGAAAGGGAGTTTGACTTGAGATATGTATTGATAATAATAATAATAATAATAATAATAATAATAATAATAATAATAATGGTATTTATGATCATAAATAAAATTGCTGAATGCTTGTTATGTACTAGGAGTCATATCTGCATGATTTCATTTAATTCTCCATAATCACTATTAGTATCTCTATTTTAAAGAAAGATATCATTGAAGCATAGAAACCTTTCTCCATGTGGTCAAGATTATGCAGTGACTAAGGTGCAGAGCAAGGACCAAACTGAGTATTTTTAAAAATATACTTTGTGACTGGAGGTTAAAGATAATTACTAGCTGGACAGAGTTGTCACTTGATGGAACAAGAAACAAGCTCATAAGGGAAGATCAAGTATTTGGTTTTAGATATATCATTTTTGAGGTGTCTCTAGGGTCTTTACAGGAAAATATCTGGAAAGAGAGAAAGGAGGGGAGAGTGTACACAAGCAAAGTTTGGGGATGTGGATTTGGGAATCATCAGCTTGAAAATGTGCAGTTGATGTATTGAGGTTTGGTAGCAAAGCTCAGGGAATGGTAAAGTGATTTATCCAAGACAGATTCTTTGGAGTGTAGTGGGGTGGCAAACAAAAGGGAACCAAAAAAGAAATTAGGGGCTGTTAGATAAATAGAGATGCTTAACTATATTTAAATGATTATGGAAAGAAGACAATGGAGATAGTAGCAAGGAAAATTTGGGAGAAAGGGAATACTTTAGAATAAACCCCTGGAAGTGCTGGAGGGGATGTGATCCAAAGCACAAGCAGGATTATGTTAAATAGGAAATATTTCATTCACTTTAATAGGAGTACAATGCTTATTAAGAAAGATAAGAGGGTGGATGAGTGAGTTTGGAGACTCAATGGCCAAAAGTTGGATTATATATATTTGCAAAGTCATGTACAAGGTTAACTGGCAGGTTAGAGTTTGAGGGGAGTGGGGAGTTACTGCTCTGCTGAGCCTGAATGTTGATCAGGGAAAGTCAACACTTTGGAACTATGGGAATAGGGGAAGACATCTGGGCAGCATTTATATACCAGAGGAAAAAGAGGCCCTGAGACTGGGCAGCAACTTGCTCAGTGGGTGAATTTCTCCAACATTCTCTCCCCATTGGATGGTAGACTAAGGGATGTATATAAAATGAAACACATTGCTAGGCTTTGGCAAACAGTATTCTAATCAGAAGTCTACTAGAAAATTAATAGGCAACACTATGTTCTCTGTAATGAGATAAATCTTGTATTGAGGTCCATAGTGGGATTTATAAGGATGGTGGGCCTGGGGACATGTCCATGGTGGGAGAAAGCTATTAAATAGAGAATGAAACTGAAATCATGAAGTTCCTCCCTAACTTGTGTATACCCACATAGGAAATGGTGCTACTTCACTTTAGGATAGTGAATAATTCAGTAGAATGCTAAGAACCCCATATTAGCTACATAATTTATAATTCATTTTTCAGCTGCCATATTCTAATTTAAACTGGTCAAAATGAATGAAAAGCCATTTGGGATTAAAAGGTTAAGGTCTTTAAAAAGCTGATTTTGGAGACTTTGACATTAGCAAAAGAAATTTAGAACTCTTATTTTTTTTTTTATCGACCAGTTACCATTATCAAATTAAGTGAATTCCTATAAAGAGTAGAGATGGAAACCCAAACTTAAGATTAGAAAGGGCCTCTCCATCTCCTTTTGTATGTTTTTTATCTTACATGGGAAGAGCAGTTTGAAGGAGACTCTGAGCCCTGTGATCTATGGGTTTGGATCTTTAGCACAAATGGCCCAAGCTCAAGATTAATAACATGACATTGTATCTGGTGGCACATTTTGGAAATGAAGCATCATCCTGTGTAACAGAGTGCAACTGATATGACCTCAATATGTTGTGACTCACCCCAGGAAGACTCTATAAGGAAATAAAATGAAAAAGAAAGAAAATTTCTCAAGTGGAAAGTTAAGGAAAGATTTTTCTGTGTGAAAGACAGATGATGGTTTTATTAATAGTGAAGGATAAGAGCTGAAAAATTTGAATGTTTAGCTAAACATCCCCAAATTTCTCATTTCACTGTAGATAGAAATAACCACTCTTGAGGTATTTCCGTAATCTCAGTTTCAACTCTAGCCAGGAATCAGGAAGAAAAAAAGCCCTTCCCCAGCAGTTTATAAACTAAAAATAAAGATGACAAAAAGTCAGATTCAGATTAAATTGGAAAAGCTGGTTATTCAGAGTGGGTAGTTTTATCTTCCTAGGACAGAAATATATAGGCTACAGTAAGAGAATCATAAATATTTACTGATGTGTACAAAGAGCAATATCTATCGCCTAGTTTTAGACAGTGCATATTGATATGTGATTAAACTTTGGTGATCAACACTGATTATTAATGAGTCATCAGTCCTACTCTCTGATGACAGAGAGTGGGACCTAAAGGAAATGATGTGTGCCACTTGTTATACAATCTCTTCTTGAGTATCTTCCAGGGCTTTGGTGAGCTAAGACAGCAAAATATAGCTCCAGTTCTGCTGAGTTGTTCCCAGGGACTATAATTACATTTTATAGTATGTAGCCCAACAAAATCATTTTTGTTTTAAGAATAATGGAGCAAAAAGTATTTTGAAACCTTTGAATTTTTCCTCAGATAGTATTGTCTTGTCACATCCATTCTAAGGCCCTACCCGTACCACAAAAGTTCTCCAATAATATGCTCTTTCTGTAATGCAACTTTAAGAAGGGGCTATCTTGGTAGAACAGGCAACATTATGGACTAGAAAAATATTGCATCTTCAGGATACTTGGCTTTGTGTTTTGGCTTTCTCTGGCTTTGTGTTTTGGCTTTCTCTTTATCTGCTGTGTGTCCTTGGGGAACCTATACAATGTATCTGTGCTTAATGAGCTACTGTGTATAAAATGAAGGGTTGAATTTGACTTACTGTAAGGTGTCAATGCTAACTTTCTATAACCCTTAAAATATAGGCTATTTACTAATGTAGGTGATACCTATTAGGATATCTTCTACAGTCTTCTTAAATAGCTAAGAAGCAGAAGTCAGAACTATTAGCTTCTGCTATTGATTTAGTTTAATTAAAAAAATATTCAACAGGTTTGTGTGACTTATTTCTGGCAAGGGTAAAGGTTGTAAATAAAGAAAACTAAATTAATTTCAAACAGATTGACAGAGGAAAAGAATTATTTAAAACAAAGTTTAGACTTAACAGACAAGCATTTTTGGTGATCTAAATAATGTATGAATGTTACAAAGAATTATAAATAAATAAAAGATAAAAAAATCTGGTTAAAAAAGCAAGAAAATTTAAAGATTGGGAAAATTTTATTTTCTACTTGAAGAGTATGTACATGCATTTGTAATATATGTGTGTGTTTATATACATACAAACATATAAAATATAAGAGCATTTATAAATATATAAATACAGGCTCTTAATTGTGTACACATACTGTAAGCATAAAAACAAATAGAGTGAGGCTCATCTGTACCTATCACCTGATATTGAACCACCTGTGGTAGGCACGTTAACTGACTTGTCTAGTATAATGTACAGAGGATGCATGATGATTTTTTAATTACACCAAGTTGCTTTTCACTATCTGGACCTATTGAGAAGGAATGCCATTTTGCATGGCAAAGACCATGTCTTCTGGAAGGACTTCAGTGGCTCAAGTGGCCTCTTCCCATGAGCTAGGGCCTGACTTCAGGCAAGCAGCTTGTCCTCTGGGCAGTAGTATAGTTGACTTTGGGTTTCTAGCTATCTGCTTATCCATCAACCCATGGTCTTGTGTTTCTGATCTCTTCTGATGGGGCCAGGTAGAAGCTGAAGACGTATAGAGGTAAATAGTAGGATATCATTCCCTTGATGTTACTCTTATAAGATGGCTTAGTGTTTTCTGGATCTGGAAGACAATGAAACTTTCTTTTTGTCTCTTGGGCACTTTGGTGGATTCCTTCAAGATCTCTCTGTGAGCCCATCAGGACACTCATGGTTCAAATGATGTAACTTGTTTCTTCAGCTGCTACTTCAGACCCCAACCTCAGGCTCTGGATGTCCATGGTGCATTCCATACAGACACTCTAATAGAGGTCTGCTCTACTCTGAGTAAAGTTTTCTGAGAAAAATACCATTTAAAATGTCCACAGGCAGAGTCTCTCTCTCTCTCTCTCTCTCTCTCTCTCTCTCTCTCTCTGTTATGGCCTGACATTTCATCTCTGGGACACATTCAGGTACTCTCCAACAAAACTCAAGAAATATAGTGAACACTAACACCTCTTTCCTGCATCTACCCTCACACCTGTCAGCTACAGACCCTCAAGCAACTCTGGATTTGGCACAGCATTGCTTCCCAGCTCCAGGGGAAATAAATGGGACTTTATGACTCAATAAAGCCTGGCTCCCCAGGCTTGAGGTTAAGGGGAAGTAGCTGTAAAGGGGGATGGGAGACTTACAGACTGAACTAGTCCTCTCCAAAATATTGCTTCATAAATCTACACTTGGTTACCACTCCTATAGCTTTTTATTTTCATGTTTTTCAGTAAAGATTAATATTTTGTTGTTTTGAACCAAGGCATGCTTAATTGCTGAGCCCTAATCCTTTTTTTTTTTTATTTTGAGACAGGATCTTGCTAAATTGCTTAGGTACTATAGTTTTTTATATCTTTCATGTGAAGTTTTGAGTCTTTGAACCTCCTTTAGGTCACTTAATTAGGAACTTCTGCTCAGTGGTCCAACAGCTCACTTTGGGATTTAGCATCTTTCTTATGGGGTTCCTAGACTAGAAACATTCATTTTTGCTTCTTTTAAACATAGCCCAGAATCAAGTTCAATTTGGCTAACATCCTTATGAACCAGTATACTTCTTTGAATAAACTGCTTCACATTTAAATCTTGTTGTAACTAAGGATGTTTAGAATAAATGATAATAAAAAATGGAAATAAAGCAAGTTAAGTATATGTTATATATTTACTAACTGAATTTTAAAACTTTAAAAGAACTTTTATGTTTATGTATTATATATTAGAAATCATGATTTTTTTCCTCAAATTTTATCAAAAAGAACAAAACTAGAGTCATTACAATGCATGATCTCAAGACATTTTAAGGCTATTGTAATCGAGATAGAATGATATAAGCATAAAAATGGACACATAAGCCAATGGAACAGAAAAGAGAACCCAGAAACAAATCCATGTATATACAACCAACTGATATTTTTACAAAGGTAGACTCTTCAATAAATTCTGCAGAGAAAACTAGATATCCGTATGCAGAAGAACCAAACTAAATTGATATCTCTTACTCTCTTACCATGTACAAAAAATCAACTTAAAATGGTTCTTACATACAAAGACCTGTATGTAAGATAGGAACTATGAAATTACTAGAAGAAAACACTTCAGGACATCTGTGTAGGAAATGGTTTTCTGAATAAGACCTCCAAATCACAAATAACAAAAACAAAAATGGGATTATATCAAACTAAGAAGCTTCCACATATCAAAGGAAATAATCAATAGAGTGAAAAGACAACCTATAGAATAGGAGAAAATATCTTCAGACTATTAATCTGACAAGGAATTATTATGTAGCATATGCTAGGAACTCAGAAAACTCAACTAAATAACCCAAACTATCTAATTGAAAAGTGGGAAAATAAGATGAAGAAATATTTCTCAAAGGAAGACATACAAATGGCCTTACTAGTATATGAAAAAATGTTTAACATCACTAGCTACCAGTGAAGGGCAAATCAAAACCACAGTGAAATATTATCTCACCCAAGTCAGAATGGCTATTATCAAAAAACAAAAATAAAAAAACAAAACAAATGGTGGCACAAATGAGGAAAAAATGAAACTCTCATATACTCTTGGTAGGAATGTAAATTAATGTGGCCATGTTGAAAAAAAGTATGGGACAGGGTTGAGGGTGCCCAAAAAAACCCCAAAGTGGAATTATTATATGACTCAAATATACTGCTTCTGTGTATATGTCCAAAGGACATGGAATTAGCTTATCAAAAAATATAACTGCAATGCCATATTAATTGTAGCACTATTCACCTATAGGTGAATATAGAACCCAGGAGTCCAGTAGCAGATTAACGGATAAAGAAAATGTGGCATATATATACAATGGGGAACTATCCATCCATAAAGAAGAATGAAATCTTGTAATTTGCAGCAAAATGGCCACCCACTGGAAGCCATTTCTTGAAGTGAAATAAGCCAGACACATAAAGACAAGTATAGCATGCTCTCACTAATCTGTGGAAGTTAAAAAAAGTTGAGCTTAAAGAAAAGAGAATAGAACAGTGGTTGCTAGAAGCCTGTAAGGGTAGAAGGTAGGGGGTAGAGGTAGTTAGACAACTAGTACTAAAATACAGTTGGATAGGAGGAATAAGTTCTAGTGTTCCACAGCATGATAGGGGGACTATCGTTTACAACCGCTTATTGTGCATTTTAAAGAGGAACTGGAAGAAAGAGGTTTGAAGATTACAAATAAATGATAAATGTATAAGGAAATAGAAATGTTAATTATCTTGATTTGATCTTTAGATATTGAAAACATACAATTATCTCACTGTACCCTGTACAACTATTGAACAAGACAGGGAAAGCATCAACTCCATTCCTGAGAACATAATTTCAAGGGCTGTGTTTACACTTTCCAAATAAGGCCTTGGTCATGTATACCTACAAATATCCACTTTCCCCACTCTGTTCCTGTGTATTTATAGTCCACACTCTGCACAGTGAAGAGAGGGGTGAGGCTAGGATTTAGGAAATGCATTCAAATGGAAAATTAATTCTTAGATTTAATCCCATGTAAATTAGTTTTCTAATCACAGGAGAGTGCATTCCCGTATCTATACATAATCCGAAAAATCTTGAACTGAACTAAAACTCATACCCAGAAGAGAACAAATCCCCAGGATCCATTTTCCACCAACCTGTTTTGATAAATTTTGATAAATGAATTCTCCTGGAATTCATTCTCCCTCCTTTACAAAGAGATTTCTGTGAAAGTATGACTCAGTTCCTCCAGCAGCTCTGGACTAGTATCTCCAAGACATATTTCAAAGCCAATCTTACACATTTGAAGACTGCTTATTCACACAGCTTTTTTTCTGACACACTTTTCTGTGTTCTGGAGAGTCAATTCCTTCTTTATTCCACTCCCCACTCTCCAAATTCTTTTCCTTTATTTTTAGCTCCTCATTATGAAAGCAATACATATTCATTAAAGAATAAAATGCAGACAAGCAAAATAACAAAGTGCCTTCGTGATTCAGCCAGAGATATCCATTATGAACATCTACAGAATATTTCTCTAATATTTCTTTTAAATGCATATGTTATTAATTTACACATTGAACCATATTTTATATGCTGTTATAACAAACTATATTAAACAAACCTAATACTCTTGTCCATTTGTATTGTAGCAGATTCCCTTGCCATGAATATGGAAGAGAAGGAATAGTTGGCTTTAAATGAATTATATATATGTTGAAAATAAATATGAAAAAAATTTTGAATATTCATTTTGAAAAAAATTTTAATTTCACCAAATGCTTGTGTTTCCTTCCATATTTCTTGTTCCTTTCTTATGTTATTTCAGTTTGTTTCCCTCTATGTTTGTGCCTATTCTTTCTCAGATGTTATTTTTCTAAATAAGTACATAAACCCACACAAAACACCTCAGGAACTTGTGTTTTGACTGGACGCTCTCTCTTGCACATTATTTCAGGTCGATAAATACAGGCCAATATAACTAATTTTTTCAATAGAAGATTGTCAGCTTTGATTTTACTCTATAGTAAATAAATTTATGTTTACTTGCTAACCTAGTATATCAGGCAGATAAACTGATTCCTTAAGGAATACAATCAGAGAGACCCTGAGTCTAATAGAAGAAAAAGTAGGCCTTAATCTCCATCACGTGGGATCAGGCCCCAACTTCCTTAATAAGACTCCTGTGACACAAGAATTAAAATCAATAAATGGGATGGACTCAAACTAAAAAGTTTCCTCTCAGCAAAAGAAACAATCTGTGAGGTGAATAGAGAGCCTGTATCTTGAGAGCAAATCTTTACCCCTCACACATCAGATAGAGCACTAATCACTAGGGTATATAAAGAACTCACCAAAAATACCCCAAATAACCCAATCAATAAATGGGCCAAGAACCTGAACAGACACTTCTCAGAAGATGATGTACAATCAGTCAAAAAACACATGAAAAAGTGTTCATCATCACTAGCAGGTAGAGAAATGCAAATCAAAACCACTCTAAGATTTCATCTCACTCCAGTCAGAATGGCAGCTATTATGAATACAAACAATAACTACTAGTAAGGATGTGTACACCCATACACTTCTGGTGGGACTGCAAATTGGTGCAGCCAATATGGTTAAGGAAAAAGTTAAAGATGTTAGGTCAATTTTAAAGAAACATTTAGTATAGGAGAGCAGTATGGAGATTTCTTGGAAAATTGGGAATGGAACCACCATTTGACCCAGCTATCCCTCTCCTCGGTCTATACTCAAAGGACTTAAAAACAGCAATACTACAGGGACACAGCCACGTCAATGTTTATAGCAGCACAATTCACAATAGCTAAATTGTGGAACCAACCTAGATGTCCTTCAATAGATGAATGGATTAAAAAATGTGGCATATATACACAATGGAATATTTCTCAGCAATAAAAGAGAATAAAATCATGGCATTTGCAGGTAAATGGATGGAGTTAGAGAAGATAATGCTAAGTGAAGTTAGCCAATCTCAAAAAACAAAATGCTGAATGTTTTCTTTGATATAAGGAGGCTGATTCATAGTAGGGTAGGGAGAGGGAGAATGGGAGGAAAAGACAAACTCTAGATAGGGCAGAAGGGTTGGAGGGGAAGGGAGAGGACATGGAGTTATTAATAATGGTTGAATGTGATGATCATTATTATCCAAAGTACAGGTATGAAGACATGAATTGGTGTGAATATACTCTGTGTACAACCAGAGATATGAAAAATTGTGCTCTATATGTGTAATAAGAATTGTAATGCATTCTGCTGTGACACACACACACACATACACATATATATATATATACATAAAATTATTTATGATAAGCAGTCTCATCAGAATAACACTTTATCTGAAGTTAGAGACATTGCAATATAGCTCACTTTGACAAATTTTCAATGGTAATTTTTTCAGAATCAAATATTCAATACTTAAAGATGGCAAATTCTTAAAAATTAGTTTTCCTTTAAACTAATTTTTAGACAGTAAGTTATCCAGAATAATTTTTAAAAATGTATTAATATATTACATTGTTGAAGTGACACAAAGCATTAAATTTGAATTAAATCTAACCATGGTATTTAAAGAACTCTCAACTCAAAATTTTTTGACGTTGGATCTGGTGTTTATGATTTGATTATTTTCTTTCTGGTCAAAAGGCAAAATTTTTTTGTGGCGGTTTATCATTGTTTTTATATAAATCAAAAAGTAAAAGTTAAAAAGCATTTCATTCAATTAGATGCTTTTCTCCAAATAAGTCTGATAACAAAACTCCTTGTCATCTATCAATTTAATCAAGATGGCAAAATATCTCATACATTAGAAAGTAGCATACAAATAAAGATCACCAAAAGCTTGCAGGCCAAATTGTTTGCCTTTTTAAAATTGTCACAACCAGCAATTTGCCTAAGTCAGTGATACTCAACCTGGAGTTATTTTGATCCCTAGGACAAATTTTTTTATGTCTGGAGACAATTTTAGCTATCACCACTGGGCAAAGGCTTAGGCATCTGATGATGTCTGTTCAGCATGCTTCTGAACATCTCATAATACAAAAACAGACTTTTATGACCAAGAACTACCCAGCCCAAAATGTCAACAGTGCCATGGTCAAGGAAAAAGTTAAAGATGTTAGGTCAAATTTAAAAAAACATTTAGTATAGTTTGACTCTTTTCTCCTAGAGGTTTCCTCCAAAGAAGTCTAATAATAAAGTCCCTGTCTCCTATCAAAATGACAAACTATCTAATGAATTAGAAGGTAACATACAAATAAGAAACACCAAAACAAACAACAACAACAAAAAAACCCTCTCAGGCAAGGCTTTTGTGAGCTTTTCAAAAGGTCATAACCAGCAATTATAAGAAACCCAGGACTAGGTCACACCACCCAGTTTGGGAGGAAATGCCTCTGTTTGGATGTTAGTTTCAAAAACATCTGTCACTGCTTACACTAAGCCAGAGTCTCTCTTAAGTATATGATTTCCATTCCTGAACTTCTTTGGAAGACACTAAGTAGGTGGTTTGTACACCACGTCTGTGTTAGAGAAATTATGTTTGTAACTAGTCTGTTGACTCTCAAACCCCAAACCATTTATATATAGATTTGCTATTTTTACATTAAGGAGTCAGTTACTGCTTCAGTTTCGTGAGTCTAAAGTGATGTCAGAGATCTGGCAATTTGCTTACTCTTGAGAAAAATTATTTTAACATGTCCCATCTTGTGTATATAGGACACCTATAAAAATAAACATCTCTGTAGGTGTCCTATAGAATTTCATGGATATTTTTAGGTGTCTTAGACAAAAGATAGTGGGATATAATGGGTTAAAACTTTTATCCAAATCTTCTCTTTTTTGTTACATTTCTGAAAGTGACAGTATGCATCTTTGATGGTGATGGGTGATCATATTGTTGGTTTTTTTTGCGTGTGTCTCTGTGTGTGTGTGTGTATGTGTGTGTGTGTGTGTGTGTGTGTGTGTGAGAGAGAGAGAGAGAGAGAGAGAGAGAGAGAGAGAGAGAGAGAGAGAATAATGGTCATATCCATCAGCTAATGTCACTTGATTGCTTCCTTGATCACTTTCCAGATATTTGGTCCAATATTATTATTCTGGGTGTTTCTGAGAGGGTGTCTTTGGATGAAATTAACACATAAATTGGCAAACTGAAAAAAGCACTTTATCCTCTCCACGGGTATCATATAATGATTGTTAGTGTGATTTTTAAGGTGAAGGTCTGAATAGGATAGAAGTCTGACAGTCTTCTGATAGTCCCCCAAGTAAGATGATTCCTCCTGCTTGGCTTTCTTTGAACTGGGTCATAGACTTTTCCATTTTTGGCTTCAAACTAAGAGGCTAGGTCTCTAGCCTCCCAACTTACCATGCAGATCTTGGTACTTGTCATCCTTCATAATCAGATGAGCCAATTCCTTATAATAGTCTATAGATATATAGATATAGATCTTATTGGTTCTATTTCTTTGGAGACGCCAGATGCATACATTTATCAAAAATAGTAATGCCATCATCACAACTGCCACCACCACCACCAATATCTAACATTGCTCAATATTTATATTTTGATTTATTCATCACCCTTTGGGCTTTGGTTTGGAGCCTCTTTTTCCCATGAGGAGTCTGTTTGTTGTGAATATAGTGGAACAAACAACTTCCACTCAGGGGTCAAGGAATGGGCACAGTGAGTGAATCCATGCCCCCATTCTTTTCTCTACCCACAGTGATTGGATCAGGAATGGCACATAATCGGAACAAAGCCAGTCACTGTCAAAACCAATTTGGGCTTTCCCCCAGGATATTTTAGGAAAGCACTCTCTTTCCACTAGGGCAGGAAAAAGCTGGTTTTAGAATGAAGCCAGGAAGAAACCAACAGAGCCAAAAGATGGTAAGATAGAAACTTGACTCAGTTTGCATGCCTGGGATCTGCTATGGCTAAAAGCACAATTACTTTTTAATTTTTCCAGTTATAATTTCCTTTTGTGCTTAAGTTACTTTTAGTTGGACACTAGCAACCAAATGCTGAATGGCGCTAATAACCTTACCATGTTCCAAGTTAAATACTTTGAAACAAATATATATGTAACAAATATATATATATATATATATATATATATATATATATATATATATATATTCGACTTTCATTAAAACCATGGAAAATAAGTATTGTTATTTCTCTATTTCATAGCCAAGGTATTAAATTTAAGAAAAATAACATTTCCAGGATGAGAGCTTGTGGGTGGCAAAGAAGATGACTGAGTTCACACAGGATGGCCAGAGCCTGCCCTGAGCCTTACTCCCTATATTCAAACGCTTACTCTACTCATTGGAAAGCATGAATCACCTTATTTACTTGTAAAAGTACCCTAAGAAGTATTATTTTCCCCATTTTGTAGACTGGAAAACGAAGCTTAAAGCTAAGTCATTTGCTAAGGATAATAGAGTATAGCAGTTATAGCAGACAGCGTAGCATGTGATTGTGTGTCCCTTCTCAATTTTAAAACTGAATGAATAATGGTACATCCTTTTTGGTTATAAATAGGGAAGATAGGGACAATAAAAATAGAGTTGTACCCTCAAAGTGTTAAAATCAGTAAAATTCGTGAGATTTCCGAGGCTTTCATATCCTTACCAGAGAAGTTGGTTGATGAATGCTGAATGAATAACAGAGACATATGACCCCTCCTGCAGCTCAGAGGTTATTCATGAACTCAAAGTCAAAGGTGAGGGGAGTGTTTATCTGTGGTGCTCATTCTGGTCACTTCCACTGAAGTGACGATCGTATCTTTACTCACCTGTCTGCATTCCAGAAAGGAATGCTAGGCAAGTACAGTCACAGCAGTGCTACAGGGTGAATCGATTAGGAAAATTGGGGTGGAGGTTGTACAGATTCAACGTTGATGTCACATCCCTGTTCTTGAATTTCCAAAAATTATTCTTGCATAAAAATATCCTCCCATTAATAGTGCTATGTCTGCTATGAAAAAAAAATCTATATTGACATCATACAATTCTATATGTAACTTCATAAGCAAGACTTGTAACAAACAAAGATTACAAAATTATTATAAGTCATTTCTCCATAACTGATTTTATCTGAAATTTGGTATGTCCTTTCTCTTGGGGACATGTGGGCTGACTTCCCCATTTTATGGCTGCTAAAATTGAGAGTTAACAGCCTTGACATTTTGGTGCTAAAAGAAGAAATGTACTAGTTTCATCAGAATAAGATAGCAATAGTGAAAATGCTATTTTAATTGTATATGAAATAGTAATATGAAGAATACTGTATTTTACTTGTGGACAGGGCATTCCCAGGTATCTATTTTGGCCATTAATTCTTTGTGGCTGGTGACACTGAGTTGCCTGGGCTGACTCCAGAGAATGAGTTCATGTTTGTCCTTTACTGATTGGGGAATATTTAATTTTTTACTCTCATGTAAAGAAACTACAAAGTAAAAAACCTTACATGTCTTGTTTTATGGTTCTTAATGACTGCCAGTCAAAGTGCCCACCAACTTTTGGACTTTGGTTGTCTGAGTGTGGGATATAGTATCTCCAATTTTAATAAAGAAATTGTACCACAGAATGGGAATAGGTGCTCTTGGTTTGTCTTTTGTAATCATTGAAGTGTGATTATTTTGTAATCATGTGAAGTGAGTAAAATCTGGAATTGGCTATTTCCTGGTATTGCCAGAATAAAAAATGAGAATTGTATCAAAGAGGCAGGTCTTGTTGGAAATTGTACTAAATAAAACATTTGTCTTGATATAGTTTTTGTGATGCTTTTCACCAAGTTAAGCTTCAAATAAGGGTACTTCCTCTCTGTTTAAAATTAACTTCATGAGCTCTGACATGGGATATTCAGGGGAAATTTTCTCATGAGGGACTGGCCCTCTTGTCAAATATGATTTTAATTTCTTCTGGGGATAGGAAATATTAAAATCAAATCTGTTTCCAAAACCAGAGATCATTCTTGTTCTGTAGGATGTTTGTACATCCATACAGAGGCAGGAGAGTTTGTAGTAGTTTTCTTGGCTTTTTGTACTCCTCTGCTTCATCTGGTTGGGCAGATCTGTGTCTTTGTTCAAGGATATTCCTGGAGTTTTCAAGGTCTAATGGATGAACTTTTGTGGATATTTTACCAAAATCTCAAAACTCTGTCCCTTTAGAGATTTAGAAAAAGAAGGGACCAGGATTCTCCTCCAATTACTCCCTATAGTGATGCTCAGAATTCCTGCTAGTTTAGCTGCTGCTTCTGTGGTAGCCAGGATAATGCTCCCAAATCCTAGTAGTTGTCTACTCCCTAATCTCTGGAACCTGTGAATAAATTACGTGGCCAATGGGCTTTACAGACGAAGGTATACAAAAGATCCTGAAATAGGTAGATTATCCCAGATTATTCTGGTAAACTCAATATCATCACAAAGGTCCTTATAAGTTAAAAAGGGAGACAAGAAAGTGGGAGAAGTTGGGCCAGAGCCCTGGCACACGCCTGTAATCTCAGCAGCTCGGGAGGCTGAGGCAGGAGGATCGCGAGTTCAAAGCCAGCCTCAGCAACAGCAAGGTGCTAAGCAACTCAGTGAGACTCTGTCTCTAAATAAAATACAAAATAGAGCTGGGGATGTGGATCAGTGGTCAAGTGTCCCTGAGTTCAGTCCTCAGTACTAAAAAAAAAAAAAAAAAGTGGGAGCAGTTGGGATAACAGAAGCTGAGGTTGTACTGATGAGAGAGCTTTAGGGAGTCATGAGCCAAGGAATGCAGGCCTCCTTGACAAGCTGGAAAGGCAAAGGAAAGAATCTCCCTGGAGCCCCAGAAGCAATCACTTTGATTTCAGCCCAGTGAGACCCATTTTTCACTTCTGGCTCATAAACATAATAAATTTGTCTTCCTTTTTTTTGCCACCAAGTTTGTGTGATTTGTTATAATAGCAATAGGAAAGTAATAGAGCTATAAAAACCCTCCCTGTTTCACCTGCACTGGTGTGGAACTCGGAAGTTCTGGAATACTTTAACGTTTTCCTGTTTCAGGCACAGTTCTCAAGGCAGTTAAGTATGGTCATGTTGGTTCGGTAGTGAGGCTGGAGTTATATCTCAGTGGTAGAGTGACTGCCTCACACATGTGAGGCACTGGGTTCGAGTCTCAGCACTGCATATAAATAAGTAAATAAAATAAAGGTCCATGAACAACTAAAAAATATTTTTAAAAAGTATGGTTGGCGGGCTGGGGATATGGCTCAAGCGGTAGCGCGCTTGCCTGGCATGTGCAGGGCTCTGGGTTCAATCCTCAGCACTGCATAAAAATAAAATACAGATGTTGTGTCCACCAAAAACTAAAAAGAAAAAAAAATTAAAAAAATTCTCTCTCTCTTTTAAAAAAAAAGTATGGTTGGGTAGCAAAGTAGCAAGAAAATAAAGTGCATCTGAAAACCTGTAACTGATTTCTGTTTCTTTAGCCCTGTGATTTCCATTCCTTTGCAAGTAGAAAAACCAAAGTTCACGGTGATTAGAGAAGAATGTTTCCCCTAATCCTGGGCAGACAAGGGTTCAACTGTCCTTACTAACAGAAGCACCATATCTCCCCTTTGCTCACCATCCCACTTCAGTTGTCCAGGAATCCCAGAGGCCGGTCAGTGCAGAGAAGGGGAGGCCATGGTCCACGAGTCTGATGGTAGCAAAGACATAGAAATGGAGACTGGGATCAGCTGGCTCCCTGTTGATTTGCTACTGCCCGCTCCTCGCTGGCTGGCTAAAGACTGGTCTGCACAGGTGAGCTGAGCTTTCCCACATCTTGACTGTGCCTCTGTTGGCCTGTGTTTTGCACAGGTCATTTGGGTGTGTCACACTTGGATGTCCAGGTGGTTGCAAATCTGTTTACTAATTATTGTTCAAACATAACCGTCCGATAAACTGGAATGATTATTCTACAGACTGAGGGGATTTCAGACTCAGCTGTACATTGGGCCACCACGAGTCCTTTCCCACCGACACTTGTTCCCATGTACTCAGCCTACAGCAATGAACAGCTCTCTCTTGTTCTGACGAGTTCTCCTTTTGACATTCAGGTCACCCTCATCCTCACTTACAAGGCTTCCCTGATTTCAAAATCCTGGGATCCACAAGCTTTCTTTCCTAGAGAACCTTGGACTTCTTGTGAAATCCCAGTAGAATCGATCTATTTCCTTCCACAGATATGGTTCAGTGGTTGTGTTGAGAGAACAGTTAGGGCAGCAGGTGCCCACTTTGCTGACATTCACTTTTGGGAGCCCACTCAGTTGATTCCTGTCAGGACCAAGGTGACTCTGACTTCCTTTATGGCAGGGAAGCATCATCTTACTCAAGCATTAATCACTACCTTTAATCTCTGCATTAACAGGAACCTCTTATATTTATATTCTTTTGAATTCTGACTCACAGTAACTTCTTTTCACTAATTTCCATTTTGCATTTTAAAGCTCCCTGGACGATAGGAGGAATGATAGTGAATTTTCATCACCCACTCACCGTGGAAGTCTTCACTTCTCAAACACAGTGTTCATCATTCTTTAATCTGTGCTATGACAAGATCTGACTTTTTCCTCCCTGAGGTCAGCACCCCCCCTGGGCAAGTGCCTGAGTGACTTAGTCCACACAGAGTTAAACATGATCACGCTCTTCCTTCTCCCAAACTTCATGTGCTGCTTCTGTTCATGCAGCTCAGGGATGAGTTCATTCTTTTAGCAGCAACTTCTCATTGTTAATTTCTTGAGCTCATAGCTAAGAAGTAATTCTCCTTAAGGTAACTGTGTTGTTGTGTGGCCTGTGTCTGAGAGCTCATTTTATCCCTATTACCTTTCTTTATATTACATTCAGCTTAAATTCCAGTTTCTTCAACAATATATTAGCTATTTTAAAATTTATTTTCAGACTTAATTGTAATGCTTCTTTATTGTCATTCATTTTTTTTTAAGTTCAAGAGGCCAAAGGCATATCAATTACTTCTTCAGCTTGCCATCCTTCTTTTAGCTAGCATCTTGTGGAAGACTGTACAAAGATACCCTTTGTTGACAGGAATATTAGTTTAAGGATCAGAAAATCTTAGGGAAAAATCCTTACTTTGCTGTTAACTTTCATGCTATTAGTTTTTGTTCAAATTGTCTTGCCCCATTTTTTCCCCCTGTGTCATGGGGAATAGATTATTGTTCATATTATTTTCTGACATGTTGTGTGCATAGAAGTAAATATGTAAATGTGTGTACATGTGTTTAGGCATTACATGTATGTATGGTTTTTTATGTGTATGTCTGTTTATATTACATGTGTAGGCATGTGCACAATGCTCATATGTATCACACTTATGTATGTATTTGCATGTGTGCACATATGTATAGATATATGTTTTGGGGGGCATATTAGTATATGATAGGTGTGTGTTTGTATGATCGTATATATATGGTTGTGGACATTTATGTATGTGTTCGTATATGTATTCTTGAACATAATAGATTGGAAATGCACAAATTCATTATAATTAACTAATCAAATCATTTATGACTACTGCCATCACACATGATATTCTACTGTATCAGAATAATGCTTCAAACATTTCCTGGTATGATGAATATTTCCTTTATCTCCTCTGTTAAATGTAGGTGAAAAAGAAATGATATAATCCTGGCATGATTTGAACTTTATGAACATGTATTGATACCCAGCGATCAATTCTTTACTTCCCCAATGTTTACTAGCCTTTTATACTCTAAAGTTTTGTTAGGGATATATCCAGTCTCTTTGGCATACAGTTTAAAGGATTGAACTGCTTTCACCTTTTTGAAAATGGAAACATTTATTTGCCCTTTCCCCACCTGCCAGCAAGACTTCTGTTCTCCATAGTTCTACAAAGATGACTATTTATGGTTCACTGATGTCATTTGAGCCTTCTTTTGGTCTTATGGAACAGAGCCTTCTTTGGTCTTCAAAGTTCTTTGAAATTTTTTTCAACTTCCTTACCTAGCTTGGACTTTAATATATTCTTCCTGATATTTCCTTTCTCCTTTCTAATCCAACAATTAACCTTCTTAACTAATGAATTAATCAAGCTTTGTCAATCAAAAATGCTCAGAATCTAATCAGAATCTAATTTAAGGTATTGAGGTAAAAAAGGAATGCTTTGGTTAAGGGGTAAGATTTGTTTCAATCAAGGCTGAATTTAGGGACTCAGAGGATGTCGTTGGTAACCCAGTTATATATATATATTTTTTTTCCTAATGCCAAATTTGAACTCTGGTTCCTTCTGTAGGCGGCTTTCCACATGGAAGGGAAAATAACTACTGGATTTGATTTAAATCCAAAATGAAGGGAGGTTTTTTCTCTCTCTGCACTGATTTATCAAATCTCATGTTGGGCATGGGTTAGGCTCTGAGAGTGTCTTCTAGCCATGGCCAGGGAAGCCTCGCCATGTGTGCAACACTACCTCCTGAGAAGTGGGCAGGGTGGTGAAACAGGAAGTTCCATGAAACACTCATCTGCAACAGAAAAAAGAAGACCTGAGAAGTTTGCTTCCTGCCTGTCTTCTGCAGAATTTATACCGTTGTCCCCAAATCTTTCTGTTGTTCCTTGTATACTTTAGAAAACCTATTTTCATCTTTCTTGACAGTTTTCATAAACTATATTTTATTTCCTTAGTATTAATTTATATTTGTTGTGGTTGCATTTTGTCCCTTTAATTCTTTAGAAATGACATCTTTACAATGTTTCTGTTTATGTAAGAACTGGCTGAGCACTAAGCTGGTTTCTTAGCTGCCCCTCCTTCATCCATGATTAGACTATCAGGATTCTGTGTTTGAAAACCTAAAGTTCTTTGCTTCTCCAGTGTCTGGCCAATAGATCATGCCCATCTTCTCCTTGAGTTTCTGAAAAGCTGTCTGTTGTCTGGGGCATTTTACATCTAGCTTTATTTAGGGTTCAGAGCTTTGGTTATCACTGACTGTAAGACGCTACGACACATCCCCTCTCTGCCCTAAGGATTCTGTCATTTCAACTTGGTCAATAAATATGCTTTGCTGGTCAAAATTAGATCCTAAGCAGTAACTCCCTTCATTATTTTTTCTTCCTTCTGAAAGAATATAGAAAACATGCTTCCAATGCTATGCTCTTAGCTGACTGTAGCTTCCTGGAGATGTCTAGATAAGCACAACCCTTTATCACTTTTGTATCTTGCTTCTGCTCTGAGCCAGATTTGTGATCGATGTCAGGATGTAATAGTCTACTTTCTTTTTGCCTGGAATGGCTGTTTTACCAATTGTCCCCACCCTTTCCTGCTGCCAACAGCAATATTATTTTGAGGCTCTTTTTTTTTTTTATCTCTGCCTACAGCTCTTTATCATTCTGCCATTTTTGATTTTGGAGTTTTCACAAAGATATACATCTTCTTGACAGAGAGTACTGTTACCTTTGCACAATATGGTATCATTCAATGTGAATCCTATTTTACCAAGATGCATAAATAGCTATGAGTGGTGTTGATTTTTTTTGTGTGTGTGTATGTGTGTGTGTACCTATCAAATTTGTGTGTACATCAAATTATATGTTTGTTATGTTGGTATTCAAGTAACTAAGAACCCAAGTGCTATATTCTACTGCATCCTGATTAATTTACTGCTATGAATTACTAGGTACGCTCTACACTGGTTTTGGACTTACAGTTTTACCTGGGCATTCTCCCATCTATTTTTACCTTCAATTCGTTCAACTTACAATCTTCTGGAACAAACTGATAAATACCCTAATGAACAAATTCTTCTCTTTAGCAAAATAAGCTCATTCTTGTGACAATAAACACTAAAGAAAAAATTCTCATTTTTCTCATGTTGTACCCATGCTATCAAATAATACTTAAACTTAGTAGGCTCATAGATTGGGTTTGCAAATTTCCTTTTCTAAAAATAGTGATCCTCATAATGGAGAACCAGTTTGAGTCATGAGTGGTAGTTTTTGACTTGATTCAAAACAGTATGTGCAGAGCTGCCCATCTACAGAACGTAACGCATGTGGCGTTTTTAGAGACCCTCCTATCTGCTAGGGCTGAAACAATACAACTTGAGATGTGAAAAATGGCACAGAGTACTAAGAACAGTACAGCACAGGCAGGACCTGCAATACCTTCAGGCTCATAGATAGGGAAGTGAAGGAACCCTGGAGGGAAGGCCTCCAATTCTGCCTTCTCTTGCTTCTGTCCCTTATTTGCTTCTTCCTCTAATCTGCCTCACCTCTACTTCTACATCAATACTTTGTTACCCTTGTCCTATTTCTACCCTTTGCTCTGAATCTTGGTCCTACTTTGGTTTAGGCCTGTGTTGGCTCTGCCCCAGCCTCTTCCTATCTGAGTGTCTTCCTTCTCCCTGAAGTCACGGGTCCTGGGGACATTGACTCCAAGCATGTAGGAGTTTTGCTTCAGGACAGTCAGTCTTTATTCTCAGTTCCTGAGGTGGAGATAAGAAAGGACAGAGGGATAGCAATGCCACCATGGATTGTTAAAATGATTAGGGACCTCAAGCTCTTTTATTTGACCTTATCTCCTGAAGGACAGATAAAATCAATTTCAAGGATCTGACAAGCCATCAAGATGAAAGTTCCATAAGAGAGGAACTAGGATTTGCAATGATTAGGACTTAGCCCAAGACTTGGGCAAGTTGCCTAACCTTGGGTCTGATCTTTATCTTTTTGAGTCTTTGTTTCCTTACCTGTTAGATGAGATGAGAATGGTTATTGTGCCACCTGGAGTCTCTGGCAAGTAGACCTTTAGAGGAAGTTAGTGTGCAGGATTATTACAGAAGGGTCTTGGGATCCGCGCCTATGCAAATTAGGGTTACAAAGTCCAAACTGGGTAAAGGGAAAAGTAAAGCTAAGTTTTGTTCTGCATTCATTCGAAATGCCCAGGACTTTTCTTACCTATTAAACAGTGTTCCATTAGAGAAATTATTTTTCAGCTACAAAATTAATTATAAGTATTAATTAATTTTATAATCAATAGTGTGATCATTCAACATTTATTAAGGTCAACTCTAAGATGGTTCCTTGATATGAATAAAAACATTGAACTTGAATTATCTTCTGCTGAATAAGTTATTTCTTCTTTCGAAGCTGCTCTCCTTCTTGACCCATGACAGAGGTCTTCCATCAACCATTCAGGTTACATAAGAGTATACTCTGGATGTTAATTATTGTGCAGGACTGTTATGGTTTTGATGTGAGGTCCCCCGAAAGCTCATGTGTAAAGCACTGCAAGAAAGTGTAGAGGTAAAATGATTGAGCTATGAGGTTTTTAACCTAATGAATGTGTTAATCCCCTGGTAGGGATTAACTGAGTGGTAACTGTAAACAGGTAGGGTGTGGCTGGAGGAGGTGGGTCACTGGGGACATGCCTTTGGGATATATATTTTGTGAGCTGAGCTTGGTGCCTCTGCTTCCCTGTGCCATGTGCCCAGGTACTTTCCTCTGCCACACTCTTCTGCCATGATGTTCCGCCACCTCTCAGGTCCTAAGGAATGGAATCACCCATCAATGGATTCAGACTGAAACTCTGACCTCTAAAATAAACTTTTCCTCCTTTAATTGTTCTTGTCAGCTCTTTTGGTTGCAGCAGTGAAAAAGCTGACTAAATCAAGGACTTTGAATCTTTTCTGCCATAAGGTTATTCCTTGGCATTTTTAATACCATAAGTGCAGAGTACTTCTGGACATTGTTGAGCAAGGTAATTGCTAATGTATCATTTTTAATATACTATGACATAAGTATAATAATAGAATGTACATAATTTTAGTACTTGTTGAAGAATGAAATTAAAAATATTTAAGCAAAATCCCTCTCTTAAAAAATACATAAATAGTATGAGGAAAAAAAATAAAGGGAATGCCATTTGAATGCCATTTTTATTATCAGCTGGGGAGCCAAAAGCAAGTCATACGCAATGGAATTTCATTGTATGGCAGTGGAATTTCTCCCAGAGTTTTATTAAAAGCTATAGCATAGTTTGAACTCTTTAGTGAAGTAAATGGCTTGTCCAAGATCTGAGTCAGCATTTTAAGTAAATATGTTAATTTCTGAGCTCAATAAAGAAAAATACTACTTTGAGTGCTTTTTTGATTTAAAACGATTTTTTTTACTGTTACTTAGAAACCCTTTGATAGAACAGAAATGAACATTTTGATTAGCTATATTTAAATTTGCATTTCCTCTACAGTCTCAGAGGAGTCTACTTGTTGCCTGATCAGAGTAAGATTAAATTATTGGTACATGAATTAATAAATGATGCCGTAGATGTTGATGCAAAGGTTAGTATGAATTATAATAGTGATCATTTTGCATTTGTATTATGTTTTACATTTTCAAAAAGTTAGAGCACATACCTCCTGGTTGTTTTATGAAAAATTCTACACATATCCATACATACAAATAAAAATGGAGAATGAAGACATAAATTCAGAAAATCTATTTTTATACTTCCCTGACTTTTATCACCTCTATAGAAACCCTGCAGGTATAAGATAAAATTCTATCATCTTACCTCTGAAAGTGTGACTCTTAAACCAGGATTGGCATGCCTTCTTGCTTATTAGAAATACCAGGTTTCAGGCCAGGTGAAACCTCAAATCTGTTGAATAGAAATCTGCATTTTTAGCAAAATCCCCATGTGATTGGTTGCATATTAAAGTTTGAGAAACATTATTGAACAAATCTTTTGGCCTCCAATAAAGTTAAAAATCCCATTTTCTTTCTCAAAGTTTCCAAACGACTGATTTCTACCTTCAGTTTTAGGAATAAAAAATATAAAGTATTCTTAGATATAAAACTCATCTCAGAAATGAGTTGCTGAATTTAATTTCTGCTTTACATGACAAGTTTATGAAGGAATAGGGTGGAGTTAGGAAGCTTCATTTGCTGGGGAGGTAGGGTTGAAAGATATTTATTTTTCTTCATCATTTAATTAAATTTATTTCAACAGATAATACATTCACATTGTTTGAACTATAAAAGGAACAAAATGATGAAATATGAAGCCAAACTGTCCTTTCCCACCTGCCTTACTCATCTAGTCTCAGAAGCATGCAGTTAGGTTTTAGATATTAGTCCAGAGACATTGTATAAAAGTGTAAACATACACATGAAAAGGAGCTTCTTTTTGAATATAAATGATCAAATTAACCAGTTGCCAAATGTGAAATAAGCCTAGTCTTATTTTTTTTGCATATGTTTGGCCCTTCCATTAGAATGGTTTCTTGGAATACAAGCAGAGAACACAGTTCCCATCAAATAACATTATTTGACCATTACTTACACAGAACAATCACCTTATGAACTATTTTCTTGTCTCTTCACATTGGTGAAATTTTGGAACAATGCTTTCTGTACTCACTCGATACCCAGCAGGTAGCATAAGAGGATTTGCAATCCTGCTCGGTTTATGATTCTCATATTATTGACTTTATTCTGCAGAGAGATGAAATAGGGCCTCAAATGCAGAGGATGTTAAGGTTAAAGCCCTTCTTATGTCATTTAGAGATTGTTTTAGATTAAGGATCATTTGACCTTGAGTTACAGTGGTTGCTTTATTATCAGATCCCAGAGCCTCCGGTAAGAGATTGTCCAATGCTTTCAGCACATTACCCGCCTATGTCATTCTAAAGCTTCTTGCTTCAGAAGATCTCTCAGCAGGGTTAGAGCAAGGTAAAGAGCTTAAATAAGCATGCTATATTTATCAGCAATAAACAGCAGTCCCTGGAAATGCTCTATGCAGCAAATTAATCTATAAAGCAATGCCCTAAAATATATAAGAATAGAACTGAGTTATAGTTAAAAATTATTTATTAGTATTATTATGAGCAGATAATCCTCTACTGCTGACAAGAATAGGGGCTTCTATGGCAGTAGCATTGCGGTCTATATAAATAGGCCAGAAAAGATGATGGTATTTTACACTAAAATGATTTAACCAGACAACAACTCCACATGGTATATTCTGAAGTGGGAATATCACAGAAGAAGGAATGCGTCTAACAGCTTGAATAAGATTTTATGGATATTGTTACATATAACTTAAAGCTAAAATAAAGAAAGTTGTGCCAGGCAGGGTGCATGCCTATAATCTCTGGGGCTCAGGAGGCTGAGGCAGGAGGATCACGAATTCAAAGCCAGCCTCAGAAAATGTGAGGCCCTAAGCAACTCAATGAGACCATGTCTCTAAATGAAGTCCAGAATAGGACTGGGGACGTGGCTCAGTGGTCAATTCCCCTTGAGTTAAATCCTGGTATCAGAAAAAAGAAAAGAAGTAATTTTGTTCAGGCTGAGAGGTCCTCAAGAATTTAGGTGGCTCAATTTCAGCCCCAAGTAATGCAATATGCAATCTAGGAGATCAAGATTGGTGGCTGGTGATATGGAGGGAAAAATGGACTGGAGAAGTTTCTTTGTAGATCTAATTATTTGAAGGGTGGGCTGGCATTTACATTACACAGTAGCAATTAACCTTAAAATCTGGGTTGCAAATGGAGGTTTTGCTTTATTTTTCCTGAGGATTCTCGGTACCTCATTGCTGCTCTTCCCAACAGTGTGTTATATGCCATAGATGATTATTACACATGTGTTAATGAGAATAAAATTTGGAGAACATATTAGGAAGTGACAACCATAACATGACCTCAGATGGGGGCATATTAATGGAGGCAACAAGGCTGTGTTAAGTAAGTTCTGAGATAAATAAAGCAATATCACATCTTTGATTGTACCACTCAATAATGTTTACAGATCACAGATTCTGTCTCTCTGTCTTTTTTTCTCTCTCAGACACAACTAAGAAATGCTTACAGCTGTGGCAAATAGACATAAGCCAAATGTAGACTGAAGAAACATCTAGGTATTGTATTTTTTTAGACTCTGATATGAAGTAGGTGCTCATAACAGAGAGCAATTGTCTTAGAGAAAATTATCATATATATATTATAAAATATGCATATTTGATAGTATTTATATTATATCTATGAATGTATCAAATATATATATATTTGGCCATCATTTAAAAACAATAGTTTTAGATATTTTCCATACCACTCAAGGACTTCTATTCTCAACAACAGTGGGTGGTAATGGACTTAGACAATGGGATTCAAATTATTATAAGAGAGTTATACCAGATTCATCTGGGCTATGAAAGTAAAGATGTAAAAATAGACTGGTTGTAATGTATGACTCACCCTCAGGAGGGCATGTGCTTTTCCAGTACCAGTAATGGGTCAGACGGGATCCATTTCTACTCTCATGCCCAGCAGTATTCTCTGATAGCCTTCATGTTCATTGGGGTTTGCCACAGGCAGTGAATGACTGATTTACAGGCTGTACTTAGGGAGGCAAGAAGGACATGGCTTATTTTTACAGGTATGGAATGACCGAATAGATTACGATGATAGAGGAAAATCTGAAATGCACATGTTATGTTTATTAAAACAGAGGGGATGTGAGTGGACATCAGTAGGGTAACCATTCTGTAAATCATTATGCCATTGCAGAATTATGGAAACCAAGCCAATGGCTTGTCTGTTAGCCATATATTATAGGCTATTCAAAAATTTAGTTAAGTATGGCAACTAACCTAGGTGACATGTGAATCTGCCATGAAAGAGGCAGAAAATAGCCGAGTCTTCCGTGCAAACAATGGTGAGGAGGAGGAGCAATACATAAAAGGAACAAATGTTTTGCTGATTAAAATATAAAGATGAGAGGAAGAGGATAAGATGTAAATGGGCAATGGAAAGAATCTAATTTAAACTTGATATTTACCTAACATAAAACTAGGTCAACTAATTACTTAGAAGTCATTTGTTTATTTTCCAAGTAAAAACACTCTGACAGTTCATTCAGAGTTTATGGCAAAAGAAGAGATAAAACAGAAGTCGTGCTATGTTTCTCAGATGAGGTTCTGAGTGGAAATCAAGACATTTTGTCCTGTTCAACATTAATTGAACACCTTCTTTGTTGTATTGTAACTCTGGCTAGGGGAGGAATTTTATAAAAATCTGAGAAATTGTTCCTGCTATGACAATCAAAGTGGGGCCTGAAAGCACCTATAAAAATTCTGTGTACAAAACATTGTTATCTATAGAATATTCCCCTTGGATTTATTCATTTTTTTTTTGAAATCAAATAACCAGAAGGTTAAGCTTACCTTGGAGAATAGATTAAGGTGATCAACTTTCTTGAGTAAACATGGCAGGACATATGTCAGAATGGACCTGTTTGATTCCAGAAAAGTCCACTTAACTTTTTATATTTATATAATATTCCTTTCTCCAACAACATTGTTTGTCTGCTTATGTTTTTCTCACCAAGCCTCATATTTAGCCTTAGTAACTTACAAAGCTTTCCAAACCTCTGCTACTGACTGTTGGGTTTGACTTCTTGTCTAATTTTATCAACTCTTGATTTTCAGGTTTTAAGTAAATTCACAAACATGAAAATTCTCGAAATCAAGGATCTTTGATATGTTATGCCAACAAGCTTCTCTCCAGTTTGTCTTGGCCCATCATCTCCAATTCCCCCATTTGAATTTATTGCTGTACCCTCCTCATTTCTCTCTCTTAGCTCATAAGGATTGCTTCCCATTTTTTTTTCCTTGTTACATGGTTGCACTAAGATTCTCACTTCTCTTTTGGGGCAGGTGCTTATCTGTGTGATGATTTTCTTCATGTAAAGATTCTTGAAGCTTCAACTGTGGGAATATTTAGACTGTCTAAAATGTTCCAATGCCTTTTTACCTTGAACTTTTTCTCCTTTTTTAATCTGCCAACTATATAGGTTAACAGTTTTAGCAAAGACACCGTTAAAATAGGCAAAAGATAAAATGATAATGGAATCAGAAAGATCCGAATTGTGTTTTGTAAAGTGCTTTTAAACTCCTTAGTGGAAAAAAAAAATGACTGAGAACCAAATATTTTTCCTGGACTGGCTATTGGGGCAGGATCCCATTTGCAGTGTGAATTAATTTGTTTAAAACCGGGGATCTGTTTACCCAATGATCAATTTTTAGGGTTGACATTTTTTATTTCTCAGATTATAAAATAACAGAACCTATGTAAAAAATGGAAAAACAGGAAAAGAACAATAAAGAATATACAGAAAAACACATGTATGGTCCAATAGACCAAAGATCCATTTACATTTCAATGAGACTTTTTCCTCTATTATGTGTGAGTGAATACTTTTGTGGTTTGTTTTAATTTTATTTTAAATTAGTGACCTATAGAGTGACACTGTAAAATGAAAATAATAATTAAAAAAAACATGCAAAACAGAAAGTCTACCTGACTTTGCACAGCCATGGAACACTGCCCAGATCAAACACTATTCCAAATTTTAAGTGTAGACTTTCAGATCTGTCTTTTTGCATTTAGGTATTAAGATAATTTGTCTGTGTATATATAAATTTTCAAATATTTTATATCCTTAGGATATATATTTTACATGTGTCCATAATATGGTATATACATACATATGTTTCTTACTTAATTTTATATTGAGAAAATATTCCTTGAAATGAAGAAACACTCAATAAAACACATATTTCATCATATAATTATTTGATAAATCACTAAATCATGACATATGGACAGTGCAATTTGTTTAGCTATTTTAAAATTTAATTAACTTAACTATGAATATCTTTGTACATGTCTCTTCACACTTTTGATTATCTCTTTAAAACATATTTGTAAATTAAAATAGAAAGATCAAAGTGTATAAACCATTAATGTAAATATTTCCATCTATTTTAATAAATGCATTTCCCAAATAAATAATATTTATTATTTATCACATTTATTTTTTAATATTTTTTGATTTTACAAATCTGAGAGTCTGAGTAGAGAAATCAATTCACTTTTATTCTCTATTCCAAGAGTTTATTGCCCAGAAACAACTTGAATCAAAAATGTCACAGAATAGTGGTTTCCAGGCTTTGCCGCACATTGCAGTCATCTGGGGATTACTAAAAAATACTGATGCTTGGCTCCCACTCCTCATATGTTCTGATTTAATTGGGATGGGTGCAAACTGAACATTGGGATTTTACAAAGGTCCCCAGGTGGTTCTAATGTGCAGCAAAGTTTGGAAACTGCCGTCATAGAACATTCAGTCACTGGAAGACACGCAGGCACATGTGGCCAAGAGGTCAAATGAAGGTCACTGGACAGATTTCTCTGTTTGTTATATGGTAGAATGTATTTCTTCTGATGATGAAAGTATTGCTAATAGTATTCAATACTATTAATCACCTTGACTCTCAAATAAAATAAATCCAACTAGAAAAATAGGATCAACCTAACCTAATACTGTAATACTCTCAAGCATTAGATTTTGTAAAAACATCTTTCCCCAGTGACTGTTGGAGTGTTTGGAAAAAAGCCTCCCTTTTTTGCAAATTGATTTTTGTCTTGGCTGCAGTGTTTGCTTGTTTAAGCATTAATGACTTGATTTGGAAAGAAATAGCTTCCTGTATGGCCTGGATTAAGAAGAGTCATCTTTACTACTGCCAGAAATTGTGTACAAATGCTGGCATGTAAACAGTGTAACCCATGACATTTTTTTTTTTTTTCAAACACCCAAACAGGCAAGGTGACACACATGGCTTAAGAGCTAAAAGAAACATGAGAGCTGTAATGCAGAGTTACAGTTGGAAGTGCTAAATTTCCCTTGAGACCAAGGGGAAAGCTTCCTGTTCTTTGTAGATTGGTCTATTATTGGAATACATTTGCCCACATTAATCCTCAAAGTAATTAAATGGAAGGAAATGATTAAATAACCAAGAAAAAAGTGACTGCTGCATCTGAAGATTTCGGGCATAGTAAGAATTTTAAAAATATTTTCATGTTTATTTTTTATGTGGTGATGGGGTCCTCATGAATGCTAGGCAAGTGCTTTACCACGGAATACTCTCCCCAGCCCTCCATAGTAAGATTTTTATTATTGTTGATTAGTTAAACTTGAACATTATTTATGGAAACATCTTCTAGCTAACGTAGGGTACTGAATATGTGTGTGTGTATGTGTGTGTGTGTTTGTGCATGCACACAAATACTGCTGAAATGAAATAAAGTGCTAGTCTAAATAAAAATGGATTTTTTAAAATCATGGATACTTTTATAAAATTATGGAAGGCATAAAGTTTATACAACGCTCTGCCAGTTTAGAAAAGAAATATTATATTTTCTCTCCAATTTCTTACAAATGGAAAAATTATTTAATTGAACTTAACTGTGAGGTAGAACACAGATCCTAACACTGCTTTAGTAAATGTTAATTTTACCATGCCACTTCCATTTGTAGTGGTTTCTGTAATCCTGGTTCTAGACTTCATTCTTCTTACTTAATCTTGGATAAGTCACTTTATATTTCAGAATTTCATAAAAATTAAAGGGATGGGTTTGTAACTTTTAGGTTTCTTCTGGCTCTCAAATGCTATACATCTACAAAAATATTATAAACCACAAACGAGAGCACATGTGGAATTATTAAAATTCAAGTTACCATCAAAAGAAATAGGAGTAGAACATAAAAGATGCATCACAAAATATGGCACAAACATATCTGTGACCTTCATAAAATGAGATTATATGTTCTTCAAGAACTTTGTGCTATGAGAAGAAACCAAATCAATGTGAACTAGCCTTCTAAAGATATCCATTTTATGCCTCTTTGCATTCTTCAATGATTTTTGAGCATTGAAAATGCATTACATTTTCAGGTTTTAATGCATTTAAATGAAGTAGTTCTAAACAGTTACCAAAAACATTCCTTTTAAAGTAACAGTCTATATTTATAAATAACTTTAAGACACAAAATTAGATAATGAGTCTTGTCTTGGTGACAAGAGGAAAATAAAGTGCCTGCTCTGGAGATTGAGTGCATTAACTCTTTTAGTCCATATGTGAATTCTTAGGAACTTGTCTCTTTTAATGCTCTGGAAAAAAATTATAATAGTTCTCTCAGTGCAAAATGATCAGATTGTTCCATGCTGGCTCGGTTATTTTGCCTGAATTAACTAACAGGGGTAGACTGTTGCATATTTGATTTGGACAGGAAATTTTGTGAGATATTGGTGAATACTTTTAGTCTTGTATGCATTTATCTATATTTATCTATATCCATATCTCTATATCATTTTAGCAAGTATTAACTGAACTCCCAGTACATTCCAATCATATAACAATGACACAAAGATCTGTACTACCAAATGCTTGTTTGGGGGTAGCTATTCATGAAAAAGTGAATTAAGGAATGAGGAGAAATATACAATGTGTAACTTTTAACATAAAGTTATATTGTACTAGAATTAAAACCAAATTGCTTTAAGACAACAGAGGAAAAAGAAACTCATTTTGACTGATATTTCTGGAGGGATCACATTATGGACAATTTCACAGAAGATACATTTAGAATGTTGAAGTTATATCATGATTTTTAATCATCAGGGGTGAGAAAAGTGAAAGCATGGTGTGATAGTACATGGTACATCTTGAAACTGGGGTGTGGGCCACAGGTTTGAACCACAAATGAGATTGATGGACATGATAGATAATGGTATAGTGTGAGTATTGAAACCTGACTTGGAGGACCTTGACTTTGTTGCTTAAGGAACCTGTTGAAGAGTGTGTTTGTCACTATGAACAACCCTAAATATTATATGAAACATCAGGGAAGAATGGGTGACTTGCTGGGTTGTCTTCTCTGGGAAGAGAGTTAATGTTTTTTTTTTTTTTTTTTTTTTTTTTAAAGTAAAACATCCACTTGGTGACAATTGGTGACTACTCTGTGTTTACCAAAACCCATTTTCTTTTCTTCCTGGATATATAAACAATTTTGCACACACCCTTGCATTTAGATGTGGTCAACTGACTGAATTCAAGATAACAGAATGTGGGTAACAGTATTGAATCCCACATCTGATTCTTAACAACTTTTCAGGGCATCTTCTTCCTCCTCCAGCCCATCTCTCATTTGCTGGCTGACTGAAAGGAACTGGAAGACTCAGAGACGATAGTCACAAAATGCAAGAAATCTACATCCCTCAATGATGGGACTTCAACAGTTGTAAGAAGCCAATCATCAGCAGATTAGATTCAAAAGAGAAAAAATGAAGTGCTGTGTAAAGCTACTAGGATTTTAGCTTTTCTGCTATGGCAGAAGGTACATCCACTAGTGTATAAATTCAGGAATTCTTGTTCAATGAATTAGGAGAACAGTTTACAGGCAAGTGCCAAGTGCTACATAATAAAGCACCAATAGTTTGTTCTGTGATTGGCTTAAGGTTTCACCTGGGCTTCCTCAGGTGGCTGTGTTCAGGTGGCGAGTTGGCTGGTGGTTGAACTCAGCTGTGATGGCCAAGTTGATCCTTAAGGAGATCATATCAGGGGTTTCAGAACAGTGTTCCAATAGAGTGAGAGGGAGCCATGGAGTTTTTGAGATATTTTTTCAAAGTAGTGCAACACTATTTTTCCTGCATTCTATTGGTCAAAGGAAATCAGAGAGCCAGACCAGATTCAGGGGCTAGGAGAAGAGCTTTCACCTTTTTTGATAAGAGGTAATTTCATTTTGCTCAAGCCCCATGAAAGTGATTGGAACACACTAAGTGCTTAGTAAATGGTTGTTGAATACATGCACAAATGGAGAGAATGGGTTGGGGTCCTGAAAAATAAGGATACAATATTGGCACAGCTGCTATTGGGAAGGATAAAGGGAACCAATCGTGGGTAAGTAAAAGAATTGCTGAGCAGCACTGACAGTCCAGCTGAGCTTGAAAATCATAACTTTGTTTTAGAGCCAATTTTCTCCAACTGCATTTGATAGCTTGGGAGCAAGCCCACAGAAACAGATGGTTGGGTTGATCCAGGTTACGAATTGGACTCTCTAAACTAGCAGTAGTGGGAGGTCTGTGCCTCCCTTAGCTCACTGCTTGCTCAGGAGCTGACCACTAGCTCTTCGTGGAATGTGCTGCATCCTCAATGCCCTTACTTAGTTTGGTCCAATGTCCGATATGAAAATTCCATGTTGAATTCCAAAGTAATTCAATTGAGGCTATAACCTTCATGATCCAGGCCCAATGTAAGGGATGGATGCACACACGGACACATACTCCCCACCTCCCCCCAGAGAGAGAGAGAGGGCGGCAGTGGGGAGAAATCCACTTGGATTTTTTTTGGAAGGCATCAAGAGGACTGAAATTTTTGAATTTCTTTTTCTTTTCTTTGCAGTTGTTTTATATACCACTTGAGTCTCCTATTTCAGCCTCATCACTCTTGCCTGTCACTCTAGTCTTCAAGGTGAGCGATCTTATGATTATTTCTTCTATTAATCTCCCTTGCCTCTGACCTGAGTCAATAAATTCCCTTTTTTTTCTTCTGGCCCATTAGAACTTTCTTTCTATCTGTATCACAAAAGAGAAGGGAGGATCTGAAGGATTCGGGCTTGTCTTCAAAGACAAGGATGAGGGTGAAAAAGGAATGTGAGGGGAGGTTGAGTGGTATTTTCACTACAAGGACTTTTAGGTAGCTCAGGGGGTGCTAAAGATGGTGACTATTTCTATCTTAGTATTTTTTAGATTTTCATTTATTTATTTATTTATTTATTTATTTATTTTTTTACCTGTCAGACTAATTTTACCTTCCTTCAACTTTCTGGATGCTTTGGACCCATCTTTACTTCCTTGGTCTTCTTTGCCCAAGGTGAGTTACCACTTTTCCTATGTCACAGGGCTCACAGCCAAGTTCCCTTTTGCCTCCAGTTCCTAGCCTCAGACAAACCCCTACCTTTGTCCATCTGCATCCCCACCCAGGGGAAATCAGCAAGGAGCAGGTAAGTAAGCCAGAGAATCAGGACTCTTGTATTTGGATAAAAGATACTGAAGCAGAGGAGGTCAAAGACTTGGGGATGCCTTGTGGGTAGTGTGGTTCTGTCTGAAGATGGACACGGGAAGAGAACAACTGTAAACCAAGTGTCAATGTCCTCAAAGAATGTAGGGGTCACATTGGTCAATGGTGAATGAAGAGGGTGACAACAGTCTCAGTGGGTGGAAGGTTCCCAGGGTGCAGCAATATGGTGGGTCAGGAATCAGCTTGGGGGAAGTTGGAGGCCTGCTCTGCCTCTTTGCTATGAGAAGCTGAGTGAAGAGTGGGGGAACAGCACCCCGTGTAGGAATATTGCAGAGAGGAGAATCTGCAAAGTTATGTTGAAGCGGGGCACCAATCTAGATAAAGGATTTCCCCTTTAATGTTTGAGTTACCAGTCCTGATAGACAACTATGAGCTTCTGAGAAACGTGATGCTTCCAGGGCAGTCCTGGAAATCTCAGTGGATGCTTTCAGGCTGCAGATTCCAGGATAACAGTAAGAGGATGCATTATCCACAGTTTGAAGAAAGTTACTTTCTCAGCTGTTTTGATAATCCAAGGCCAATCTTTTAGTAAAATTCCTTAATTCATTCTTTTATCAAGTAGTTATTGGTCAGAAAAAAAAATAAAACAAAATAAAACAAACAAAACTAGGTACTGGGGTGATCTAAGGATAAATAAAATGACTCCTCTCTTTAAGCAGTTTGGGGTCTTTTTAAGGCAACAGCAAATAAATAGATAATTTAAAATAAAGTATAAGTCCTAGAGATAAGTATGGGTTCCATGGAACACAGATAGGGGGCCAGAAGGGATGTATGAAATGAGATCAGAAAAGACTACAATGAGAGGGAGAGGGCTGAGCTGTGTTTTTAATGAGTTAATAAGGTCACAGTGCGTGTGTGTGTGTGTGTGTGTGTGTGTGTGTGTGTGTATGTGTGTGTGTGTGTGTGTAAGGGGGGGATTGAGGTCCAGGAATAAGAGGGTGGACATTAATCAAATCACTGTATTTCAACTCTATTTCATCCTAGGTAGACAGAGCCTCAATTGTTGAATCAAGTTTGACTCAACATCCAATGTGTCAGCATGTTCCACATTCTTTCCTTTCTCAAGGGAGAGGAAGTCAAGCCTATACTCACTTTGGTAACTGATCCTGTGTGAACCATGCTGGTCCCTAACCAGCCCTGTCTGAGGCCAGAAGGACACTTGTCCTATTGACTCCACTTGATCACCAGGTATCTTGAAGGAAACCAGTGTCAACACACTGGTCTTCAAGCTGTTAGGAACAGTGTTTCCATTCTATATATTCAAAAGGGTCTGGTGCCTTAAACTCCGGGCAGCCCAGTTTGAGAGTTACCTTAATGTGAAAGTTATTTTAAAAGAACTGCACAAGAAAGGACCCGTTCACTTTTCTATTTTAGTGCTAACCACCCATGGATAACAAATAATAGCCATATTGAAGAGTAGACGTTTTGGTGGGAAAATGCTGTGCACAAGAGGAGGCTTGGCTGGTCGTGATGTTCTGGTCAACATGGACCGTTAAGAACATAATTTATGTGACTTCCTCTTCTATTACTGAAGCTGCAAGACTGTTCTCCCTATTCAGACTTCCAGGATACATTGTGTTGCTTGCAGTGGGGAGCTCTGCTTGTGCTCAGTTATTTATGGCTTCTGAAAATAGAGAACAAGAGATAGCAAACCTTTTATCTGATGTTCACTATAATTTGGACAATTGCAGAGTACTTTCAGCTCTAGGTCTCGAGCATTTGGTGGGACACTAGAGTTGAATCTGTGATATCGTAACTACCTAAAAAGAATGAAAGAGGGGAAAAAAAGGATTAGAATTTGATAGGGAACCAGTTTTTCAGTTGTTAGTTTTTTCCTTTTAAAGGGTATATAAAGATCCAACTTTGAACCTTGGAAAGAAAATATTTTATCTTCTATAGTCTTAGTTAGATGGGGTGGGTAGGATTCTAGTTGAAATTGACAGGCAGAGAGGTGGGGAATTTTAATAAAAAGATGAGATACTTTCATGATAGGCAGATCTGAGTTAAGGCAGTTCTGCCCACTAGACACTGTTACAGTAATCATTTCCTTTGGGTCTTGAAAAATGACTATTGACATTAACTTCTCTCTCTGGGTACCTGTAAATGAATTCCAGCTTTATGGAAGAACTATAATACTTTTAGTTAAAACTAAAAGAAAAATCAGTAGGATGATAATTTTATAGATTTCACTAAAATCCCCAGTACTTATTTTATCAGCCAATAAATTTTTAGTGAGCACCTACTGTGCACTTTCCTATTAGGAAAATGGACAAAGAATGAGAAAGGTAAAATATCTAGTTTCATTAAAATCTGAGTCCAGCAGGAAGGAAGATCACTGAAATAATGAATCAGTTATGGTTAGAACATGTATTGTAATGGATAAGAACAGGGTTCTAGGAGACTGTGCATTAGGACAAAGGAAAAGTTGGGGGGATGGGGCAGGATGAGAAGCAAGAACATCAAAGCAAAGATGTCTGTGTATTCAAAGGGCCTGGGTAGGAAGGGAATTAGTACTTCAGTAAAATCAAATGAAGGGCTGGGGATGTGGCTCAAGTGGTAGCGCGCTCGCCTGGCATGTGTGCGGCCCGGGTTCGATCCTCAGCACCACATACCAACAAAGATGTTGTGTCCGCCGAGAACTAAAAAATAAATATTAAAAAAAAAATTCTCTCTCTCTCTCTCCCCTCTCTCACTCTCTCTAAAAAAAAAAAATCAAATGAAGGCTTATGTGACTGGATAAAAGAAAACAGGGGGAGAGTAGCAGAAGATAAGTCTGGAGAGATGGAGGCAGCTAAGCCATGCTGGGTGTAGTGGACTTGACAGAAGAGAAAGGGGAGTTACTGAGTAACATGTTAAACAGAATAGTTCAATGAAAGTGAAATAATGCATTCTATTATTGCTTACAAAAGTAGCATTTCTTCAGATTTTTTAAAGTGAAGACACACTTCTTCAATTTAATTGTTATTCTAACTTCTTGCACACATGGTAAAGAAGATAGTTTGAATATCATTCTTTTTATTTTGAAGTCATTTTGATGCATAAACACTTATAAATAGCAAATCTGCTGAATTGAGTTATCTGTTGTATTGGGACTTGGAATGGGTGAATCACTTATCAGCAATCAAATACCAAATACCAGAAATATATCCAGATACATTTTTAATATTTATTTTTTAGGGTTTTTTTTTTTTTTAGGTAGACACAATAGCTTTATTTTTATGTGGTGCTGAGGATTGAACCCAGTACCTCACGCATGCCAGGCAAGCGCGCTACCACATGAGCCATATCCCCAACCCCAGATACATTTTTAATTAAAGAAAAAACCTCAAGCCCTAGGACCTCTATCTATGAATTAAATGTCCCATATCTAACCAAAGTGAATTTCAAAACTTGGTGGCAAATATAAAAACTAGAAAAAAACATGTAGAGACATTCTTTACAGTTCTCAAGGAGAAGTCAAATTTTCAAAGGCTAATAGTATTACCGAAACACCTGGCTCCATCCAATACTGGTGAGGACCTAGGGCGGCAGGATAGGGAGGTCCCGTAAGATGAGGCTTCATGCTAGATTAAAACACAAAACTTCCCAACTCTAATATTTATGAAGCGCTCTCCAGGATTTATTGTCCTTGATGGTACTAACCCCAAATTCCAAATTTTCTAGGACAGTCTTGTTATAAAATATTCTCTTACATTGTGTTAGTTTTTTGGACAACAATGTGACTCCCTCGGTTTTAGGAATAGACATTAATTATATCTAGCAATATCAAGATTCTCTTCCTCTGCTTTTCTCATCTAGGATATCCTTTTCCACCTCCTCTCTGTCCTCTTTCTTCCCTTCCTCTTTCTTTTTCTGACTCATTCTAAAAACCCAATCTTGAATCCCTGACCTTGGGTATTTTTTTTTTGGGGGGGGGCAGTGCTGGCCATTGAAATCAGGGCCTCACATAAGATAAACACCTGCTCTATACTTTGAGCCCTAGGTCCTCAATCTATGAATTAAATGTCCCTTATCGATTGCTTTGCCTTTCCTGTCTTTGAAGAGTATTCTTTCTGAATTCTCAGTCCTTCTAAGCTTGGCTTTTCAAATTCATAAGTGACTATATGTTTAAAGGACCAGAAACATCAAAAACATGAAGACCAGCTCATAAGTTGAAGGAATTTCATTCTTAGTGTTCTTCATATTATTATTGGCCAAATGTCAATTCTGCGATGAACATAATTTGGAGTTACTATGCTAAAAGATAATTTCTTAAGACCAAAAGAAAGAGGAAAGCTATTTTGTTTTGTTTTGTTTTGTTTTGCAATGTTTCAGGGAAGAAATGTCACTCATAGGGAGCAATCAACTGGACAATCCTTAAGGCACTAGGAAGAAAGTGATGATGAGAGTGATCTAATAGCTCCTGCTCTAGAAAGCTGATTATGCACCAACCATATGCAAAGTGCTTTCTAGACATTATCACATTTAATCTTCTTAACAACTGTGTATGAAAGATTCATTTATTCTGATATTAAGAATAAGAAAATTGAGGCTTAGAGATTTTTAAAAAATTTTAAAGTCATTGCACTAATTAATGGAAGAACCAGAATTCCTAGTCTGTCTAATCTGACTTCAGAGTCTATACTGACAATCAGTATCAAGGACACAGCAACTGAACTGCTTTGTGGTCAAGAGATGTCACTGCAGGTAGAGTATCCTTACTCCTTCCTACTTGGAGTATCTTATTCCCTCCTCTGTTTCTTATAGCATCACTTTCTGTCCCCTTTCAGTGATGCAGGGTCTAGGTTTTAGAGCTTCAGTGAACTGTGTATGCAAATAAAACAGGGAACATCCTACTGAGATACAAGTGTAAGCAATGCTGCTGCAAAGAGCCAACAAAACAATATGGTCCTGGCTCATGTAGGAAATAGCAGGGACATATAGATAAGCAGGTTTCCAATGGATTTACAAGACCATAAGATGGGGGAGCTACGTGCCAGCATTGAGTTCTCTTAACACTATTAGTCATCCTTTAGGTAAAGAGTGTAAGGGGCTCATGTGCAATAGAAGTAACAGCCAGGGAACAATACATATTCAACGTGAACAGCACTGATCTTAAATTTTCATATTCATGAGGACTACAAACTTTAAGTGATATGGTTTGGATACAGGGTGTCCCACAAACGCTCCTGTGCTAATGCAGAAGGTGAAATGGTTAGATTATGAAAATTATCACCTAATCAGTATATCCTAATTTGAATGGACTAACTGGGTGGTAATTACAGGTAGAGGGGGCCTGGACGGAAGAGTGGGTCGCAGAAGGTGTGTTCTGAAAGGACTCACCTTCCCTGTGGCTCCTTCCCTTCTCTCTCCCTGCTTCCTGGCTGCTTTGCTCTGCCACATTCTTCTACCACAATGTTCTGCCCCATCTTTGGCTCAGAGCAATGAAGTTAGCCCACCATGGACTAAACCTCTGAAACGGTGAGCCAAGATAAACTTTTCCTCCTCTATGTTGTTCTTGTCAGGTATTTTGGTCATAGCAATGCAAATCAAACTAACACAGGAAGATTCTGTTTCAGGATCTTTTGTTAAATGAACAGATGTCTGTGAGGCACATTTCAGTGCACTTTCTATCAATGGTTCTTCTCCATGCTGATTTCTGATGCTAAAAGATAATTTCTTAAGACCAAAAGCTCCTGGTTTCAAATTAGGACTATGTCTGTGTGTGCATGCAGTAGAATAAGAAACAACTAAAATGTGAATTCCCTTCCCTTTCAGCTGCTCCTGGAACTTATTGATCACGCCATAAACAGCAATTTTAGGGTTTTGAGAGAGCTTCTTGCTGACCTTTTTGTTCACTTGGCTTCTTCCTTTCCTCCTCCTACCCGAAAACTTAAACAGAACCTGCTTTTGCCTGAATGACCCAGGTAACAACCTACTTTAGCTTGAGCTGCTTAGATATTTCAGCTAAAAATGGCTTATTTCCATGAGTCACTTGGATAATTGCTTTAGTCTGCTGGCCCACTTAGCGGGGTGGGCCCCAGGTGTGAAGTGCAAGTGTCAGAGAGGACTTCATTGCTCCCACTCCATGAGAGCCCTACTTTAGTTTCCAGATGCCTGAAGCAGCACAACTTAGATTTGCTTTCAGCCTTTGAACCTCTTTCTGTTTGATGGATCATCTTTGTCATATGACAAGAAAGTCTATCTTTGTAGGGCAATTTTCTATCACATGTGTGTAGTTTTGTGGTTTCAAAAAAGCAATACTTCAGCAAGTGCTTCTTAAGTACTTACTAGATGAGTGTTGGGGAGGATTCAAAAAGAAGGAAGGACAACATTTCTTGCTCAAGATGAGCGTGCACAGGGAGACTGGTCAATAGGAACATTAGAAAGTACCTATGTGTCTATTACCTGTTTGGAAGTGTAATTGATGTTAGAGAAGGACAAACCAGAGTTGGAGAAAGATAAAATAGGTGGAGAGATCCACAGGAGAATTTACCCTCGACTACTAAAGGTATAGGTGCATTTGCCATGTTTTTTTTTTCTGCAAATTTCTTATATAGTTTTACAAAATGTAGCCTATTTTAATTTCAGCATGCAACCACTGACAAGAAAGAGTTTCTTATTTAGAAGGTGAACTCATGGTTCATGGTTCTACAAAGGAAAGACAGCAGACAGCTTTGGCTCTAAAAACACTTGAGGTATTTAGGGAAAAAAATCACTATATAGTTTACTTTTATGACTGAGTTTTTTATGTGCTTTTAAGAGTAAAAAATAATAATAATAAAGAAAAAGCACAGAGAATGAAAATAAAACAAAACAAACAAACAAAAAAAAACCCCAAACCTGCCTCTTTGAATGGTCAACATTGAAAAACTAAACCTTATATGACTTTTCTTGAAGGTCTATTTATAGTAACGAAGGATATGTAGTGTCCCAGCTTCAATTTAAAATTTCAGTTGCTATAATTTCATAATACAACGAAGCAAGCTTTTCTCTTGATATTTTTTCTTCTCTATTCCCTCAACTATAAAAATGGCAGGATTTTAAAATTAAGTGATGGGACAAAAATGTTTTTTTTAAATAGAGACTTGAACTTTGATGTAAGAGCTTGCCATTTCTATGCTTACACAGTTTAAATTCTCTGGCAAGAAACTTTTAGGCTTGAGATAAATGTCATGAACATGATTTTGAAGGTCAGGCTGGTGAACCACCAAAAAATGTCTGACAGCTCCAAAAGGGAATATTTACATCTGGCTTGTGGCATCGTGATCTCTGCCATGATGTAGTCAGGTTGAATAAGTGGAGCAGTGTGAACCATACCTCGATAGAACTTGGCATTTGACCCCAGAGGCCTTTATGCCTCTTTTTATCCTCTTTTCTCTCCTGCCTCCCGCCATGTGAGCAGAGCAACCATAAAAATCTACCAGCTTTCTGCATGAGCACTTGGCCTGGTTTCCCCTGTAATACCTGTAATACATGAATCAATCCCAAATTAACTTCACTGACAGCAGAACATTCCTGACTTTGTGAATTCAAGTATAAAATACACTAGAATATATGATCAACCAGATTTTCTTGCTAAGTAGGTTGTTCTATTTAGCTGAATTTCTGGCTATTTAAGAATGCATTCTATGCTTATTTTTGTTTTATTTTTTGTTTTTGGATACATTTTTTAAAAGAGTTGATTTTTTTTGACATTGGAAGTATGGCTTTAAAATATTAGTTGATTTTTCTTGACATTTCTGGTATTATGACATCCTCAGATCATCATTTTCAACACCAATAGTCAAAAGATAATAGTGTAAATGTAGAAGGAAGACAAAGTTAGTTACTAAGGACCAAGATTAAGGCAAAGGGGATGCACTGACATGGGCAAGAGACAGTTTAATTAACTAGGACTATACTGCAAGGAAAGTTCCTCATCACTGATTTGAATTTGATAATGAACCCTGTTTTATTTAAGCTGGATTTTAACAGAAAATCATAAGGAATCTGTATATTTTTATATATTTATGATATCACATCTTCAAAACAGCAGAATAAGTTTCTTCCTCTGTTTCTCAGTTCATTTTGATAGGGAAAAAAAAACCCAGACACATACAAACTAGGTGAAAGAGTATGGAAAATGATTACAACATTTTCTCCACATTACATCAGGGGCATTTAGGACACTTTCCTAAAAGTAGAATGTATCACCATTTTTTGAAACCATATTTTGTTGGGCACAAGCAGAAAAGATTAAGGAATATGCATTCTTGACACCAACCTTTGGTTTGTAGGTTGAAAGAAGTATTAAAATGAACATAGCTAGTTACCGGGAAGATGCAGGGTATGGCAAAATGGATGGAGAGCACTCTTAGAATACAGATATATGTCAGACTATTAGGAAAATTATCTTTCAGTGAATCAGGGAGAGAAAAGAAAAGGCTCTTGACACATGGTATATAATTTCATGCAGAGTTTTAAATGCCGTTCTGCAAGTAACCCCAAAGTGTCTAACATGAATAAAAATGAAGAATGAGTGTGTGTGTGTGTGAATGTGTGTATATATATATATATATATATATATATATATATTTCAAGTATATATGTATATATATTAAAGTATATATATATATATATTTAAATTTATATATATTTAAATTCAGATACTTATCTGTGTTCCTCATAACCTGAACATTGCTTTAGTCTGTTAATTATAGAAAACAGTCTCTACCTCTTCTGAGTCTGCATGCTTTTCTTTAAAAAAGACACTAAAAACCATTTGAAACCACTAAGATTTAATACATGCTTTTACCTAAACCAAGCACAAACTGACACTGTTGAATTCATACAGAGATAAAACTAGAATGATGATGAGAAACAGTGTGAGAGAGAGTTCAGAGTATTGATCTTGCACAGACAGACATAGGCTTGAAAATCCATCCTGACACTTTCTTACTATATTACTTTGGGCCGTTTACACTGGAGAATTTCAGTTTTACTCCAGTGTGATAAGGGGTTAATGGTGATTATTGTATGACCAAATTATATCCATATCATTCTCTTCAATTTACAGGTTGATCTATTATATATTTAAATACCTGGCATGGTGTAAGTACCTGATATTTCTCTTAATTTTAAGATGACAGAAGGCAACATAAAAAAAATTGTTATACAAATGACAACCAAGTTTCCAAAATAAACTGATGTATTCAAAGTATAGTAAATTGTGACACTGATTCATTTGATTACTGATTCACCTACTAGACCATGAATATGGCACATGCTTATTGAGATTGCTACAGTATCCAGGATAAATAGAAGCAAAACTTACCTGTCATCTTTTCAGTCCTGGTCCAATGCTCTTCCATGGCATTTGTTTTTTTTTTTTTTTTTTGCATGGTACTTTTTTTTATTTTTTTTATTTTTATTTTTTAATTTTTTTTATTGGTTGTTCACAACATTACAAAGCTCTTGACAAATCATATTTCATACATTAGAATCAAGTGGGTTATGAACTCCCATTTTTACCCCAAATACAGATTGCAGAATCACATCGGTTACACATCACATTTTTACATACTGCCATATTAGTGACTGTTGTATTCTGCTACATTTCCTCTCATCTACTATCTCCCCTCCCCTCCCCTCCCATCTTCTCTCTCTACCCCATCTACTGTAATTCATTTCCTTCCATGTTTGTTATCCCATTCCCCTCATAACCTCTTACATATAATTTTGTATAACAATGAGGGTCTCCCTCCATTTCCATGTGATTTCCCTTTTTTTCTCCCTTTCCCTCCTGCCTCATGTCTCTGTTTAATGTTAAACTTTTCTTCCTGCTCTTCCTCCCTGTTCTGTTCTTAGTTGCTCTCATTATATCAAAGAAGACATTTGGTATTTATTTTTTAGGGATTGGCTAGCTTCACTAAGCATAATCTGCTCTAGTGCCATCCATTTCCCTGCAAATTCCATGATTTTGTCATTTTTTAGTGCTGCGTAATACTCCATGGTGTATAAATGCCACATTTTTTTTATCCATTCATCTATTGAAGGGCATCTGGGTTGATTCCACAGTCTAGCAATTGTGAATTGTGCTGCTATGAACATCGATGTGGTAGTATCCCTGTAGTGTGCTCTTTTAAGGTTTTCAGGAAATAGTCCGAGAAGGGCAATAGCTGGGTCAAATGGTGGTTCCATTCCCAGCTTTCCCAGGAATCTCCATACTGCTTTCCAAATTGGCCGCACCCGTTTGCAGTCCCACCAGCAGTGTACAAGAGTACCCTTTTCCCCCACATCCTTGCCAGCACTCGTTGTTGTTTGACTTCGTCATGGCTGCCAATCTTACTGGGGTGAGGTGGTATCTTAGGGTGGTTTTGATTTGCATTTCCTTGACTGCTAGAGATGGTGAGCATTTTTTCATGTACTTGTTTGATTGTATGTCCTCCTCTGTGAAGTGTTTGTTCATGTCCTTGGCCCATTTGTTGATTGGGTTGTTTGTTTTCTTATTGTCTAATTTTTTGAGTTCTTTGTATACTCTGGATATTAGGGCTCTATCTGAAGTGTGAGGAGTAAAAATTTGTTCCCATGATGTGGGCTCCCTATTTACCTCTCTTATTGTCTCTCTTGCTGAGAAAAAACTTTTCAGTTTAAGAAAGTCCCATTTGTTGATTCTTGTTATTAACTCTTGTGCTATGGGTGTCCTGTTAAGGAATTTTGAGCCCGTCCCCACAATCTGTAGATCAGAGCCAACTTTTTCTTCTATCAGATGGAGAGTCTCTGATTTGATATCTAGCTCCTTTATCCACTTTGAGTTGACTTTTTTGCATGGCGAGAGGAGGGGATTCAGTTTCATTTTGTTAACATCATCAAAATGGCGATATTACCAAAAGTTCTCTATAGGTTTAATGCGATGCCAATCAAAATCCCAATGGCATTTCTTGTAGAAATATATAAAGCAATCATGAAATTCATATGGAAAAATAAAAGACCCAGAATAGCAAAAACAATTCTAAGCAGGAAGTGTGAATCAGGTGGTATAGCGATATCAGATTTCAAACTATATTACAGAGCAATAGTAATAAAAACAGCATGGTACTTGTACCAGAACAGGTGGGTGGACCAATGGTACAGAATAGAGGACACAGAGACTAATCCACAAAGCTAGAACTATCTTATATTTGATAAAGGAGCTAAAAATATGCAATGGAGAAAGGATAGCATCTTCAACAAATGGTGTTGGGAAAACTGGAAATCCATGGCATTTGTAATAATAAAAATTTTCTAAGGTTGAGGGAAAGGGGAGAAGGAAAAAATTTGAGAATTGTAGAATATTTCAGAATTTCATTAGGAATGAGAGGTAAAGTGTTTTCTCATCTCATATTGTGATAAACAAGAGTGAATCAGAACAGTTATTTGTTGAGAAAGCATAATTTGCATTAAAAGCTTGAAGACATCAGACAAAGTTAAGAAAATATGAATATAAAAATAAGAGAAAGTTGTGATCACAAAAATTTAGGAAGTATATATATATATATATATATACACACACACACACACATCATATATATATATACACACACATCATATATATACACACATATATACACACACACACACATATACATACATACATACATACATACTGCTTTAGAAAGGTGCTATGACTTGGGTTAAGGTCCTGCATATTTCCTGTGTTTGCCCATAGTTCTATGAGAGGTATGTGGAGGGGCAAAAGGGACAAAGTGGCAATATGTATGGAAGTACAGCAAAACAGTGCAGATATTCTCTGACTTGAAGGAGCTTATTGTCATGTTGAAATAATAGAATATTTGTCAATATAAATCAACAGCATGTCTAAAGGCATCAGTTAAATAGAATTTGGTAAAGCATTAGGTATAAAGGCGTTGATGATCATCTTGGAGGCAATGAACACTAACTATCCTCAGTCCATTTTGTACCAGAAAATCCACTGAAATTTCTAGACTTCATTCAACCCATTTATAAAGACACATGGATAGACTCTGTCACTTTTTTGTAAATCATTTTAATAGTATGAGACCTAACCTTCAAGGTACTGCTTCGAAGTTTCATCATTACCACTTATTTATTGACTATTTTCTTCCCTTCATCTTTAGTTCCCCTCTCTCCCTCTCCCCCCCACATAGACACACACACACACATACACACACTCACATACAGGCACCTCATATTTGAATATCCCTTGATGGAAGAAATGAACAACCATGTTAACCAGTAGGTAAATTATTGTGACCTTTGCATAAGCAATATGTTAAATCCCAGTGGGAATTACAGGTTCCTCTACTACCCTTAATTTTCCCTTCTGCCACTACACAGAGCATGCAAGAGAGAGAGAAAAGGAAGTGGGGTATGGAGTCCAACTGTCCCTCTCTCTTTCTGGTAAGAAGTTGCTAATATGTGGCAAAACAGGAAGGAGGGGCACTGATGGAATTTCCAGTATTAGTTTTGCTGGAGAGCTGGTGGGAAAGAGGAACAATTAGACTAAACTCTTACAGATAAACGATAGCATCATAAACTGTAATTAGCAATTCTTTGATATTGTTAACAAGTATATATTGATATACTCATATCACATTATATGGTTGCTAGAGTTTGGATCTTAACTGCCCTCCAAAGGCCTATGGGGCTTGGTCCCCAGGGAACTAATATTGGAGGGTGATGAAGCCTTCATGAGATGGAGCCTTTGGAAAGGTCTTTAGGTTATTGTGGGTATGTCCTTGGGGGTAAAATGGGGCCCAAGCAACTGTCTCTTTCTCTCTTTTGACTCCTGGACATGAGGTGAATGACTTTGGTCTGCCATGTACTCCTGCCATGAGGTGCTGCCTAACCATAGACCCAAAGGTAATGGGGACCAGTTGATCAGTTGATCATGGGCTGGAACCTACACAACTGTGAGCCAAAATGAACATGTTCTCTTTACAAGGTTGATTGTCTCTGGTATTTGTTGCTGTGATGGAAAGCTGGCTGATGTGATGGCGGTGGTTCCGATAAGCAAAACACTCATGGAGAGGTGTCTGCTGCAGTAGGAGGAGATACGAATTGCTCAGAACAATTTCCTCTCGAGCTTGCCAGTTCTACTTTGAGACTAGACTTATTAACACAAACATCCAAGCTGTACCTTGAGGGCCTCTTGAGATTTACTTGTCTGCAGCTATTAGTTTTTTTAGTCATAAACTGGTAATATTTCAGGCATAAAGAAGAAATTGGGTTGCTTTCCTGTTAAGGCAGAAGTGTCGACTCTCTGTTAAATGCAAAGGCATAAGTATGGGAGTTATTTCTCTTGGATTCAATATTTCCTTTAAATATTCAAGGAGCAGGTGGGCTAAGGATGTTGAAAACCGATTGTGTGTGTGTGTGTGTGTGTGTGTGTGTGTGTACTTTGTTCTTCCATCACCTTCCAATTTTGTTCTCAGAGACCCCTTCCCCTTCCCACTCACCATCTTCCTGGCACAGGAGCAGAGGCAGATGCATAGAGCATCATCATGTTTTTTTTTTTTTTTTACCCTGTCAACTCATTTCCTGAGTTGAGAAACCATCTATATTAGCTACTTTATTAACCCCTTCTCTGACATGGGAATATGATTCAACTTCCTCTCTGCTCAGTATGAAGGAAAGAGTTAGAGCAGATAATATTTAAACAGTTTTAGTTCTCTATGCCTGTACAAAATGTTGAGTTGTAAATTCTCTCACTTTCAATGTACCATAAACAGTGAGGTAGTAGGATGACCATGGGCACAGCTGTCTAGGTACAGAGTCTGATTTGATCACATTTGTTGGCTCACCTGCACTGTACCTGATGGGTAGAAAGTAGGTATTTGATTTCTTTTACTTGTTTCTTTGTTCTCAAGCCAAGTTTGTCTAGAAATGTGATCAGCATAGAGTAGTTGCTTCATTGCGTCTGTCTTAAATTTGGAAAATCTGATCCTTGTGGGTAGTAGAGTAAGAAGGATTATTCCTTCAATGGCTTTAATCTGTGAATTTGTATTGTCATGGGATAAAAAAAATAATCCCTGTGTTTTCTAACAATATTGCAGTGGGTGATGGTGATTTTGAAACTCACACAGCTGATAAGTGTGAAATTCAGCACTGGTACCCAGACCTCTGATACTAATACTTGCTGGAGTCTCCCATGACCTCTCACTCTCTTCCTTGTGCTTCCGTGATGGTATTTTATTGCTCTTGCTTGCCTGGCACTGAGGGTGTTACGTATGCTAAGCCTTATTAAGGACGATATCTGGTAATAGCCTTTACTGAAATAATGGTTTGTCAATTGAATATTTAAATACACATGTGTCTACTTATCCCAAGGGGCTATGATCTCCTTAAATAATAAACCATGCCTTATATGTTGTTATGTGCCCAGTTCTTCTGACAGAGCTTCACATTTGGTTGGTACTCAACAAGTACTTGTTGAATTAAATTAGACTCTTACTCACTGTAGTTCAAGGCTGTTTAGTCTCACCAGAATCACTTCAGTCCCATCCTTCTTTTTACTTCCAGTTCTTTCTAGTTTTCTTTTTCTTTCCTGTTCTCCTTTCCTTATCTTACAATTCCCTCTCCTGTCCTTTTCCTTTAATGATTCTTCTATCATTTCTTTCCAATGCCTCTTCTTTTTGCTTAGTATCTTGCAGGGCTGGTGAAATGTCTGTAGACAGATCTCCTTGTGAGAAGTTGTAAAGTTGACACAAAATGAGACAAGCTAAGCATTATGCTAGAACTCACCCATTTTGTACATGTATAATATTGTTTGGAAGAAAGACTGTCGTGACCTACAAACTTGGGCTGAGGTGCTGAGGAAGAGTCCACTCCTTCATGACTTTCAATGTTTAATTCCTGTCTCAGATGCAATATTCACAGGAAATATTCAAAGCACTAAATGTTGTTTATTGGGGATCCTGCACTAATGCTCATAACTAAGGGAGAGAGCATTCCAAATCCCAGGTCACCTTCTGACCCATTCTGTATGAATAATCCTCACGGATAGTTGTTGTCACTTTTTAATTGGAAAGATTGCATCTGATTATGCCTAAAACCCGATTATTGTTTTGTCAGGACCAAAAGTCTGAATTTCTTTATGAATGGTTCTTCCTCCGTCATATTGCAATTGAAAATGGCTCTCAAGGTGGCAGTAAATTTGGAAGCTTAAAAATTGAAAAAGCAAAATTACTCTCGTCTTATCTCTTCTTCAGTTTCTAGAACTAGCAATGATTTTTTTTCCCTTTCTGTTTTCTATGGGTTCAATCAATTTGGTTAGCAGCATTAATATATTATTTGATTATTTTTCAAATTGTTAAATATACATGGATTTCTGACTCTTATAATCATTAATTTATCTGTTCCTTTTCCATTCTCTTTTTATTTGGACTGATCTAGTACATATGGAAAATGTTCTGTAGGTCTTAGCAGACTCCTTCTCATTACAAGATCCCAGCATCTATTTCCATCTCGAAATTCAAACATCCAACTCCATTTCATAGCTGCATCAATTTAGCAGTTTTCTGAAATTCTATGTTATCAGGATCTTCTGGGAAGAAAAAGCATATGGGTTACATAGTAATTCTAAAAATAACAAGCTTCATAATTTTCCATAATTTTGACTGCAGTGGCTTATATATCATCTGAGATCCCTAACTGGAATTGACTTTCAGCTCTCCCTGTCTTCTCTAATACATCACATTAGATAGCACTGAAGTGATTATCTCACTCAGTTACTGGATTCCAATGGTGGCCTTATAATGATATTGGAAGACATGAGTTTTGATGATTCATAAATATACAGGAATATTCTAACTATTGACAAGATGAACACTATGTATTTAATAACTTATTGAGGCCACACATTCTGTTACTGAATGTCACATATTTTGGAAGAACTATTTTAATAGAATTTTTTTTTTATATAGAATCATCGAAGTTTTGAACTGGAAGGGACCTTGAAAATCGTGTAGTTTCAGTTCTTTGGTTTATTGATAAGGACCTGAGTGGAAAAATTCTCTCTCTGTATATATTTAAAGTTATCTAGTGATTTTGTCACAGGAGCCAGAGTAACTATTGATGTTGCAAATTATAGTTACCTGGAAAGCTTTTTAAAATGGTTACATATAAGCCCTACTCCAGAGGATTTAATTGGTTTGGCTGGCACTGGATATTTAAAAAAAATCTTGTTATACGATTCTAGTAGACGATTCTAATAGGTGACAGGTTAGTGGTTTGTAGCTCAGAATTGGAAGGCAGTAAAAACTAGCTTATTTAACCTTCCTTAGCCTTTACATTATTCACTAGGATGAAGTAATATGATGTCTGCTATACAGCTTTGTAGTGACAGTTAAAAGAGAAAAGTTAGCTAGAGGACTGGTCCTAGGGACTGGCACCTTGGCCAAATCACCTGACTCTGGCTGGCATCCTTTTGTGTTGCCTCCACAAATTTTTTGTATCCTTTTTGTTCCTGACCTGATGGTCTTTTGCTTGCTTCTTTTCATTCCTTGGCTTCATTTCTGGTACTTTTAGAACTATAGATAATAATTGTGATAGGATTTTGCAGTGGTGCACAACGGAAGCCCCGTTTAATTTTTTAAAAGATTCTTGTAAGAATTTTATGCTCAGAGGTACTTTCTCTAGATTTTGACAGCCTGACGTATATTTACACATTTTGCATGGTGGATTTCATTTCTAGTGGTGATAGGTTAGAAGTCTTGCCTCCCCCTCTCTCATTCCTGGACCCGGGAGGAGGAGCTGCTTATGCTCCACGTTCTTGTCACCCAGGAACATCTCCATTTCCATACTCTCTGTTGTTGCTGGTTTGATGATCTGCCTGTTTCACCGCAATGCCTGCTCTCCCAAAATAGGACTAATGTAGACACTGCTCACCTGCATTCTTGAAGACCTCTCCAATGAAGATTGCTATAGTGCTTACTATTTAGGTAGCATATGTGAAATATTTATAAATGTAAAAGGAAATTTTACAATGTGAATAACAGTAATTACATCATTTTTTTATGGCAATCACTGCTGGAAAAACATGAGTGAAAGTCTTGCTAGTTTCCTTCAGACCCACCAAGAGAAAAGTCCCCATTATAAGTGATGTGTGAAAGACATGTTGACTCCAATTTTGTCTTTACTATTACAAAATAGCTGGCTGGAGTATGAGTCACTCATGGCTTTCCAGTCTTTATCTTTGTCAGTTTTTGAAAGAATCTATACCCTAAGCAATAAGTAGAAAGCTTTGGTATGCTGAACGTACTATGTATCACACATGCTCTATTGCTAAGGAGACCTTGAAGAAGTGAAGAGTAGTTATTCTTAACTTACTAAAGTGAATGAGGTTCACATGTTGCAAAGTTAAGTCATGCAACTTTTCAGGAGGATTTTGGAGCTAATCTTTGGTTTCTGGAGAAACAAGTACATTTACCACTCCCACATTCTAATTCATATGTGAAAAATGAACAGATAAAATTTTGTTTTACTCTATTAAAACCTTGAGAAGGAGACTATAATCCCATGGATTTTAAAATAAAATAGAGCAAGGAGAAAAATTGCAAAGGGTGAAAATGTTTTCATTAATGACAGGGGAAATGATTAGAGTACTAATCCCACTGGGATTATGAGAAGAGATGTTGGCTGTTAATAAAATGCTCTCACTATATGCCTTGGAGTGCTGAATTATTTGTTTCAGTAAGACGGAGCTGAAACTCTCTATTTACCTTTTCTGTTTTCAAATACATTTGTGTTTGTCTGTTTTACAGTATTCTTTAGGATACAGTTGGTGACCTAAGAATAAACATTCTTTTCTAATAGTTGGTAGGTAATAAATTTGCTTAGTTAGTCTATAAAACATTTTTTCTATGGAGATTTTATACAATAGAAGCAAGAAGACAGCAGGACTTTTCCTATTTTTATTCTTCCAGGATTTCATTAGCTTTAACTTAACTATTTCTATTAGTGCTTTTAAGATATGTAAAATTGCTTTGAAGAACCAGTGAAAGTAAATCTCAGATGAATTTAGATGTGTAAGATCATGATATTCATCAACTTAAGTGTACTCAAGAAGTATTTTATGATATGTATTAGTTGGCATAGACAAGGCTGTGCTGCAGTAACAAGCAGCCCTCAATTTTACCACTCATTTCAAACAACAAAGACTTATTGCTATCCACTGAGAGTTGACTATCACCCATGTTCCCATGCCGTCATTGTCCTGACTTGGTGATTTAGTCACTATTGAAGACACTGTCATTTACTCTAGGAAAAGCAAGAGACCACTTGGAAATTTTCAGTGTTTCTCAAAGCTTCTTCTTGGAAATAACACTTTCGATATCCATTCATAAGTCAAAGAAAATTACATGGATACACCTGGGTTCCTCAGGATGAGGCAATGACATCCTAATGTAACTGAGATGAGTATGGAAATAAATATTCATTTTTATTCCTATGACCCCAGGCACTTACAGGGTCTTATTCATAATGGATTCTAAATCTAGTAATTATTACAATTATTAGCCTTTATTCTGTACTAACCTAGAAGACTTTGATTTATAAAAGTTTAAACATGTAAAACAGTTCAATTTATAATTTTTCAAATCTATTGTGGTATGAAAGAAATTTGCTTTTAGTAGAAACCATACTTAAAAGTTTTGAGTTTGAGCTTTTTCTGAGCTAGTAATATGCAGTGCTTTACTTTATTGCAATGCTAGGCAGTGGTAGGGAGATGTAGTTCTGTGATTCAATGGAAAATCACTGTATTGCTGAGCTAGAATGTATTTTAGTTTAAGTGTATTAAGTGATCTTTCAGTTTATAATACTCTCAACTTGCAGTAAGTTTGTCAGGAGGTACCCTCATTGTAAGTCAGTGGGCATCTGCATGAGACTTGGCTATTGAACCAACAGGTCTGCCTAAAACCTGTCCAGGAAATGGCACTTTGCTGGATCCTGTCTCCAGGGCAATGATTACCCTTATCTGTGGTGCAATCACAGAAGTGAGGACAGAGCAGGGCTGTCAACCAGAAAACCCAGGCTTGAAATGAGCGAGCAGAATTGGTGGATGGACATTTTTAAGCAGCTTTGGCAGCAATGCAGAGATTATAGCAAAAATGAATTTCAGTTGGTGGAAGAGAACAGGACATCTTATAGAGACTCAAATTGACTGGATGTTATTTCTAATTGTGAACATTTCCAAAATCCTTGCATGTCAGGAAGAGAGAAGTCAGGTTTATCTAAATACGGGGCCAAGTTTGACTTTGCTATTTCTCTCAAAAATTGACTTTCCCTCCTCCTCATTCTTCCCTTCACATGCCAGCATACAGCCTTTCCTGCTCTTTCCAGGAAGCATTTAAAGTTTTTCAGCAGTCTGCAACCAGTAATCCTGCTTCCATTTTTAGGGTTTTAAATCCCGGCTTCAAAGGTATTCAGGCGGTAGACTGAGAAGATTGTAGGAGTGTGGAGGATTAGCCTCAGGCAGCTGAGGGACAGAGCAGGCCATTCATTTCAGATAAGAGTGGAGGAGCCTGAGATGTATAATTCATTACTCTTGCATCTGCCCTCTAGACCTCTCCTATGTCATATGAGGCAGAAAGTTAGTCCCTCCCCACTTCACCCAGTCGGACTATAGCACTCTACCATTATAATTTCTGCCCCTGTGAGGTCAACAGAAGCACACTGCACTCTGTGATCCTGCAGTGAGGTTGAATTTGGTTCACTCCAAGCCACTGCGTTGCTGGGACTTTATTTGTGCTGTGTCATAGCCCAGCCACACCCAGTGATGCCTCAGCCATGGCACCCCACCTAGTGGGTGGGAGCATAACTTGCACATCCTTCCACACCTTGGGGAAAGTCCTCAATTGCTTTGCCCCCACACAGAGAAATGACTCACATGGGATATTTCCATTTTATCTGCAGCCTTCAATGGGTGGCTCTCTAAAACTTTCTGAATTCATGTCAAAATGCAAAACCCCGTGTTTTGATTTGAAACGTAAGCCCTATCTTGGGTACTGGATTAGCTCTAAATCTGAATTTACACTAATCTTCTTCTGGGCTTTCTTTTTTTTTTTCCTGATTTGGTAAGCAGGAGAAGTGGCTTAGTTATTTCCTTTCTAAGAGACCGGGTTATTTGCTTGTTGCATAATGGTGAATGGTTCGGTATTATATTTCCTTGAGGAACAAATGAAACATTAGAATTAACATTTTTTTTTTTTTTTACACCAAAATGTCCTCAAGGGAATAGAACAAAACACATTTTCATAGCCTCAGGTAGTGATGGTAAAAAGATAAATTCATTGATACAAAAAAGTCTAAAATAAAGATAATAAAACAAATGGTAAAACTTCAATATAGCTAATATGGTCTTTACAGTGTGGTTTATTTAAAATTAAATCTGTATATTCATCTATGGTACACTTTTCACAGTGTTACAAAGGCGCATTTAGTTGTGTTTCTTACCAGAGTGTAAGCTAATGGGGGTTTAGATTTCCATTAATATTTTTATTGTAATCATATCACTGTGGTATCCTCAATAAATATTTGATGAATGAATTACTCCTAAAAATACTTTTCTTTAGCAAGACACAGAGTCCTGAAACTACTCTTTAGTCTTGGAAGTTTCTGTCTTCTATTCTACCTGCAAATGCATGTTTTAAAAACAATTTATCAGGAATTCTGTTCCTTTAGTAATATTACTACCATTTGGAAACCAAGATCATAAGATTCCTTCATATAACTTTTTATATCAGGAGCAAATTTTAGCTAAGTTTATGGTGAAGGTAAAATTTTAAATGAAATATAATCACACCAAAACCCACACAAATTTTTAGTATGATTAGTATTATTTCTATTCTCCCACAACTAGCCTGTTTATTTGAAGAAATATTTAGTAATAAAAATAGTATTATTGATTGAGTATTGCTTGTGAGTTTTTCCACATTTTTACTTTTCCAAATTTTAACTAAGCCTCAAAACCACCCCAATATGTAGATACTGTTTAATCTCCACTGTACAGATGAGGAAGCTGAAGCTAGGAGAGACTGGTTAATTGAACTGTGGTCTCATCTCTGGTGATTCATAGATCTGGGATTAAAGTTCAGCCTACTCCTCATTATCACATTTTTTTTTTTCTAGAACAACAAAACCAAACCAAAAAACTAAGGCAGTTCTTTGAAACTAATTAAAAATAAACTGCCTTTAGTTTCACTCATTAACATTTGAAATTAGAATTTCCAGGGTTAGGATACTGAAATATTAGGTTTTGGCCTAAGACAGAAACCTAGGGGGGAAAAAAAAACACAATAATACTGGTGGGAGTTTTCAAATTTTCTGAGGCAAATCTCTTAGTGACAGGAGACACTGGGTGTGTCTTTGTGATTAGATAGGCTCTTAAAGTAATTTCACTGGATACAGCTTCACTGACCATCATAATGGGAAGGACAAGTTCTGACATAAAACAGGGAAGCTGGAAATTGATGGTCTGCATTTCAAAATAACTTCTTGGTTTGTGGTTTGATTTAGCTGGTAACTCCAATGCAAAGTTTGCTGAACTATTGAGTACTTGCACTCTTTTTTTTTTTCGTAATCAAAATACTCACATGAGAATAACTGAATTTTTTGATAATCAGTAGATTATATACTCATGCCGGATGCAGTGGTACACACCTGTAATCCCAGAGGCTTGGGAAGCTGAGGTAGGAGGATCAAAGTGATGATAAGATCAAAGTACTGATCCTTTAGGAATTCTAGAGAAAACTGGACAAAGTAGAAGGTGATATCAGAGCTGAATTTGTTTGACTGCTACTAATTTCCAGAGTAGCCTGGGGCGAATGTGGCTGAGGTATATATAGAAAATCAATGGGAAGGAGCAGATATAGATTTATATTTTGGGGGTCTGAAGTTTACACCATTGGGGGAAAAAACAGAATTCAGCTGAGTACAGTGGCGTACACCTGTAATCCCAGCTTCTTGGGAGGCTGAGGCAGGAGGATCACAAGTTCAAAGCCAGCCTCAGCAACAACGAGGTGCTAAGCCACTCTGTGAGACCCTGTCTCTAAATAAAACACAAAATATTGCTGGGGATGTGGCTCAGTGGTTGAGCGCCCTTGAGTTCAATCCCCGGTACCAAAATACAAATAAAACAAAAACAGAATTCAAATTTTGAATGCAAATGAGAGCTATCACTTAAAGCCTTGGACAGTGTGGGGGGGCAGGCAGTGTTAGGACACTTAAGCTTTATTAGTTTCAAAGTAAATTTAACTCTGGAGATCTAGAACTTGGAAATGAACCATCACTGAGTGTGCCAAAATCATCTATCAATGTTCCAGCCCTTGAAGTGGAAGGGAAGCCTGTCAACTGCATTCCGATACCTTCAGCAAGTGAGAAAGAATGAACCAATGATAGCTCTCCATATGCAAAGAACAAAGGAGGCTAAAAAAAATATGAATGGCCACTGTCAATTGCACATACAGTTTGTGTGAGGCACTAGTCCAAATATTATATTGATTCATTTAATCTCGATAGTGACAAAAAAGAGAGAGATTTATTTTACAAACCAGAAACAAGTACAGAGAGGAGATATAGTTACTTGCTTATGGCTAAACAACTAGAAAAAGCCTGTGTATAGCTTTAAACCCCAGCCTTCTGGGGCCTGCGGCCACATTATTAACAGCCAGACATGCCAACAATGGTGTAGACTGAATGGACAAGCTGTGAAGGAGGAGAATATTGACCATGAAGTTAGAGGAATAAGCTTCTGTAAATTTGTGGTGGAAAACCAGAGGAATACTACTTTGAAATATCTCAGTGAAAGGAAGGGCAATCTCCTTACCTGGTTTTCACAACCCCTCACAACACAGATTGGGACTTATTTGTTCATTTGTTTTGGGTTTGCCTAGCATTTCCTTTGACTTGCTTTGCTTTGGTGAGAGAGAAGTTAGATTGTCACCTTGGATGTCCTTAGATGAGTTAATTTTTGAAGCACTGGAATATCTTCCCATTTTCCCAAGACAGAGGTGTAGGAGGATGTAGATTTTCCCTGGGATTTAAATACTGTGTCTGCAATTAGTATAACAGGAAGGTAGGTTTGTTGTTGGGAAAGTAAGAATTTTAAGCTCTTGGTTATCTGAGGCTTTCTAAAGGCAATAACTGTATTAAGCATGCTACATGGTAGCTTTTTTATTTCCAGAGAGAAAATGATATGATTTTATGATATGGTAAAGCATATTATAACAAACATTTTAAAAACACGCTGTTATTTGTTTGCTTCTGATCATGTGTTGATTGTTAGGAGAGGGAATGGGACAATGTTTTTGGTCTTCAAGAGGAAAGTGCCCAATCTTCAAGGGTAAAGCTGAAAAGAAACTCCCCCACTGCTCCAAGAGATATCTACATCTGAATCTCTCTGGAACCTGGGGATGTTAATTTATATGAGGGAGGGTGAAGGGTCTTTATATATGTGACTGAGGATCTTGAGATGAGGGATTATTCTGTATCATCAAGGTAGGCCTTAAATGCCACTGTAGGTATCCTTCTAGGAAGGAGTCATGAGATTTGACATATACACTGATGAGGAGGAGTTGACACGACAACATAAACAGATCCTGGCATAAAGCAAACACAAACCCAAGTGCTTCCATATAGCAGGAACTGGAAAAAGCAAGAAATGGGACTTTCCTCTAGAGCCCCTGGGGGGGGGGGGAGCACTGAGTTACCAACACCTTGATTTCAGTCCAATGAAACTGATTTCAAACTTTCAGCCTCCGGAATTATATGAAAATAAATTTCTATTGTTTTAAGAGAGCATGTTTATAGAAATTTGTTATAGCAGCCACAGGAAACTAATACTATCAAAGGGGCAAACTTGGTGGTAAGGGAGTCGTTTTCTTGGAGTATTCAGGGTGGGCTGTTTGAGCATTTGAATCTGTGGAGACTTGCTTTACCTGTCAGACTGAAAGGAGAACTATTTGTGAAGAGCATTATCTGTCCAATTCCTAGGGATACATGTGCATAGCCATATTATTGGCAAGGAAAGGGGATCAGAAGTGAATTATTCAGACCCTGTGCTCTGGATGCTTGGACTATCCATCCCATCTTCCCTGACATAGAATGACCTCGGGAAAGTTACTTCATTTTCCAGATCCCATAATTAACTGGTAAGTGAGGAAGACATGGAACCCTTTGGTCCTATTGTCTGTGTACCCTCCTGCTATACTCTGCTGACATTTTAGTGAACTTCCGGTTAATGAGACAGGTGAGGGCTTAGATGGGTGAATAAGAAACCAAATTTATATAACTGACCTCTCTATACCCTCAAGTTTGTAAAGATATTCACAAGTATTCTATTTATAATTCTAATTTTGAAACAAATGGCACAAATAATTTCTTCAGAAAGATCATTTACGTTGTTTGCGTTTGGGGCTGGATGAAGCTATGAATGTTTTGTTTAGCGCCTTACTTTGCTTTTAAACATTTTCCATTCCACAAATGAATTTTTAGAGATAATTCTGTTTTCCTTCTTAAATGTCTCTGCAAATTAGTCAACTTGTCTTGAAAGAGCTCCCCTCCCTAGCAAGTAGCAACTAATGTCAATGGTGATTCAAAGTAGTTCTTAAATCCAGTCACTTTCAGTTCTCAATGGCCTTACTTGCCACTCAAAACCAAATATTTTTTCTAGAGGTCACTTAACCTCCATTTATTCTTTCAATTTCTATGCACATAGCAGAAGAGAAACTTCCTGATCTATCTGGGGGGCATTTCAGTTTGTGTCGATGGAGTTTAGGAATTCATTTGGATGAAATAAGATGCTGGCTAAAACCAAGGCAAACACTTTGCTGATGCTTGAAACAACCTTAGTACCAAAAAGAAAGAAAGAAAGAAAAAAAAAAAAAAAAACCCGTGTACACTCCCTGGTTTCCCTAGGGAGTAGGGATTGAGAAAACCACAGAAAATAACTATTCTTGGAAATCCTGCTACCAGGCAAATGACATAGGGCAAGGGCCCAGAAAAGCTTCTCCTCTTTAGCTAAAGTCAGAGGTAATTCTGACTGGAAGTGCTTAGTTAGGTTTTAGAATTTTTCCTGCAGATTGAGAGAGAGAGGAGGAGGAGGAGGAGGCAGCTGGGAAAAAGGGAAGAAGACTGGTATGACTCGGCATTGAATCCCAGAATAGCCCACCCTGTTTATGTTTTCTCTGGGACACGGCTGGCTTCCTGGAAGACTTATTATATTTGATACCAGGTCATCCTGTGTGCTTTTCTTCTACAAGGAAATATGGAGACCACTGAAGGATAATATCTACCTCAAAATTTGTACTTGTAATAAACTCTGATGATATGGGATTTTTTAAAAAATCCTGGTATCCTTAGGATCTGGCATAAAAATTGAAGTGTTATAACTTCCTGATTATTCTGTGACTATTAAAGAAATATAGTATAGTTCTCAATAATTGACACCTTTTCTTGAGAGCCCAGGTTGATTGCATGACCATTTCTCTTTGTTTTTGTCCTTAGACTGATGGGATACAGCAAGCTCATGTTCTGATTAGAAAAAACTGCAGCTCACTAAGATGCTATATATTTGCTATTCAATGAGTCATGCCCAAAGCCTCAGGTTCTTAAATGGTGTGCAAAAAGGAGGATCAAGGCAAAAATCTTGATCACAAACTGCCATTTCCAAAAGCCTAAAGTGGGATAAAAAGATGGAGCCTCTAAGTTCAAGCCTTCTTTGAACTGGAACTGCTATTACCAGGGCAGCAGATTGCTTGAGAATGGACATTGATTTCCCAGCCAGAAGAGTAAGTTGTATATAGTGTATTTGTCTGCTATTGAAAAACGTCCCCCACACATTAGGTATAGATGGGTTAATGGGTTATCCTTTCATATCCAATATGTAGCATAGTATTTGCACATACCCCACGAATGCACATTAGCCCGAGTCATTTGTCTCCGACATCCATTCCCCAACTCTAAAAGCAAATGTTTTAAGAGTTGCTTGGATGACATCCTATGTCCTCACTCTTCTCTCAATATATGTTGTAAGATTTTTAAAATGTACTCTATGGGTTTGGAATTTCCCTTGAGTCCTTTCCAAACTGGGCAAGTTTTCAAAAGACTTTGTGTGGTCCTGCAATGGTATGGGAAACTGCTGAAGTGCTCTCAGATGCTCAGATATTGGCCTGAGGATGGCAGAAGAGAAAGAGAAGCAACCGTTGGAGCCATCAGTTAATCAAGGAAGGTAGGAGTATGTGTTTGTGTGCGTGTGTGGGAGGTAAAAACAAGACCAGGGAAATTGGAAAAAATAATAAAAAAGCCATACTGAACAGCATCTTGTAGGAAAGGGAGGCTGTACCTGTGTGTCTCAAGGTAGTAATCCAAGTTGGGAGGAAACCAAGAATAGTTGAATAAGCTTATTTTAGACAATAAGGATATAACTACATAGTAATGATACAATGGGTCAGAGCAGAAAAATGAATGAGGGAATATGTCATACATATCAGTGTGCTGTGGAAGAGCATCATTGAAGATTGAAATTATGTGAACTTTATGGGATATTATGGTAAAGGCATGTGGTTATTGCACCCTATCAGACATAAAAAGAAAAACTCTCATAAGGGAGTAATGATTAGTGTAGATAGGTTTCTATTTCAAGTGGAAATACTATGATCAGGTTTATGAAAAGAGAGAAGAAATCTGTCCTGGCCTTACCAGCATCTTGTGACTCCACATGGTTTAACTGGAAAGTTACAAACAACAACAAAACCCAGCAACACTAGCTCCTCATTCTCCATTCCAGGAAATCCCTGAAAAACCAGATGGCACAAGTTGCTCAGAAGGGAAAAAAGGGTTTTCCAAAATCCATATAGAAGGAAGAAGAGGAAGTGTGGGAGTAATTACTGAATTAAGATTACTGAAAGATGCGGCTGTTCTTCAGGGTGGGACCCTTGGTTGGAAAACTACTTGTAGGGAAAATTCTTAAGTGGTTGCCAATAGCTAACCTTCAGGAAGTGAAGTGCAACCACAAACTTGCAGGCAGGCAGGATCTGGAGAAACATTACTGTCAGGTTCATCTCAAACTCCCCATATTATTTGAAGTTCTTCTTTGCTATAAATCAGTGAGGAGTCACTGATGATCTTGAATCCATAAATCTGGGTCCTAAGGGTCAGGGAGTGAGAGAGAGGAATTCTGGTACCTGAGAGTGTTAATTCTGGAGTTGGACAATATTAATACTGAAAGGGAGATGCATATAAGGAAGAACATTGAAAAGGGACATACCCGTAGCTAGGAATACACTTGACCCTTCTGCCACCAAACCCTATAGCTGCCATTTTTAATCACTTCTTGACTAAATGGTAGAAAGCAATTACAGTAAGTGCTGAACTTAATCACTTTGCATCCATACACAGACCCGTGGGGCTTCTGCTATATATTTCATCCCACAGTATCCACAATTCAGCCTTCCAGAAACATATGTTTCCTGTAAGGATTTGTATATAGCTTTCCTGCTTCATTTCAGGACTGCTAACCTCATTGTTCTTTATTTCTTCTGTCCACTTTTAAAAAGGTTGAGGGCAGCTCAGTTTTTGTATACTCTAGGAAGTTTGTTTTATCCATTTGGGAAATTGAGATTACATCTTTATGAGACTAGAGGTTGTGCAGAACTCATTCCCTCCAAACCCAATCCCTGATGATCTCATTCTAGTGAGTAAAACCTAAGGTCAGTTGATTGTAAATAGATTAAAAAAAAAAAAAACTTTAGTCCAGGCTTTTATTGTTCTTGTGTTAGTGGCTTCATTTTGTGACTGGTTCCAGACTGTGCCCTTCTTCCATTATGCATAAAGCTGATTTGTACATCCACACAACTGGCCCGGAGGAGAGAACAATTGATGATTCAGTGTAAACCCATCACCAGTCCCGGAAAGTATAATTCATGAATGCATTCTTTATTCAAAAATATTTAGTAGCATTTTATAGTAAGAAGATCCGCATACTATTTGAGAAAAGATTCATACCATATTTTGCTTAAAAATCTGTTTCATTATTTCACAGTCACACTTCAGTAGGCTGGGCTATAATAGCTTCTTCTTGGCCCTTGAAATGACTCCTTTGCTTCTGCTTTATAGGGAATCAAAATGAATTATTTAAAGAGACCCGTGAACATTAAGGAAAAAATGGCACAGCTCTTGAATAATGCCAATATCACCTTCTTAGTCATTCCTGCAGGAAGAGTCTATGCTCATTTCTCTGCCAGAGACACTTTTCCAACCTCTGCTCTTCGATTCATCCATTCAAACTTTCTCAGCCTCTTGTTTCCACTGAGAGATAACCATCTGGAAGGTTTCTCCTCTTTTTCACACACTCAAATACTGTTAGTTGATCCTGTTTCATCCTACAGAATTCTGTGCTTTTCCATCTCTTAAAACTTAGCATGCTGCTTTGTACTTACCTGGCTACTTCTCTGTATCCTTACTTTATAATTTACACAGGGAAAGTTCTCTTTTCATCTTCCTTCCCCAATCTAGTGCTTGAAATAATGGGTACTCTTGTGATATTTTGGGCAAATAAGAGCTAACATTGAGAACTTACTATATACCAGATTTTGTTCTCACTGTTTTATCATATCAACTCATTTAAACTTTACAGTAATCTCATGAGGTGTGTGCCATTAATAGTCCAATTTTACAAGTGGGGAAACTTAGGCACAACAAGGTTGCCTGATGTGTTGGGGAAAAGTCACATTGATAATGATTATACTATGTTATTAAATGATAATACAGAGACAGTTCCCAAAAAACTAAGGTTCAGGGTAGGCAAAGAGGGGCAGGTATGCACTCCATATTCTACAAGAGACACTAGGGATTGCCTGCATGCACAATCTATAATTAACATTTGGAAGTCTCAAAAGGCTTGTTTTTTGGAAATACTCATTAATAAATTCTACTTAATAGGATGTTTGTACAAATGTTTTAATTTAATTCATCAGCACATTTATATATAAAGTCCTTTATATGTAAATAATTTTTTTTTCATTAAAAAAATAAAATAAAAATCAAACCTACCAAACTGTTTTCTCTCTAGATCAGGCTAAAAACAACAGTCATAAATTCTGAAGTGTTAAGTTATGTTATTTTCGAGAACTGATATGACATGTCCTAGATTTCAAATGTAGACGCTGCAGACAATCAAATGAATTTCTGAAGAAAATTCCCTATATAGGACAGATGCATTAAGGAAGAAGGGGGAGGGGCACAGCTATCTGTTGGAACCAGATCTGGAACACCGCCACCTAGCGATCTGAGTCAGCTGTCCGCCCCCGGCGGCACACTCACAGACGCATGCTCATCCTGATAAAGGATTTTTTTTTTTTTTTTTTGCTATGGCTTCACCTCCTCTCTCAAATATCCTAGTAACAAATTGTTCCTGAAACATTTTAGGGCCACCCACTCGTTCTTTGAAAAATAATAAAGAAGGAGGACAGACGGATAGGACTGGGAAAGAGGGAGGTGAACAGCCGAAGAGGCATCCATCCGTATGCAGCAGAAACATCCCAACAGCCATGTGGATGAGATGAAGAAGTAAGGAGAAGATCAAAAGCAGTGGAAATTAAAAATGATCGGTAATAGGAGAAAATGAAAAAAATTGGAGCAAAAAGACGACAGAATGAAAAAAAAATGTGGATATTTTGGTTTGGTTTAGTTATTAAGCCAGAAATAGAAAAATGATAAAACTTTGAACTATTTGTGGAATTGTGAACACACTAAACATTAAAAGACAGAGAGAAAACACCAGGAGAAATAAAGAATGAATGACAGATGAAAGAAAGTGGATGAACTAAGAGATTAGTCTTGGAGGATAGGATTTTTTAAAAATAATAAAACCAGAATGCCTTCTGATTTTTCTATTTAATATAATCGGAAATATGCAATATCCTAGATGTGCAAATCATTCCTTTACCATATTTTCCCTTCTATGCAATACCAATGATCTTTAAAACTTTTTTTTCCTTGATTAAAGTAGTTTTAATTATCTTTTACTCCTTTGTTTCTGAGCTTGTACCAGGAATCATGTGAATATAGTGAAACCCAAACTGAAAATTTATGTAGGGAATCTTATTATGACATCCTTCTTTGTAATTAAATTAAAGAGTCACATCTTAGGAATATGCATTCAAGGTCTTTATAATTCAAACCAGGATCACCACTATATAAAATAACAGCAGCAGCAATAATGAAAACAATGAAATGAATAATAATGAAATAAGATACTTAATGTACATCTCATTTCATGTTTTTAAAAGCACATTAATGTATATGATCTTCTTTTTTTCCTTGACCAAATGCTATTTGGAAGACAAGAATGTTATTTTCAGCCTCTTTAATAGACATTGTATTTGAGCTCTGAAATGTATAGGAACTTCCCCAAAGTATGCAGCTAGTAAATACTTGTCATCTATCTGCAAGTCTGGCTAAGATCCTTTTATTAATAATTTTCCCATTTTTATACATTTATTTATTTATTTATTTATTTATTTATTTTTACGTGGTGCTGAGGATCCAAGCCAGTGCTTCATGCTTGCTAGGCAAGTGCTCTACCACTGAGCCACAACCCCAGCCTTTCCCATTCTTTTTGAGAGAAGGCAAAGCTACTTTATTCCAAAGAATAGTAATGGAGTCTGAGATGGTATGCACAATGTTGGGAGGAAGGCTTTGGAGAATTATAGGAATTCCTTTGGAGAGGAATCATCGCTTCTCCCCTTAGTAACCTCAGACATTGTAAGATTTTCTGGTCAGATTGTGAAAGAATTTATGGAGAAGCAACTTCTTCCCTGGCCAGATCTGTTGTGAATTACCCTGCTGAGAGTATTGCTTCCTCTGGTGTTACACATGAATGTGCTGTAAATTCTAAGAGTTCAATCATTTAAATCAATTTGAATGACTCATTGTACAGAGCCCTATGGGGGTATACAAAGGTAAGCAAGATACTGTCCCTGACTTCATGGAGCTTCCAATTATAACTTATCAAGAGTATTGGAAACTGGGTGCGGTGGCGCATGCCTGTAATCCCAGCAGCTTGGGAGGCTGAGGTAGGAGGATTATGAATTCAAAGCCATCCTCAGCAAAAGCGAAGGGCTAAGCAACTCAGTGAGACCCTGTCTCTAAATAAAATACAAAATTGGGCTGGGGATGTGACTCAAAGGCCGAGTGCCCTTGAGTTCAATCCCTGGTACCCTCAACCCATAAAAAAAAAGAACATTGGAACTATATTTTAGAAAGTAATCCATTTATTCATCCATTTGATAAATAATGATTTGATATCAACTATGGACCAGATCCAGTGTGTGAAGTGCTGAGGACACAAGGTGGACACTATCCTGTTGTCATGGGGCCTCATAGTGTCAAGGAGGACACCATGAATGTTACTTTTGCTCCTACCTTATAGCAGCTACTCAAAATAGCCTCTGAGGAAATCCAACAGTTTCTTAAAATTACTTAGTTAAGATAAAAGAAGCCCCATGTCACTGCCTTTAATGGATGTACATCTCTGCAACTTCTACATTTGAAATCTAGGATATTTACATTTGGTTTTCAAAAGAGTACAGTTTGGATTTTAACAACTAGTTTTCAACCTGAACCAAAAAATTAATAACCTAGTTGATCAGATTCACCCAAAATGTACAGAAACAGTGATGTAATTTGTAGGAAAATACCTGGTCTGTTCAACTTGATCTTCATAAATTGGGTGGCTTTAAGAGTTCAAAGATCTAGTCAAGCGTCCAAATAGCATAAATCAGAAAACTGTTGTATAGATGGATGGAAGGGGAATAAGACAGAGAAAAATTAGAAGAACTTTTCAGCAATCTAGGAGAAAGTGGTTAATGACTCACCTCAGTTGACAGCTAAGAAAATTGAGAAAAGAGAAAGGTACAAGAGAGATTATAGAGGTAAAATGTGTAGTAACTGGAATTGATCGTGATAAACAGAGAAGACACAAAGAACACGTGACATGAGATTTTTGATCCTGGTACTATTAACCAAAATATAGTACACAGAGAAGAGGAATTTGGTAAGAAATTATAAGTAAATAAGAGCCACAATGCTCTATGATCCAACTACTTAAAAATAATGTAAGTCAGCAGGATGTCCTGGCTGAATCTGAACAGGGATTTGGATTGTGGGGCCCAGAACCCTATTCTCTGCCCACCTGAAGTCAATGGGTATGTGTTGATATACATATGGGATTTTGGGGGTTTGGCTGAAGAGAGAAGAGAAGCTGATGAAAATGCACGTGGAGAAGAGAAATGGGGGACAAGGTTTTTTTTTTTTTTCATTTAGTCTTGATTCTGGGACTAAGTTGATCTTTTTGGCAGAGAGAAGGCAAGAGAAGTCCATCAATAAAGGGGAAGCAGAACAGAAACAAGGTAGAAAGAGAGGAAGAACCTTCACTGCAGCTGTAATACTGAGCCAGCCCCTGTGAGACTGACCCTGTGCACCCTCAGTAATATGCAGGTGGTTCAGGGGGCTCTTGGTAGCTGGACTTCTTCCCCTTGAGAATGGGAATAGGAATTCAGAAAATGTAAATTATTACTGTGACTTTTATCTTTTTTTGTACAAGAGACTGATGAGACCTGGAGACTTCTGAGCTATAGATGACAAGACCCTCTGAGGGTTACACTATTAAATCAACACAATTGTAGCAGAATAGAGATATTAAAAATGGATTCCCTGACCAATAGGACTGGGGTATAACTAGACATACCTAAAAAAAAATGTTAATTGAAAAAGAGGTTAATCGTCCTTGGAAACCTTATATAATTATCTTATCCATCCTCACAACAGTCCCCAAAGGTAGTTATTAATGTTCCTTTTCTAATTTCTCATATGAGGAAACAGAAGGCAAAGAAGGAAAGAAACTTGCTCAAGGTCACCCACCCAAAGCTGAAACTCAAACCTACCTCTGTTACACTCTTAAGGACTGTGTAAGGGAAAGGAAGTACCAATCAGCATACTAAGTCTTGTGACCTCATGATCACAATTATTCCAAATATTTCTTATCCTGTTAGCCAGTCTGGTATCTAGATAAACTCAATATTGATTCATCAGGTGATGCATCTTTGCTGTGATTCTGTGATCATCAAGCGACTTTCTGAATACAGTCTGGCTTCTCCTCTGTGTCTCCCACCATTAGATAGACACAATTAATTCTTCTATATGTTATTGTGCTTGTATCTCTTTGAAAATTATTTGATATAGGAACAATGATCTCACAAAAACAGGAGTCAATAGCACCAGTGAGCACAATTCCATTCTTAATCTGTTGAAAAAAATCAGGTAATACATGGAGAAATAAAGCATTTTCACCCCATGAGAACTTTGGGAAGACAACCACATGATATCATGATTTACACATGTGCTTGCCCATTGTCATCTTTCATGACTGCTACTTGCCCAGCTCTGTGTTAATCCGTGGAGACACACGAACAGCAAGAGACATATTTTTCTTGTTCTTGAGACCTAGTATTGAATAAATCCTTATTCATGCAGTTATCTTTTACCATTGAAGGCCTATGAAGAACTGCAGTGGATGACCCTGGCATGGAGTGAGTGGAATGACCTGAGATGGAGAATCGGAGAGTGTTTCCCTGTGAACATTTTTCTGCATTATGCTTTGAAGATGAATTCTTGCCCTTAAGCGCAAACAGAAATTTTGGGGAGAGATGTTGGGGTTTTAATTGGTGCAATGGTTCATTAAAAATGAAATGGTCTTGAATAAGTCCTGGGAACTTGGAATTGAGAGAGAGGGAGCTAGGAAATAATGCTGATAGCTTAAATGATGGTAGTGGCTGAAAACAGATACAAGGAAAAAAAGACAAAGCCTTTCAGGCATGTGTCCTTAGAGGGCAGGAGGGAACTGAGAAATGGAGGAAAGTAAAGACAGTAATCAGAAAGGAAGAGTTAGCCTAGTTCAGTACAATATTCAAGGGAGAATAAGATTTAAAAGAGGCGGGAAAGACTGTCAGTAGGATCAAAACTATGGTCAAGTGAAATACACTAAGGACAAGAACTGAAGATGATAGCAGGGAAGTAGTAATGACCTCTAAAATGTCTATTCTGCTCTTCTTTTTATAGGCAAGTGTATTTTTGATTCTTAACTGAACACAATGTCATCCAGCTAAGAGAGTACATATTCCAACTCTTTTGTGTATTTATATGGCCCAAAGAGTTGGAGTTCTGAGCAATTAAATAAAGACTTATTTTTTATTGGAATCTCTGGCAAGTACCCTTCAGAAGGAGAGAGAATTTCTTTTTCACTCCCTTCATTCACTGGTTGATTGCCATGTAATGCTTGGGGGTCCAGCAACCATGTTGGATCCTAGAAGCTGGGAATAGAATCCTAGCCTTATAAGGAGGTTATAAAAGTCTGACATTTTTTCCCCTATTTTCTCCATTCTATGTAAAGGGATTATCATTGGATAGAAAAAGAGAGAGCATCAATAATTTTTTTTTGAGATGTGTGTAATGGTAAAATATTGAGGAACTATTATAGTTTTTTCATTATTTTGAACAAATAATGATGATACTTCCTAAGTCTTCCTGGATTGTAGGAAAGTTAATGCAGATTGTTAAAAAAATATGAATGATCTCAAACTGACAATGATTTGACTCATGATTTTTTGGAATGGTGTGAAAGCAATATGCATTCAGTAGAAATTACACTTCACATTTTGAATTTTGAAATTTTGTGGACTAGTAATGTGTGAATAATACTCTCTTGCTGTGCTGGGTTAACTATGAGATCAGAGGGCAAACAACTGATGCTCTACAGTGTTCTGTGTTGCTAAGCTCTGATGTTTGCCAGGCTGGGTGTATTAAATACATTCTCAACCTATGATATTTTCAACTTACCGTGGGTTTATGGGGATGTAACACCATCATTAGTCGAGGAGCATCTATACAGTTTTGTTCTGTCTCTTCAACCTGTTATTAAGTTTTTGAAGGCAATGCTTTCACTTTTCTTTGCATTTTCCCATGGTGTCTAGTAGAAGTTATAGCAAATGGTACAAATTCATCTCTGTTCTATGTGACAGTAACTCCTAGACAACCAATGACTGGACCATGGGAAGACACCTACCCAAAATGATGCAATTATATTGACTTTTTCAGATTCTTGGAATTAGGATTTGAAGATATCTGTTACATGAATGAGAATACTTGGGAACTATGAGGCAATGACTATCCTGTAAAAACATAGACTAAAGACAACAGATCTGAAGACAGAATTAGAAAGCATCCATGTAGGAGAAAGATCATGTGTTGAGAGAGAGGATGACAAAGAGAGAGTCACAGGCAGAGTGACTGTCTTGCTGTACTGTGACTGCCTTCCTGGTCCGGTTGCAAGTTTCTGCTGCCTGCCTACACATACAGACTCCCCCCCCCCCCAGCCACACACACACACAATATCATGAGGGGTCTTTGTAATTCACAAAACAGCAACAACAAAAAACATATACCGTTATCTAGGATGTTTATCCCTACATTTCCACAGAGACCTTCTAAGGTAAAAGAATAAGTCCTCTCAGCCCAATCTCAGAATTGTCTGATTTTAGTTTTGTGATAGTTCCTAGTCATCCAGAGGCATGTCCTGAAGATCCCCAGGTGACAGAGACATGAGACTGCAAAAACAACTAGGAATCAAAAAAGCCTGTCTCTTGAGGTCATGCTTGGGACTGTAGTTGGAAGTGATGATGGAAGTGGTAAAAATGGATAAGACAATCAATTCTTGATTTTCCCAAGCTCAAACACTTAAGCAATCAAAGCATTGTGAACAGAACAGAAAAAAAAATAAAGTGCATTTCTAACTTTAAAATAATTATAATCAAAGCAGAGAAAAGTAAAATATATACATATGCACCTAGAGCTAAATGAGCATTGTGGATTATGAGCATAAAATTCAGAAAAGACAGCTTTTAGTGCTGGGCTATCATTTTCGGAGACGGAGAAGGTTGGCTTTGATTTAGGCTATGCAGTGTAATAGCACTCATGTTGGAAAGAGTAGCCTACTTGAGGTCAGCTTTTCTGTTCAGTAGTTCTGTGATTGTGTGAAGTGAGTTGTCACTACTACCTCCACTGCCATTTCTTCCTCTATAAAATGATTACTTTGTATTAGATTCTGAATTAGATTCTGTATTAGATTTTGAATATACATTTTAAATACCCACTATAATGTACAGAACTAGGAATATTAAGTAAATGAAAGATTCGATCTTTGTTCCCCAGGAATTTATGGCTTGGGAGGAGAGATCTCAATAGAATTAAACATCAGTCTTCTAAAAAAAGGTATTCGCTATGGCCCCGTGGTGAACAGACTATGGGATGTCACTGAGCTGCCTATAGGTGAGGAAAATCATCACTGGGACTGTGTTTGGATGAATAGGAGTTGCTAAGTGAATCAGGCAATGATGGAAATTTCCAGAGAGGGAGGAATTGCATAGATCTTTGCAAATGTCTTCTGTAGCATTAGTATTTTTCTTTGCTTCTGCTTTGTTTGGAGGAGGAAACAGTGAACAAATGTAGGGTAGGAGTGTGGGTATGAATTGATAAAGAGAAGATAGAAGAAAGTAACTTTCTGGGCTTCTTTAAACTCCTTAAATGTATTCAAAGTCAATTTCATGAAGGAGAACACATGAAAAAGTTAGATAATTAAAGCCTCCTTTGCCTCCTCTATATTTCTGTCTTGCACAAGGTCTTAGAGAGGCTGCAGAAATGGTCTAATCGGATTCATGTCCCTTGTAGACTTTTATTACTCCCATCCAGAGGCTTAAGAACTTGGGCTTTGAAGACAGATCACTTGCCAACACCCCCTTACTAGACCTTAAAAAGTTGTTAAGCTCTTTTTGTCTTTGTCCCCTCATCCATAAAATGGAAATGATGACAATAACTACTTCCTCTTCTGAGCTTTAAATGTGTTAAATACACAAAGTGCTTAGAGTCAGCTTGGCACATATAGGCATTAGAGTATTAGCTACTGGTACTGGTTATTCATAGTGTCCACCACCCTGGTGAGGTGAGTAAGGGTGATGTGCCTCTGTGCATTGGTGAGTAACCTGAGGTTTCTTCCCTGTCTATGACTTTCAATGGGTTGGTTTAGAATCCATTCATTTAATTATGATACAAAGGTACAATCAGGTAAAGCCCCATTCTAGGTACTATGAAGCATATTAAGAGAAATAAGCCATATACTGCAGTAATTCCAACACAAGGCCATGCGTTGTAAATATCACATGAAGGATTAGGAATTCAGAGGAGGCAGCTGTAACTGCTGCCTGGAACATGAAGAGGATGTTCCTGGGTGGCATCGGAAGTGTGCAATAACAGACATCACTTCAGGAATTAGAGTCAGGATTTGCCTCAGCTGGTTCATGCAACCCTTTTGCAATTCACAAGCTTTCTTTCCTTCCACTTTGTGCTTTGAAAAGAAAATATGAGGCAGCAACACAGGCCACTGGAGCAGAATCAAGCCCGGAAAGGTACAATTCACTAATAGCCACCAACATAAAAGATGTTTTTAAACAAAAACAATTTTCTAAGCATCCATGAAACAAAAGGCTTTTCTAAACAAATCCTGGTTAAAAAGGGTTCTTCTTGTTCTGTGACTTTGATGTCATTTGGACGACAAGTTGGTGCTTAGAAATGGTTATTCTCCTGTTGACATCACCACATGGCTTCAGCTCCTTAGAATGGCTTAAAGGTATTAGCGCTCAATCCCAGGCAGTGTTCACCGGCAAAAACAATAGAGATATCTATGCTTCGTGTCTCTTCCTTGATTATACTGCAGGCACAACCTGTGTGGGGAAACAATATCCTGGATCACACTGAAGGTTCGCACAGATGGAACATTAGTGGGAGGAGCTGCCAGCTCCTTCCCTGCCAGCTCGTTAGTGCTGGAGACAGCATCCCCTTGTTTTGCCAGTTTAATAGAGGATCAGTTGTAAAGATCCTCTGTAGGCTCAGCAACATAATTATTATCTATGGTCTCTGCATTAACTGTGAGAAAACATCATGGTCTGAATCTGCCTCATTTTAAATGCCAAGCTGTGCCCACATTCAGCCCACAACTGAACCTGAAAACTCAATATACCCCCAGCATTGCCACTGCTGTCATCATGGCAATGTCAAGTGCATGTTTGCCCCAGTCATGAGGCTGAACAATTGCTGCACTGTTTCTGTATTTTTCCCTTCCCCTGACCCTTTCCAGCACCCGTGGCCTCACCATTGAAAATTATTAAAAAGGTAAAGATCTGTGTCACATTTAGTTCTGGTACTCGGTCCAGAAGTGCCAAGCCCCTGCAAATTTGGAAAACCAACTCCTTAACAGATGGGCCACATAAAGTTTACAACATGTGCAGTGTGGGAGGTAGCATGGCTCTGGGCGAGAAACAGAAGACTGGAAATTTGGGAGCTCAGAGTTTTTGAATTTGCTCTTATTTTTTTTTTTTTTTTTTTTTGCTTGTAGGCAGATCACATAAGCGTATATTCTCCATTCCTATTACATGACCAGATATCTTTTTTTTTTTTTTTTGCCAGTTTAATAGGGGATCAGTTGTAAAGATTCTCTGTAGACTCAGCAACCTTAGAAATGTGTAAATAATAGGAAAACCAGGCAAATTTCTTTCCTTCACAGTAAAACAGGATCAAAAGGCTTTTTGCTACTCATGGGATTATGTACGATATGGTAATAAAATGTGGCTGCAGGATCTAGAAACTTCCACCATATAATTTTAAATCTAAAAAGCAGTTTTCTTTCACTTAGGACAGGTATATAAACAGTGGGTTATAGAGACTACTGGAAAAGGTGTTGCTAGCCTTGGAAAACTCATTGAAAAAGTATTGGATTGTGATTTCTAAATCTGCTCTGGCAACATTCCCCACAATTGACCTCTGGAAATCTAAGAGATGTTAGAAAACTGAATAGTTGTGACATGAATTTGCTAATCATCTAATACAAAAGGATCTCAAACATCGGTTTTATCTAGGGAATTTATTTAAAAATGTAAATGTCTAAAACCTACCACAGACCTTCTGATAGGGAATCTCTGAAGTAGAGCTAAAAAAAAGTTCTGTATTTTGTAAAGGTTCTTACATGATTCCAATTATCACTGGTCCTTGGACTCCATCACAGTTTCTAAGACTGTATGAATCAATAATAAAGCTTTTGGTCAAATTGGGTTTGTCTGAAATTTCAAAACCCAAGAGAAAAATGCAGGTGCTGTCATTTAAGAAGACAGGAAATTAGCTTAGGAGAAGAAGGGATAAAGAGGAATCCATGATTCAGCCACAAGGGGAAGCAGAAAGGAAGCCATTGAAAGTAGCAGCAGTCCTGAAGGAGAGGGTAGAGAGGGAACACATTTTGAGGGGACAGGAGTCTCTGCAGAGTTAGCATGTGTGTGCCACTTCCCTTAAATCATTTCCCAGATTTTGCTTCCATTGTTACACTGTCTTCAATTTCCAATCCATTTTCTAATCTGAATTCAGAGTATACCTTGAACATTCAAATTCCAATCTTGACTCTGCTCTGTTTGAAGCACCTAGTGGTACATCTATAACTTGCTGGATCAAATCACCAAGTGTTGTCCTGTATAAGCTAAATTTGTTTTGTCATACCTATCCAGCAAAACTTTGTTCCCCTCATCTGGTCACTCATTATTTTGTAGGCAGACTGATCTTTGGTCATTCTTGGGACACACCAGATTCCTTTCCACTTGGCATCTTCACAGGTTCCTAAAATCTCCCTGCAGGCTTCTTCTACTGCCCACCTCACAGATTTCTGTCCATTTCTTACATTACAGATGATTTGCCACTTCTTGGGGAGGACTTCTCAGACCATTAAATCTGAGTTAAGTCTCCTTATTTTACTGACACAGTAGCCAACATTTTCTTGAGACCATTATTCATAACTTTACATTTACTTGATTGATTATTTGAATTCTACAGTAGGGAAAAAACTTCATATGGTCGCCTCTTTTGTCCAATACTACACATAGGATGTCTGCCACAGTGCCTTGCTGAAGTGGTAAATGAGTTCATCATAGGTGTTCAGAGACTCAAGAAATTTTAAAAAAGGGTGAAAGATGATATTTCCTTACTAGATCTTCCAGTGTGCCATGGATAATATGAAACACATACTATGCAATGGTATTGTCCTAAGTACTTTGAGAGACCCAAAGATGAATCATGTGGTTATCTATATAAGCAAATATGTACAACTGGCAGAATGAGTTGAGTTGTGAGACACCTAATAATAAAAGGATCTCAGGAGTGATTACTTTTGATTCCAAGATCCAGGAAAATGGGTCTATGGAGCAAACTGGGATTTCAATAGCAGAGCACAGCAAAAATTAACATTTCTGACTTGGAGTACCATCTCCTTCTGTGAAAATGATTTCTTCTCTGTTCTGTCTGACCAGACACATTTTGGGGAGGAGGCAAGATAAAACAAAGCAGCTGTGTTTTAGCCCACTAGCCTTAGTTGATTAGATTGAAATTGACATCTTAATCCAAGATGGCCTAATCAACTTTTATCTCCCAAAGATTTATAGTTGTGACATTAGACTTCCAAGTAGTTGATGGCAGGGGGTGGACCTGCTGGAACATGGAAAAGTTAACTTAAAGTTTAGGATGACTGTATTACCATTTTGTCATATGCCTAGAGGGGCAAGGAAGGCTGGGTAGTGTTCAAGACAATAATGAAGAATATGAAGGTAATATAGATGGAAAGAAAAGACAAAGGAAGTAAAATAGATAACACAGAGGCAAAGGGAAAGGGAGAGAGAGACTGCTGTGGTTCTTTATGATTTTCCAGATTTCATATTCAGTACCTTGGGAGACCCACATTATCTCTTTAATTAAGTGAGAGTTAATGTGTGTCTATTATTTCAAATGTAGGGAGGCTTAATGAAGACAGATGAAAAGGTGGGGAAGGAAATTACAAAGAGGAAAAAATCATGAGTCAAACTAGAAGGGAGTACAGAGTATGTAATGATGTAATCTTCATGTTTTCCAATTTCACAATCCCACTTTTGAATGCTAAAAAGATGAAAAATTTCATAGAAATCTGATGACTTAAACTACCAATTATGGAGAAAGGAAATTTTAAGAAAAAAAATAGTGTGCAAATTACATTTAGAGGAAGTAGTATGAAAGCATGGAAACAGGGCTGGAATTGAAGTCATACCTGTCAATCAGGTTGCAGCCTTTGCTTTGCCATTGACTTTATAATATATGGTTCTTTATAACTGCCCTGACCTCTCTAGGACGTGGCTGCTAAAGGACAATAGTACATAAGATCAGTGGATTCATTTAACTCCAAGACAATAATAATAACAGTAGTAGTCATAATAACAACAATAACAGATAGCAACAAAAACCAGTATAATTCTCTGGCAATTTCTAGTTTCTCTGTTTTTCTCTTGTATTCTGAAATTATTTATTGCTTGCTTTTCCTTATATCAAGTCTTGTGGAGAGCTCTGACACCTAGATGCATAAGTCTACCATGAGATACACATTAACTCTCCTTGAATATATCACAGAAAGACATAAATAGTGTAAGAGTGTCACAGAGATAAGTCATGATAAAATTGCTTGCAATAATGATACAGACAACATTCTAAAAAATTGTGTCTTTCTTGGAGTTAGGGTGAGATGTTGGCAAAGTTTTATAGAGGAGGCAACATTTGAAGTGAATCACAAGAGAAGGGCATTCTGTGCTAAGAAAAATGTATGGGCATGTGACAATGATTGATTATTGCCTTTCAGGTCCATGTTCCCCCCTTCATTGTCTGTATGCTCTTTGTTGCCTGCAACATTGGAATCAGACCCTTTAATACTTTCCTTTGGCCAGTTAGAATGGTATTAAGCTTTGTCAGCAGTGGGTGCTGGAGCAGCATTACAAGAGGGAAAGGTTTTTTGCTTCTTACTTCTGGTGCAATTGGTACACACATGCTCTCGGGGCTTCTCCCCTCTTGGCTCCTGCAGTGCACATCAACCAGCCCAGCACCAAAAGCCAGCAGCTGCCCCAGGAACCCGTTGGGTCACAGCAGAGTGCCTCTGGCAAGAGGCCTTCCCAAGAACAAGTTCCAGAGTGTGAATTTCTGGCAGATTCTCCAGTATGGTGCAACAGAGACTTCTCAGCCATCACCAAGCCATGGCCATGCCCTTTCCAACAAAGCCCAGTTCTACGCCTTGGCAGCAAGTGGGTCTTCCTTGCATATTTCCTCTCAGCTATAGAGGTGGTATCTTCAACTTGGAGCTGCTATTCCTATATTCTTTTTAAGTTCGCTTTACTTCCTTTTAGGCAGTCCCTAAGTCATTTAAATCTTCCATGTAGTTAATAATCCTTTACATTAGACTTTCATTATTCAAAACAATTTTTTTTTTGCAAGAGACTCTTAACTGTTATAAGGCAAAAATAGAGAGGCGTCAGAACATGTAGTGTGTCAGGAAAGGGGGGGAGTGCAGCCTAGTGGTGCAGTTGGTGGGTGAAGAGGTGGGATGTGATACAGGACAGGTAGCTGGGGCTGAATAGTGAAGGGATCTGAGTGCCGTGGTGTGGCTTTCAAGCTGGGAATGACAGGTTGCTTCTGTGTTTCAGAAAAAGTCACTCTGAAAGCAATGTGGAGGACGAGTTGGTGTGGATGGGAGAGACTGGAGGGAAGGTGATACTTTTGGGAACAGGAACGTACTATCATAATCCAGGAAATATGTGCAAGGGACCTGAATAAAAGTACTAAAGTGACCAATGGAGAAAGAGGCAAGAACTCAAAGGGAGTCGAATTGACAAACTTTGGTGAATTTTTTGATACGGAGATGGAGGATGAATTTTTTTTCTTGATAGCTTTATAGATTTAAAGTTTGAATAATGAGAGATGGTGAGTTTATAACTGAGATAAAAAGTTAACAGCACAAATAGGTTTGGGAGAACATCAAAGAAATACTCGTGTGTCTTGAATATGTTGATTTTGAAAAGACAAGAACAAAAATGGTGGGCATAACTCTGCTTCAGGTATGCTGTACAATAGATTCTCTGTTCAGGTAAGCTAAACACTTATTCAGGTAATCTCCAAAAGCTTAAAAATTGAAGTGAGGCTTTTGTTCTTAAGGTAAACATGTCCCTTGGACTTGCTTCCCCTAAGTATTCTCCAGATAACTTTATAGGCCTTTTGGAATTTCTTCTTGTAACATCTTCCAGCTGATAAATCCCTAAAATATAGAAGACAGGGAATATTTTGTTTTCTAAAAATATTTGTATTTTAGTACTGCAGAATAAAAATGAGCGTCCCCGTAAGGAAAGGACCTGAAATAATATTCCCTTTAGGCTAAATATTCAGACTTTGGCTGTTGTATTTCATCACTTCAAAAAGCATTTCTCTGGGGGTATACTAATTCTGCTAGCTATCTGCATTTCCAGAAGGCATGTTCATTCCCTGAGTATTTTGTCTGCTAATGATCAGAACTCTGGTAGCCTTCAAGTGATCCAAGACCCAGACCAAAGCTCTCAGAGAGAACAATGTGCGTGTGCAGACTGTAGCAGAGAACAGCAAACACGGCACCTGCTGGACTGAGAAATCCACCTGTGCTGCCAGGGTGCTGCTGGACGCTGCCTGCTCCCCTGAGATGGGCAACTGATGGGCAAGAAAGAAACCATCAAAGACTGGCTTAGGACAGTAACATCAGGCCGATAAGAAATTGCAAGTAGGCAGCTGCCTCTGGAACGTGCCAGTGTGCATTGTGTGGAGCCTCATCAGAATGCCATTTTCTGTGATGCAGCAGGAATTTATAAGCATGTGACTTGTGGCACATTAATGATTTAGCTTCAGAGAAGCCAACCAGTAATACATCTTAGGAGATAACAATGCATTCCTCTTTTTCTTTCTATTATTTTTTTAGCAGCTTAATTGCTTAGCATTTACTTAGCATTTTACACACACACACACACACACACACACACACACACACACACACCCTGAATTGAAAAAAAAATACCTGGCAAAACTTGAAATAGTAATTATCAAAGACAGGAAGAGATTCACTCCCCTGTAATGAGGTGAGCATAAATCTGATGTAGGCTATCGTCTCTCTGCAAAATAGAATGAAAACAAATGATTTATAATGTGCTTGAGTTCACTGTTTACTTTATTAAGATGGAAGTGATGTGGTATCAGTCTGATTACATTTTTGCTCAGTGCTGTATGTGCAGTAAATTCTCTTGTGTGTATGCGGGGCTCTGTGTGATTGAAAGTAGAGCTCAATAAAATTTTCTAGTAGCCAAAGCAAAACATTTTAATATTGTTAAGAAAAAACAAAGCTGAGGGTGGTTTGATTGAAGCTTTGCTTTTGCCTGTTCCTCTTCGGTTAGACTTGAATTGTTGAACACCACACCTATAATTCCAATGAAAGGAATTTGAGGAAGAATTCAAAGCAGGCTATCTTATGTATGCTCTTACTTCATGGGGAGACACTTTCATATTTTATTTTGATAGTGTTGATTTCTTGTCCCATATTAATAGGAAAGCTATCTTTATTATTTTTTCAAATGCTTTCTTTTAACAGACATTTGCATGTTAAATTGAGGGCCCCCAGCATCTTCATCCCATCTTAATATACCTCAGTCACCATCAGAGAACTGATCCTGGTTTTATAGAAGGTTAGGTCTACATGTAATCCACTCAAACTTTTTGGAAGTCTAAAAGCTAAGATTATTTTTCTGACTCCCTGACACAGTTAAGCATGTGAGAATGACCCAACTTGCAAGTAAAAAATTTCTTCTAGAATTGTGTATGCAGAGTGATTAATATAAAGCCACAAAGAGTTTTTGACATATACTTATCTCAGTGGCCATGCATCGGCCAGACTATTCTTTATGTGCAATGGCATATGTGTTTCCTGCTGCCTGTGTTCCCAAAAACTATGTATGTCTTATGCACTTTCATGTATAGTCTTCTCCTCACTCACTAACTCTATGAAACGTCCATCAGTACATTTCTTCGAATTGACCAGTGGCTTTGCAACTGAGTAGCCCTTGGTTACATGTTTTATCCTTCTGTGCTAACTGCACAGAATGTGATGGTGACGACTGAGGACTAGAGGTCAAAAGATGGAGATTATGCCCAGGTCTGAGAAATTGCCTATATAACTTTGGGCAAATCATTTAACCTGTGTGGGTTTCTGTCCTATTATCTGTAATAGAAGAGATTGGACTCAAATAAGTTCCATTCCAATGCCTCAATTCTAAGAGTATGGGCTGCAGACCAACTTTGTACTGACTGCTATCTGGAAAAGGAATGCCAGTCTCAACAAGACTGCAAAATAAGGAAATCAGAGATAAAGACAGTACTTCAAACATGGGAAGGACTTGTGGAGAATGTCTAGTGTCATTGGTGCCCTATTTCTGGTAAAAACAGCAGGATTTCCTTTGTCAAACCACCAACCCCCAATCTTGGTACATTCTTCTTTAAGAAGGACTGAAGCCATTCTGTGCTCAAGGGATGGCAGGCCTGGTCAACAAGAGTATCTATCACATACTTTTGGTCACAGCAATTATTTTGGCATCTCATAGACCTGTAGTTGTAGTTGTAGAAATTGTCATAAAAAGTTACTTCTGAGAGTACTGCTAAACTTTTAGTCAGATATCAGGGGCCAAGTTATCTTCAAATGGAGAGCCTGCTATGAGGAAATTGGAGCTATCAAAGAAGGGGTTCCTTATTTGAAGTTATTGATCTATTAGTGACTCAGTCTAGTCAGTCAAATCTTTAACTGTCCAGGTATAAGATTCAGTAAGTGCCTTCTACCCACCCCTACCTTATCCAGAGTGAGTTGACTCAGTCATTTGCCATCAAAATGATCATAGTTAAATAATACAGCATGCACGTATCTTTTCTCCACACCACTTAGTTGAAAGCCTGTATGACAAAGCCAAGACTGGACATTTGGTGTAGGTGGAGAGGAGAGGTTGGCTAAATAGAGTGCTGATTTGTGGATTGAGCAGATGTGAGAAAAGCAGAAAAGAATTTCCTGTGGATTGCAGTCATGAATTTCCATCCATGAGTTTCCACATTGTGTGCCCCCTACAAAAGGAAAACGTAACCTCTGTGGGAAATTTGTTTTAGCATTTTGAATGTATGTGAGAGGACTGGGACATCCTGATATCACAGAAGGGGAAGAAAGAATGGCTAAACAAAGAGATTATTCTTAAAGCCACTTTTCAAAGACACATGTCATGTCTACTCATGTTTCCCTGGCAAAAGCCAATAATACAGTTCAAACTTGATGACATTAGAGATGACTTATAATCCTTTTAATTAGAACAAATATTTAAGGAGGGACTCTGTAAAAGAGGAACAATGTGTGTGTGTGTGGTTTTTTTTTTTGTTTGTTTTGTTTTTTTAGTAGCACAGTTTACTACATTCTTTTTGATGCTGGTTGCCATGACAGAGAAAAGAGAGCTTTTACAATGACAAATAAATACTTATCCTGAAGTGGCACTTTATTTCCACTTTGTACTTACTGGCTGGAAGTCCAATGCTCTGACCCAAGTATCAGGAGGCCAGAAGGTACACTATTCCGGCCTGGAAGTGGCAGAGAATGTGAAGTATTTGGCAACTAGCACTAATTAAATAGAATGTTCTTGATTTGGCAAGCCGCCCTTCTGTTGCCCATTTGGATGTTCAAGTGATAGAGCTGAAATTCATGTGTACAGGCAAAAAGTTCTCAAATCAGAAGTTGGAATGCAGCCTGTTGTATTAGAATCTCGTATCCTCTCTGTGACAGTATGGAGTCTCCTTTAGTACTAGAACATTTTATCAGACTCACAGAATCTTACATGTAAAACAAAAATGCAAGGTCCTCTGTTTAAAAAGAAGAGCTTTTTCCTTCTTTTATGGTCTCTTTCTTGGTTGATTATAATTGTTTTTGATCTGATATAATGTCACACTCCCTAGAGTACAGAGATTCTTGCATGTCACATACATCCTAAACTATAATTTGTTGTCTGGGGAATGAAAATCTGATCTTACTCCTGTCATAAGAGCAAAAAATGGCAGTGTTGCTAGAATATTGGGTGGATCTAGAAGAATACCCATTATCGATATAGGGATTGTGAGTCAGGGTTCTAAACCCCTCATGCATGTTCCATTATCCTATCGGACTTTATTACAAAGCACAAATTCAAAGGAAAATTATGATTGAGAATTTCAAAATGGTAACTACAAAGTATTAAATATCAATTACAGTGACCCCTTTGAGTCCTTGGGCCTATGGGACTGCATTGGTTGCATGCCCATAAAGATGGCCTTGGTTGAAAGAGTCTAAGTCAAATACCTTTAATATCTACTTCAAATCAGGAGCCCCCCTCACACGTTTGCTCTGCAGTTTCATAACGTGATATCTCAGGATTCCATACCCAAGGAAATATCTACAGTAAAGGGTAAGGTGGAAATGTAATTCTTCTTCACTACTGAATCTGACTGTTAGTTCTGGTGTGGGGCCCGTGCAGACTTTCAGCTTTGATGACAAGCAAGCTGAGCTAGAATCCTAGTGATGACAGGGAAGATATGGTTTTGACCAAATTTAAGCTCTGATAATCAGTGTCTTCATCTATAATGTATGAGTTAAGGATTGCTGTCCTAATCAGTTTGGGCCATCACAGCAAAATCCCCAGAAGACTGGCTTGAACATCAGAAATTTATTTCTCATAGTTGTGGAGCCTGCAAGTCCAAGATCAAGGTACCAGGGAGGTAGGTTTCATCCTGAGGAAGATCTCTTCTCTTGGCTTTTGGTAACCTTCATCTCACTATGTGATATTCTCACATGGTAGAGAGAGAAAGATAACTTTCTGGTGTCTCTTCTTATAAGAACATTGATCCCATCATAGGGCTACACCTTTGTGACCTCATCTAATCCTGGTTACTTTCCAAAGTTCAATATCTAAATATAATCACATTGGGGGGGGGGGTTAAGTCTTCAACAGATGAATTTGGGGGGAACCCAAATATTCAGTCCATAACAATAACTGTTGGTGTTTTTTTTCCTAGATATTATATTTAAAGTATTTGAAATTCAACCTCTGAAAGCAAGTGAAACAAGGTCAGCTTTTTATTGCTGTGATCAAATACCCAAGAAAATCAACCTATAGGAGTAAAGGTTTATTTTGACTCACAGTTTTAGAGGATTTTGTGCATGGTCATTTGTCCCTATGGCTTTGGGCCTTTGGTGAGACAGAATATCATGGCAGGGAGCCTGTTCTGCCATTCAGAGAGTATAATTGCATACCTCATGGTGGCTGGTAAGCAGAGAGCAAGAGGCCAGGGTTCCAGTATATACATTAAGAGAATAGTCTCAGTGACCTACTTACTCCAAATAGACCCAACCTCCTAAAATTTCTACCAACTCCCAGTAGCACCCCAGGCCCCCAGCTGGGGACCAAGACTATGAGCATTTTGGGGGGACATTTCAAATACAAACTATAATAGCACCCATGACAGAAGCCATTCTTAATACAACCTAACCACAGGAGTGAAATCCCATTAGTTTGTGACATTGTATTCACTAGAAGCAGGTCAGTAGGTCTATCCTGCATTAAGCACAAAGGCTTATAGGGTCAGAATAACAGGAGGTGAAGATCATGGGAGTTCATCTCCAACTGCCTTCCTCATATTGCTTGGCTTTTATTGTTTTAAGTTATAAAAAAAGGAATTATTTGCATGTGTCTTTTGGGACTTGGGTTTTAATTCACTTGCCATTATATGCCTATGAGTCATCTGTATTTTATATATGATTATTGATTTTCATGAATGTGAAAATTATACTAAAAAATCTTAAATGGAAATATCTTATTTTTCTAACAATATTCTTAACATTAGTAAAATTCCTTATAACTGTATCCTAATACATATACAACTGCATCAACTGTATTAATGAAGTTTAAGGTGTCTTTATAGCTCTATTTTCTTTTCTTTTTTTTTTTTAAAGAGAGAGTGAGAGAGGAGAGAGAGAGAGAGAGAGAGAGAGAGAGAGAGAGAGAGAGAGAGAGAGAGAATTTTTAATATTTATTTTTTAGTTCTCAGCGGACACAACATCTTTGTTGGTATGTGGTGCTGAGGATCGAACCCGGGCCGCACGCATGCCAGGCGAGCGCGCTACCGCTTGAGCCACATCCCCAGCCCCTATAGCTCTATTTTCTATAGCATTTTTAATAAAATACTGTGTTCCCAAATCACACAAAATAATTATTTTCTGTGTAATTTTGAAATCAACTTGATATACAGTTAAAAGTTCATTTGTTTCTGCTCGGTTTCTATTGTAGTTTTCACCTTTCTCTTTTTCTTATATATAATTTTTGGAATGTATTAACACTTTTGTGGTCTAGAATAAAATTATACTTTAGGTCTATTAAGAGAAATCTTTTTCATCTTGTCTCCTCTTCCCCAAGACCTTACAGCTAGCTGCCTTAGATTTGGTTTTCCCTAGTAGGATATACCTTTGCAAATATGAGCACATACACACACACACACACACACACACACACACACACACACAATAGCACACATACATACACACACATTTCTATCCCATCTTTTTCTGAAATGTAATCCCTCGTTTATAGAGTTATGTATGTATCTGACTCTTTGTATTTTTTTCACTTAATAATACACCGAAATAAAAATGTCCTATCAAGGAATAAAAGTTGTCCTCAACACTTTATAGCAGTATAGAATACTATTGTATTGTTCTCTATTGGTGAGTATTTGGATTATTATCAATATTTCTTATTATATATTTAATGCTATAAATTGTGATTATGTGTAAAAAGTTATTCTTTTACAAGGACAATTTGAGTTATAATTTAGAAACTGGAATTATTAGATCAAATTGCATAATCAAATATTACCAACTATGTAAACTAAATATTATCAAATTCTCCTGCACAGGGCTTGTTCAGCAGAAATTTAAGACTGTGACTGTTTTCCCACAACCAATTGACATGTTGTAAAATCTGGATTTTTGCCAGTCTGGTGGTGAGAAAAGAAAACTTAGAAATAATTTAATTTATATTTTCCTGTTACAAATTGACCACCTTTTCAGATGTTTGAGAATTCTTTTAATTTTTTCCTCTTTGAATTTCCTTCCCATATAGTTTTCTTTTATTTATATTGGGTTAATTATTTCTTCTTTATTTTTAGGACCTTTTTCTATATCTCATTAATCTTTTGTTTATGAAAGAAGTTTAACCAATTAACTATTTTGTTTTTGCTTTTTTTGTGATATTTTCCCCAATGGCAATAAAAGCAATGTAGATATTTTTTATTAATCCTATTTTGAGTTGGGTTCTAGCTAGGAGGATTTTTCTCTAATCATAGATTACAACAGAAATTGCCCATCTTTTTCTTCATGATCTTGTAAATTTTCTCTTTTGGAAAATTGTTGGATCTCTAATCCATTTGGAACTTATCTTAGTATTTGGAATGAAATATGGATCTAAATTTATTTCCTCCTACCCAAGTACTATTAAGTGTTTTCATTCTCTTTATGCATTACATTTTTCTCCCTCTAGGTCAGGACACACACACACACACACACACACATCTCACACTTGTGTAACATGTGCACATACACATGTGTGTTTAGTTACATATATATGTATATGTTTTAATAGTTATGTTGAAATTTTATTATACATTTTTAAAATACCCAGTTATAATAAAATCCACATATCAAAAATAGCATAAATCATGATTGTGGGACTGTTCTATATTATCTAAATCCCTTTCAAACATTGGAATTGTTACTTTAAACATTGCCCTAATTTTGTGGAGTATAACAGCTTGCCTTTATGATTTTCACTTTTATTTCCCTAATGCCAAATGAGCTTAGGCAGTTTTTTCTGGGTACTGCTCATTTGGATATCTTCCTTTGGGAAGTGTCATTGTGTCTTTTGGTAAAATCCCTGACTTAAAGATTTTAGAGTTTTCCTGTTTTTTAAAAAAATGTTCTGGGTATTATTTTACTCTTGGTTACATGTATTACAAATTTGTTTTCTCAACCTCACTGTTGTTTGGGGATGTCTTTTGATAAACTTTTGATAAAGTCTGTAATTTTAACAAAATGAAATATGTCACTTGCATCAAAGGAATTTTAAAGAATAAAGTTTTAGGAATAAGAACACAAAATCCCAACATTCAGAATTGAAATCAGAAATGCAAGAATAAAGGCTGAACAAATAAGAATGGTCAATAGGCACAGAACTTTAAAATCATTGCTGTATAAATATGAATAATCTCTAGTTTGTGGAGTAAAAAAGAAAACTAAAATGAAAAAAATAATGTAAATATACAGGCAGTTGATCAGTGATAAACATTCTGTGGGGAATTAAGCAGTATTTAAGTTTATATTTTGTTAAACTAAATACTCATGGTTACAAAGAAATGCTGGTAATAAAATGTAAGTCTCAACAACTTTTGAAATTCTAAAATAAAACCAAATATGTGTTCTAACCACAGTCGAAGATTTGGAAATCAAGCACTACCCTTTAAAATAACCCACTGGACAAAGAAAAAAACAATCATAGTGAAATATTTTGAACTGAGTGAACTGCAAACGTGACATTAAAACACAAGGGAAATATTTTGGAGGAAAAGTTGTAGATTGTAATGCAGATATAAAAATAAATAAATAAATAGAATCAAGTGTCTATGTCAGAAAGTCAGGGAAAGAACACAATAATAACTCGCCTACCCTCAGAAACAGAAGAAAAAAAAGTTTAAGTACTAATTGATGAAATAAAAAGCTATGTACAATAAAGAATATGAAAAGCAAATATTGGATATTGAAAATATTTAAAAATTGTCAAAACTCAAGCAAAACAAAGAAAAATGAAAGAGTAGGCAGAAATAACAAATATCCGTTATTAAGAAAAGGAAAATAACTACAGTTTCTAAGGCATTATAAAAACAGGACAATAATGTTTTTAACATGTACATTGTGGGATAGCAAATCATAGTATATATGGTACTCCTAAAGTACTTTTGGAACAAAATTTATTTCAGAAGATGTTTCATTGAGGGGAAGGAAAGAAAATAAAAATTTTCTTGAAAAAGATTCTGTCTTATAAAAACAACCTTATTTACCTTCTAGTAAAGGAAAATAAATTATTGTTGAGTTTTTTGTGGAGGCAAGGGTCAGTACTGGGGATTGAAATCAGGGGAATCACTGAGCCACATCCCTAGTCCTATTTTGTATTTTATTTAGAGACAGAGTCTCTAAATAAAGTTGCTTAGAGTCTCACTTTTGCTGAGGCTGTCTTTGAACTCACAATCCTCCTGCCTCAGCCTTTAGAACCACTGGGATTATAGACCTGCACCACTCTGCCTGGTCATTGTCGAGTTTTTGCAGATAAAAATGGATGGTTTAAATGTCAAAATTAATTTTTTCTTTCTATTCTATGTGAATATTTAAACAATTTTTATTCTATTTCATGTCTTCTTTGTTTTCTAAGAAAATGTTACTAAAAAATCGAATTCTACAGCAGTGTTGAAAGAATTCTATAAGAATTCACTAGCCACCCCTATGTACTTCCTGTAGATTATATCATGAATATTTTATGGTATGAGCTTCAACATATACTCATCAATCTATTCATCTGTCCATCCAATTATTACACCTTCTTATGTTTGGTTCATGTCAGAGTAAACTGTAGACATCAGTATACTTCCTTTAAGCACTTCAGCATATGCATTGTTAGTTATAAGATAGTGTAGTTTTCTTCTTAGGTAAAATTCACATGCAAAAATTTAAATCAAAAAAGATGTCTCTGAATAAGATGCCAAATTGTAGGTATTTGGGCTGGGGTTGTAGCTCAGTGGTAGAGCTTTTGCCTTGTAGGTGTGAGGCGCTGAGTTTGACCCTCAGCACCACATAAAAATAAATAAAATAAAATTTGGCATCCATCTACAACCAAAACAAATATATTTTTAAAAATTGTAGGTATTTACTTAATGGAATACAGCTTAGCAATATAAAGGCACAAATTATTGATACACAGATCAGTATCAACCAATCTTAAAAACATTATGTTATATCACAGGATCTTTAAATGAAAGAAGGCATACTATATGCAAAATTTTACTTGGTGGCATTTAATAAGTATCTAATGTTATTACTTTTGATTAATTTTATTGCAATAGCTAGAATCTCTTGTCCAATGCTTTACTACCAAACTTAGAAAATCTGAGATTACATGTTTTTTTAAAACTCAGTTTGAAGAAGTCCCTTTTCATGCCTTGTTTGCTGAGAGTTTTTGTCATGAATATAGGTTAAATTTTGTTAAATGTCTCTTCTGTATTTTTGAGATAATCATATTTCCCCCTTATTTTAGTATGTTAATATGCTAAATTAAATTGATGAGTGCTAAATCAAATTTATATTTTTTGAATAAATTCTATTTGGTTATGGTGTTTTATCCTTTTATATGTTGCTCAATTCAATTCGCTACTATTTTGCTAAGTAATTTTGCATCTATTCATGAAGCATATTGGTTTAAAACTTTTTAATGTTTTGGTTTTCTTTTGTATTTTATGGTAGTGATTGCATAAAATTGGTTATATTTATTTATTGCTTAAATGATAGGATTCAACATTGAAAGAAAGTAAGGCTGGAGCCATCTTTGTAGAATTTTCTTATAAATGATTTAATTTATTTTATGGTGGTAGCGACATTCACATTTTTCTATTTCATGTTTTGTACATTTTGATAAGTTGTATTTTCTGGAAAATTTGCCATTTTCATTTGTCAAGTTTGTTGGTATAAAAATGTTTATGTTGCTTTTAGTTTTCTTTTTAAGATTTTGTAGGATCTTTAATGATAGTACATATTCCTTTCCTTTTTCCCCCTGTTTCTTTGCCTTCATCTTCTTATTTTTTTGATCTTGGATGTTGAATTCAGGGCCTCATGCATGCTAGACAAGTGTTCTCCCACTGAATGATATCCTTAGTATTTATTTTAGTTTTAATATTTGTAACTATTTCCTATCTTTTCACCTTGCTTAGTATAGCAAAGATTATGTAAATCTGTTTATCTTTTCAAATGATCAAATTTTGGATTGGCTACTTGTTCTAGGGCAAAGTGGAAACTTATTTTATTGTTTTGGACCAATCTTTCTTATTAATAATAGAACTTCTAGCTATGAATTTTCCTCTAATCAGTGTTTTAAACGAATCCCTCAATTTTTTATAAATTATGTTTTTATGCTTAAGTTCAAAATATTTTATAGTTTCCTTTTGATCATCTCTTTGACCAATGGGTAGTTTACTATTTAATTTCATCATGGCCAAAAACATTTTCTACAAATTCAACCCTTTCATTTTCATTGAGATTTGCTTCATGGTACAGCATGTGTTTCTATTTTAGTAAATGAATGTACTGTGTGCAGCTTAGAACAAGGTATATCCTGGGATTCCAGGGTGTAGTGTTCTATAAATAGCAATAAGGTCAAGGTGGTTCACAGCTTCCTTCAGGTCCTGTATCTATTTACTTGATATTTTTTGTTGTTATTTTATCAGTTGTGAAGAGAAGTCTCTTAAAATCTACTGTGATTGTTGAATTGTTTATTTCTCCTTTCATTCTTTAAGTTTTATCTTTGTGAAGTTTAAAGCTCTGTTGTTAGGTACTTATACATCAATTATTATTATCTTCTTGATGAACTGAACATTTTATCATTACACTATAGTCCACTTTATCTATGATAATGTTATTTATCTTGAAACTATGAACTGATTCTATTTTGGTTAAAGCAGACATTTTAAGTTTATTTTCATAGTATATTCTTTGACAATTACTTACTTTCAATCCATCTGCTTTTATATTTAAAGTACATTTCTTATTGGCAACATTTGTTTGTTTTTTAAATCTATTCCAATAAGTTCCACCTTCTTATTGGGGGTGTTTGTTTCATAATCATTGAATGCAGTTATTTATATGGTTTGATTTATGTTTACTGGTTTGTTTCATGTTTCTATATCTCTTCTGTTTTAAGTCCATCTGTACTTTCCTTGCTGTTCTCTTTGGGAGTATTTGAATTTTTTTTTTCTTTTCAGATTCCTATTTAATGTCTTATTTAGCTACAACTATTTGCATTTTTATTTTGTTTTAGTGGCTGCTCTGAAGTTTGCAATTTATGTTGTAAATTTTCATATTCTTAGAGTTAATATTACAACACCTCAGGTATAATGAAGACAACTTGCAGCCTTGTAAGTTCATTTTCTTCTACTGTTTAGGATAGAATTATTCTGCATAAATTACAAAGTCATAAAATAATGTTGTTACTTTGTTTAAATGGCCTCCTGCATTTTAAAGAAATTTAGGAAATATTCTTTAATATTTTTTAGACATTCAACACTTCTGATGTCCTGCATTACTTTCTGATAATTCAAATTCCCATTTCTATTTCTTTTCAGCTAAAAGATCTTCCTTTAGCATTTTCTATAGCGACACTTTCTCTGGCGACAAATTTTCTTGCTTTTTTTTCATACAAAAATGTCTTTATCTACTATCATTCCTCAATAATATTTTCACTTGGTGTAGAGTTTTAGGTTGCCATTTATTTTATTTTAGTACTTGAAAACTATGGGTTCTACTTTCTACTGGCCTCCATAATTTTTGATGAAAAATCAGCAGTTTTTCAAATAGTTGGTTCTCTGCAGGTACAGTGTTAATTTCCTGTAGTTCAAATGTTCTCTTTATTTTTTAGCAACTTGATAATTCTATGAATTAGCACTTTTTTTCTGTATGTTTTCCTACATGTTATTTGCTGAATTTCTTAATCTGTAAGTTTATGTTTTGCCTGAGATTTTGAAAGTATTTTTTTATGCACATTCTTTTCTTTTTCTGAAAAACTAATTCTGTTACTATTAGACTTCATGTTATTGTTCCAGAAGGCAGCAAATTTCTATTTTTTAATTTAAATGTTCCTCTCTTGTATTCTTCAAGTTCAATAGTTTCTAGTACTTTACCTTTATATTCATTTTCTTTCCTTTGTAATTTTTTTCTGGTATGTTCTCATTAGATTAACATTTCTTTTAGCTATATTGTGTTTTTATTTTTATTTTTATTTTTATTAAAAAAATTTTAGATGTTGGTGGGCCTTTATGTTATTCATTTATTTATATGCGGTGCTGAGAATTGAACCCAGTGCCTCACACATGCTAGGCAAGCACTCTACCACTGAGCCACAACCCCAGCTCCTATATAGCGTTTTTAAATTCTAAAATTTCCACTTTAAGAGATGTTACATTTCTCTACAGGTGTTTCATCATTACCAATGTATTTCTTTATCTCCTTGAATTTAGCTTATTTTTATAAAAACTTAAATTGTTTTTTGCTTTATAATGTTCAAAATTTACATTACATTAGGGTGGTCTTGAAAATATTTTCTATTGAGAATGAATTGCATTTTCCCAGAGCTTTATATGCCAAATAATTTTGGATTATATCAGAAACATTTCATATGTTATATTATGGAGACTCAGGATTTTTTTTTAAATTGTCCCTTTGGCATGATGAATTACTAAATATATGATGTACTTGGGGTATGAATTGAGATAAACCAGAATAAAAATCCAGACATATATAACCCATGAAGAATGCGCTGAACTTATCCAAATCATTAGTGTCAATAAATAGTACCACAGTTCTTACTCCGTAATTGTATAGGTTTTGTAAGAATGGTCATGCATAAAACAATTCATTTCTTCAGAGTCATATTAGAATACTATGTAGAATCCATTTCTGTTTTGATCAAAAGTGTCTCAAGAAGGGCTTGGGTCACAATGTGTGCAGTATAGATGAAATTGCTGCTTCCATTATGTCCATATTTTCTTACATTAGAAATATTTTAAGTAAAGTATAGGCTTATTAATATTACGTCCCTGTGTTTTATAATGAGTTTTGTTAGATGTTTTACAGCATCTTATCCTGCACCAGAAAATATATTTACATGTAATCTCTAATTAAATGATTTGCAATAAACTCCCAATAATAGGTTTTTCCAGATGTAGATAACAATTAACTATACCTATACACAGTGCAAAATATCTCACCTTCCATTTTTCCTGATCCTGCAGATCTTGGGATGGAGACATAACCACAATGTTATTCCTAAAAAGTATCTGCAGATGCTACCATGTGCTCAATCCATGTTTTACTTCTGGAGATTGCTGCACTGCCAGGGAAAAAGCATAGGCTGGCCCGTATCTCCTGGAGATTTTTTTTCCCTGATTGATTCAAAAGAATTTTTAGGAGGACATGGACTACTATATCCATCACATTTATAGATAAAATAACTGGAGGCAGACATGGCCATCATGTTGATATCTTTTGGCATAAACTCTGAGGAAGAATTTAGTAGGCAGACTTCAACTTTGCCACATAGTGAAACAGCAAGTGAACAATAAAAATATGGAACCATAAATTACTGAAGTAAAAGTCTTCAGGGTATTAGGAAATGCTATCTTGAGAATGTGCTTCAAGACAGAGAGTTTCCCCTTGTGTTGTGAAAATGAGAGACTTCCATGGAAAGAGTACAGTATGTGGTCCACTTCATATATAACATCTCACTTTTTCTGGAATAAGCACACCTTTCCTGATTCTCCTGTAACGTCCACAGTGAGGCTTCCCACATCCCCAAATAGTAAATGTACACTTGTAGGATGGAACTGAGAGAGATATCACTTGATTCATACTTCTTCTTAGTGACATGGCACTTTCCTATGAAGACTATGAAGATATATTTCTCTACCATCTTTATTTTCAGGTGTTGTAGGAACTGTCCTCCTTTCATCCTATCAGATATGAAGAATGCCATGCAGGTCCAGCCACAATGAAGTACCAATGGGATCCTTCCATGAGTCAGAACTATGCTTTCTGGTCCCCTATAGTGTGATGGAAACTTGTCTCTATCTTTTGGTGTGGGATCAAAGGGCTCATGGGTGAGCCATCGTGTGATTCGTTCTCCTTAATGGGAAATTGCTGATTACTAGTTTATCCACTCATATTTTTTTAAATAAATTCATCATTATTATTGTTGCCAGAAGCAGAATCATCATATAATTTTTCTGTTACTTATATTTCATTATTTTTGTTTTTCTTTTTTTTCATCAACCTACTGTAGTCATTTTCACTGCCATCAAGTATTTTGCCCTTCCTCTGATGTCACTTCCAAGTTTAGTCCTACTGATGTAAACATTTGTATATTCTTCATTACGACTGTTTTATTCATAACAGAATTCTTCATTTTAATGGCAGGTGACTACTTCTCCAGTTATCATTTTTTTTCCACTTTGATCTTCAGCCCCTGATAAATGATCAAAAAATTGGAAGACTCTCAGAGATACCTACCTTTATTATTTCTTTTTTTGCCCTCCACCAACAAAGGTTTAGGAAAGATTTCAACCATATCTATCTCTCAATTATTAGAATTTATGTCATCATACAAGGTTCTATTTTCTGGTTTTCCAATTTCGTGTTTTGCTTCTTTGCAGAACAGCAAACACACCTGTTGCCAATGTGTCTGAGGTCATCCTTATCAGTACACAGGGGCCACAATGAGTCTTGGGGGCAGAATTCCACATTCAGCAGCCTCAATCAGATGCCTGACCAGGGTGCTGGTGATAGTACAGGAGATATTGAGGCTGATAAAGCCTGGCATGGACTGGGACTCCAGAGCTCTCTCAGTAGCTAAGATTCAGGATTTTGTCATATATTCCTCCATAGAGTATTCAGGATCTTGTGATCACGGATGATTAATTTTTAGGGTCTCAAACTACAAATTCTTTTTTGGTAGGTGGCAGTTCAGATCTTACTTTGCTTTTAAAAAATCTTTACCTGGAATGTTTTGAATCAGTCCTATGCATTCATCATTCATTGTTCCAATAATTGGACAAATTTACATACAAAATGTGAAATTCAGCCTCTCCAGAACTCTGCTTTGTAGAATTTCCTCATTTTCCAAGATTTTTAAAAACTCTTCTCTGTATCGTATCCTCTGAACATTCAGGATAGAAAAATCGCAGATTTTCTATTGTCATTTTCGTGCTAAATACCATAAAACAGGCAGTTTCAAATTTCTTCCAAAATCTGTTTTACAACTCTCTCCAATGAATTCAGATTACATTTTAAGAAGTATTTCATTAAGATCAAGCAAGAGAGGAGCTATATCAGTATATCATTTTATGTATTCTTTATCAGAGATAAGTGAGTTTTTTTTCTTTTGGACATTACTTTCATAATACATTATACTATTCAGTGGAGGATTCTTGTTTCCATGAATGAAGGAAGTTTGAAATACTTTGGTCATCCATTAGCCCAGATTTCTTTTGCTCTTTTATTGTTTGCTTACTTGGGATTTCTTTTTTTAATAGTTTCTTTCCTATTTTCTACTCCCCTGGACAAAAGAAAATAATAACTATTTAGATTCCTATAACCTAGATAATGTGATAACCAAGTTGACTGGAGCCACATTTAAAAACAGAGTAAAAAATAAAATCATAAGCAAAGTCCCCAGATGTATCCTTTGAAAATGTAAAATTAAATTTTGAAAAAAAAAGTGATACCTCAAACACTTTATTTCTTCTTCTTATAAAATCAAACCATATCTTGGTCTTTTGTGTATAAATATATAAAAGAACTCTGGATATTTAAATGAAATTTTTTTTTTACTTTTTTGACAAGTATATATGCTTTCTTTTCAGGTTCTAAATCACACTTTTTCTCCCAGAGAGAAAATTTTTCACTTATTTAGATCTGCCTACCAAATCTACATTCTGTTTCAGTTTGTTAGCTGTGGTTTTAGAGAGCAAGAAAGACAAAAGAAATGGAAAAATGAAAATAAAAGAGAAATCATTTGCTACAAATTTCTCTAAGCTCTTCTTATTGAAATAAATTCCTGAATAAAATTTAAGGTGATAAGAGTTTATTCAACTTCATAATGTCAAAAAACAATACAACTAAATAAAACAATAAAACTAAAAAGCCCTTTCTTACTAGCAGTGCTATAGTCAAAACTTCTATAGTACCAGTAAGATTTTGGGGGAAAATTTATTCCCAGTACTGGACTAGTATTTTCCACAGGAATTAGTTGTTCAGGATTCATACTAATTTTTGTCCATGGGAATTTAAGACAAGACATATTTTAGTGGTTTAGGTTACACATAGTCATTTTGAGAGCCAAACACATTACTTTAATATCCCCCAAAGAACTGTGATTTGAAAGTATTCTTTTTCTCAGGGTAGATAGTCTTGAAAGTATTACTTTTTCAAAAGCGAACATTCTAATTAAAATGAACACCAACACATTGAGCTCCTTTAGAATTATTCTAAAGGGAAATATTTTATTCTAATTAATCTTTCATGTAAGTTCTTTTAGTGCTGCTCTTTGGTTCAGCCAAGCATTTATAAAATTTTGGAATAATAAATACCTGTGATAAATGAGAGTCGTTATACATTATTTTCTTAAGAAATCGAATGTTTTTGAACAGTATGTTTTAAAAATGTAGGTTTCTAAAAGCATTCCAAGCTTTTATATTTTTGGAATTCTATCTACAATTTTTGACAATTGTAATAAAAATATCATTAATATTTCACTTCAGTGATATGGTGCTCTGGAAATAAAAATACAATAGAACAAAATTCCATCTGAACATCTATACTGTACCCTGCAATCATGTTAATGAATTCATTATGATTAATTTTATGAGACTCAGAAGTGAAATTAAAGTTTGGTTCCATATAGAAAAGGAAATATACTTTTAAAAATAATATTTATTCATTTTTGCTATTATTATTATTATTACTTCTTGGTTTACTTGGAAAATTCTAGGTTGTCATCACACTGCTGCTTATTTACTTGTTTTCTGGTTCTTTCTCAGAGAAGGTATTAGAATAAGGAGGTTTGAGAATTAATCTTTTAGCTAATAATTTGGAGGGTTCTGTCAGTTGCTATTCTAATGAAACTACAAAGTTCAGATGGATCTCATCTCAGTTCTGTTTCCCATATTTGATTCTACTTCTTTTGATCTCTTCCACTCTAATGAACAGCAGGAATCTACTGTGCCAAGAAGTTAAGAGACCATTAGTCATATATGAATATTCATCAAACCCTAAATCTTGAGTATATTTGCAGGGTTGGCTAAAATATATTCAAAGTTGCCATGACCTCTGTCTTGATTCAGAATAGTGACTGAGTGTCAACTGTTGCCGGGTATATTGCTAACTGCCAAGAGAAAGGGGTCAGAGGTACATTTGAGTGGCAGGTGCTATCCAAATGCCTCCTGAACTTACCTCCCTATGATGCAGCATGATAATTAATATCCCTCTTTATCAGAAGAAAAAAATAAGCACAGAATATCTAAGACCATATTATATTAAGTTCTCTTTGGGCCCACATGCACTGTCCTTAGGAAGGTATGATGAACCACTACCTATCCTGTGGCATTACTCAAGAATAAGAGATTGCTTTGCTATGCAGGACCCCCTCACATCCAAGCCAAGTGGAAAATATACTTTCTCAGTGGTGTGAGCCACTAAGTGGCTATTTGTCTCTGGGTGAGATTCTGCTGGGGAGTAATCCCATAATATCCATACTTCTTTCACCTTACCTGCATTTCCCACTGGACTATTAACTGCTTGACAGCAGGAGTCATATTGTGTGTACAATCGTATCCCTAGAATCTGACCAGTAAATATCCCAGAGTCTATTTGGAGTTATATAAGATACAATACAAGTTATACAAGATACAATAAAATAGAGCTATTGGTTACAAGTTTGGGATAAATGTATTCAACTAGTACTGAAGAAAATCATGCGGCGTTTATTTCTTATAATAAACACCAGAGAGAGAGCACAGGGTAATGACATTTTGTTTCTTTCTTCTTTTCCCCGCCTCCCTGCCCTCAGATGTTGGAATGGATCTCAACAATAAAATTCTCCTAAATTCAAAGCCATTGATCTCTTTACATATATGAAGAGGCAACAGTCTGGCAGTGGCTATTGTGCATTGCATAGATCCCATGAGGCCACAAGAGAAGCTGTATGTTACCCTGGGCTTTCCCAGGCCTTCACCATCACTGCCTTATCTTGAAGACCTTTTCTCAAGTTTCACTTTGTTCCGACTTCCAGGATTGGTAGTACCTGGATCTTGGCAGAGATTTATATTTTACCTGCTTCACTGCAGGTGATTTGCCTTCTCTGTTGCACATGGGTCCATAGCTGGCCATACTCCCCCACAAAACATAGCTCCTGGTGGGATTCAGGACATACTACTCCAAATTATGGCACCTTGGATTTTTAGAAAATTGCAGAAGCAGAAAAGTCACCCTCACCTTCCCCTGTCCCTTCACTTCTGAGACAAATCTTACAATTTTCATTTCAAATGAAACTTCCCTGGACCTAGAGGAAAGGGGTGTCCTTATGCTCAAAGACCTAGAGATGCCAAGAAGAATCTGAGCATTCAGGCAGTTCTTGCCATGTGCCCCAAGTTTCTTACTAATGTATTACATCCCTCTGTCCAATCATACTTCCCTAACTGTCCTATCATCAAACAGGCCACAAACACATATTTTGTCCTGTTTCTTTAAGTCTTCATTTCTAAAACTTCCTGTGTTTAATACAAGTTTTTTTTTTCATTTGTGTCATAGCATTTTATTTTATTTTATTTTTTTATTGATTATTTAAAGCATTACATAGCTCATGATATATCATCTTTCATACATTTGACTCAAATTGTGTTTTGAACTCCCATTTTCACCCCAAATACAGATTGCAGAATCACATCTGTTACATATTCACATTTTTACATAATGCCATATTAGTGACTGTTGTGTTCTGCTACCTTTCCTATCCCCTACTATCCCCCCTCCCCTCCCCTCCCCTCCCATCTTCCCTCTCTACCTCCCCTGCTGTTGTTCAATTCTCTCCCTTTTTTTCCCTCCCCCTTGCCCCTCATGACCTCTTATAATTTTATGTATCATTGAAGGTCTCCTACCATTTCCGTATGCTTTCCCTTCTCTCTCCGTTTCTCTCCCCCCATTCGTCTTTGTTTACTGTAGTCTTTTCCTCATGTATGTAAAACTTATATTAAATGCATTCATTGTGCTTTTCTCTTATTAATCTGTCTTTTGTTACAGGGGCCTCAGCCAGGAACCTTGCAATTGGTCAGAAAATGATTACTTGTTCTCCTCTAGAGTAGTATTTATTGAGACTTTATTATTTGGTAGGTGCTATGCTGAGCATATTAAATGCAGTATTTCACTTAATCCTTACAACATAGGAGTTACTAGTATTATTTCTGCTGTGCAGATGGAGGGACAAAGTTGCAGAGCTTATCCAAGGTCAAAATCCTACTACATAGGGAAGCTTCTCATTTTCCTAAATCAGCCACAGTCTCCATTATCATCACTGCTGAGAGTGAGGACATTATCTTCTTTCTTCAGGTGTTTAGATGATAAAAAGTGGGTCAATTGAGAAGATGCATTTCGAAGATAGTGAAAAGAAGCAAAATGAATCCTTTATAAAGCCGTCAAAATGTTTGCTTGTGCTCACGTAAATCAATACACAAAAGGAAGAATCAGTTCAGGAATAAATTATTAACTAAAAATGATTTTAAGTGTTCTCCTTTCCACTCCCAAATGAAGCCAGTTATAATATTTATAGATAACCTGACCTTAAATAACCTCATCAATCTGTTCAGAACAAAGGGAAAAAAATCTGTAAATCTCTTAAAAAGAATTGAGTGAGTCAAATTTAATTATAATAAAAAAGAGATTTGAAAACTAACGGTAAGGAGCATAATTTCTGAAATAAAGCAAAATATATCATAGTTGTCATGTTATGTTGCTTTTAATTTTCAAGAGCTTCATTTCAAAGCAGCTTTAGATTTGCAAAATTATTGCCCGGCTAGAGCAGAGTTTCCATAAGCCACACTGTGTTTCCCTGTTACTGACATTTTATGTTTGCATAATATGCTTAATGAAGCTAATGAACAAATCATGATAATTATTCTTAACTAAAGTCTTTACTTACTTCACATTTCCTCAGTTTCCCTCAAATGTCCTATTTATGTTTCAGGATCCCATGTTGGATATCACATCGTATCTAGTTGTCGTGTTTCCTTCACCTCCTGGTGGTTGTGAGTGGTCTCTGAGATTTCCCTTAGTTTTGATGATCTTGACAGTTTTGTAGAGTACTGGTCAGATAGTTTATAAAAATTATATATTTTTAGTTCATTTAATTAGATTTGTCTAATATTTTTTCCTTAGGTTTAGTTGACTATTTTTAAGCATGTTAACATGAACTATTCACAAAACATCCAGGAAATGGGTTCTTTGATAAAGGAAAGGGACTTAACCTTCTTTAGAACATTATTCCCCAAAACTATTAGCTTCATGCTGTGGACTGAGGGGCATTGCTATTTAAAATGTTAGGACTCACAGGTAGCTCACAGACCCAGAGGGAATGGTGAGGATGCTATATTAAGAGGTTGATTTGGGGTTGGAGAGTAGATAGCAACCAGAGGACTTTGGTCTGAATATTTGTGTTCCTCCAGGATTCCTACATTGAATCCAAATCCCCAAGATGATGGCATTTGGAGGGAAGGCCTTTGGAGGGTGAATGGATCATGAAGGTGAAGCCATTGGAATCATCTTGCTCGAGATTAGTGCTCTTGCTTGAGAAGCCCTAGAAGTTAGCTAGCAAGTTTCACGAATGGGAGGGCACAGGGAATAGGTGCCATCTAGGAACCAGAAAGCTCTATCATCAAATCTGCCAGTGCCTTGATCTTAGACTTCCCAGCCTCCAAGGTTGTCAGAAATAAATTTCTATTGTGTCTAAGTCCCCAGATGATGGTATTTAATTACAGCACTCCAAATGGACTGAGATGCAGAACATCCAGATGGTGAACTTACAAGCAGATACCACTGTGGTTTTACCTTGATTTTTGAAACAGGAGTCAGAGAAAATGAGGATCTTCATTTGTAGATTCCAATCCTCAGAGAGGAAAGTCAAGGTTCAGAATCCTTCCTCAATATCTTAGGTGCCTTCAGATATTCTTGGCAAGATACGACAATGTCCAGATTACAAGGTGTGGCCTGCTGGACAGTTCTGGGTATCTGGGATATAAAATCTACCTTTTATAAAAAGTAAGTTTTGTTTGTTAAATAAGGAATTTTACCTATCTACTTGTAAAGATTAATGGGAATTGTTATTATCTAGACTCCTTATCAAGGCCTAGGGAAAATTTGGAGGGGTATTAATCAATTTCCTACCTGCCCCAATAGTCGTCAACCAAGATGGACCAGTAATTTAGCCATTCCATAGGACTTGTACTTCCTTCAGTTCCTCATGCTTTTTTTTTTTTTTTTACCAATGAATATCACATCTATTCTGCCTAATTAATGCATTCTCCTTTCTCCTTTTCCTGAGTATTTTCACTGATGTCTCAACTACCAATTTTTCTCTATTCAATTATGCAAAGAGTATCCTCATCAAAGCATTACAGTATGAAGAGCTGAGCTAGGAAGACCTGAACTGCTAGGTATTGAGGTAGCTGATTATGACAACAAGCTAAAATGAAAGTAACAGTCAAAATTTTAAACATCTAATGTGATAGTGTAAGCAAGAGACCCCAAATGCTAGTTGTCCCTATTTTCCAAGTTTTCCTCACAGAACAGTGCCAAGGGAGAGTCAGATGTATCAGGACAGACATGGGGTGGGCAGAGGATCTTCTCATGATAGAGGGATCTCTGAATAAAGGCTCCAGCCACGTGGGGGACCTGAAAGCTGGAGGTGGATGAAGGAGAGAGGGAAGGGCTTAGAAAGGAAAAGTACTGGATACTGAGTTGGAGTGGAGAAGTGAGTCTTCAAGGCCCCCAGATAAGGTGATCTTAGCAGAAGCACCTGAGAAAGGCCATGGCCAGGAGTCCTGTGGATAGGTATAAAAGCATTTCCTGCTGAGGAAGCCTGAGTTCTACACTGAAGCTCCCAACAGAAGACTGCCAGGCACAGTTCATGCACCAAGTGTGGAGGGAAGACGGCGGATCTTTTCCTTGAGGCCAATCAGGTAAAGTTTTTGTAATTACCTAGGGTTGAGCCTGAAGATGACACATAGGATTCTGGCCTGGAGCTGGACTCAGCTTTGTAGGTGTCATTGTTTTTTGACTGTGTCATGGCACTCTTTGGTATTAATTCCATGAAAGCTGGTGCTATGTCTCTTACAACCCCCAACCCCAGGTCCTGGTTTAGGGTCAAGGGGACTCAAGCATACAATAAATATTCATTGAAAAACACACAGGTTCTACATCTACCGATGGAATCAACCATGGATCAAAAATATTTGAAATATTGCTTCTTTATTGAACATGTAGACTTTTCTCCTTGTCATTATTCCCCAAAAGGGTTTACAATTATTTGCGTCATGTTTGCATGTTATTAGGTATTGTAAATAATCTAGAGATGACTTGAAGGTAAATGTGTGTACCTTTTATGTAAGCATTTCACCATTTTATATAATAAGATTGACCCTCCATAGATAATGGTATCTGTGTTAGAAACAAACCCTCTTGGATACTGAATGACTGCATTTACTTTTCTTCATGCAAAAAAAAAAAAAATGTCTATGAAAATAAAACCTACAAAATTTGGGCAAGAAGGGCATGTTTACTTCACACAGCTAAAATGTATTTTAGGACACCTAGTTATTTTTTATCATGATTGTTTAATACTTTTGTTGTTTATATAACTTTTATATTACTCTAATACAGTGAGATAGATTTAATTTAAATGTTGAAAACACACATTGAAATGATAGTTCAAAGTCACATTTTATCTTGTAGTTTTACTTTCCTAGCTTTCTTTGTAGAGAGAAGAAATTGGTTTTAAGGTTAGTCAGAAAAATTACTGATGGTGATTTTACAAGAAATTTTGAAAAAAAAACTTTTTCAGGAGGTAGAGCAGATGATTTTGATGACTCAAGACTCTTTCACTCTTCTGGAAACTTGCGCAGAGACTGTTGAATTTAAGCCACCTTTTCTTGATATAGAGAATTGGGGGGTATGCTAGATTTCTATTTAGTTTCTATGAAACTGACTTTTTAATTTTTATAATATTTTAATGCTGATCTCTACCTACAAATTATTTCTGATTTTTTTCCAGTGGATCCCTTCAATTTCTAGATAACATGTTTTTCCTCCATTTTTGAGACTATGCTCAGCTACTATTTTTGATACAGCACATCTAGCATTTAACATATATATTTAAGTTTTCTATTTTCTTTTACAGTTAACACTGTACAATACAATGGGTGTCTGATAAAATGAAAAGTTTAGTGTATTCATAGCTTGGTTATTTTAATACGTGACTCAATTGTATTATCACTAACATCAGTATTGTTCCTTTTCCACTATACTATAAAAATAAAAATACTTTAAGATAAGTAATACCTACAATTCCCAATTAATCTGCTTAAAGAATAAGGTGCTCTTCTCTTGGAAGTTTTCTTTTCTATTTTACACTGCAGAATGGGAATGCAATAGAATTTAATAAGTATTCAATGTAATGCACATATAATTTCCAATAACTAATATAAGAGTTTTACTTGTTGGCTGGGCTGTTCAGAATGAAATGTAAATCTTTGTATTTTTCTCCCAGAAATGAAAAGTTTGTATTATTCTTGCTAAGAAAGAGAAATATCTAGTTTGACTTATTTCTGCAGTACAGGGACCAAAACTCTTTTTTTTTTTTTATCCCTAGTTGTTTGTCACAGCTCCTGTACAATAGTTGTTATAATAGATTTCAACACTGGTCTACCAAGACAAAATATGTAAGTTTGACTTTATGATAATGAAGTATATTATAATATGCAAATCTACTTTAAGTGCAAAGGGAAATTTTCATAGAGATTGTTGTAATCACTGAAGCTAGGAATAAGCTTTATTCCTAGAATAAATGTTATTTTAGGGAGTAAATGAAGATTTGATAATTATATTCTACTGTGAATCATACTTCTTTCTATTTATCTCTTCTTTTCCCCCAAGTCACCTCTTTACAATTCATATTTGTAGTGCATTAGAATTACTATAAAACTACAGAAAATTACAAAGTCAATGTTGTAGACAGCAGAGGTCACAAACCCATTTTAGTTCATATAATTAAAAGATTATGGATTTTGAGTAATTGAGATTTATTTTAGAATCAGCCAATTAAAGAGATTTTAATTACAGAAATAATGTAAAAAATTAAATGTTGTTCACCACCTGAAAAACATGGTTGAACTCTTGGAAGAATCCTTAATATTTTTCTAGAAATTTTCTTAAATGCTCTTTATTCTGAATATTTTTCCTGTAATTTTATGCCATGGGAAGGTTTACTTTTATCTTAAAATAAAATAAAAGATTCTGGTCATATTTGTTATAGTCCTGAAATTGTGAAAATGTACAGTTTGGTTTTTTTAAGTACACTGGATATAATATGCTATACAGCCAATTATTTGTCTGATATTTGTCTAGCTTCTGCTAGACAAATTATTTTGAACTAAGTTTAAATTCCTTCCACCATTATGCGAGCAACACAGGATGGATTTTATCCTATGCCAAATGGTCTATTTTTGTGTCCTCATTGGACAAACTTAGAAGCAATGAATTGAAGATGGAAGCAATTGGCTAGTTGACTAAGAATTATAGAGATGATAACTTTAGGGTAAATGCTAAGAAATAAAAATAGCCAAGCTCACTGACAACATTTCTGCTTTTATTCATTTATTTTAATCACAGACTTGCAATCATTGAAGCAAAATAGCCATATTTCTTGAAATATGGTCTGTGATCAATTGGAGTGCAAATGTATATAATGATATACATTATATATATCTCGTGTGTGTGTGTGTGTGTGTGTGTGTGTGTGTGTGTGTATTTGTATGTGGGATTCTAGGGTTGGGGCAAACATATATTATTTGGGACTCACATATATTATTCATTTCCTATCTCCCATCCATTTGTTCTTCATGAAAACCTTGAAAAAATGGTATTTTTCAAACTGGGATCTGGTAAATTCTTGTTGACAAGTTAAGGAAGGGATTCACAAGTCATAGATGAACATTTTAAAATTTGTGTTTCCATGTTAATATTAAATAGTAACAAACTATTCTACATTACATAGATAGCTATCTCAGATACATTTGTGTTTATGACCACAAAACTTCATTTCAACCCTCTTTACCTTATTTCAGCTCTCTAGGCTCATGAGTAAAGAACTGAGGGCAACTTAAAAAGCATCTTTTCCTTTACACTAAGGCATTTTCTTCTTGTAGGATGTACAAGTGCTTTCTAGAAACTGGTCCACCCTGAGGGTGCTCCTCACTCATCACAAAAGTGCCACGTGGACAAATGGAAGCTTTGAGGAAAGGGGAAGCCTGTAGTGAACATATTATTTAGATCTGTAGGACGGGCCTAGCTTCAGAGAAACATGGAAAGGATTGCCTTTGTGCTTGTTTATTGTAGAATTCAATGCAGGTGTAAGAATGCCCAAAGCAAGTGATTTCAGTCAGCCAGAAGTAAACTGAGATCCTTGGCTTGGTCTCATGCCAGCTGACATGACATTGGGCAATTCAACTGTCTCTCTGGCTGTGTTTCTTTCTCTCTGCAATAGGAATATTAATACCTGCTTCACAGGTAAGTGCTATGTATAAAAGAGATCTGAACCTAGGTGTGTTCCAGGTATCTTAACACCAGGTGCAAAGGTCCTAAGGCAGGAGACTTCTGGGTGTATCTGGGAGCAGCATGGATGCTGCTGTGCCTAGGGTTGATTGATTTCTAATGAGAAGGGAAATAGACAATGATGCAGATAAGAAAAACAATAAAATACTATTTAATTTCTCATGATTTACCCTGGAAGCTAGGATATTAGTGATATCATTGACTAATCTGTGGCTAATTTTGCTGTTGTCTTTGCTTCTGAGAGTTTTCTTTCAAACTGGACATCTAATGGTGGGTTTGACTCCCTATAGCACTTGTCCCTGTCAGGGCCAATTAAATAATCAGAGGTCACATTGCTACATTAAAAAATCATTTTTCTTTACATTAGCAAAGGATTAAATGAATAGAAATTCATGAGTTTCTACTGGTGGTGTCTAAAAGTTATTGAGAATAGGAATTCATTAATCTCTAGGTAATTGTGACACCATCATGATATACACTTATTTTTTTTTTTTAGGTTTAATGCCTGGAATTAAAAGTAGGCTCTGTAAAGATTTTTCTTAGTTCTTTGCTTTTATTATAGGTTGCTTAAGCATATAATTAAAGAATTGAATAAGTAGAAATGTTAAAAGGTGGTGCTCTTCCCTGGATATTATCCTGTGGCTATCAATTTCCTTCTCACACCTGCTCTGCCTGTTTTGATTGTTTTTTAGAAATACATTAACCTCTGTAAATCACAATTTGTCTGAACTTCAAACACTCCTGCTTTAAACTGTTACATAGAATAACAAAATTAAAGGCAATTTGTCATCCCCCCAAAAGTGTGCTCCAATTCCTCCCAGTGACTTTGGGAATGACAATTTCTGTCTGCTTCTAGTGGCCTTTAGTCTTTGTATCAGCCTTTTATATTCTCCTTTAGTTCTCTACTAATCATTCAGAGAACTGTCATATGAGTCTCCCACATAGGAACATAAACACATTATGGGTTGACTTTGAAGTAGTGTGGGAAATCTCAGAAAAGCATTCCAAATTATTTCCATTTTTATATGATAATTAGGATTACTTTGGATCATCATATCCTCAGATAAATTATTAAAATATAATATCTCCAAGAGAGCAGCATTCCCTGATTGTGTTGGGGGAACAGTGATTCTGCCAAAAAACCCTTCATCCTATCCTTTCTCTCTCACATTTTCTCTCTAACCTAACCCCTAATTCTTATGTTCTCTGGGCAGTTATAAACTACTGCCTCTAAGCTTCAAACCAACTCTGCTATAGCTTGTCTGTGAAGTTAGGGGTAGAACTCAGTAAACCATATTTCTGCTCTGCCAGAGGAGCCATATAGAGGAATCTGGCAGTGGGAAAGGCTGGAAGAATGGAAGAAGGGGAAGGCACTGGCCATTTTTTGTTGTTGTTGTTGTTTGATATTTAAATTCCTGGACCCCGATTTATGCACACTTTTCCCAGTTAAGTAACTGTAGCTATCATTGTGAAGAGATTTCGGAAATATAATAAAGGTCTCATATTGGTTGACCTTATGATGGGGGATTATCCTTGGAGGGCCTATTCTAATCAGGTGATTTTTTTTTTCAAAAGATGTACATCCTGGCAAGGGAGATTAGAAATTTAAGGTTTTTTTTTTTTTTTTTTTTTTTTTTTTTAGTAAAAGGAAAAATCCTTGTTGATGGTTTTGAGTTGAAAAGGCCACATGGCAAAGAATAAAGGAAGCCCACAGAAGCTGAGAATGGTCCTCAACTGACCACCAGCAAAGTGATAAGGACCTCAGTCCTATGGCTACAAGTAACTCAATCCTGTAAACAGTGAGTGAACTTAAAAGCAACCTTGAGCAGTAGCTCTGGCCAACACCTCAGTTTGAGTCTTCTGGGCAGGCACTTCTGACCTATAGAGCTTTAAACTAATAAATGAGTGTTGTTTTAAGCTGTGAAGTTTGTGATGATTTGTTATACAGAAATAGAAAATGAATATACTAGCCTACACACTTTCCTTATGGATTCTGGCACTGATTGGTTATTGTCCTTCTTTGCAGACATCTTACCAGGGGTAACCAAACAGTGCACCCTTGTGCCAGAAAGGGCTCAATGAACTCTCCCCAGTGAGCCCCAAATGGCAGCTTTGTCACGTCAGACATCCTTGTGTTTTCTAGAAGAAGAACTCTCATTTGAGTGGAAGAGGATTGTCGGCTTGTTTTCTGTCTATAGAGTTCCAGAAATCCAACAGCCTTCCTTTATTTTATTTCAATCTAAAAGCCTTTTGGTGACACAGTATTCTAAAAACCCTCTCGCATCTCTACAGGATCCTTACCTTTAGACAAGAGTTTCCTTCAGAGATCTTTCTTGAATAATCCTAACTCTAACCCAGGGTGCTGCTCAGTTGCTTATTTGGATCCAATCCACCTAATGGCAACACATTTACTATCTTTACCAGTATGCCCTGTATATCCTTGGACCTATCTCTAGAGCATACTTAATGCATCTCTTGTGATCTGGACAGGCTGAGAATATCCCAAAGCATAAAATGCACGTCCTTTTTTGGCTTGGCAATTTCTTTCTCGATTTATCTTTCTGCTCTGACATTTGGGGGCAAGCAGTGAAGAAAAGCAATGCTGCCTCTTTAACACTTTGCTTGGAAATTTCCTCTGCTGAGTTTCCTAAAGGGAAAACCAGCTATGCTTTCCACCCAACAGCACAACACAATTCAGCCAAGTTTTCTGCACTTTGAGAAATGGATCGCCTTTCTTCAAGTTTCCACAAACATGGCCCTCATGTCCTTCTGAAATCTCACCAGAAACACCTTGACTGTTCATATTTCTGGCAACTTTCTGTTCATGACTATAACACATTCTTTAACAAGATCAAAATCTTTTCTATATGCTTCAATTCTTCCTGAATCCTCCCCAGAATCAACTTTAATGTACACGTTTCAGTCAAGCTTCGTTTTAAGGCAATGTATGGCTTTCTAAGTACACACCCCCAAGCCCTCTTAGCTTCCACCCTGTACCACACTTCAAAGCCACCCTCGCCCTCCTAGGTACTTAGTACAGCAGCTTCCTACTTCCTGTTACCAACATCTGTATTAGTTTCCTGAGGCTGTTGAAACAAGTTTTCACAAACTGGGTGGTTTCTCTTAAAGTTCTTGAAATCATAAATTTGAAATTATGTGGTTGGCAGAGTCTGGCTTCCTGCAAAGGCTCAAGGGCAGAGCCCTTTCCATGCTCTTAAGTCTTCTGGTTGTTCCTGGCATTCATTCCTTGGCCTGTGACAGCCTAATTCTAGTCTCTGTCTCCATCTTCACATGGACTTCTTCCCTATGTCTCCGTATTTTCTTCTCTTTTTATAATGATTCTTTTTATGATCATTGGAATTAGAGTCTATCCCAAATCTAGTATGATCTTATCTTGAGATTCCTAAGTACATATGCAAAGACCTTATTTTCTAACACATTCATAGTCAACCAGGGTTAGGACTTGAATGTAACATTTCAGGGAAAAAATAAATAAAAAAAAAACAACATTAAAACCCTATCCACCATGCTGGGATAAGTGTCTCTGGCTGTCTACAACTTTTACCTGTTATGACACATTGTTTCTGGAATCCATGTGTTCCTACTGAGATAGGACCACTGGCAACCTATAGCTGTTTTTACTGGATCTTTCCCTCTGCATCTCTTCCATTGGCAGGTTTTAATCTGTACTGCTTCATTTCAATGTTTCATAACCATAAATATAACAGAGTATAGCACCTCTTCTTGGTCTTGGGAGTCCTTCTATTAAATCACTGAGTATGATAGTTGTCTTAGGGACACATGACACGCTCTTCCACAGAGGTCTGAATGGTAGTACCTCAGGACCCTTCTTTAAACTTCTAAATTTTCATTGTCTTCACTTCCTCTGTTCTCCCAGTCCCAGGATTAGAAAATGCTTTGTGCTGTTGATATAGTGCTCCATTATGACATTTTCAATTTTCCCATACTAATTGAAGAATCTTTATATTGTCTCTGTTCAAAAAAAATCAAGAAAACAAAAAATAAAACAAAACAACAACAACAACAACAACAAAAAATGGTGTGATTTCCCATGGACATACCAGAATCCTTATTTTCTTCTTCTTCTCCTCTCATTCCGTCTGTTTTTTTTTTTCCCTTGGGCTGCTTTTCTGCACTACAGACACACTGAAGTCTACTCTCTAGACAGGCCATTCCAATGTTCTCTGTGTGAACATGCAACCACATTGGGCATCTCCCCTGTTTTGTGATAGCCTGCTTTCAGCTTATTGTGTCAACCACAAATCATGTGGTTCCTCCATTTTTCCACCCTCTACCACATCTAATTAGTTTTTTCATTATTTTGACCTGCTAGCTTCTCTTGTACCTATATTGATTTCCTCATTCCCTTTGGCACGAAAGACAGTTTATTGTGAAAAGAGAATAAGGGTTGAAATGAGACAGTCATGGTTCCAATCTTGGCTCTCTCATTTTATGGCTTTTGAGACTCCAGGCTAAGTAACATGCAGTCTCTCAGTCCCAGTTTCCTATTGCAAAATAAAATAAAAGAGTTCCACTCTCACAAAGTTATTTTGAGGAAATAAAAGTAAATGTGTATGAAGTGCCTGGAACTTCTACAACAGTGGTATTGATTGCACATCAGACACTCAAATATTAATTTTCTTCTTTTGTCACTCTTCTCTTTTACCTGGATAATTATAATTATCTCCTAGCCGCTTTCATCCTTTTTCTTATTGATTATCCATACTACTTTTGAAGATACTGCTTTATTAAATAGTTCTTTTGCTAAAATTACTTCAATTGCTTCTCCTATATTCCAGAATAAATTCCAATCATTTCAGCATGACAGCTAGCATTTCTTCACCTGCCCCGGCCCCATCCAGTCTAACCATCTCCTATTCACCTCTTTGTGGTGTGCTAACGCTGTATCACAGTCTCACTGATGCAGTTTGATCTGCTCTCAAATGCTCCCGCTGTGTTGCCTGTTCCAGCTACCACCCACCCCCACCTCCTACCTTTCACTTAGAAAATCCTACTTATTCTTGAAGACTCAGCTCAAGCTGTTTTTGATGATAAAGTTTTGGGAATGAGGTTTTGGTCTCTGAATTCAGACACCCACCATTCTCCCTCTAGACATTCCCTATTAGAAAGTGAGGGAGCTTTATAAACAAGGAATGGTAGCCAAATGTGGGATGCACCTTCTTTTGCTCCATTGTCTTTCAGCTCTGGTGAGCTATCATATAGCATATATGGGTTAGGATTGGAACAAGAGGGGCTTTTTATTCTACTTATGGAGCCTAGAATATCTCAAGTGGCAGAGTAGATGCATGGACAAGAGTGGCTCCATTCCCAGGCTTCTCTTTTGGAAGCAAGATGAGAAGGAAAGAAATCAAAGAGTAGGCTATGAGCATGGCCATTACAACTGAGAAGATGCTTCACTAGAAAACAAATTCCAGTGACTATTTTAGTATTTCACTAAGAAGTTTAGAAAGTTGTTAAGACCTAGATAGAGAAATACATAAACTTGTACTTAAATATTTCTCTTCATCTATGGGTAAAGGGTACAGTAAGAAGGTGCCGAAATTCCTCTTAAAATAAAATACTAAATGATTACCTTTTTAAAAATTTGCTTCTCTAGTAGTCACACAGATACCTGCTCATCCATGTCCCTACTTGTCACAGTTTGCCTCATCTCTGATGTTGTCCCTGTCTGCTGTAACAATAGCCATTCTATCTCCCTACTAAACTCAGAACTCAGGATATGCTTGAATATTATTTTAGTATATATGAATGTTTTTCTATGTTCCTGACTTTTATAATTCCATATCCATTGAATCAAGTATTTAAGGGATATTTGTTTAATTCTTCAATTGATTGTGTTGTTCCAGGCAAGCCCATCTGAAATTATTTGCCACTTTGTGTGTATCAATTTTCCTATCTCTTTGGCAAGAGTAAAGCGAACATTAATACCTACCATTTCTAGCTCATTTAGGGGCTGAATTTAAGTGCCACTCATGTTTAAACACCATTATATATGTAATGGGACTTTGATATGCTCACTCGGAGATTACCTGAAAACGAGGCTATATATCACCAACAAGACCTAGTGCCTTGAAAATTAGATTATTCATATTTCATAATCAAGGTATTTTGCAAAGTTTGTTATAGTTAACTTAGAAGAGGTTAAAGGATCAAGATTTCTGCATTTCAGAATCTTTCCTATTTATCATGTTTTGGATCTGGAATATTCCCCCAAGGTTCATGAATTGAAGGTTTGTCTCCCAATGCAGCAATGTCCAGAGGTGGGGATTTGGGGAAATGATTGGATCAGAGGATCCCACCTCATCAGTGGATTAATCCATTGATGAATTCATCATTTGATGACATTAATGGAAGTTAGTAGAAGGTAGGGACTGGTTGTTGGAAGGAGGTCACTGGGGATGTGCCCTGGAAGAGATTTCTTATTCCTTCCTCTGCCCTCTGATTCAGGGCTGCTGTAAGCAGGAAGCTTTACTCTGCTATGCCCTTCTACCCTGATGTTTCTGCCTCGGAGTCAACCGACCAATGGCTAAAACCTCTGAAAATACCATGAGCCCAAATAAATCATTCTTCCTCTAAGTTAGTTTTCTCAGGTATCTGTTGCACAATGAAAAGCTGACCCAATATTCTAGGAGAAGATCCTTAGTAATTTGGAGAGGGGTAAGTTTTATTGTAACCGTTAAGTCTGGGAAGATGTCACCACTTCCCTTAGGTGAATTATGGTTGAAAGGTCTGTTGTTGAGACTTACTTTTAGATTTGAAGGAGTCCAATTCTCTGAGCCCAGGAATATAGCAGAGTTGATTGATTTTTCTAAGCGAGCAGACATTATGTGTTTCAAAGCATGCATGCCAAAGAAGAAGCAGGCTTCAACAGGAAGCCTTGTAGCTTAGGAAATGTTTATATTCAGTTGGAAAAAATGAAAGGGAACTTACATGAGAATTTCTCTGGGCTATGAACTGCATAGTATCACTGAAGTGTCTCATCTTGAAGCCCTAACCCCGATGATGACAATGTTTTGAGATAGAAATTTTAGAAATTATTAAAGGTCTAATGGGGTCATAGGACTGAGGTCCTGGTCTCATAGGATTGGTGGTCTCATAAGAGGAGGGAGAAGTTTTTCTCTTTCTCTTTCCATATACATATAGAGGAAAAGTCACATAGGCCCATTGCCACCTACTTGCCAGAAGGAAACATTTCTTTTGACCCTGATCTCAGATTTCCAGTCTCTAGAACTGTAAAAAAAATAATTCCTTTTGTGTAAGGCATTAATTAGCCTGTGGCATTTTGTTATGGCATCCTGAGCACACTACACCTAAATGATCAAATATACATTTGGGAAGATATTTGAGAGGTGGGTTGGAGCAGGGATGTAGTTTTGTTTAGAAAAGGGTAAACTTGTTGGTTGTATGTCAAGAACAAAGTCCTCAGTTAATAGACTCTGCAGTAAGGGTCTATTGCTCATGCCTGTTTCTTAACTATAAATGTCCTTCTTTTCCATTCTCTACTTATTTAAGTAGTTTTCTAAGTTCTACTAATTTCTTATAGCTCCTTGAATCTATAAGCTTAAAAAGTACTTTCTGAGCACTTATGACATACCAGGTGCTATGCTGGGTGCTGGAGTATAAGCAAGAATCAGAGATAATCCATTCTTCCCACATGATATTCAGCCTAGTGTTTTAAGTGAAAATGCTGACTCACAAGTGGAGGTAATGTTCTTTGTTTTTCAACTGCCCATTGTAGTCAATAGTATTTATTTCCTTGATTATGTACAAAATCAATTCTTAGAATACTGAAGTTCATGGGAATCAAGCACATACTTCAACGTGTTGCCCCAGTTACCCAAACTAACTAGAAAAGACTGAAGTCAATGCCTTTAGCACCCTGCTGTGTACTTTCAGCATTTTATTTCAAGCTATATTTGTGTATAGCCCTTAGTGTCAATAAACAGGTAAAGCAAATACTATTTTGTCTTACAATAACAGGATGACCATGGAAAATTATCACTCATAGAAAATGTAATTACAAGACTATAGATATTCATGCATCAAAAATAAGACATTTAGAGCATTGTATGAATCATTCAGGTTCCAAAATAAACTTCTGACTTAATTACAACTGTGGGAAGGAGTCAGTTTAAATTATAGAGATAATATATTTCTATTGTTTTTGTAAGTACCAGGTACACATTTATTTTGCTCTGTAGATGTTTGGCATAGTCCTTTTGTCTCTCCATTAGAGAACATACCTGTTAAGAATCTTGGAATGGCACTTCTACATTGTGCTCATAATGTCTGTCCTAGTACTATGCCTATAGAAAGTGCACAATTGCTGTTTGTTGATTGTTAATTGCTCTTACATCTCCAGACTCCACCTAAATCCACTTCCACCCATCTCTGCTAAAGCATGATGAGGATCTGATTCTGCTGAAGGGAGGTGCCGAAGAAAGAAGATAGTCAGAAAACAGTCAGGCATATGAGATATCTTCAGGTTTGGACCTTGTAAAGACACAGCAGTAGGCCAAAGATAAAAGTCTATAGTTACCCAACTGAGAACGAGGGCTGTGGCAGATAATATACTCTGTGGAGTAGTACCTAGACAGAGGTAATTATGAATTAGTAGGTTCAGAAATTCAGTGAAAGTTTGGTTTTTGTTAAATGCCTGAAATATATGCAATTGTTGGATTTCAGGTGCTCACTACTAGTGTGAATATTAATATTGCCTACCTATAAAGGTACAGAGCCATAGTTGACAGGGGAAAATATAAAATAAAGAATATTGTTACAGATTAAAACTTGAAGGTTGATTAAGTGAGGTTCTTTAGCTGGATAACCTGAGAATATTCCTGTCAAGCAATTGCACTGTTTTTGGTGGAACTAGCCAAGATAGGCAGGACTGAATTTACTCTGATAGTTATTCTCTGTCTTAACAAATATTTAGCCATCTACCCAAATAGTTCCCTCTTTTTTTCCAGAACAGAATTTCTTATTCTTCTAAATATTCAGTATTTTATCTTGTATGAACCTCATGCAACATTTTGCTTGAATTGCATACTTAGAAGCTGGACGTATCTGAAGTCTTTCACTTCTAACTTGTAATTGTAGGCTTTCCAGAGAGGAACTGAACCTCCTTGAATTCCTTCAATTGGGCTAGGAGGACTCCCAGTGCTCAACAGATAAGAGCAAGCCCACTGAGATTTACAAGATGAAAATATGGTTGTTGAACAAGAAATTTCTGTCACTTTTTCCAGCCAAATGACTTTATAGCACTTGATGCCTTGTCTGCTACTAGAAATATTTCTGTTTGGCTTAGAATATGCAGAATGGAAAAGGAACAAAAACAGTACCAAGATTTATGGTTTGCTTTCTTATGAGCTGTTCTTTTTTCTTTTTCTTTTTCTTTTTTTTAATGCACTCTGTCAGGATGTGATGGAGGTGCTCTGGCTGTCTCAGAGTGTGTAAATGTTAGTCATTTCCAAAGACTTGTTCTCTCTCTCTTTCTGGGCACATGGCTATCCTGGAAGACTGCTTAACAGCATCCTGGAAGACTGTTTAACAGCCTTCTAAGCAGTTAGGTGCCATCAAATGAATAAACTTTGAATAGGAAAAAAATGTAAATGTGGTACACAAATTTTACTCTGTTCTTGAAAATATTTTAGCAAACCTGGAACACCCTTTCCTTTCAAATTTGCACTGGACAAAGATCATACTGATCTTCATGGTTGGAAATCCCATAAATAGAGCAACCCAACCTCGGAAGCCACTTCTTGGAGATGGCAGAACTGGAGTACCAAGCATGGTACCTGCACAATTCTATGGGACAGAGTCTGCCTACCCCCTCAAATTGTTGCAACACAGACAACCAAGTATGATTTTTTTAAAACTACTGCATTTGGGATTTTTTTTTTACTATAGCAACTTAGACTTTATCCTAATAATACATTGAATGAAAATTAAGTGGAAATAATTTTTCCTGGCTGTGACTCTCTCAACTTAATTTCAATTAGAAATCTTGAAAGAGATGGAAATGAAGTCTTAAGGCACCAAATATGACCTCCTTCTGAATGTGTAAGAACCAGTGTCTGAAAGTCAAGAGGGGATATAAAAAGCATTTATGATAAAACACCACATATGTTTTATGAAAATATAGGAAATGCACAGTAAGTTGGGCTCTCTTTTATGAACTGATTTTCATTTCAGAGAAGAATGGGAAAGATAGCTTTAAAATTTAGTCTTTTAGAATATTCCAAAGCAGTAGGAAAAAAGAGATCGGTTCCAAATGCATTTCTGAAAGGGGTTTTTGTATAAGCTGTTCAACCAAAATTCAGAGGATCTAGTAATTTGTTAGCATCACTGTTTATGAAGATGAGTTTGGTGCAAGGTGTAGATTACTAACAAGAATGCCAAGAAATACATAAAGTCATTGCCTCTTGGACTGTGATTTCTCATTTATTTGAACTCAGTTTGAAATGGTCAATAATTTAAGAAATATTATTGAGAGATAAAAAGCCAAAATGACTTTACACAAACTCAGGTGATTTTGCTTTGTGCTGTTATGTACCATCTTGGTTTACATTTTGTTTCTGATTGGATTATATTTCCTGTGATCAGAGTATTATATATTGCATCCTAAATATTTCTAAGAGCTGCAGTCTTCTCCTTCCACACTCACACACACATACACACACACACACACACACACACACACACACACACACTGCTCTAGACATCAAATTCACCCTGATGATTGGACAACTCTATTAAGTAAATGACCAGAAATATTTAACATTCTAAATATTCACAAAGACATCCTTGAAGAAATTGATTGTTACAATGGTTTAATAGAAAAATACCAAGGGAAAGTTCTTAGCATATAGCCCTGCTTCCCAAAATAAGTTTTTAATAGAGCTTGTTATGCAATCACATGTTCAAATTGACAGCTTTTCTGTATTTTTTAAGATGTAGATTTCTTTCTCTGTGTAGGAGCTGTAAAGTATTCTGGGAGCAATTTTACTAAAAATAAGGCATCTATGTCAATAATGAGTGCTCACTGTAGAATCTAATATCATTTGCACCTGCAAAGGTTCAAGAAGGTAACTTTAGGTGATATTCAAAACCCTTTTTATATAATCGAATGGCATATCTTCTAAAATCTTATTTATTAAGCTAGTTTAGTTCCTAATGAGTTTCTGTGCTCCAAATCACAGATTCTTTACATATTAGGCATAACTGCAGGATGTAGAAGTAGTAGCAAGTAGAGTATATGAAAGTGATAACGGGTATAGCTCCCTCACAATCTACGTATTCTCTATAGGACCTTCTTGACCATAGCCACCCACGATATTCTGCATTTGTGCAGTAACTGGGGACACCTAATGCCTTTCCTAATTCCCATTTTCCCTGACCACATGCGTATGACCATCCTTTTTTTTTAACCATATGATTTATTTTTATTTTTTTTAGTCATACATGACAGCAGAATGTATTTTGACATATAATACATACATGGAATGTCCATACATCAATCATGATGTCTATTCTATTCTGCTGCCCTTCCTATCCTCCTACTCCTCCTTTCCTCTCCCATCCTTTCTCTCTATCCAATCTAACACTTTAGATTTTTTTTCTCATCACAACATCTTATATGTATTCTGTATAATAATGAGGTTCTCCTTCCATCTTCTGTGCAACTCCCCTTCTCCCTCTTTTTCCCTCCCACCTCTCTTCCCTATTTAGTGGTAGTCTTCTTCTCATGCTCTTCCTCCCTATCCCAATTTTGAGTCACCCCCCTTATATCAGAGAAGACATTCGGCATTTGTTTTTCAGGGATTGGCTAACTTCACTTAGCATAATCTGCTCTAATGCCATCCATTTGCCTGCAAATGCCATGATCTTGTTATTTTTTAGTGCTTAGTAATATTCCATTGTGTATAAATGCCACATTTTTTTTATCCATTCATCTATTGAAGGGAATCTAGGTTGGTTCCACATTCTAGCTATTGTGAATTGTGCTGCTATAAACATTGATGTGGCTGTGTCCCTGTAGTATGCTCTTTTTAGGTCTTTTGGGTATAGTCCGAGAAGTGGAATAGCTGGGTCAAATGGTGGTTCCATTCCCAGCTTTCCAAGGAATCTCCATACTGCTTTCCAAATTGACTGCACCAATTTGCAGTCCCACCAGGAATGTATGAGTGTACCTTTTTCCCCACATCCTCGCCAGCACTTATTGTTTTTTGACTTCATAATGCCCGCCATTCTTATTGGAGTGAGATGGTATCTTAGAGTAGTTTTAATTTGCATTTCTCTGATTGCTAGAGATGGTGAGCATTTTTTCATGTATTTATTGATTGATTGTATATCCTCTTCTGAGAAGTTTCTGTTCAAGTCCTTGGCCCATTTGTTGATTGGCGAATGACCATTCTATGCCATGTCCTGCTAACCCTACTAGCTGGGGATTAGATAGCCATGGTTCTTTCAGTCTTCTTATACCTGCACCTCCCCTTATCGGAATGACTTCATTTGGTCTTGGTCCATGGAGCTAATCTGAAAAAAATATATGTATACATATCATCTGAGAAAACCTAATTGCAGGTCATTCTGCAAGAACAAAGTAAATTCGTAGGAAGATGCTTAGGAAGATTGTGTTTCTAGTCCCAAGAGCCAAGGCCAAAGAACTACACCCTCTCTACTTCTTTAAATGTGTTCTACAAAAGGCAATTAAAAATAAGATTTGAACAATTCAAGGTTAACTTTTTGTACCACAATTATCAAATGTATTTTTATACATTGTTTTCCATAGTAAGAGTCCTGAAGGAGATCTCCATGTGGGAATGTATCATATTCTGTCATAGATATTTAAGGCATTTCTTCATAGCCTGAATTAATATTCAGAAACCAGGCACAAGAAAATGATAAAATAGTACTTAAATATTGCAGGTGATTTTGATTTTCAATACCATGCACTAAATTCCTTTGGCTATGAGCCACAAAAGAAGGTTTTATAGATTGTATGAAAAGTCAAGAATCTCTACTCTGACATATGTCTTTCAATGAGCCAACATAAGAAGAAAGTAGATATTGTAGAAAGAATTCATAGATACAGTAGCAAGATGAATATATAATTTCACTGAGCTTTTGAAAAGGCCCGTTACTGCATTTAGAGGGAATCTAACATCTGCGATTCCAGCTACTCTGGAGCAGCTACTCTGGAGGCAGAAGCAATTGGATCACAAATTTGAGGCCAGCCATGGTAACTTAGTGAGATACTGTCTCAAATTTTTTTAAAATATATATATATATATATAAAGGGCTGTAACAGCTTAATGTTAATGTATCCTTGGGTTCAATCCCCCATACAACAAATAAAAAGTTTGGGATAAGCATTAAAATAGTATACGTTACAAAGGCTATAAACATATATACTGATTTGTGGGATAGTTTTACAAAACTGGTGGTATAGCCCCAGAACCCTTAAGTGATTCATGTCTAGAAAGTTGCTGACCAGTCATGAATTGACCAGTCTTTAATTTTGGGTCTCTCTCTCTCTCTCTCTCTCTCTCTCTCTCTCTCTCTCTCTCTCTCTCTCTTTGTTGTTCAAGAAATCACTCAGAATTAAACTTAAAACCATGCCCTAGATAAGTGAGACCCCTTAGAGACTCACAATAGGATAATTGTGTGAATTGAGAATCCAAACACTCTAGAAATAGGTTCTTTTTCATTTCTTTTTCTTATTTTTATACATTATTGCTGCTTACAGTGGGCCAAAATAGATCCAATCATAAGAATATACTGTAAGAAAACTTCCCAGTATTCATTCCCAAAGTCCGCTTGAATCCTTACTTTGACAGTGTTATTTGGTAGGCACCCACTCTGCCTAGCATCCCTACTCTTCTCAAATGGAGATGCAGGCATTGGCTGACTTGATGTTATGGTTTAGATGCCTTCCAGAAGCTCATGTAGGGGACAATGCAAAGAGGTTCAGAGGTAAAATGATTGGGTTATGAGAGCCTAAACCTATCAATGCATTAATCTCCCATAGGGATTAACTGAGTGGTTACTGTAGGAAGGTAGAGTGTAGCTGGAGGTGGGGGCCTAGGGGCATGCCTTTTGAGTTTGATTTTTGTTCTTATTGAACAGAGCGCTCTCTCTCTCTCTCTCTCTCTCTCTCTCTCTCTCTCTCTCTCTCTCTCTTTCTCTCTGCTTCCTGGAATCATGTCCCCAGCTGCCTTCCTCTGCTACACCCTTCCATCAGGATGTCTGCCTCTCCTCTGGCCCTGAGGAATGGTGTTGGCCATATATGGACTGAGACCTCTGAAAACTGTGGGTGCCAAATAAACTTTTCCGTCTCTAAAATTGTTCTTGTCTTTTAGTGACAGTGAAAAAGCTCATTAAAACAGTTGGGATCATTGTGTTTTCTAAGGTAGTTCTGTGGCTCTGCTGGGTTAAGGCTCTGTCCACTCTTTGCCAGCTTGGTCAGGACCGTAGCTGCCCAGGCCCGGGTCCTGATGCCAGCTTTCCACCTCGTCACTCCAGAAAGGAGCATTACTACTACTACGAATAGTGATCCTGATGGTAAGAATAAGGTCTATTATATATGTATCACTCTTCTAGTTCAAATAAACTGTTTATTTTTATCTTCTTAATTTTTTTGTGGAGGAGGAAAATAAACCTTAGAAACATTATGTAAGTTGTCCTTTGTTAAAAGGACAGTGTTAAAAGTGGCAAAATTGTCCAGAGTTTCTGCTCTTGATTTTCTTTCCTGTTTCAATCATGACCTCATTCCAGCCTCAGAAGTACCTCTCTTTTAACCCAAAGGGACTTCCTTTTGGAGTTAGTTTTCTAGAGCTGCCATAATAAATTACCAAAACCTGGATGGTTTAAAATAACAAAAATATAATTCTCTCATAATCTGGTTCCTTCTTCTAAAGTCTTTAAGGGCGAATCTGATCCTCTCCTCTCTCTGAGCTTCTCTTGGTTTTCTGGCCATCATTAGCTTCCCTTCACTTCCTGCTACATCCCTCTGACCTCTGTCTCCACTGCCACAGGGTATTCTTCCCCAGTGACTCTGAGATTTTGCGTTTACACACAGACATAAATCATGGAATAAAGGCCCACCTAATTCTACTTCAGTATGACTTTATCTCAATTATTGAAAAGACCCCATTTCCAAATAGGTTACATTCATAGGTACCAGAGTTTAGGACTGCGACATATTTTTTTGAGGGACCAAATACATTACAACACTTGTATTTCCTGTGCTCTTTAAATTACTCACTAGTAATTTTTTCCAGAAATTCAGTTACAGAAAATGAATATCTGTTGGCAACTTCTGCTATCATCCTGGTAATAAGAAGGTACCTTAGAGCAAGGATGTGCATAAGGAGTCTGGCTTCTTTCTTAAAATGGAAAGCAGCACAAAACACAAGTCAATATCTGCAAGATTGTTCTGCCTCTCTGGTGGTGTTTTGAGTGATGGCTCAGCACTGCCTTGAGCGCAGCTCAGGAAATGGCACCTCCTTCTCAGACCATGCAACACAGGCAATGTAAAACTCATGTCAGATGTCTCTTCCTCTGTTGACAGAACCACATTATTCATGAGCACATCAACTTTCCTTGGAGAGTGGGTATAATCCTAAGTCTCTTTCTATAATTATGCTCACATATGATAAATGAAGGGTAGAGGAGAATCTTTGGAATCAGGAGTCCTAATCGACTCAGAGCAGAGGGTTGTAAGTGACAGGATTGGAGACAGCAATTCAGAGAAAGAAAATAGGAATGTTAAGTTTATCAGCTAAGAAAAATTTTTAAAAAAGCAAAACAAAAATGTGGCTTCTAATTGCTACTAATGCAGTAAAACATGGTCACCGATTAAGGAATCCAAGCAGAAAAGAGTCTTCTGGGTCCAGATGGTGAGAAGTAAGGCTATTATGTGTATTGAAACACCATCTGTATTTTTGAGAACACTGACACCATATTCCAGTATCCAAAGGGAACCTGTGTGAATTTCTGCTTGTTCTAATTACTTCGGTACCTGAAATGTATTCACAGCCTCTCCATCTGCACCACAGTTCCGATGCCTTCCATGCACCATTTGACAATCTGCAGCACCGTGCTCTTTGTATGACCCCATCTTTCCCACTGAATCATTTAGCTCCAATATGTTCGGCCACAAAGGCTTTCCAAATCATTCACTTAGTGACCAAGGGCAGAGTTACCTACCACCCACCAGGGAATGAGTCATCATATCATGCAGCCCTAGGGAAAAAAAAGTGACATTTGTCAACAGATTCTGTGTGTTGTAGAAGATGAGTTCAAATGTAGGACACCACACGGATTTAGTGGTGCATGATAGATGAGTGAGTTTTTGACAAGAAATGTCAGGCATCCTCAGAATCTTAAACAACAAAGAAATGGAAAGCTAAATGTTTGTTGTCAAATAGCCTCTGTGGGATCACCATTTAATAATCAAAGCTCTTTTCTCGCCCGCATTACTGTCTGAGAAATAAGCCAGGGGAGAATGCTCTTGAGTCACTGAGGCATATTCTGGGTGTTCCCAATCACCTCATGACGTCTCCAGGATCAGGATTCACTCTTAAACAAATTGCGAGTTAGACAAAGTTCATTTCTTGCATTTTCACTTTTCCTTTCTCCATTAATTGGAAGTTCATTTTATCTTCACCTTCCTTTCTCTCAAACAGCATCAAATGCATCCTCCTAAAGAATGATTCTCAAGCAATTGTAGAAATATTGAAAAATACAAATGAAAGTGGATCATCTATGATATCATTACTTGCAATGTCTACTGATATTTTGATATACACTGTTCTGTGCTTTTTATGTATATGTAGCGACAAAATTTTTACTCTTAACTCACTTTTTCCACCTCTATTGCTTTCTTAAACATTTCTCCATCTTTGAGTATGCCCGTAGTCATTATTAATAAAGACACTGGCTTACGTTGCATATTTAGACATTTGGACACAGATTTTTCCTAGAACAAAAGGGGTTGAAGCTTTAACTTTTTGGTTGATATTGTCTTTAGGTGAATTCTAAACAATAGAATTGTTGGGTCATAGGGTCTCTATATTTTTAAGTCTTTTGGTATATGGTAGCAGATTTTCTTTCAAAACTTTGTGCTAATTTTCACATTATATTCTTATTTATTATATAATCTGTTATATAATAAAAGATAAATCATTGTTTCAGTATGCACACATTTATTTCTTTATTCATGTTTATAGGTCTTTCTTTTTCTTTTTTTTAATTAATTGGATATTCATAGACCTTTCTGAGTTTTCAATTTCTGTTATTATCATTCTGATCCATTTGTAAGATGATGTAATGTATTAGCGATAATTATTCCTTGAAACAGTATATATAATTGGTGTATTTTCCTCAACTTCTTATTTATTTTTATCTTTGTTTAGAGTGTCCTTGACAGATTTTTTAAACGTTTAAATGGCCAATTCTACTAACTATTTTTTGGTTTACCTTCAGGTATTTTCAACTTACAACTATGTAATATTTGTTTCTATTTCATTCTAGAATTTTTTACTTTTCTATGTTTTACCTTTATATCTTCAGTTTGGCTGAAGGTATAAAGTAAGCAACTCAGCTGGTATTTCTCACTATTGTTAGCCAAGTGTTTTTCTCTTTTTTTCTCATTGATTTGAAAGACCATATTCCCCATAGTCTAAACTCTTACCTAGTTAGCCATCTACCCACTGATTTCTATTCATATTCTATTTTGGTCTCTTTTGGTACAAGTGTTACATCATTCTGATCATTGTGACTTTATAATGCTGTTTTAGTTGTCTTTTTGTTGTTGTTGTTGCTGGGAACAAAAGTTCTGAAAAGAACAATTTTTTTTTTTTTTTTTGGCAGAGATAAAATTTACTTGGGTCTTATAGTTCCAGAGATCTTAGTCTGCAGATGGTTGGCTCAATTGCTCTGGGCCAGAGGTGAAGCAGAGCATCATGGCAGAAGAGTGTGATGGAGAAAAGCAGCTTAGAACATGTGATCAGGAAACAGAGAGAGATTCTATGCAACAAGGACAAACTATTATACCTCAAAGGGAAGCCCCAGTGACCCATCTCCTCCAGCCCCACCCTAGCTGCATATAGTCACCACCCTATCAGGGAATTAATGCACTGATTATGTTAAAACTCTCATAACTCCATCATTTCACCTCTGAAGTTCCTTCATTGCCTCATACGTGAGCTTTTGGGGGACTCCTTACATCTAAACCATAACAAATATATTCTGCTATCTGATAAGTTATACTGGAAAAAAATTCCATGAGTGAAAAATTGACAAGTTTTATTTTTTAAAACGAAAAGCTTCTGCTTTCCAAATACACTGTTAAGAAAATTAAAATACAAGCCACAGATGTAGGAAATGTTTGCAAAATGCAAACATCTGATAAAGGACTTGCATCTAAAATATACAAATAATTTTTATTGATACATTATAATTATACAATTAGTGGGTTTCAGTATGTCATATTCATATACATATAGCATAATTTTATCAATTTCATCCCCCAGTATATAAATGACTCTTAAAATAGAGAAAATATCCAAAGGGAGACCCCATCAGAGATATACACATAGACATTATACATTCATAAGTGTATATATACATATACACACACACACACACACACACACTCACATATATATATGTATTACAAATTAAAACAACAATTAGATACCAGTACACAGATATTGAAATGGTTAAAATCCAAAATATTACATTATTGGATGCTCATAAGGGTGCAGAGCAGTAGGAGTTCTCATTCATTGCTGGCAGAAATGCAGAATGGTTGTTTCCATGGAAGTCTCATGCATCATCTTACCATACAATAAAGCAAACTTCCTCTTGGATCTTTATCCAAACGTGTTTAAAATTTAAGCCCACATCAGAACCTGGACATGAATGTTCATAGCAGCTTTATTCATGATGAGTAAAATCCAGAAGTGACTGGGATGTCAGTCAGTAAGTGAAAGGATGAACAACATAGGGTATATACAGAAAATGAGACGTTATTCAGTGAGGAAAAGAGTGATCAAGTCATGAAAAGATGGAGAAACCTTAAATGTATATAGCTAAATCAAAGAAGTGAATCTGAAAAGGCTACTTTACTGTTTGATTCTTAACTCTGAGATATTCTGAGAAAGATATGTGGAGTAAACCTCAGTGTGACCTGCCCGTTAACCTAGCAGAATCCAATAAAATAAGCAAGTTCAAGTAGGGTGCATCGGCACATGCCTGTGCAACTCTGGAGGCTGAGGCAGGAGGACTGCAAATTCAAAGCCAGCCTCAGCAACTTAGTGAGGCCCTAAGCAACTTAACAAGACACTGTCTCAAAGTAAAAAATAACAAAGGGCTAGGGTTGTGACTCAGTGGTGAAGCACCTCTGAGTTTAATACCGGGTACAAAGCTGAGCAAATGAACAAACAAAAAACTGAACAACCAAGATCAGAAAAAACACTGGACTCCTCTCAGACTGACTTCTCCCGGACATTGATATAAGAAAAAAAAGATTTTGTTATGGTAAGTCACCTGTGATTGTTTGTTAGGCAGCATTATTGCTATAAAAGCTGTCTTGTATAATAACTGTATTATATTTGTATGTCCTCCAAATAGGCACTAAATCTCCTTTAATTATCAGTTTTAGATTTGCAGAACTATTGCATATATGTTACACAGTTCTCAAGGAACCCTCACCATATACACAGTTTTTCTCATTATTAATATCTTGCATTGGTATAGTATAACTGTTGCAATTAATGGTTAAATATTGATAAATATTTATTAACTAAAGGACATAGTTTACATTAAGCTTGCACTTTATGCTGTATAGTTCTACAGGTGAGAGAAGGGGCTGAAAGGTACTCCGTTCTTACTCACCATTATGCTACTGTACAGAATAGTTTTGTGGCTTTAAAACTTCCCTGCTTTACGTATTCATCCCTCTCATTCCAAGCCTCTGGCAGCCACTTTTCTGTTTCCTATTTGTGTATTTTAACTGTTTTAAAAAGTAAATTCTATTAGTGAAAATAAACTCATTCTATTTGACTTCCTACTATTATGAATAAGCTCATTTTACTTCTTACGCCTTCTTTCCTTCTTTCACCATATATCTCTTCTTCATTCTTTTGAATCACCATTCAATGCAGAGATAACTATGATGATGTCAATATAATTAATAACCAAGCAACAATTTATATTATGATTATACTTTGTTTCTTACCTAGCTCTTCTTTTTCTTTGCTGTAGCTTTAACTACTTTTCAACAAGAACTGAAAAAAAGACCCCTCTAATTATAATCAAACACCTCAGTCTGTTACTATCAGTTTACATGTTTTGAACCATGATTTTTTGTTTTGTTTTTTGGAGACCTCTGTCCTCTTGCTTCAATTTGGGTTGATTTCTTTTCAGACATTTGCTCAGTTGTTTTCGTTCCTTGCTCTTTCCTTCATTGTCAGCCCCAAAGTACCATAGCCTCCAATTTTACTTTATCCTCTATTTCCTGAATCCCAGGTCTTTTTCTTTGAGATGGTTTTATACTTTGTTCACTTAGAGAAATGGAGTTTCATTTCCCAGAATGTCCCTGCTTAGAGGATTCTGGATTATCACTGGCTGCAACATTTTTGCCAAGGATTTGTGGGATGGAAGTAAAGCAGGCACATTATTGCTTATTCTGGAGAGTTGGTTCAGGGCACCGTGTGCTGTGGAACCTCTTCATGCTGTTGCAGATGCTGGTTCACTTATATGACATGGGCCAGCCCCTGGTGCCAGAGGTCTTCTAGCACCCCCCCACCCCCCGCCCAAGATTTTCCTTCAACTCCTCCAAGTTCTGGCTCAGGACCTGTGTAGCCCCAGAGCTATGTATATATGCCAGTTTTTGCAGGTTCCTGATGCTCCAAGGTGACAGGCGCCAAGCAATAGAGCTATAGATGGGGTTTCTTTGCAGGTTTGTCCTCACAGGATCCAGCTGTCCTCATGACTTCCCATGTATCCTTCCTGGCTCCCATTTGCCCTTCCTCTTGTCTATATCCTGCTTTCTTTCCATCTTCTTATCTGGTAAACCTATAGTGACTTCACACTTGACACTAGATGCCTCAACAGTTCCTGAAATGCTGTGTTCTAATGTTTATAAAGAATCTCCTAGTCTACATCACACAGAGAATTTCTGATTTTCTGATGATATCTTAAATGATATACTCATTTTGGTGGAGTACTCTTTAAGTGATTCATAGAGAGATGGTGCATAGTGAGCAAACTCTTAAGAGATTTTGCATGTCCAAAATTATATGCATGCCATTATCTTCATATTGAAAGATACTTAGTTAGGCATAAAATATTAGGTTAGAGATACTTTTCCCCACAGATTTAAAGATATTACTGTGCTACTGCTACTTTCAAATGTGGCTAGTGATTACTGGATGCTGTTCTGACTTCTAATTCTTTGCATGTGACATTTTTCATTTCTGCAAGTTTTTAGGATGTACCGTTTTATCATTTGTCCTTAAAATGGTGTAATTACATGTGCTTCTTTTTCATTCGCTGTAATAGGTATCTAGTGATGTGTGTACTCTGCAAATTCATTTTCTTTAACTCTGCAAGGTTTTCTTCACTTATTTTATTGATTTTCTCTGGTATTTTCTGCACCTCCTAATGGGAAGTTACAACTCCTGGATTGATTCTATAATTCTATTCACTGTTTTGCTCTGTCTCCTAAGAGGTTTCTTTTTCTTTCTCTTCACTGTTTCCTCTGAGTTTAGTATTTATGCAGTTATATCTATAATTTCTGAGTGTTTTTCCTTATTCTTTGAATATGTTTTAGGCTTTAGTTTTTATTTAGAAGATGCTTTATCTTCTCTTTTTGGTAAGACTTTGATTATACGTAGATATTTTAATTTCTGTTTGCTGAAAGCACACTCTCTCTCTTTCTTTCTCCCCCCCCCCCCCGTTTTGATTATGCCTGTATGATAGAGCCTTTCCTTGAAAACACAGTGGTTATTGACTGCATGCACATTTGAGGAGAAGGCTTTAACATCAGCTGGGATCTGATCACATCGGTAATGCATGTTGGCATCTACATCACTTGCATAAGGAGCTCTCCCCTAGTTTGCCAATAGCACTCACAGGAATAAATCTACTATGGTCTGTGTGTCAATCAGGAAGACAGCCAGAGGTACGTGGTGTCATAGTCAGCTAGGCTACCACTGCCATTATAAAATATCATACACTGAGTAGTTTACAAACCCTCTCATTTTTTCTTCTCGGTTCTGGAGATGGAAGGATTTCCATCAAGGTATCAGCATGGCAGATTCTGGTACAAATCCTTCTCCTGGCTTGTAGATGGCTGTCATCTCATTGTGTGCTCACATCTCTCTCTTGTGTGTGTGTGTGTGTGTGTGTGTGTGTGTGTAAAAAGTGAGTGAACTTGCTGCTGACTCTTCTCAAAATAGCACTGATGGTATGATGGAGGTGTCATTCCCCTGACCTCATCAAAACCTGATCACCAGCTGGGAGTGGCTGGTGATCACCAGTGGTTCAGGAGGCTGAGACAGGAGGATCACAAGTTCAAAGCCTGCCTCTGCCACCTTAAGGCCCTAAGCAACTCAGTGAGACCCTGTCTTTAAATAAAATACACAATAGGGCTGGGGATGTGGCTCAGTGGTTGAATGTCCCTGAGTTCAATCCTAGTACTCCCTCAAAAAAAAAAAAAAAAAAACCCAAAACCTGTTAACATCCCAAAGGCCCCATCTCCAAATACCATCACAATGGGAGGGCCCTAGGGCCTTGACAAAGGAATTTGGGTTGCAAGGAAAACACAAATCAGCTTATAGCTCTGGGTGTTCCAGTTTAATACAGGATCATTCAAGTCCTCTGGATTCAGTACAGTGTCTCATCTTGCACTTTTGTTTTGCTTGTTTTGTTTAATTTCTGCAGGGGTAAATTACATTCTCAGGTGAGCAGGCACACGTGTGCTGGGTAGGAGAAGGGATGCTGCCGTCTGACTTTCCCTTAGAATTGTACCCTCTCCTAATTTTAGCACCTTTCCTCACTCACCCACTTAGAGCTACTTTGTGCCTCTAATTTGTTTCCAGTTTGTGATTCTTCTCAATGGCTTCTATTTAAGCTTCATTACCACACAGATTTTGCTGCTTCTGTTTGCTGCTCTATTGTTCCTCTCTAAAACAGTGTCTGGCACACAGTAGGTGCTTCTTTCATTATTGGCAAGTGATATATGCAAGAAAGTGCTCTGTTTCAGCTTTTGTTAGTCTGGTACATAAATTACTATTTCCATCTTCTAAATTTTATCACCATCTCTGCTGTTTTCTTCATTCATGGTATTTTTAATTATGTGAGCAGTAAGCACCTAAAAATATATTTTATTTATATCAGCCTATCCTCTTATATTAGTGGGTTTTAGGGTTAAGTGTATTTTTATTAACCATGCTTACCTGGATATCAAGCATTAGCTTATAACTTTTAATATTCTTGAAAAATGTTTTTCTTTAAATTCTTTTGTGAATCTCTTAGTAAAATTATGAGGCCTACCGTTTTTGCATGTTGTTTTGAGACTCTTGAAGCCTCTCCAACTTACTCTCATTTATTATACTATTATGTTTACTACTATTTTTAAATTCCAGTAGCACTATCATCTGAACACTTACAATTTTTCCATGAAATAAGTACACTAGACTTCAGGAACTCTTGGGCTTTCTCCTTTCCCTGAACTTTAAATAAATTATGACACATTTATTTTGCAGCAGAATTAGGTGCCAGGAAAGATCAGAAAATCTATCTTCCATTTCTCGGATAGAGGCTGATCATCCCAGAAGTCTGTGTATAATGACTCACTCGTTATTGATCAAGGGTCTAGAAAGTCTGAGGATTTTGCATTTTGAGAATTTAGGAGTAATTTATGGTAACAAGCAATAATGGGAAGATAGTTATTCTGCATGTTTTGTTGCTAAATGCAGCTGTCAAGCCCTGATACCAAGAGATATGAATATGAAGAATATTGTCACAACACCCAGTGTTTCCTGAAGTAAAAAAATAACTCAGTTGCATAGTGTCATGTAGACTAAGGGTCTTCGGGTTTATTTTCACTTGGCTTCTTACCAAAGAATAACTTTGGTTAAAAAGTATGGATGTGAAAACTTTAAAAAAAAATTATAAAATCTTATGCATTTATGACTATGCTTTTTATCTGTTATGAGTGAAGATATATGTCTTTTATCTTGAATTAATTTTTCAGTTTGTTAAGCATGGCACTAGAGTTACAACATTGCTACCCAACTGTCAAAAATTAAATTGTATAAATTGATCTCATTGGATATCTCCCCCTCGTAACAGAAATTTGCAGTGTTTCTAGCATTGGCTTCCCTCCTCCATAGACAGTAATGGTGTTATTGTTCTAAAGAGAAATGAAAATTGTGTTACTTCAGTTTTAAATCCAAGAATTTCTGTGGGATTCAATAAAGTGTTTACTAAGTGAAGATATAACTTGGTGTGATAGAAAGCACTTGTCTGCAGCATCATACCCAAGGGTAGGAAGAAGGATTTTGAACAATTAGATGGCATGTACTGTACCATCAGAAAGGACAGTGGCTGGATCCCTGACACCCCTGCTGTAACCACTATTACCTATTGGTTTTCTAAATGGAAAGAAAGTCCGTGGGCCCCTAAGGGAAGGGCCAAGGATGTACAGGGGACTCATGACAGCAGTAATTTACCAACTCATACAGAAATATTTTAATATTTTAACAACCATCACTGACGTACTAGTGTCTTTTGGTTGAATCTCAGCCTGAGTCATACTGAATTTGAACTATTCTCATGGTCTCCTTATGGGGTGACTGAGGGGGGCAGTTCCTTTACCTCTCTGAGCTTAGTTTTTCAATCTGTTGTAACAGGCTTTGTGGCTGGACTGTAGCTCATATGTCACTTTGCAATTCTCATCAGACCCTCTAGGTGCATCTCAAGCAAACACTCTAAACCTGTGTTCTCTGGGAAGGAGACTCTCTAGGAGAAACTATAAACTCCATGTATGTACCACAAAAAGGGCTAGAAATCCATCATGTGGAGGTCCTGCTTGTGAAATTAAGAAACCACCTCTACTATGACCATCAACTCCAAAGCACCACTGCAATTTTTGAATTCTAGAGGATTCCCCTAGTAGATCTGGCAGCTAGCTATTAACGTTCCTGTGAACTAACTATCCTATGCTCTACGTGTGAAAGATGGATGACTTAGTTTTTGTCCTGATTAACTTGGTCTTAATCCAATTTAAATTTCCTACCCGTGCATCTGAATGTTAGAAGCTCAATCCCATTTGGAGTTCTAGCTATAAGGCAATCAGGAAAACATTTACCTTCCTGTCCTTTCACTACAAGAAAGCAAGCTGAAGGGCTTAAAATGCAGTCCACACTGTGTCACTCAATTTGTCCCTTTCATCCCAGAGGCAAAGCTCATATCTGATAGGTCATCCCAAATGTTGCTTCTACTTAATAATTCTGTGATTGATTGTAAAGCACCTGAATTCAAATTTGCATAATGTTAGTCAAAGTTTTCATAAAAACTGAAAAAAACACTCCTACATATTTATGCTGACTGTTTAGAGATTCAAAGGACTTTGACAGATGAAAAATACAAAAAGTTTAGGATAAAAAGTTGGATTTAAAAGACCCAGTTCTTATAATCCAAAGTATTTATTGTGCAGATTATATCATATTAAAATATTTAATTTTTTTAAAAAATTTAACTTATAAACTATTCTCAGTAAGGTGGCAATTTAGTATTTATTTTGGTTAGTAAATAGGCTTGTTTTCAAAGAATTTTTCTGTATACCTTCGATGTAATTTGGTAGGCTGTGTATCCTTGTAAAGATTAAAGCGTATGACAGTAATTTTAATGTGTCAACTTGCCTGGGCCACTGGTGTCCAGATATTTGTCACACATCATTCTGGATATGTCTGAGAGGGACTTTCAGAATCAGATTAATATTTGAATCAGTAGACTGAGTAAAACAGATTGCTGTCCTCAGTATCGTTAGGCCTGAATAGAATAATAAGAGTAAGGGAACAGTCATTCTCTCCCTGCCTTGAGCTAAGACATTGGTTTCCTTTTGTCTCCAAAATTAGATCCAGACTGATACCATTAACTTTCCTGGTTCTCAGACCTTCAGTGTCTCAGACTAGAGCTAGTCTTTCTGCCTCAGGTCTCCAGCTTGCAGTCTGCACATCTCGGACCTTAACCTTGATGTTTACGAAAGGCAATTTCATAAAATAAACCTCTTTATATATGTTAGTTTATATAAAATATATTAGAAAATGTATTTATGTATATAAATTTTACATATTTATATGCCCTAGAAATATATAATATTTCATATATTAAATACAAATAGAGAGGAGATAGAAATATTTTCTGTTAGTTCAATTGGGTGTAGATATATCCAATTGGTTCTGTTTCACTGAGAAACTCTGACTAATACAATGACTAGACAAGGAACTTGGAACAAACACACCAATTTTAAAATATTTTAACTACTGAATCCATCTCCGTGTGCATAAAAGGTTCAAATAAGTTCTAAAAAGAAATTCAAATTACTTTTCCTTAATTTATCCAGGATTAAACAAACTATGTAAAATCAAGATTCATTTACTATTGGCATATGAATTGACAATGATTTTATGCTAAGTAAAATTTATTATTTATTGGCATAACACAAGCTGTAATCAATGGGAGCCATATGTCAGCTGAACTGTTGGAATTTTGCAATATAAATTGTTGTTAATAATGTACTCAGTTTAGAGATTTGGGTTAAATTTATGCCACAAAACTGTCATTTTATATTTTGTTCATATGTGTGATAATAATTTTACTTCTTTAAAGCAGAACATCAGAAAATCCAGTAGGTCTGGGAAAGATCCCAAAAGAGAGGGCCAGGAAATGATGTTATCTAGAAATATTGTTAGTATAGAGAAAGAAACAATTTGGTGTCTTTTGTTGCACACTCCCATCATGGAGTTGCTGATAGGCCCCTAGAGGAAACAGCATGGATTTGAAACTGTCTTGAGCATTGTAAGGGGAATATTGATCAGTTATGATTTCCAAATCCAGGATGAACCTCAGAGGTAAGATGGGCCTGGACAGTGCAGAGGTTACAAAGCTGGGCTGGGGGCATGTGCTCTGGAAAAGCAATGAGTCATCTGAGTGAATCTATTGTATGTTTGGTGTGCATGTGGAAAATAATAAGAAAAATTCATTGTAAAACACTGTAATTCTTAAGATCTTTCGCTTGTTTTATTCTCCCTTTGTTTATCTTTTTGTAGTATTTCATTTTATGATTTGCTTTTCCATCACTCCAGGCAAAACACAGGTGGTTTAAAACAACTCCAGACCCACCACAGCCATGGCCTGAGCTCCTCAATTTCTTTTACGACTAATCCAATGTATGTATTTTCAGAAACTGTGGCAAATGGCTTTATTTGCAAAAGCAAGGTAAATCTTAAACCAATTTAGATGCTATATATAATTTATGAAATCATGTAAGAAACATGAAGAAGACTTATAGGCATGAAATTATGGAAATGAAGAGAAAACAACTGTCCTTGTAGTTACCCCATCATAGGGGAAATTTGAATGATAAGGTTGAGAGTTCAGATGAGGCTAGTTCAGTTCTCCATCAGTTAAACTCCCATGTGTGCTTCTAAGCTATAAATTAGCAGAATGAGCTCAGAAATAAAATGATAGTTGATTCCCAGGCAATTAAAATAAGAGGAAAAACCTAATCTTAGAAAACTGAAAAAGCTTCTTTTTTTTCCCCTTGTCAACAGCATTCACAGAAAAAACATACTTTTTGTTAATTCTAGCAGGCTGATAATGCTAACAATGGAAGGCATTTTCTTTGGTGAACCTGATTGGCTGTTAAATTATTTTTATACAATTGTCTTCCTGTTTTGAGCTTGTGAAAGCCCAGTTTTCTTCAGATCGCTTATAATTGTTTCTTAATAGGGGCTTGTAATGCTGTGTTCATACACTGTTTTTTCTTCAGGAATATTTGTCTTATCCTAATCTCCATCAAAATGCCAAATCCCTTCAGTAAACCTGCAAGAGTTGTTCCCAAGCACAAGAACAGTAGAAAAAGAATTAAATGTATGACTTAAAAGCTGTGATTACAGTCAGGAAAGCAGATTAATAAACAACTGTCATGCTTTGTATGAAGTTGGAAAGGGCTTCAAGGAAAAATCAGGCAGTAAATAATTTTTATTTATTTCCTTCCTCTGAGCCAGCCCCATTTTAGCCATTGACCAGAACAAATATGCTTTTCCATCTTTTTATTATCTGTGGAGAAGAAATAATTCTGTTTTTGTAAAATGCAATGGGAAAAGAAAAAAAAAAAGGTCTACCTGCTACCTCTAACCATATGTGCTTTGAATGTGTTTGGTAGATTATTTAAATATGGTTGTTGAATCCTGTCTTTTATCATTTTTTTTTTGTCTTTTATCAATTTTTACTGAAAAAAAATGGATTTGAAATATGGCTAAGGAGAGACTGAGTGAAGGTTCAAAGTGTTTACCTTGCTGTAAGTATCTTACAAAGCACTACACATAGAGGGTTATTCAGGATTCCTTGTATTAATGAGACAAAGGAGGAAATCCAATCATATTTTCTGAGTCTTGAATGTCTTTTTTCTTCCTTTAAAGAGTTTTGAATCACAAAACCAAGTGCTTTTCAACATGTGGCTAGCTTTTCACAAGATGCTTCTAAAATTCCCTTTGAATATTATTGTTGTTCCTTGATACAGTCAGCATTCTGCAAAAAGCCCATGAGTCTCCTATGTCTGTGCAGGTGGGTCAAATATGTCTCAGTTGCCTGCAGAAGAAAGAATAGTAGGAAGGAATTAATTCAAATCATGTTAGTGTGAGAAATAAGGCCCATTTCCTATCATATTTGAGCTAAGGTATTTGAAGGTGGGTTAGGGGGTCCAGAGAAGTCAGTTCTCAGAGTTCCTTGGTTTGTCTATGAAGTTTAATATTCACCATCACCTTGTTCTTCTGATTTTTTACCTCACTTCTGACATTCTAAGTCTAATTCAAGACGTAGAGCAGGCTACATGTATGTGTGTGTATGTGTATGTGTGTATACAAATTATATAAATTTTTAAATTATCTAACATATATGTGTGTTCATACAAAATATAATTTTGTAAAAAATAATTACATAAAATATAATTTGAAGTCACACACTGATGGACATTCTCCAAGAAAACAAAAAACTGTTTGATGAATCTTGTCTTCACACATAGGAGTCTTCTGTAACCAAAAATACACTATTTCCCAACTGAAAAGCACCTGGTCCTGTTTTTGTTTTATTTTATTTTGTTTTGTATCTCTTATTATGATAAGAACATTTAGCTAGAGATCTATCCTTTTAACAAATTTTAAGTGCACAGCATATTATTACCAACTATAGGCACAATGAAGTAGAACAGTTTTCTAGAACACATTCAACTTTCATAATAAACTTCATACAACTGAATAGCAACCATCCCTTTTACTCTGTGCCCAGGTCCCGGCAACCACCATTCTATGCTGTTTTTTATGAATGTGACTAATTTAGACGCCTCCTATTAAGTAGAAGCATGCAGTACTATAATTGTCTTTCTGTGACTGGTTTGTTTCAGTTAACATGAGATAACCACCTCACACCTGTTAGGATGCTTATTATTAAAAAAAGAAGAAGAAGGAGAAGGAGAAGAAGAAGAAAGATAATAACTGTTGTCAAGAATGTAGAGAAATTGGGGCTGGGGATGTGGCTCAGCGGTAGTGCGCTCACCTGGCATGCGTGCGGCCCGGGTTCCATCCTCAGCACCACATACAAACAAAGATGTTGTGTCCGCCGATAACTAAAAAATAAAATATTAAAAAAATTCTCTGTCTGTCTCTCTCTCTCTCTCTCTCTCTCTCTCTCTCCCCCCCCCCTCTCCCCCTCTCTCTTTAAAAAAAAAAAGAATGTAGAGAAATTCAAATCCTTATGCACTGTTGGTGGTAAATTGGTGTAGCCACTATGAAAAATAATGTAGAAGTTCTGCAAAAAAACCCCAAACCTACAATATGATCCAGCAATTGTATTTCTGGATATATATCCCAAAGAAATGAAATCAGGATCTTGGAAACATCTGAATTCATTTTCATCACAACATTATTCACAATAGCTAATATATTTAAAATAAAAATGAATCAAGGGATTACGAAAATGTGGTTTATATACATAATATAATATTATTTGGTTTTAAAAAAGATGAAAAATCCGGTCAATGTGAAAGCATGGATAAACCTGAAGGACATTCTATTAAGAGATTCCACATCTTTGAAAGAGACTTTTCAAAGAAATGTCTTTTTTTTTTTTTTCAGCAGATCTCATAATGACCATAATCTGGATCTTATGTCCTCTCACTTTCTCCTGATGGAGAGATCATCCTTTATCACCCACTGAACATAATCAAAGATATGAATTCAATCCAGTGTTGGAGCCAGTTTTCTAAATAATCACTTCTTCATGACTAAAAAAGTTAATGAATTAGACACTAAGTTTTGAATATTATTTTTCTTTTAATATAGAAAATCCCAAGATAGTCAATTGGTGAAGAAATCTGTTGCTATTTCCTAAGCAATTTTTATGTTAAATGATTTAAATCTCTTCAATGTGTATCCGCTATGGTTAATAATAATAGTCTGCTTTCTTTAAAAAGTGAGTTATGTACCTGAATTTCCCGAACTGAGTTAGAGAATGATCACATGGTGATGGGATTCGGAGCAGCAAGGAAAGACTCTCAGGACCTAGAAGTAGCTGTTAGATGTAGAGGCAGACTCCTCTTTGAAGTAGTAAATAATAGTTGATTTGTTAATAATAGATGAAGATTACCTGATTAGAAAAACAATTTGAAAATATAACAAGAATGTAGGTAGAGGGTAAGAACTGGAGAAAGAAAAAAAACCCTCCCATGTATATGAGTTAAAAGTTAATTAACAATTCTAAGTCCACTTCCAAAGGCTAGATGAAAAAGGTGTCAGGGAGCTTCCTCTGTCAGGGACCAATGCATCAGGACAAGAGATACAATTATCTCTATGGGACAAGAGACAATGAACGTGAACTTGGAAAAAAAAAAGTTGGAAATTTCCTAGTGGCAATTGAGACTCAGTATCAGGATCAGAACAAACTAGCCAGGCAACAACTTGACCCTCTGGTGAATTTTAACCTATTGGGTTTTTTTTATCTAGTCTTAGTTTGGTAGAAACCAATGCAGATTTAAACCTAAGTGGAAAGTTGCAAGGTCTCAGTTCTGGGGAAAGAAGGACATTAGAAAGTGGGAATTAGGACCCAACAATACAATAGATCTCATCATAGAAACATTTATCTTAGAAAAATTGCTTATGAACAGCTAAAAGATGTGGAAAATCCTATTTCATTTGCATTTTTTTTGTCTTTCAGTATCCTAGAAAAATAATGTTATAAAAGAGAAATAAAAGGCAGCATGGGAAATCTTTCAAAGGCAAATTTGACTCTTTTTCTTTCACATGCTCTTCTTGAACTTAAGTTCAAGTTAGTCTGTTACCATAAAAAAGCGTTTGGAGGGTCAGGAAGACAGAGAATTTCTTTGGGTGCTCGAAGATACTTCTTCAGGAAAACTATAGAGATAAATAATTCTTAGTAGATATTCCTGGAACAAAAGAATAAGTATTTATTCTTTTTTTTTTTTTTTTTTGGCAAATACCTATTGAAATCCAGGCATGGTGAACACCCAGAAGAATGGCATAATCTTCCCACCTTAAGGAATGGGCAGTGGAATGGAAAGCTGAATCCCTGGATAAATCCATTTCATATCACAAAGGCTACCTTGGGGATTAACAAGAGACAGAGGAAGTCACAGGAGATAGTGGCTGCCTTTGTCTGTGGTCTAGGAAGCATCAGGTTAGTGGTTTATTTAATTTCACTAGGTGAATAAGGAAGGCATAAGGATTTTGGGCTTTTGTTTTCATAGAAAGAATTATCAACATATTTTCATTGGAGCATCTTATGTGCTACACTGAGTCTATGAACACAGGCCATGTTCATGGTGATGGGATTCAGAGCAGCAATGAGAAATTTGGCCCTGGCTGAAAAGTGACACACCACACCACAGAAGAAGATGGATAGAAGGGCTGAATCTCCTAACAACCTTAGAGAGATTCCTGATTGCTGCTGTCATAACTCTGTGGTTTCAGTTCAAGAGACTCCAATTTTATTTAGTAATTTAGCAAAACAGCATCAATAATAGAGTGACAAATACTTCTTGACCCAAGTTGCTTTGATGTGGCTATGAGGAATTCCCCAAAATCTCATGGGTGAGACAATGTGAGACGGTTTAGAGGAGAAATGTTTGGGTTATGAGACCCTTAACCCAATCAGTGAATGAATCCCATGATGAGTGGAAACTGAAGGCAGGTAAAGTGTGGCTGGAGGTGGCTCCTTGGGGCCGTGACTTTGGGGTACATATATTTGGTATCTGGCAAGTGGAGTCTCTCTGTTTTCTGATCATCATGTGAGCTGCTTCCCTCCACCATACTCTTCTGCCATGTTGTTTTGCCTCACCTTGAGCCCTGAGGAATGGAGCCAGCTATCAATGGGCTGAGACCTCTGAAACTGTGAGCCCCCAAATAAAGTTTTTCTTCTCTAATTGATCTTGTCAGGTCTTTTAGTCACAGCAGCAAAAGAAAAAAGCTGACTAAAACATAACTTTAGATATAGCTTCCTCCAACTCCTCAATCCAAGTCCCTGGACCTTTTCTTTGGTCTGCCTAGTCAGTTATAGCAAAAGTCATACTAACTCAGTTTAGTTGGGATCCCTGCCCCTCAATATCTGATCAAATTCTTCCCTACCTTTGAGATCTGATCTCCCTGGCCTGCCTTCAGCAAGAATCTTGTTAAGCTGATTTAATAAGAATGCTGCATCCTTGATATTTCCCTTAATAACATTCCATTCACTGATGCAACTCACTCTGCTCACGAGCTGTCTTTGCTGTCTTCAGAGGTGGTTAGAGCTTTCTTCCCTATTGCCACATCCTCAATGTTACCAGCCGGATTTGGGATCCAGTTCATGTTCCATGCAGTTGGAAGAATAAACACCTTGAATGCTTAGTAGGTAAGCAAGTGAGAAGGAATTTTACTAAAAAAGGAAGGTGAAAGAGAGACAACTCCTGGCACAGCATTCTTGGGAGGGACAGGAGTGCTGTTTAAGTCTTAGAACAGTCCTTCTTTCAAAAGCACAAAAGGAGAAGTTGATAAGCTCCTCTGGACTGGTTCTTGATATCTTAATTGTCTCAGTGCAGTTATGGGCTGGATTACACAAGATGGAAATTTTGCCCTATGTGAAACAGGAAGTGTTTTATAACATGTCAGAGCATGTTGAAATGGTGTTCCAATGCTTGCCCTCTTGTTGACCTTCACTGTACCTTCCCTACCTTTCTATCTGCCCATCCTTTTCTATCTTCTTGATACTTATTGCAATAGTCCCAAATACCGTCTTCCTTACAGTCTTTTTTTTTTCTTTTGGTACTGGAGATTGAACTCAGGTGCACTTTATAACCGAGCTATATCCCTAGTCCTCTTTATTTTTTGTATTAAGACAGAGTCTCATTAAATTGCTGAGACTGACCTTAAACTTGTACCCCTTCTGTCTCAGCCTTGGAGTCACTGGTATTATAGGTGTGCACTACCATGCCCAGTTCTTCCTTATAGTTTTAACAAATGTCAGAATTATTTTTTTTCCTTAAGACTGGTATCTAAAATCGAAATTATACTTAAAAACCAGGTGAGACTAAGAAAATGTAGAAAGAGAAATTATTATCCTCCTATGAAAACATATTAGTGGATGCTATACTTCTTAGAAGGGAAAGTGTTATCTTCTGTAACTTTGTATACCTGCTACATTTAACGTGGTGCATTTATACAAATATTTAATGCATATGCCATAAATCCACGAATTCATGTTTAACAGGTGAATCTATAACTTAGGTTTGTCATTATATTTCATCTTATTACTATGAATTCATTTTGTTTACATAACCAGTATAGGTCTTAATCCAAAAGTCATAGCTAATGATGTAGTATGAATCTTACCAAACCCCTAAATCTAATAGTCTTAAAGTTTTTCAAGCCTAATCAGTTTGATATGTTCTGTTATATAAATGAAAGGCTGCCCATGCTAGAGTAGACACTGGGAGAGAAAATGTCAAGCCCTTTTTATTCATTCTGCCTCCAAATGTCCAACTAGGATAGGAACACCCCATTTTTCTCTTTGTACTCATGTTTCTTAGATATGAATATTTACCTGTGGAAAAATCTAAGACCTGAATTTATCTTAACAAAACAAATAGAAAATCAATTCACAATTTTCAGAATGGCTTTTTAATTTTAAATATAATAACAACTGAAAGCAGTTATTTACCTTGCCTGGTGGTTTTAGATTTGTCTAATTTCTGTGGGGAATTATATGAAAAATTGTTAGATCTAGTGCCTGCCCTGAAGGAACTTATAATCTAAAAAGAAAAAGAGAGTAAACAAAAATGAAAGATACTGAAAGGAAAAACCAATTTACACTTTTCTCTTTTTAAAGGCTCCAGGGAGAGCAGAAATTTCATTGCATACTGCACTCATAACTTTTGGAGAAAAGAAAAATCAATGTCTTTTCATATATTGCCAGCTTAATGGATGCTGTGATGTGAACATTAAAAAATGAATTTAAGAGGTGAATAACAAGGAAATTACAAGCATAGAGGAGAATTTCAGTTGAGATTTCCAAAAGGAAAGGAGAAGAGACAGACGCAAACATCACATCGGTATGTTTTTGAGAACAGGAAATGTGCAAGTATGGTTCCCCTGGTAACCTTTGTGCAGAGCAAGTGAGTTAGCACAGCAGTTTCTCCTGTTCTTATAGTGCAATCAAGAACTTGATTGTTTCATTAATACGATTATTTTGCGTTTCTTCTCTTTCTTTTCCTTTCCCTGGTGCTTACTTCTCATCAAGCCCTAAAAATCTGGTGGTGGTTCTTAATTTGTCAGGAATGCAAATTCTTGGAAGCAAAGTAAGAAGAACTGAGGCAAAATTTAGATGATTTTAAAGACTTAGATTCTAAAAAGTAAAGTGTGTGTTTGTGAAATTAAATCTTCAGGGGAAGCACACGGAGGACTTTCTGAATAATAATGAGGACATTATCTAAATCCTATTACCTTAAGAGGTAGTTTAAATTATGGAAAGTCTAACTCTTAGCCCATATAGCTGTAGTACAAGTAGCAAAGCCAGGTCTAGTTGTACATTTTTCTAAAAACAAAAAGAAAGTCATCATTGTACCTTTGGTTATTGGTCATGTTGTAGGAGTAGTCTGATGAATGTTTCCTCTAAATGGGCTAAAAGGGAAAGATGATCCATCAAACTCTTCTTAGCCTCCCTTGTCTCCCTTCAGACTTCTATTCCAGCCCTGTTTGTGACCCTTCATAGCACCTTTGCGTGCCAGGACTTCTTAATCTCCTATCTTTCCCAATTTAGTTAAACCCTATCGCTCCTGTTTCCATTTGTTTTGCTTTGTTTGCTTTTAACAACCCTCTTGATCCTGTTCTGCTAAGCAGGACTGGAGAAATTCAGGGAGCTTGCCAATCGAGTTCTGTGCAATTAGGTCCTCCCTGCAGTTCTGCCGTCCTTTTATTCATCATTAACTGACTTCCTAAAGCATTTTCTTCAGCGATCATGCTAATTCTTTTTCAATTTTCTCCAGCCTCCAACTATACAATTGTCTTCTTCAATTGAAGGAAAGACTCTTTCTTTTTACTTAATTCATAAGGAGTTACTTGCCTACATTCTCTCCTCCTTATCGAATAATTATCCTCTATAAAGAGATAATTCCATAAAAAAAAATCACATATTTAAATTAAGAGTATTCAAGAAGGGGGGGGAGGTTATCAAAAGGCTTCTTGTTTTGTTTTATTTATTTATTGGTACCAGGAATTGAACCCAGGGTCATTCAACCACTGAGTCACATCCCCAGCCTGTTTTATTTTTATTTTTATTTTTATTTTGAGGCAGGGTCTCACTAAGTTACCAAGGCTGGCTTTGAATTTGAGATTCTCCTACCTCAGCCTTCCAAGCCACTGGGATTACAGCCATGTGCCACTGCCCCTGGCATATTAAAGGGAGTCTGTACAAAGGTAGGGATTGTAGTTAGTAGGTTTAGGGACCTCTGTGCCCAAATTCACAAGTGGATTCCTGGGTTTTGGAAAGAGAGGGTACTATAGGTTTAACCAAAGCAGTAACCTTCCTCTGAGGGATAAAGTCAGTCCAAGGTGACTTTGAGAGAAGTGGGATAGAATTTGGCTTCACTTTCAACCCTTCTGCTGTCTTACCTATACTTCTCCATTGCTTGTTGGTAAGGTTCATAGATCAGCCTTCGAGCTTAGTCAACAGGATGGAGTATGGATCGGAGGGATAAATAAAAGACATCTAGCAAAGACTTCAACAGTGTTTTTCTTGTGTCTCTTATATTAAAATATATCATTTTAGATTTCACAAAGGATAAAGAATTATCCTTCTCCAAACTTCTACAGAAGTTCAGAGCCTAGAAGTAAAGACACATATATCTGTAAGTATTTAAGTCACATGTATAAAGCACATAAAGAACCATGTACAAAAAATAGAATTCCAGTTAAGGGAAAGTGCTAAAAGGTAACTATATATAAAATACTTTGGCAATTCAGAGAGGCAATAAATTACTACTGGATAGGAAAATCACAAAATTTTCATGTGATTGCGACCTATAATAGTGAGGAGAATTTACAAGTATAGAGATCAAGATGACAGGAAAGCATTCTAGTCAGAGCAGCACTGACTAAGGAAGTGAGATGGGAAAACATGGAATATATATAGAAATACATAATAGGCATGGAATTCAGGGGAGTTAGGCAGAAAACACAGTTTTTGGTGTGGCTGAGAACTCATAGTAACATTCCTATTTACACTATGTAATAGGGTCATACTAAATGATTAACATTTATTAATTCTTTCCATGAAAGAGATCAATGATGCAGATACTGTCATCCTCATTTGACAATGAGGAAACTGACTCTTGGAGAAATACTAAATAATTTCACCAAAGTCACAAAAGCAAAAGGTGGTTTTCTGTGAATACTTGATGACCTAACACAACATCTGTTCAAGGCAAATGGGATGCCCAATATGGAGCAGATATACAGTTGATATCATTGAGTATGATGGCTAATTTTATGTGCCAACTTGACTGGGCCAAGGGATGCCCAGATAGCTTGTAGAATATTATTTCTGGTTGTATATGAGTGTTTCATTAAGAGATTAGCATTTGAGTCAGAAGACTGAGTAAAAATCACCCTCATTCACATGATGCTTACATCTTCCAATCCATTGAGAAGTTGAATATAACAAAAAGAAGAAAGAGAGAATTTGCTCTCTCTAGTTGAGCAGGAACATCCATCTTTTATTGCCCTTAGACATCAATATTCCTGGTTCTCAGGTCACCAGACTCAGACAGGCACTTATACCATTTAACCTCCATTCTCAGTCTTCCAGACTTGGACTAAACTATACAAACAGTTTTCCTAGATTTCCAACTTGCAGATTATGGGACATCCCAGCCACCATTACTATCTATATAAAACAATTCCTATAACATAGCTGTATCTCTCTCTACATATCTTCTTCTCTGTCAGTATCTCTATCACTATATTTTCATCATTTCTATCTTTACATCCATGTATTCTATCTATCCTGTTTCTCTGGAGAACTCTAAACACTATAATGAGCACTAGCTAAGTGAATCATCTTGATTTTGGCAGGTAGTAAGATTAATCTGATAGTGTTGAATAAATCACAGGTGGAAGAATAGGAATTAGAGAGTATTAATGAGGATGGTAATGATAGAACTAGATCAAATTATGTAAAATTGGAAAGTATTGTGACCAGATTGATATAACTAGGCAAGTGATCAGATGGTGGGGCAACTAATAAGACAGAAGGGTAAAAGAAAGGAGCACCCTTAAATAAACTGTGTTGTTGCCCTCTGTTCCCTTTACCTAGAGAAAGCTTCCTGATCTCCCCTTTCATCCACACTTGACCTATTTTATTTATCATGATTCTTGTTACTACATGGTACAGTAAGATAATTAATTGTAAAATGTTTTTATCACATCACCTGAAACATCTCTTATAGTTACGTTCCATTCAAACTCTCATTAGTTTACCTATTAGTTGAGTTCCATTCAAACTCTTATTAGTTTACTTAAACTATTGCAATGATCCTATTTATCTCCTCTTTCTCCTTGAGAAATATAATCTTCCAATTTTTCTCAGATTAAAAAAAAATTATAGTCATTTCCTCTTCCACTGAAAAGTTTCAATGACTGCCAGTTTGCCAAAGAGCAGGTCAGTAATAGAAAATACCAGAAATATTATATGGCAATTACAAAAGATAGATCAATCTCTATGGATGTTCATAAAAGGCTTCTATATAAAAAAGTGAATTGTGGAACCATGCTTACGATAGGAACTTATTTTCATATAAAAAGTCTATGTAGAGTACATGATTTATACTTTTTTATATACATACATATAAAAGAATGTACACTGATTTATTCCTTCTTTAGATTAATACTGGAGAAGAGCTTTTAAAAATATTTTTATACATACTTTAAGTTTTAAAAAGTCTTTTATAACTAGTTGTAACTTGTAATTAAAGTTTAAAAGGACTAATAACATTTTGGGACACAGTACCTTAAAATTTGGCACCCTGCATATTGAATATATCAATTTGAAGGAATTTGAGAAACAGATACAGGAAGGCTCTCTGTTACTCCTGCAAAGCAGGTCATAGATCCTAATGTGAGTGGGGCCCTCTCGTTACCCATAGGAAAGGAGCATCCTTATCTCTGAAGATGGAGGGACCCTAAGAAGAATCTGCGTGAACGTTCTTATTGAGTTTCTCTTTGTTCAGTACTCCGTTCATATCCTCTTTGTCCTATTACATTTTTTTTTTGCAACTCTCCATTTTTCATTGAACCTAGTATAAAAATACTCAGAGTTTTTACCATTTGTTTGGGTGGTTATTTTATCACATAAAACTTATATTAAATAAATTAGAATGCTTTTCTTTTGCTAATTTATCTTTTTTTTGGGGGGGTGGTCACTGGGGACTGAATTCAGGGGCACTTAACCACTGAGCCACATCCCCAGCCCTATTTTCTATTTTATTTTATTTAGAGACAGGGTCTCACTGAGTTGCTTACTGCCTTGCTTTTACTGAGGCTGGCTTTGACCATTCTGCCTCAGCCTCCTGAGCCTCTGGGATTACAGGTGTGAGGTGCCTGGCACTAATATACCATTGAGAACCCAAAATGGCAGAATGAAAAAGATCTTATTTCCTCCCTACAGGAGAATAAAACGCAAGCTCATGGCGTCTTGCAATTTAAAGCCCTGTGATTCCTGAACCTGGTTTCAGTTATCTATGCTACTTCTCACTATAGCTCAGACAACTTGTTCTCCCAGAAGTCATGGGCTGCCACTCCTCCTCTCTTCACCTTAGAAGCCCTAGCTAATTGCTTATGGTAGTTCTGCCTTTTGAGCCTGGATATAGCGATGTAATTTTTTATAACTTCAGAGATATTCACTACAGTTAATTACTAGTTGTAACTTGGGTCATAGGAATTTGGCTAGTTCAGATGTATAATCTGTTCAAATTGAACTCTTTAGTGTTTTCTGAGCATATATTGTTCTTTCTTAACTTTAAGAACTTCTCATACAGTTCCTCCCACCTGAAAGACACTATTCCCATTATCTCTAGTGGTAAGATGCTAAAATCTGCCTCTCTGTAAGGCTTTTCCAGTCTTTACATTGGACATAAGTTCTTCCTCTATTCTGGTTTTGTAGGCATTTTTAACAGAAATTCTAATATAGTCACATTTTATTTTGTTTTAGATATTTTTGTAGACATTTCAAGAAGTATTCATAGAAAGTTATTAATTCTTTTAAGCACTTTGCTTACTGGATAATCAGTCAACACTTATAAAATTAAAATACATTTAGTTTTTGGTTGGGTGCCTTGGTACACACCTGTAATCCAGCTATTCAGGAGGCTGAGGCAGGAAGATCACAAGTTTGAGGCCACTCTGGCCAACTTAGTGAGATGCTGTCTGAAAAATAACATAAAAACAATGTAGCTCAGGAGGAGGGTGTCCATGAGTTCATTCCCCAGTACCATCAAAAAATAAAGATTAAAATATTTATTTTTTTGTCTAAAAATGCAAAGAAAAATATTAATATCTAGATCCTTAAATCAAGTACCTTTGTCATCATTATTTAAAACAAAGTATCTGTAATTTAGATTTCATAATCTATATGTGTATTTATTAAAATGCTGGTATAATGAGCCAATCCATATACCTCTTGCCAATATATGTATAGGCGAATGAGGAGTTCTAATCATAAAGATCATTTATAAAATTGTTTTCAAAGATTCCATGCTTACCTTTGTTAAGAAAGTAAATATTTGTTTATGAAGGACAACAAATTATAGCTAAACTAGAAATTTTAAGAGTTCTCATAGTTTCATACAAGCTAATTTTAAAAATTTTGAAAAAGAAGAAGAAAGTGACAGGTCTAGCAGAAAATTGAAGATATTTTTATTTCCAAAAATACACATGGAATTGTAATTGTATTTTGGTGATGTTGAGGGAGTGAATGTGTAAACACTGTACATATGTATTGTCCCCAAATTACAAGCATTAAATAATATGTGTGAATGTCTTTTAGAAAAAAATTTGCTATTCAATACGACACCTTTGGAAAGCACTTCCCAAATTTTCTGGGCAGAAAAAATTGTTGTTTCGTACTTTTGTTCAATCACATGCTTAAAAATTATTGCACTGTAGTTTGATATTTCAGATACATGGATCAGTTTCTCAACTCTGATTACAAGTTTCTGAAGTCAATAATTGTTTTTGTTTATTTTATATTATAGGTGCCTAGCAGTGTTTAGAACCTTAAAGGTATTGAATAATTACTTTTGGTGTCCACAAATTGAGACTTCCTAGAACTGGCGCTGCCAAGTCCTGTCTTCCTCCCACATCCAACTCACATATCAACTCTGAAAACTCTCCCTTGCTTCCTCCCCACTCTTACCTCTTTTCTTTTTTCATTCCATGAACAATTGATTTTTCCAACTTCTGTGATAGCTGCACACCATGACACATTTACATGACAGAATCTAATCCACTAAATTCTAATTTACAAGTCTATCATTCCTACTATAACCTCAATGGGGACATAAACTCAGTTATATATCCCCATATTTCACCATACTAACTGGTCTTTAATAAGTGTTTGACTAAATGAATAAGTAAAACAATGAAATTGTCTTGAACATTATATATTTATCATTCAAAAATGTCTCTCTCAAATAATATTCTCATATCATCAATATCTATCTTTTCATGCAATTAGTAATTACTTCTCTATCGAGTCATCCATCCTTTTATCTCTCCTCCTTCTT